>NC_133531.1:129050695-129675695 GCF_048544455.1 Silene latifolia | reverse complement strand
GTGACGGATACGTGCCGTCACAAATGAGATTTTGTGAATCTTTAAACCAAATAAATAATAATTTTATAGGATTTTCAATTCTATCTCCAACAACTTTGTACAACTAACTAGTATTCTAAAGCTTTGTACCAACTAGATGCAAGTTTTCCCCTGACTATTTAAGTAGCTTCAACTCATGGTGTTTAGATGCATGCATGCCATCAACTTCTACTAATCATTCCTCTTAACAATAATCATATATACTCGCCTTTAAGAAATCGAGTTTGAGGTCTCATTAAACATCCGATGTCTCCATTTGTTCTAAGCCTTATTGCCGTGGTGGTTATATGCATCACGCATTGGGTATACAAATGGTATAACCCGAAATGTAATGGCAACCTCCCACCTGGTACAATGGGATGGCCGCTCATTGGTGAAACTCTTCAATTCTTCGCTAAAAACACCTCATTCGACATTCCCCCCTTTGTCAAAAAGAGAATGGAAAGGTAAACTTCAGGGTAATATATTAGTACTCAGTAATGTTTTTGTTATGAAAGAACATTTGATGTGAAACAAAGTTCGTAAATAACATTTGCATTTATGCAAAAATATAGTGTTTGTGCTATCACCTTTGCTTACCTCTTATTCTGCATTGTGTACTTTTGATGCTTACAGGTATGGGCCAGTATTCCGAACCAGTCTAGTGGGGAGACCGATTATAATTTCAGCTGATGCAGAGCTTAACTACTTGATCTTTCAACAAGAAGGACAAATGTTTCAGAGCTGGTATCCAGACACTTTTACAGAGATTTTTGGACGGGAGAACGTAGGCTCTTTACACGGGTTCATGTACAAGTACCTTAAAAACATGGTGCTAAATCTCTTTGGGATTGAAAGTCTAAAGAAGATGCTTCCTGAAGTTGAAGAGTCGGTGCTCAAACAGCTAAATCAATGGTCACGTCTAGACTCAGTCGAGCTTAAGGATTCAACAGCCAGTGTAAGCTATTTCAAAATTCTAGCTAGCTACTTTAGTCATATTCCTGCAAAGTTTAACTTAACTCTTCTCTATGATTTCTCTTCAGATGATATTCAATCTCACCGCAAAAAAGTTGATCAGCTACGATGAGGAAAACTCTTCAGAAAATCTAAGGGACAGCTTTGTCGCATTTATAAAGGGGTTGATCTCCTTTCCTTTGAACATTCCTGGTACAGCATACCACAACTGCTTACAGGTAGCCTACATCATATCTTACTACTTACTAGTGATCCTCGTTTTAACAAATAAATGTTTTAATTTATTCAAACTTCACAGATTTGTGTTTCATCACTTTTGATAAATTTTGTCGATACTTGCATCCGTTTTTATTAACAAAATGATCTTTTATACTAAGAAAAATCTCTGTTCCATTCTGCAATCAAAGAAATAAAACCAAAAGTTTCCAAATACTAAGCAAAATATATTATCGCCACAGGGAAGAAAGAGGGCAATGACAATGCTTAAGAACATGTTACAAGAGAGGCGAATGATGCCTAGCAAACATAAGAGGGACTTTTTTGATTTTGTCCTCGAGGACCTATCAAAGGAGGGAACGCTCCTAACAGAAGGAATTGCTTTGGATCTAATGTTTGTGCTTCTGTTTGCTAGCTTTGAGACAACCTCCCTAGCTCTAACTTTGGCAATGAAATTTCTCACAGACTATTCTTTGGTGCTGAAAACTCTGACGGTATAGTAGGCAACTCATCGTTAATCATCAATTCTTCATACACTAAATCTCTTGAGAGACGGTCTCATACTTTTTAAAGCGAGACTAACTCATTTAACTATAAAAACCACACATACCAACCTGCTAACTGACTCTAAAACTGAAATAAAGGAATAGCTACCACATACATTACACATAGGTCTCTTATGATTATCATAGCATGAGATTTTCCTATATGATAACTTGTGTTCTTCATTTCATACACACTATTCAGAGAATCATATCTATCGAGCTTTGAACTCACAGATTGACAAATTGACAGGTAGAGCACGAGGAAATTCTTAGAAGACGTGACAATAAAGACTCTCCGCTTGCATGGAACGAATACAAATCAATGACATACACATTTCAGGTCAGTTGTGTTAGCCTCACAGGCAAAGTTCATTGACAATACATCTCATATTAGCTCTACCAAACCTTAACTAGTTACCAATCTATACTGCAGTTCATCAATGAAACAGTTAGGCTGGCAAACATAGTTCCCGGCATTTTCAGAAAAGCAATGAAAGATTTTGACTACAAGGGTATGCATCAAAAATCATTACAAAACAAATGTCTGTCTCAGGTTAATTCACTATATTCAAGAAATGTAACTCACCTTATAATTTTGGACTGCAGGTTACACCATTCCAGCAGGTTGGGGAGTAATGGTTTGTCCTCCAGCAGTACACTTAAACCCCGGCAGATATGAAAATCCTCTTGAATTTAATCCTTCAAGATGGCAGGTAAACAGCGTAACTCTGCTATTTCTTCCATTCCTGAAAGATTCATAAATCGGTCATGATCTAAAACTACAAAATCCAACAACAAGATGAACATGACACTGCTTATCATTCAGGGAGGTGAAATAAATGGCGCATCCAAACATTTCATGGCGTTTGGAGGGGGTATGAGATTTTGTGTTGGGACAGATTTCACCAAGGTGCAAATGGCTGTATTTCTACATTGCTTAGTCACAAAATACAGGTATATAAGCAATGTTTGTTATCTCTTTCCTCTACCAATCATCAGGACATAATAAAATGAGAATCTGAGAGGTCCTAATTCTATGTATAAAATCTCAGGTGGCAGCCAATAAAAGGAGGGAACATTGTCAGGACACCTGGGTTACAGTTTCCACAGGGCTTTCATATTCAGCTTGCGGAAAAGCAATGAAATACCAATGAGACGATCTCACGTATTAGACCAACCCAAATCCTTTTGTATCGATATGAATTATTTGATTAATGGGTTGAACTCACATGTAAGAACCTCTCATATAAGTTCTTGTGATGAAAGCCAGCTCATAATCCATTATTTCACCCGAACAAATATATTCATAAGTGATAGCAAAACATACATTAATTTTTTCATTCATTATATGGGACTAAAACTCCCACTACTACAGATACAGGCTATAACAACGGTCAAAAACCGTTGTTATATAAAAAAGCGGACGTTGTTAAAGCGTCCGTTGTAGAAGGTTTTAACAACGGTTGGTTTACTTAAGGAAACCGTTGTTAAAAATATTAACCACGGTTTTATGTATAAAAACCCGTTGTGGAAAGTGTGACTCAATTTTGGGGGGAAAGTTATAACAACGGGTTGTAATATACAAAACCGTTGTTATAACTAAAGACAACGGATTGTTTTAAAATAACCGTTGTTGTTTGTTCTTAAAAAATAAAAAAAAAAAAATTAAATATTACTAGATGCATGCATAATTACGGCCTGTTAGAATTCCAATGCATGCATTATTACTGACATTCACTGTACATATGAACGGATAATATGGAATGAGAAGGGTTAGTAATAGGATTTGAAGCAACATTATTGAGAGAGATGATGATGATTATGGCACAACTTCCTAACATATATATTAATTAAAAAGCAATTAACTCAACCCACACATTGCTTAGTATAAATACATTGCATATCTCAACTAACATTTCCATTATCTCATATATTCATCTCCAAACTCTAACTGTTAAAACAAACTCTACTTAATCTTTCAAATCAAACTCAAAAAACTCTAAGAAAATGAATGATTTCATCCTAAAGACTCTTACCATGATCGAGAACAACAACAACTTCATCCGCCTGTTCCTCCATATTGAGGAAAGTTTCAGGAGCTACCTTGCGGATGCTCGATCCGCACCGAAGCACGCCAAAGAAGATGGCTTGACGGAAGCGAAAGATTGCGGCTATATGACGATATAGCAATCTGCCGAACGGAACCTCCAAATAGCCAAGGAGGAGAGGATGGATACGATAGAGCACAATAAGATCCTCCATGAAAATATAAGAATTGCATTTTTACATATGTAATTTTTTTTTTAATTTATGTATTTATAAATATATATATATATATATATATTAATTATGTTTATCTTACTTCTTCATCTTGCTTCTTCATTGTTTTAGTAACTAATTATGCGAACAATACTTAAACAAATAACATAATGGTCGATAAAAACACATATATGCAAAAGAAATAAATAGAAAAAGAAAATAATGACGATGACAAGATGACGGCGAGATTTACCTGATAAATACAGAACGTAATAGACGATGAAATCACAATGACGGCGAGAAGATAAAGCGACGATGAGAAAGAGAGAAATAGAGAAAGAGAGAAAGAGAGTGTGTATGTGTTTTGTGTTTGTTTGTCTGCTGTGTTTGTGTTTGTGTATTAAGGGTTGTGTTTTGTGGCTGCAGCAGACTTCTGTTTGTGTGGTTTATAGTATGGAAGGTATTGACAACGGTTATTAAACAACAACCGTTGTGAAATATGTTTTAACAACGGTTGTAAAAAACACCCGTTGTTAAATAAGTTTTAACAACGGGTTTCAAAAGTAACCGTTGTGATTACTTTTCACTAACTTTGCGCCAATTTTGCGCCAAATTATTAACAACGGTTCCGCATGTGTGACCCGTTGTTAAAAATAATAACAACGGTTTTTATAACTATACCCGTTGTAATTGATTTTAGTAAAATTCGCGCCATACATTCTACAACGTCTATTGTGATTTTCGTGAATAATCGTTGTTAAAGGGGCGTTGTAGTTGCCTAAATTTGTAGTAGTGTCCCATGCTGTAATAAAGAAGCAAAACAACATTCAAAAAGAAGTCTATAGCAGTTGTAACTTTTGTTTGTCCAAAAAAAAAAAGGTTTGTGAATAGCTTCTTATAATAGTTGTAAATTTTTGTCTGTCCCCTAAAAAACCGTAGTGAATACAAGTAGCTTCTTGTAACCTATGTTACCCCGTCTCTTCTGATTCCCTCGTTTATCCGTGTCTAACAGTCGACACTCGGACATTGATATTAACACCTCGTGTGAACCCAAAGAATGAATACTTTTCATAAAAACAGCCGTGTGTGACACTTGGACATGCACCCGTATCGAATACTTCTAATGATTAAACGAATCTGAGTAACGTAGCTTGTAAGTTGTAACCCTCTTAATTTTTGTTTTTCAGGAAAATGAATCTATGTCTTTCAATCTTTCACATAGCCAAATCGATAAAACAGTGACAATGTTTCCAAAAAAGTTGTATGTTGCCATTATTTAGCAGCATCCTGGCTTTGTCCAACAGGACTTGCCATGAAGTAAGTCTATCATACCATACCAATTACCAACCAACCTTTCTAAAAAAATAGAAAGAAATGCAGCTAGTGTCAACTAGAATCGGCTGAACTAAAACAATTACTTCTAAAAGTCCCTATCATTTGTTTACGTTTGATTAAAATACCCGGCACAAAGAATCTCCTACAAAAGGTAAACAAATGAACGAGACGGAAGGAGTATATGCCAACATGGGCTTTTGTAGGGATTCTATTATATAACACACAAGTTGTCTTGGAAATCAGATGTTGTTTAAGTCGCCCATAAATAACTCCGTAATCACAAATTCTAAAAACACAAAGACCTTGTCAAATTGACCCGTAATTGCGTAACCAAGCGACAATAAGTCTATAACACGACTACTACCAAGATTTCCAAGAAAACGTAACTTGCTTAATTGAAATGCATCCCTAATCCGAATTACGCAATTTTACAATTTAAAACTGTCTGTACACAAAGAGACAATTTCCGCAATGTCATCACAATCACAATTTCGATAAACAATAACATCCTTCAGCAACAAAATTATTCTGAAAAATCTTTTTTATTCAACGTTTCTGATCAATACTACGATAACCATTTATCCTCCAACACGGTGAATTTACACCAGTTATCTTCTTACATAATGAAACCGTTTTACAGTGGGAGACGGTCTTGCGCAATAACCAGTAGCAAGCACAATCACTCAAAATAATCAGCGAATCAAACAACGCGTAGTTTGATTAAACTAAAACGGAGTAACAGATTAATATATTATTTAATGGAGCATGAAAATCACCCTTTTTGAAATCGTGGACTCTGATTAAACACCCTCAGATTAAAAAAATGTGTACCTGAGATGTGAGCATGCGACTGAGAAAGATACACGTACTGATACCATCAGCCGCGAATTCAAGGATTTTATAATCCTAGGGTTCATTACTCGATTTACCCGCCAAATCAATACGAGTAGACTCAATTTGTAGATAGAGGTCATTTAGATCGGTTTCAAATCGGGTTAAATCAGTTTAATTTTAATCGGGTTAGTCTTAATTTTGTTTCAATTCTATGTTGATCAAGTTTATTTTGGCTTAGTCACTTTAATTAGTTTGTGTTACTTTGAGTCGGGTATGATTAGAGTCGGGTTAACTAAGTTTCGGGTCATAATTTTCTTAAGTCAAGAGCTAAAAAATTGGCTTAATGTTCCTTGTACTTTTTAATTTAAATGTAAATTTAAAATATCACCAATAAATAAATATCAATGAAAAAAAACTATCAAAATTGGAGTTTTATTATGAGAAAATAAATATTTTAAATATAAGTCAGTCGGCTCAGTTACTATCAGTTCTGATGTTTTCAAGTTCAGGTGTTATTCGGTTATATTTAATTCGGCTCAATTTCGATTCGAACGTGATTTAATCAGATTTTGGATACTATTCAGGTTATTCTCATATCGGGTGTTCGATCGGTTATCAGTTCGGATATTTTTGATCGGATCTGACACATGTATGAGCATGACCCACACTCCGTTTATCTTATTATCAATTATTAAATCGAACACACACTCTCTCCCTCCCCTGACGGACACAAGTCATACTTAGAGGTGTACAACGTGGCGGGCTAGCCCAGCCCAGCCCGGGTATGTGGGCCGAAAAAAGGCGGTCCGGGCAGCACACGGCTCAGCCCGGTCATCCCCTAGTGTCGGGTTAGTGCCACGACTTCCTCAGCCCGACCCGATCCAAATAGAAAATAAAAAAAATAAAGGTCCAGCTCGGCCCTCGGCCAAATTGCATCGAGTGGGCGGTTTAGTGCCAGGCAAAAATGGCCCAGAACTGACCCGACCCAGCCCGGTCATCCCCTAGTGTCGGGTTAGTGCCACGACTTCCTCAGCCCGACCCGATCCAAATAGAAAATAAAAAAAATAGAGGTCCAAATTCGCCCGACCCGTTCATCGAGTGGGCCGGTTTAGTGCTTAGAGCAAAATGGCCTAGAACTAACTCGGCCCAAATTTCCCCCTCATTTAGTGTCGTCGATCTGCACCCACCCACCCTAGCCCTCGGCCGTCTTGACGGCCCGAAGATACACCTCTAGTCATACTTATACACGTGTCTAACAAAAACAGGCCCTGTTCAATAAGACAATTCAGATGCCCGAAATTACATAACCCCAATTGACACAAAATCCAAATTAACTTAACCCTTTCCAAACCTTGTTGATCTCGGTGTTGATTCGAATTGAAATGACCAAATCCACCTGGTCAGGAAACTAAATCTATTTGAGGTGACAAGAAACAATAAACTTTTGAAATCATAAATAATTACAATAATATATTCTGTAATACATTAAATAAGGGTCAATTGTTTCAAACACTCCTTATTAGTTAAATAAATTTGCAAAATACTTTTTTGTTTGTCGAATTATTGCTAATTATTTTAATGACTTGTCCAAAAATGACTCATACTTTTTTTTTTTGGTGCTAAAAAATGACTCATACTTAAATATAACTTGATTGAAATGACGTCCAAAGTCACTCGAAATAACAGCACATCTAAATCCCTTGAAACCTTAAATAACTCAAACCCTACTCAATTCTAAAAGAAATGTATAACAAATGTCCGATGGATCAGTTTGCCAAATCTACTATCCCATGTGGATAACCTTCGTAAAAGAGGCATTCATAAGATTGGTATCATGTAAAAGTTTGTTTGTAGTAGACTAGTCACATGCACTGATGCACATGTGTAGTGTGGTGTGATGGTAATTGATAAATGTGTGATCAAGAAATTCAGTACTCCGTAATACGTAATACGTAGAATAAAACATGGAGCTAACTCCAGAAAATGGGCCGACCACATACTTGGGAATTGAAATGAACTTCTGGTTTTCTGCTGAGCTATAAAGTTGATTTTGGCCTCTTCCTCAACTTGCTATGGCCTACGGGCTTATGGATGTATTTGCACATCTTCTTTATTCATTTTTGGGCCAAGTATAGAGCAAACCCTATGATTTTATCTACCCAATTCTCATTTGTGTAATTTGTGACGGATATTATATACTTCAAAAGCTTGTGACGGGTGAATAAAACTCATATGGATAGATAAAAAGAAGTTATTTGTGACTTTTTAGGCATTTTTTGTCTTATCTACTCATATGGGTGATATAGCTTGAGACTTGTTGTTTTATCTATCATATGGCTCTTCTTAAATCCTGGCCGCAAACATCACGTAAAATGGTCACTGTTTTTATAATAAAGTGATTACTTTTTATACATACGATGATCGTACATTACTATATAAATTGTGTGCTTGATTAAGTTTCTTTTTAAAAGAGGGAAGTTGTTACAAACTATCGAGAAAGTACTATGTGTCGTTGATTCTTTTTCGCACTTTTTCAAATTTGATTCAATCGTTTGATAAAAAATAACAAATTTATTCAAAATTAACTATAAACTGTTGGAAAAATAGTTACTGCAAGGGCAAACACAAACGAACTAAAATGGATTAGAATAACTTCACTGTGTCATTGTATGGAACTCATTACCTTAGAAGCTTAATTGCCCTCGACACAGTTAGGGACGAAGCTAGTGAATAGAAAAGAGTAGCTACTGCTACTTCAAACCCAGAAAAATTATTGAGGAAGATGAAGATTAGCTACCTTAGCTGTCATATAGATACAAGATACCATAACATCGTAAAATTGACATCATTGTATATGTGTTGTAGACTTGTAGTGGTAAAGCTCTAGACTTGTTGTCTTATGGGCTTCTTCCAATACCACTCGTGTTCGGTCTGCACAGGATGCATTTTTTCTTTTCTTTTTTTCCTCCGCATCAACCATTATGGCAACGTTTGTATTGGATGATTTCGTGTTTCCGTAATTATATATTGTTTCATTACCAACTTATTCAATAGTTTACATTATGAAAAAAAAACTACCAGGTATTTAGCACTATCTATTATATACAACTACATTAGTTTATAAATTATTACTCCTTCCATCTTAACGGGTTCTTTATAATTCATTACAAATAAAACATAAAGATTTTGTTGAGGCGGATGTAGTACTTGTTAATTACTTCCTTTCTAATCACTCACAAACGATGGGGAACAAGGACGTATAAATTTTTTTGGTTATAAGTTACAAATTGTGTCACTTTTGTGAGTAACACTTAATTGTATACAAATCGTTCACTAATAAGTCCTAAACTACTAGGGCCCTAGGGCTCGGGCTCAAGAAACACGTCAAACTCTCAAAGCATTAAGCGCGAAAATAACTAGCCTTCTCAAATTGAAAAATACGATTATTGTAAAATAAAAAAAAAATTATACTCCGTATTTATTTATGTTTCTTTCAATAAATCGAAGGAATGTAACAAAAACTTTGCTACCCCACATATTAGATTCTGGCTCCGTCCCTGGACACGGTGTTGTCCAACTGAGAACGACGCTCCTCAAGATATACACGGAGCTCTTCAATTTGCACCCAAATGAAAGAGTAGGAACTCTAAAGTTGTAGCTCAGATTTTATAAGAAACAAGGAGAGAAAGTGTAATAGATAGAATGAAATTGGATGATAGAAAAGCTAGAAAATTGTCTTATTTATAGTAGAAATCAGAGACCAAATTTTGATGAGAATTAAATTGACATAACGATTTTCAAAACTGAATTTGTAAGTAATAAGATAGGGAAGTCTCCAATACTGACTACACTAGACTCGAAAAGTCACGGTGCAACGGAAAAAATAAGACGAGAATTTTTGTTATTTGTTATAACAACAAAACAGACCCCACTACACAGCGCGTGCGAGCCGAGCCGGACGGCGGCGACACACGCGGGTGGGGAGAGTACATACTAGCCTCCATAATGACAAGTACCTAAAAAAAAGACACTTGATATATAAACACAAAAGGTTCCTTATTTCATTAACGTGGGATAAAGTACTCTAGCATTTCCAACAAAAACAACAAATTAAAATTACATGAACAATAAACATTTACTACTAACTTGAGTATCAAACAATAATTCAATCATCTATAATAACACATTTTCTGGAAAAAAAAAATGAAATCTAAGTCCAAACGTGGGAGATGCACGGCCAAGCCTACACTAGAATATGGACCGATTCAGATGTAGGAGGTCCATGTCTGAGCCTAGGTTTGCAGTCTTTGATGTCAAAATTAGGTTTTCGATAAATGCTTGTTCTTGGGATACTCGAGTTATAAGTTGTTTCTCTAGGATAACGAGGGAAAGTGAGTTATTGTACCGTGTAAAAGTCATATAAGAAAGACAATCTTGTCAGTATTGACAAATTCGCTCCCGATCATAATGCTTATCGCATGAGCCTATATCGACTAAAAGTCAAGACAACTCGGCTACAATCGCTTCAGTGGGAGTTATTGTCGGTTATTAAAAACGTTTATAGTTCTTTAATTCATTTTGTGTCGTGAAATCATTATTAGCTAAACAATTATTTGATTATACTGTAATTTTTAATCAATAATTAACATAAAGCCCGGATCTTTGAACAATATGATTATCACAAGAGTAAGATTAAAAAGCACCTACCTTGGTCCATGATGAGAAGCTAAGTGCAGCAGCGAAAACGATAACGATTATTATTGAGATTGAGTTTCTTCCTCTGGACCCCTTTAGCACTTGACAGTTCCTTTCTGTGATGGAGGCGTAAGAACTTCTTTTAATGGGTTGAGAGAGGACCAATCCCTAGGGCCTTCATTTATCCATATTCACCATCAGAATATATTAGGAATTTACCTTATTTTATAATCAATAAAATATTATCTTTACATAAACTAGGCCATATAATATACCATACTTGAGCCACAATAAAGTAATAACGATTACGGACTTATGAGCCGAACTTATAACTCAAATTAAAAGTCCAACATCCTCCCACTTGGCTCAAACGTATATCATCTGATCTAGAATAACATAAGTGCGCAAAATATGAGATAACTTCATCATGATATTGATTATAACGTCAAATCAATTCAATCATAAAGGCTGGTAAGGATCATAGCGGTTCTATGTCATTTTATCGACATAGTCCCTTTCATGTATCACATTACTAGGTTTACACTCAGAATGACACAATAATTAAGGCATTCATTAACGGTCCAACGATAATGTCGTGTTAAAGACAAATAATCTTGTTTACATAAGCATTATGTATATATACCAATCATAAATAACAAGATTCAATAAGTCTCGTAAAAGAAACAAAACCAAGAAAAACGAATGAGCTCAAAATGTCGATCACATAAAACATAACAACATCAAGGATGACATCCCATGATCCCCATTCTATCAACATGTTCAATAAATGCTTTAGGGGGTAATCCTTTAGTTAATGGATCTGCAACCATCAGCTTTGTGCTAATATGTTCGATCAACACCCTTTATTTTTGAACTTCTTCTTTAACGGCCAAGTATTTCAATTCATATGCTTAGCACCCTTCGAATAGTTGTCGCTTTTAGAGAAGAAAACTGATGCAAAATTGTCACAATAAATTTTCAGCGGATTAGATATACTGTCGACTATTCCAAGACCTGAAATAAAATTCCGCAACCATAAACCATGAACTGTAGCTTCAAAACATGCTACAAATTCAGCTTCCATGGTGGATGCAACAATGACACTCTGCTTTGCAGTTTTCCATGATATTGCTCCTCCAGCTAGAAGAAACAAATAGCAAAAAGTGGATTTTCTTGTATCCACACATCCAGCAAAGTCAGAATTGGAATATCCTATCACCTCGACGAGATGATCAAACCGTTTATAAGTGAGCATATGATCTTTCGTTCCTTGCAGATACCTTAACACCTTCTTTGCAGCTATCCGGTGATCTACTCCTGGATTACTTTGATACCGTCCCAGCGTTCCGATAGCAAAAATGATATTTGGTCTGGTACAAGTCTGTGTATACATCAAGCTTCCAACTAAAGACGCATAAGGAATTTGTTCCATTTGATTACGTTCCAGTTCATTTTTTGGACATTGATTAAGACTAAATTTATCTCCCTTCTGAATTGGAACAACACTTCCAGAGCACTTGTCCATCTTGAATCTCTCTAGAACTTTGTTAATATACGCTTTCTGAGACAATCCCATCCATCCTTGTGATCTATCAAAGAATATTTCTATTCCAATCACATAGGATGCCTCCCCCATATCTTTCATTTCAAAGTTCTTAGAGAGAAACTCTTTGGTTTGACGTAATAAACCAAGATCATTTGTAGCTAGCAATATATCGTCAATGTACAGGACCAGAATTATAAGCTTAATCCCACTGATTTTCAGATAAATGCATCGATCAATGATGTTTTTATTAAATCCAAAAGATGTGATGGTATCATTGAACTTAATATACCATTGTCGGGAAGCTTGTTTTAGCCCGTATATTGACTTCTTAAGTTTACACACCATATGTTCCTTACCATCAACCACAAAACCTTCAGGTTGATTCATAAAGACTTCTTCTAAGTTTTCATTCAAAAAGGTTGTTTTCACATCCATTTGATGGAGCTCTAAATCATAATGAGCTACCATCGCCATAACAATCCTTAAAAAGTCCTTTTTAGATACAGGAAAAAAGGTCTCTTTATAGTCAACACTATCCTTCTGAGTAAAACCTTTGGCAACGAGTCTAGCCTTGTACCTTTCGATATTGCCATTGGAGTCGCATTTGGTCTTAAAGACCCACTTACACCCAACTCTCTTACAACCTTTAGGCAATTCAACAAGGTCCCAAACATCATTGTGATCCATTGATTTCAGTTCTTCTTTCATGGCGTCTAACCACTTAGAGGAATTATTACTTTTTATGGCTTGTGAAAATGAAACTGGGTCATTATCGATTCCTAAGTCAGATTCAGACTCATGTAAATAAACCTCATAACAATCAGGAATAGTAGATCTGCGTTCTCTTATTGATCTTCTTAATGCATTTTCCTGTGGTTCATTTATGTTAGGTTCATTTGCCACTTCATGGTTATGTGGTGTTTGGTCATTAATTTGTTGCTCTTGCAAATCGTCACCATGATTAACATGTATAGGGCAACAACTTGAGAAGAAGTCAAAGGCAAAGGTATTTGCACTCTTACTTCTTGTATTTCCACTTTACGTGGTTCCAAACTCCACTCACCTCACCGGTCTCAATTAACCTAACATTTTCAGTTTCAACAATTCGTGTACTGTGATTAGGACAGTAAAATCTACACCCTTTAGATTTTTCAGGATAACCAATGAAAAAACCACTGATTGTTCTTGAGTCCAATTTCTTTTCATGTGGATTATAAATTCTTAATTCAGCAGGGCAACCCCAAACATGCAGGTGCCTTAAACTAGGTTTCCTACCTATCCACAGTTCAAAAGGTATCTTAGGATCTGCTTTACTAGGAACTATGTTTAATAGATATGCAGCGGTCCTTAATGCATACATCCACAATGATTTAGGTAAAGATGAATTGCTTAACATACTCCTAACCATTTCTATTAGAGTACGATTACGCCTTTCTGCAACACCATTTTGTTGCGGTGTTCCTGGCATAGTGTATTGAGCACAAATGCCACGAATTTCGAGAAACTTAGCAAATAGACCAGGGCACTGTCCATTCTCATCATATTTCCCATAATATTCTCCACCTCTGTCAGATCGGACAATTTTCACCTTTCTGTCTAATTGTCGTTCTACTCATTAACAAAAATCTCAAGCGTGTGAACAGATTGAGATTTGTCATTCAACAAATAGACATATCCATGCCGCGAAAAATCATCAATAAAGGTGATGAAATATCTTTCTCCACCGAATGATGGAACATCAAAAGGCCCACAAATGTCAGTGTGTATAATTTCAAGGAGTTGTGAGCTTCTTGTGGCTGACTTCTTAAGTACTCCCTCCGATCTAGACAGATGGTAACACTTACCTAAAATGGATGAACCACACCAATGGTAACATACCATATTTGGCATGAAAAATAACTAAATTACCCTTACATCCACTACCTATTTACAACTTTATCATCCACTCACCCACTCACCAACTACTTATTTAATCCACCTAAACTCATGTGGCCCAAATCAATATTTCCTACTTTACCCCTCATTTTTCCACTTTTTCTTAAATAACCACTTTTTGCTTATGTTTACATCTATATGGATCGGAGGGAGTATGTGTTTTCTGTGCTTTCCTTTAATACACTCAACACAAATCCCAAGATCAGTAAAATCCAAATTTGGTAGGATTTCATTCTTTACTAATCTTTCAATTCTTTCTCTGGATATATGACCCAAACGTTTATGCCACAAGTAAGCTGATGATTCGTCAGACAAACCACGTTTAATTCCAACGTTATGATGCAGTGTCAATACGGTCTCAACAAAAAGATTATCAAGCTTTAATTTGTATAAACCATCACAAAGAATACCATAACCAATTAAAGGAGTTTGCTTAAATAAACTGGAACATCCATTACCAAATTTGAAATAGTATCCTGACGTGTCAAGTTTTGACAAAGAAATTAAATTGCGAACATAAAAAGTCTGAAAAAAATCTAAATGATGTCTCGTATCTAAAAATAAACGATAAGTTCCAACAGCTTCAACTGGAGCTTTGACTCGATTCCCCATAAAGACGTACTTCTCATTTTGGCTTATGGTTTGGGTCGTAAGGAATCCCTGCATTGTATTAGAAATGTGAGTTGTACAACCAGAATCAATCCACCAAGTGTTATGAGGAACTTCAGCTAGATTAGATTCGAAACATACTAAAGCACTAGACTTACCCTTTCTTTCGAACCATGCCTTACGTTTCAGACAATCTTTATGATAGTGTCTAGTCTTAAGACAAAACCGACACATATCCTTTCTTGGTTCCTTCTTATGGATATGATCAGGTGTCTGGATGGGTGCTTGGATGGCTTTGGCAGTCCTTGCTTTCCCTTTCCATTCTTCTTCCATGGTTTCTTTCCAGCTCCTTTATGACCTAGGAGATGGACTGAATGATCTTCTGTTTTCTTAAGCTTTGCTTCCTCTTGAATGAGCATGCTTTGTAATTCATGCACATTTAATTTATCCATCAAAGTATTATAATGCACATGAAATGTGCCATACTGAGAAGGTAAGGAATTAAGGATAAACGTTACCAAAAAATTCTCATTTACTTCCATCCCCATAGTTTTCAATCTTGCTGCAATGTTTGTCATTTTCGACAACATGCTCATGCATAATACGTGAACCATTAAATTTCATAGTGGTTAACGTACTCATTAGTGTCCCAACAAGTGACTTATCAGCTGAGTCAGATTTAAAGCTTTCTTCTACAAATTTCATAAATTCCTTAGCACTTTCAGTCTTTTTAAAGGTGGACTTGATGTTGCTCTCTACAGTCATTCGCATAAACATGAGGCTTAGTCTGTTAGATTTTTCCCAAGCTTTATGGAAAGATTTTTGCTCAGCGGTGCTAGTAGCAGTAAGGTCACCGGGTTTTTAACTTAAGAGTGTTAAATCAAGATCCAGTACACCAAGGTGAAACTGGACTTGTAGTGACCTTTAAGCAAAATCCAGCCCGTTAAACTTAATAACAGACGTGGCTTGCGAATGAAGAGAGACGGGAACAGAGGCTGCAAATTTATGATATATGCTTACACATAAATAAGTTGTAATAAAAGATTCAAAAAATAAATTTAAATTATATATTGAAGTTACCTTTGGGCAAAATTATAATATATACATATAAGTAGACATAAGAGATGCTTAATAAATTCACATAAGAGATACTCAATGTAATTCATTATATACGTTTGTAATCTTTGGATGTACTAAACTACCTAACTCATCACATCAATGTATCACGATTATTTTTATGTATTGTAAAAATAAATAATCAACCTTTGGGCGATCTGGAAATATTTTACAATCATAAATCTCAATTTACTCTCAATTTACTCATGAATCAATAGGAAAATATCGTAATGTCATTTTAACGAGCATCTCATAAGCATGAGTAATTGAACTAATTTTAATCTGGTACCTATAAAAACTTTCTGACTGCCACTTTGGTGACTAACAAACCAGCATTATAAGGATATCATACTGGTAAATTAGAACCAAAACATAATTGATTCTACGTTATGTTATTCATTCAGTTTCAACAAAATATTAACCCATTATATAATTTGCAGACAAAATAAAACTAGACACTAGTTATAAGAAACAAATCAGACATTAGGCATAGTATTACACGAAAATAGTAAACAAACATGGCATCATCTTCTTCATGAAATATACCCACTTGATGACAAAATTTATCAAAATAAAATTAACAACCAGCAAGGTGGGTTGGGATTTCGGCTTGTCATGTGAAAAGTACACTCATCATCATAAGTAGTAATATAATAATCAAGCACTCTAATCCTAACAGCCGAACAAGACAAAAAAAAACTCCATTGATTTTCCATACATCTCAATGCAAATTCACTCTAGATTTGTATTACACAAATTAATTAACAATCACATCATGTAATAATCTAGGTTAATAATAAATCATCAAGATATGGGTATGGATACTACTAGAGGGTTAAGGTCAATATGTTAGTGGGTTAAGGTCAAGAACCCGATACGAAGTTAGCGGGTTAAGGTCAAGATGTTATGACCCATTTAAGTAAATGGGTTGACACAGACACGACACGAAACTTAAATGGGTCCGGTTAGGGTTGAGCTCTTTTGACACGAACCCGACACGAATAACTCGCTTATTTAAAAGTGTCATGATATATTTAGGTTGAATCAATAATCCTCCCAAACAATTTAAAAATAAGTATTTGTATTCCTCATAGGCTTATAAAGCTTAGTTTATTGGGTTAAACGAGTTAAGTGGGTTAAAAATGACCCGCTAAAAAAGAAATGGGTTAAACATAACTTGCTAAAAGATAAATGGGTTAAACAGGTCGGGTTGGGTTATAGAAAAATTAAATGGGCTGGTTTAGGGTTGAGACAAATGACCCGTTTATCTAATTGGGTCGGGTTAGAGTTGGGGCAGTGGTGACCCGTTTAAAGTTGACACGAACACGACACGACCTAATCTGTTTGCCAGGTCTAGATACTACGGAGACAAGGCAATGATTACGGATTTACGGATGAAAAATTTCCAGATCTAAACCATAGAAGGTAACGTTATTCATAATTGGAAAATCATAAGTTCAATAATCCAAGGCTCTGATACTACATGTTGTGGACATGGGCCACCCACGCGTTTGTGTTGTTTGAGGCGGCGACACTTCTCCCACAGAACCTTGGATAGCCAAAGCACGTCAAGGGCCGTTACCGATTTATAAGGCATTGAAACCGGTGAAAGGTCGAATAAGCCTGCATTTGAGGAGTCGCCACCAATTTTTATGGAAAATTGGAACCGTTCGAATACCTCGTGCCATATCAAGACACAAAGTAGTGACATGAACACTAAGAACTCGTTAGCCTTAGCATTCTATGTCTAGAATGACTCTTGTGGATGCCAATGAACACGGATGTTCACAGAGATCTGGAGTAAGGAGTGAGGGTACATATTAGGAAGTCCTTTTACTGAACACCTAATCCAGCCCGCCTCGATAGCGACCTCTACTAATGATTAGGGAAATCATTCGTATTTGATATGTCGTCGATTATATGCATGCAATGCAACATCCACAGATTAATCCTAGCATGTGAATTAAACTACGTCGGTGAACACGTATATTAGCAAACAATTGAGTCGAAGTTGATGTTAGAATTTATTACATGTGAATACAAGTGAATAAATCATACATACGATAAATAAATAACAATAATTGAAATTACAAATGAATTACAAGGGTTTAGTTGATTTACGTCAAAGGTACACTTAAGACGGGATTTTGGAGATGAAAAAGAAAAAAATAAAAAAAGGGTAGAAAATTAAAGTAATAAAATAGGTCAGATTAAGGGCGATATTACGATTATTAGTTAATTAAACACGTAATTAAAGACTACGTCAAAGCGAGAACGTAAGTTCGGGGACAGAAATCATCTCAGAACAGGCGCAACATCTGCCGCATCCCTTGGAAGAGGCGCAACTATTCCTGCGTCTGTTCTTGAGTTGAGCTCTGGCTGTGAAGTCAGAACCGCGAGTTGTAAATGTTTGTTGACATATTTACGATTGATTATTGATGTTTATACTCAAGTGAAATTGATTTAACATATTAATTATGTCTGACATCGTCATAAAAACGATAAAAGCGGATTAAAACGAATTAGAACGAATTATATGTGTTTACGATGTCGGAATTAAAAAAAGGAACGAACTTGAAAATCGAATAAAACTTGATAAACTGAAATCAAACAAGGAAATATGTACCAAAGAATGAATCCCAGCAACTTGATATGAACAAATCGAGTCTCTAAAATCCGGGTTTGATTTAATGACAAAAACCCGCAAATATCAAATTATAAGGGATTTAAGTCGGAAATAAAACGTTATAATTGTAAAGGAACTATTAAAACATGGTTTATGTACTGAGGAATCTTAGAAAATAGGAAAATAAGACAAAAGGAATGAAACCACAGAAACCTGAAGAAGAAGAAGAAGAAGAAGAAGAAGAGTAGGAGCAGCGGCAGCCTCTGGAAGAGGCGCAACAACTGCTGTGTTTCTTCTCGACGTCTGGTATTCGTTGTTGCGTAAAAATAGTTTTCACTAGTAGAAAAACACCATACAGTGGCGGTTATAAATGACCTTTTGTGGCGGTTTTTAGAGACTTAGGGTCCGTCGTTTATCGCGGCGTCGTATAAACTTTACGATGGTTGTAGGTGGTTGTACAACCGCCACTATAGCTCTCCTATAGTGGCGTTTAATATACAAAACCGCCATTATAAACTTACATAATACGACGGTTGTTAGACAAGAACCGCCACTATAACTTATCTACAGTGGCTGTTATTGTTTGAAAATCGCCACCATAGGTATTTCAATAATAGCTTTGTACCACAACCTACCACTACATGTTCTCTATAACGTCGGTTGTTGTTAAAGAACCGCCACTAATGGTAATTATGACGTCGTTTGGTAGTAAAGAACCGCCATTAAAGGTGAACTAATAGTGGGGTTTCATACTTAGAACCGCCACCATAGATAGATATTTTTTTTAGAAAAAAAATTATTCGCTACCAAAATTTCGGCAACAATGTCCTATAGAATTGACAAGCCAAATAGCGAAATAAACAAATAATACATACACAAGAATGTCAGCCAACGAACTTGCATATCATCCGGAACAATAATGTCGATGGTCAAAATTATACATCCAAGTGTATAAATAATTGTTTAGGTGATTTTTACCAAGTTAATTGTATTAGGTCAATGCGGTCTTACTCGTTTGTCGCTTGATTTGATCGGTTGTATTTTATATTTAGATAAGGAAATAAAGTACGAAATATAAATTGACACGTAAGATTTGGTGACGCGGAAAACCCAATGTGGGAACAACCGCGGGAGGGACGGTACCCTGCCAAATTTTGCACTATCTTTTAATGGGAGGATGAATACAATTTGAGACGTAATGTAAATCTTGCTAGCACGAGGTGTTGTATTTGTGAGATCTTGGATGTCCTTCCTTGACATCTTCCTTGGCTATTTATAGGGTAAGAACCCTAGATGTATCCTACCATGATTATGGAAAGGAATATAACTCTTTCGATATCTCACCATCTCCATCAATTCTCCCTGATCTCTCTGAATGCTCCCTGACTTCTCCCTGAATTATCTTTCCTAAACACGAATGCTTCCTTCAGTTTGCTTTGGCCTCCTTTCACACGCGCCTATTGGCCCATTCCCCCTTCAGCGCCCTTGCTCCCAATCGTGGGCTCCCCTTCTTCCACTCCTTTCTTTATGATCCACTACTTGCTAAGTGGGCTTTCCTTATTGTGTGAATTTTAGCCCAAACAGTTTGCCCCCAATTTCTTGTGAGGTACGCTTCGAGGTGTCGAACAAGGAATTTACGTAGTTGGTTATTGAAAACCCTAAGCCGTCATTTGTGCTTCTTTTCATGCAAGCTCATCATCACTGCCGCCCACCTCCTCATTTCTCGCGCCCTACTCCCTCTCTCTTCCTTTATAACCCCAACTCCCTCCTTCACTTTCATTAACCTCAAAATCATTTTTCCATAAAACTCTCCCCCTCCCAAATCCTTAATCTCCCTTCCCTCTCTTCTCGCCGGCTTCACTGCTTCACTCCTGCCGTCCTCTTCACCAGGTATTTTTCCTTCTTTTTTTCTTAATCCCCTTTTCCACAATGGGAAAAACCCGACACTCATCTTCACCTTTCATACCCTCTGATCGAAACCCAGACCCGGTCTTTCCTTCCCGGGGCCTTTTCATTCACCCCCATGACTGTGACTCTGCCTTGACCCCTGCTGATGTCCCTCTGATCAAGGATTGGCTTGGTCTTGGTGACGGGGTGGATATTGTCATCCCTGAACCGGGTCAGAAAGCCGATGCCATCCGTCTAGGGTGGGTTTGCTTTTATTTGTATCCATTTAGATACGGTCTCCGCTTCCCTTTTCCAAAACTCGTCCAAGATTTTATCTTTACAAACAATTTTGCCATGGCACAAATTTCTGCTACCGTCTGGAGGGTTCTCCTCTACTCCCTAGCCGCTTGTCAAAATACTGGCAACTCCATCTCTTTGGGCGATCTGGCCCACATGTATGACATTAGGTCCCTGGGTAGGGGCCAATTCTCACTCCGGGGCTCTAGCGAGGCTCCTTTCAAGCATGTGTCGAAATCCCGGGATAATAAATGGTTCGAGGACTTCTTCTATGTGAGGAAGGCTTCTATCCTTCCGCCTGCCGATTATATCTTCGAGAAATGGGTCATAACTTCGAGTAAGCAGCCTCCTTGTCACCTGATTTGTTTATCTTGCTGCTTACTAGCTTACTTCATCGCCTTCGTGCAGGTCCCTGCTACCTGACCCGTATTGGTGCCCAGATCCCTGCCCGCAACAAGTTATTCTACATTCCTCGGCTAGAGATGAAGTTTCCTAACCTGCTACCCGGACACTCACCTGCTTCTTCCTCCAATCCACAATAGACAACCCACATCATGTGTTCTGGTAAGTTACCTAGTGTTGTTTCTGCTTGCATGTTATCTTGCTGATTGTCTAATTTTTCTGACGCCTGAAATGATGACTGCTTGCAGGTTCAAAGGTTGATCCACTGGAGGCTATCCTCCAGAGTGCTAAGAGAAAAAGGTCCGCTGCGAGTCCTGATGTGGCGTCTGCTTCCAAGAGGAGTGCTCCTGCTTCCTCCTTTCAGTCACCTCCTACCCATTCCAGCTCTACTCGGCCTGAACCTTTAGAGGTCAGCCCTCTGTCTCGTCACCCTTCTACTCCTCCTACCAGCCCTCGTGACTCTGCCAGTGGGGAGATCGTCGCCCACTTTCCAAAGGGCTTTGGGAATGTTGACAAGGTGCCATACTGGCCTGAAATTAACCAAATACTCTTTCCTTCTCTGGTGGATGCCTTCTCGGAGTTTGGGCCTGAGGAGATGGCCGAAAACGATGTGCACAATGCTTTAATGGTAAGCGTCCTCCGTCTTCCACCTGTTCTAAGTCTCTTATCTTCAACTTCTGCTAACCTTAGTTTCCTTTACCCCCAGACTTTCCAGTCTGCCCTCTACAATAGGAAGATGATCAACATAGTGCAGACCACCAGCCGTGCCACCAGTGCCAGGAACAAGGAGTTGATTGGGTCCATTGCTGATCTGCAGCGTGCTGACTTGAGGGGACGGGTGGCTGAGCTGAAGGCAGATCTAGCTGGCATAAAGAAGAAGCTAAAGTAAGGAGCTGATCAGCTAGCTCGCACCTAGGAGGTCTGCACCACGTTCTCTGACTCTTTGAAGCGTTCTGAGGATAGGATCATTGAGCTGATCGCCCTGGCCACAAACATTGTTGCCTATGCTACCTGGCGGGGAAAGATCAGCGGAATGCGTGCTGCCCTCGAGAAGCCTCCAACTCTGCAAGCTATTGAAGAAGAAGAGAGGCAGTTGGAGACCCTATACCCGGTGCAACCTGACCTGAGCATCCTGATGCCTGAAGTTGGCGAAGTGAATTCTCCTGTGCTGGCTGAGCAGGCTGCTGCTGGAGATGCGGGGTTGCCCCAAGATGCTGCTGACGGAGCTCAGGAAGCTGTGGCTAGGGCTGAGCAAAAAATCCGATTATCCGAACTAATCCGAGATCCGATCCGTATCTGATCCAAAAAAGCGGATATCTGATCCGAAAATACATTTGGATCGTATATCCGATCCGAAAATTTCGGATACGGATCGGATATCGGATAGTAGTCCAAAAATTTTCGGATATCCGTATCCGATCCAAACTTAACCTTTAACTTTTTTTTCTAGAAAATAATATTTTACCCATCACATTTGGGCCTTCAAATACAACTGATTTTTCTAGTTTTTCTATGTTGGGCCCTTTTAACAAAATAGCCTACCATATAAATAACACACATCAGTGCAAACCCTAAAATCCCCTTTCATTTTTATACATCACTCCATCAACCATGTGCGTCTTCCTCATCTTCTCCTTCTATTTTACCCAAATATCTTAAATCAAGTTTGAAGAATAATGAAGAAAGAGCATTACAACATCACTCCATCAACCACTAGTTACTTTTGACCCATCAACACCAGCGAGTCAACTCGGCGACGCCAGATCTGACGCCTTCACTCATGACGACCGCAATGACGACGACGCATGTGATAACGCCAACAACGGCCACATACCACCGCTTCATTCGTTCATCGCTATTACCGTCGATCGAACACCACCGCTACATATTTCTCCCAAACTCCATCTGCTTCACTCATCCACCTCTTCACTCTATCACCACCGACGACGCAACAACCACCACTACATATTTTTTTCCCCTTATTTCATATATTAAAATTCAGATCTTATACTAATTTTATGTAAGATATTTTTTATTTATTGTTTGTCTATTGAATGCATTAATTTCGATTTTTTGTGTTTCACAAATTTGATAATGAAGCAAGTTATGTTAGATTTTGCGGGTAAACAATGAAATTTTTGATTTTTCGGATCAATATTGGATAATCGGATACCTGATCCGATATTTCCGGATAGTAAAAATCGGATATCCAATCATTTCGGATCAGATAATGAAATTTTGGATTTTCGGATCGGATATCCGAACCGGAAGTCGGTTTCGGATCGGATATTCGAACCGGAAGTCGGTTTCGGATCGGATATCTGATCCATACTCTCCCCTAGCTGTGGCAGCTGAGGGTGTGCAAGCTGGTCCTGTACCTGAAACAGATGGTCAGCAGGAGGAGGCAGAAGAGATGCCAGATGTGGAGGTCATTAATGTGACCGAAAATTAAGAAGTTTTTTTTTTTATATCAGTGAACTTTTGGTAGTCTAGCCCTTTGGTGGCAGACTTGTAATATTTTGGAATATTTTTCTGGTAGCTCACCATGGTGGCGATTAAACTCTGGGGCCGTATTTTCGTCCAAATTTTTGGAATACCCTTGCCTTAGTTTGACAAGTTTTAATTATATACTGTGTGTTAAATTTCGTTTTTCTTAGTTTAGGAAGTTGTCGTGTCAGCCTGTTGACTAATTTAGATGAGTCATGTCACCCTGAGGAGGATGACTCACACTCAGCTAGCTGCCGTGTCAGTCTGTTGACTGATTTAGCCGTGTGCCGCATTATAAGGAGGGGTGGCCGTGTCAACCTTAGAGGGTTATTTAGACCAGTCGTGTCAGCCTGAAAAGGCTGATTTAGACTCAGCTAGCTGCCGTGTCAGTCTGATGGCTGATTTAGGCGTATGCCGCAATTTTGACTACTTAACCTTGTTCATGATGCAAGGTGTGTTCATCATATTTTAGAGCCAACAAGGGTGTACTTTAGGCAAGTTTATCGTCATTCTAGGACCGATGGGACGCTGTAGGATTCTGGTAGTGCAGAGATCCCTACGTTCCATATATGTGGGCATGCATGTTGGGGCCCCTGATTAATTGCGATTAGTGCGAGCTACGTCCAGGGGGTGGTATCAGGGGTAGCTGGGTAAGCGTTTTTAGCTGTCAACCAGGCTCCCTTTCGTATGTTCCACAGTCCGCCTGGTGAGGGTGCTCCTAGTGGAGAAAGTAGGTTAGGCATGTTGGAGTACCATGTGCCTTGTAACCCCGCGTTGGCAGTTGACAGTCCTACGAGAGACCCTTTCAACGTACCATAGATGTTAGGATCCAGAGTGACGTACTTAGAGAAGCCTGAAAACAGAAAAATCTATTAGGATGATGTGAGGTACCTGACGCTATCTCATGGGGTACCAGAGCAATTGTGGTCCCAGGAAGCTGTCAGACCACACCACTCCAATAGTAATTTTGAAAATTGAAAGAAACAGAGGTATCTGAAAAGAACATGAAATTGGTAGTATGCCTACTACCGGATTTTATCCTTTTATTTTAAAAATAATTTGGCTTTTCATAGTACATTACTCTGTAGGCTAAAATCTACTTTTTATTAAAAGTAATATCTCTTCAGGTGAAGTATGTTCCATGGACGTTGTATGATTTGACCGTCCATAGCCATCACTCTGTATGCACCATGGCCAACAACTCCTTCTACCTTGTATGGTCCTTCCCATTTGTAGGCGAATTTGTCTGCCTTTCGATTTTTAGTGTTTTGAAACACTTCACGGAGGACCAGGTCTCCTACCTCCAGGAGCCTGACTTTCACATTCTTGTTGTAACTCCTGGCCACTGACTGCTTGTAAGCAGCTAGACGTATTTTTGCACTTGCTCGCAGCTCGTCTACTGTGTCCAGGTTCCTGGCCATCTCTGCGTTGTTCAGTTCCCCTGTCATACATCCGTACCTGTGGGTGGGAACTAGAACTTCTGATGGAATGACTGCTTCCGCACCAAACACCAGGCTGAAGGGTGTTTGGCCTATTGCTATCTTTGGCGTCGTTTTGTCTGACCATAATACTAGTGCCAATTCATCTGCCCACTTTCCTCCTAACTCCTGTAACCTCCATCTCAGATTGTCCATGATAATTTTGTTGCTGGATTCAGTTTGCCCGTTGGACTTTAGAGTCCTGGGTGCTGATTTTTTCAGGGTGATATTCCATCTGGCGCAGTATCCCTCAGCATCGTTAGAGATGAATTGTGAGCCATTGTCAAATATAATTTCCGATGGGATGCCAAACCTGCAGATGATATTGCGTTTTATGAAAGAGATGACTTGTTTGTCTTTTACTTCTGTGAATGCTTCCGCTTCTATCCACTTGGAGAAGTAATCTGTCATTGCCAGCATCTATATTCTGTTCTTTGTGGCTCGAGGTAGAGGGCCTACTATGTCCATTCCCCATGTCATGAATGGCTAGGGAGAAATGATAGGGTGTAAGGGCTCTGCTGGCTGATGGATCATTGGTGCTGAACGCTGGCAGGCGTCACACTTACGGGCGTATTCTGCTGCATCTTCCCTCATTGTGGGCCAGAAGTAACCTTGCCTGAGAGCTTTGTTTGACAGACTTCTGCCCCCTACATGGTTTCCACATTCACCATTGTGGAGAGCATGAAACACAGTCTGTGCTTCCTGCTTGTCCAGGCATCGTAAGTAGGGACCAGCCACTGATTTTCTGAAGAGTATATCATCAATTAGTATAAATATGGAGGCTTTCATTTTGAAGCCTCTTACTTCCTTCTTATCGTCTGGCAGTTTGTTATGACGCAGCCACTCTAGGTAGGGTGTGCGCAAGTCCCAGTCATCTTCTTATTCAGTTGGTTGGTCAGGCGGCTGGTCAATTGGCTGGGAGTCCCCCTCAGCTTCCGTAGTTGTCTGAACCCCCAATTCATCTGGCTGATCCTCCAATTCTCCTCTGTCTATTTCGTCTGCCTTCTGGATAGAAGGTTCCGGCATGTGTGCGATAGGAATGCTGGATAGTTCTATCGGCTTGAACGTTGCCCCCAGAGTTGCTAAGGCATCTGCTTCTACATTCTGATATCTGGGAATCTGTTTGAGCTTACAAGTTTTGAATTTTTGTTTTAACTCCTTTGCTACCTCTAAATATGCGTTCATTTTTGAGTCTCTGGCTATGAACTCGCCGTTTACGTGGTTGACTATTAGCAAGGAGTCACTGGATATGTGCAGGTGTCTGACTCCTAATTCCAGAGCTAGCTGCATTCCTAGTATCAAAGCCTCATATTCTGTTTCATTATTGGTTGCCTTGAATTCACACCTTACTGCTTGTGCTATCAAATCTCCCTGTGGTGATTGCAGGATTAACCCTACACCTACCCCCCTTTGATTGGAGGCTCCGTCGATGTGCATCTGCCAGATCTCTGCGTCCTTGTTTCCCTCTAGGGCGAGGATTTCCTTATCTGCCAGATTTTGGATGGCTGGACTGAAGTCTGAGATAAAGTCTGCTAATGCTTGCGACTTGATTGCTGTTCTGGGCTCGTATTGGATATCATGCCCACTAAGATGTACAGACCATTTTTACATTCTGCCTGACAGTTCAGGTTTCCTCATGACAGACTTCAGTGGGTAGTTGGTCACAACATGTATGGTGTGGGACTCAAAATAGGGGCGCATCTTATAAGATGCTACTACCAGCGCTAGTACTAGTTTTTCGAGAGATGTGTACCTGGTCTCTGCTGGCACCAGGGACTTGCTTACATAGTATACTGGCCTCTGTTCCTTCTCCTGCTCTCTGACTAGGACAACACTTACTGCCACCTCTGTGACGGCCAGGTAGAGGAACAGAGGTTCTCCTGGTTCCGGTTTTGACAGCAGTGGTGGGTTGTTGAGGTAGTGTTTCAGCTCTCTGAATGCTTACTCGTGGTCTGCGGTCCACTCGAACTTTTGGCTTTTCCTTAGTATTTCGTAGAATAACCTGCACTTATCTGAGGATCTTGAGATGAACCTGCTCAGGGCTGCTACCTTGTCAGCTAGTCTTTGAACGTCCTTAGGCTTTTCAGGTGACTCCAGTTGGAAAACAGCCTTGATCTACTCGATGCTGGCTTCCATCCCTCTTTGTGTTACAATGTAGCCTAGGAATTTGTCAGAGGATACCCCGAAGGTGCATGTAGATGGATTTAGCTTCATTTTGTATTCTCTCAGGGTGCTGAATGTTTCTGCCAAGTGTCGCATATGATCTTTGGCTTTCTCTGATTTCACCACCATATCATCGATGTATACTTCTATAGTTCTTCCTATCTGCTCTTTAAACATGAGGTTGACCAGCCTCTGATATGTGGAGCCTGCATTCTTCAGGCCGAATGGCATGACGTTGTAACAATATATTCCTCTTTCAGACATGAATGCCGTCTTCTCCTGATCTGCAGGATCCATTTTGATTTGATTGTAAGCACTCCATGCGTCCAAAAATGTCAGCATCTCATGTCTAGCTGTCGCATCCACCATTGCATCGATATGAGGCAGTGGGAAGGAATCTTTAGGGCATGCTTTGTTGAGGTCGATGAAGTCCACGCATACTCTCCAATTTTCATTCTTCTTAGGAACTACCACTACGTTGGACAACCACTCTGGATATTTTACCTCTCTTATTTTCTTCGCGGCCAGAAGGCTATCTACCTCTTGATTAATTACCTTATATCTTTCTGCTGCAAACGTCCTTCTCCTCTGTTGGATGGGTCTACACTTTGGATCCACACTGAGTTTATGCGTTATAATGGATGGGTCTATTCCTATCATGTCGTTATGTGACCATGCAAAGCAATCCATGTTAGCCTGCAGGAACTCGATTAGTTGCTGCCTTAGATTTCCTGTGCATCCGGCTCCAATTAGTACAGTCCTCTCTGGGTGCAGCTTGTCCAGGTTGATCTGATCCAACTCCTCGGCTGGGGGCTCAATGTATTCGTCCTAGATAGGCTACTTCTGTAATTGCTATGCTGGAGGGCTGGTGGTGCACTTTAGTGCTTTCTTGTAGCAGCCTCTAGCTTCCTCCTGATCTCCTCGTATTGTTTCTACCCCACATGGAGTGGAGAATTTTATGCATTGATGATATGTTAAGGGGACTGCTTTTATTTGGTGCAGCCAGGGTCTTCCCAGAATGACGTTGTAGGTGGAGGGTCCGTCTATGACCAGATACCTGATTTGCTTGTTGACCCCTCCCACATAGGTTGGGATGACTATTTCGCCCAGTGAGTTAGCTGTCTCCCCACCGAATCCTACCAGCGGGATAGTTTTCTTCTGTAAATCCTTCTCACTAAACCCCATGTTTTCTATGGTTTTTAGCATGATCAAGTTGACTGAGCTGCCTGTATCTACCAGGATCTTTCTGACTGTGCAGTTAGCCATTGACAGAGTAATAATGAGTGCGTCGTGATGTTCCCGTTCGTCATATGTGTCTCCTTCATCAAAGGTGACAGCCGGTAAATCACTGTGAGAAATTCTGCAAGAATTTGCTGGTCTATCTCCTTTGGTCCCGGTGGCATGCCTCTTAGCCGCTGAGTACGTTAGCCCACTTATGTCTGAGCCGCTTGTTATCACGTTTGTGATCTTGGTGCATGTGGGTGGATTTGCAGGCTTTGCAGAGCCTACCTTATCCTACTGCTTGCCCCCACGTGGTAATAGGTGGCTCAATTCACCTTGTTCATACAGGCGCTTGATCTCTCTTCGTAGTGTGTAACAGTCTTCAGTGTTATGCCCAATATCACGATGGAATTCACACTTCTTCTTGCTATCTTTTCGCCATACCTGTCCTTCTACTGGTGGCTTGGGCCACCTTACTCCATCTCCCATCTCCCTGAGTGCTTTCAGGATTCCTCCGATGCCTGTAATGAATCCATACTCTGCCAGAGTAAGGAGTAGCTGATTTTCTTCGATTTTGTTGACTCCCCTTCCATATGGCCTATACCTTTCGTCCCTTTTACTTGTAGATTGTTTTCTTCCTGACTTTTCTACGGCTGAGGTGCTGGAGACGCTTGGTGTATTAGGCAGGCTGGCTCTAGCTAGAATGTCTTCCTCCAATCTAATTGCGGCTGCTGCCTTTTCTTGTACCGCTTCAAAGCTATGACAAGGGTGCATAGTTAGCTGCTTGTATAGGTCAGAATCATGGTGGAGGCCTCTCCTGAAAGCTTCTACTGCTGTTGAAACATCACACTCCCGAACTGCTACTCTTTCATTGTTGAATCTGGTGTTGTATTCTCCAATGGTTTCTCTTGCTCCCTGGACGAATCTGTATAAATTTCCTACATGCTTTTGTGGCTTCCGGCTGCTTGCAAACTGCTGGTTAAATGCGTTTACCAACTCAGCAAATGTGGAGATCGATCTGTTGGGTAGACTCACAAACCATTGAAGCGCTGGCCCCGTTAAGGTGGATCCGAATCCTTTACACATGCAAGCTTCCTTGACCTGCCCTACGGATGTTACTGTCATCATCTTCTGCTTGTACTGGCTCATATGGTCAAAGGGATCTGTCGTGCCATCAAAGAGAGGCATGTTTGGACTTGTGAATCCCTTTGGCATAGCTGTGACGGATATGGTGTCCACGAATGGTGAGTCAGCATAACTATCAGGTGTTGCTTTCTCAAGTGGGGGTGGCAATCGTGGAACCCTGCTTAGCATCTCTCTTAACTCCAAGTACTGTTGATTTGTTATTCTGCCTGATTCTGGGGTCCGCCTGTTAGCTGCTTACTGATTCAATGCGCTGCCTCCTGACCTAAACTCTTGAAGGTTATGATGTGTTCCGGCAGCTAGGGGGTTGAGGTTAAAATTGTTCCTTGCAGCCAGTTCACCTGCGGGTTTACCATGGACCCTGCTTCAGGTGTCTGGCCGGTTTCTACAAAATTATCAACAGGGGTGCCACCTGTTCATGCTTCCACGTGGCTGGCTGGCGGCCAGTTATCTGGTGTGAGGTATCCCAGCCCTCGCGGAGTTATTCTTTCATCTGACGATATTGTAGCTAGGTCCAGCCTTGTTACCAGTTCTGCTGGTATTTGTCGAAGCGGATTCCTGCTGCCTGATGCCTCTTGCGTTAGATCCGTTACTGGAGCTCTTCCTTCACCTGCTTTGCTTGCTGATGCGATATACTGCTTCTTCAGAATGTCTATTTGTGCCCAGAGTTCTCTGTCTCTTTTCCTTGCTTCAGCTTCAGCTTTCCTCTGGTCTTGTCTCATGTTTTCCATGGCCTTCTGGAGATTCTCAACGCCAGAGAGGTGTTGTATTTGTGAGATCTTGGATGTCCTTACTTGACGTCTTCCTTGGCTATTTATAGGGTAAGAACCCTAGATGTATCCTACCATGATTATGGAAAGGAATATAACTCTTTCCATATCTCACCATCTCCCTCAATTATCCCTGATCTCCCTGAATGCTCCATGACTTCTTCCTGACTTATCTTTTCTAAACACGGATGCTTCCTTCAGTGGGCTTTGGCCTCCTTCCACACGCGCCTGTTGGCCTATTCCCCCTTCATCGCCCTTGCTCCCAATCGTGGGCTCCCCTTCTTCCACTCCTTTCTTTATGATCAACTACTTGCTAAGTGGGCTTTCCTTAATGTGTGAATTTTAGCCCAAACAATAATCACATACACGTCGTAGTTAATAAACTAATTAACATTTGATTTTCGATCTAAACAGTTATTAGCCCACACATCTTTAACATCTTTTATCTCCTCAATTAAGATTGAATTGTTGAATCTGCAATAATACATTTAGCAAATCAATAGTTAGAAAAACAACCTAAATATATTAAAATCAACATAAGACACCATCGAACACTCTTTTGTTTGATCGAAAGCTTTTGCATGAGTGAGACAAAACCATGGCAGGTAATAACTAATAAGACCTTAAAAAAGCATCAGCAAATAGTGTATCAAAATAGAACAGCAAATTATCATAGCTCGTACAATCCAAAGACCAATTTATTCAAAATTTCAATTTCATATTAGCATGTTTTAAGGAAATATGAACGTTATTAGCCGTGACCTCAGGCAAAATCCTAACTCTTTGCCTAACTCGTCTAACCTGAAGAAAGCTTTCTTCATATTAACATGTTTTAAGGAGATATGAACATTATTCAGTGTAATTGAACCCCAATGTGATGGTGCACATTGAACATTGGCTATAAACCACATGTCACGATGTCAGAGAGAAAAAGGATTACAGGTAATTTATAAAAGGGTTTTTTCTAAGTCGGTTTTAAATACACTTTTGGCGTAAATCTTACAATAATTGGTACAAAAATAAAATGCAATAATAAAGACGTGATTTACACCCTCAGACTTACATGTTTGACTAAACGAGATTGACTAAGTTAATGTTAGTGATTGCTCGACTCAAATGTATGTAGAAAGTGCCCTCGTTGGAGGATTTTAGATTAATTGATTGATGTGTAGTGGTCAAATTGGTCGGTCATGCAACATGATTGGTACTCATAATGATCTGAGTTTACGTGGTCAATTAATCAAGCACGTAGGGGTCAAAAGTTTAGAGCAAGGTCTAGAATGCAAAGGGAGAAGAGAAGGGCGGACACTCGCGTGAAAAATATGGAGACCGAAGGTCTCTATTTATACCAAAAAAATGTAAAGAGTTTTGGAATGACACAAACTTTGGAAAGAAATCACGGAAATATTCCGTTAACAGCCAAAACAGGGCTGGAGAAGAGGCGCAGCACTTGCTGTGGTCCTTCCAAGAGGCGCAGCACTTGCTGCGTTATTTCCCCAAAGGTTTCCTCCCGCGGAGGAAAGATTTCCGCGTTTCTATTATGCAATTGCGGTAGATCTCTACTTCCTTATTCCGTAAAATATGATATATAGGATATATTTTCGGGTTTGCTGAAGATCGCCCCTAAGTTTACTCATATCGCCCCTAAAGATTACTTTTTTGTCCTTGAATAATATATACCCACAAAGTTGTTTGTATATTAATTCTTCTCGAGTTTCGTATTTTATTAAAAACGGCTTCAAAAATAAAAAAAAAAAACTTTTCAAAAAAAAAAAGAACATCACGCTCCTCATTTTTTTGACAACAACACAACATCAGTAACATCAACCCAACATCACTCCTCTTTTTTTTTTCAAATTCAAATTTTAAAAACCGTTTCAACATCAATAACAACGAAGAACAAACCGCTTCAAACTTCAAACGGATTTCTCCTTCATTCCTCCCAAATTAGAAGAAGGTATGTTTTTTAATTTGTTTTTGTAACCCAATTAAATTTGTTTGGTTAGTATAGATTTTTGTATAGGGTTGATTTAGGTTAGACTTGTGATTAGGGATGGCAATGGGTGAGATATGGATGGGGTGGAGCCATATCCATATCCATATCCATTTAATTTATGGTTATCCATATCCCACCCTCATCCATTTAATATTTTTTCATCCATCCATATCCATATCCACCGGGTGAAGCGGGTGGAGCGGGTACCCGTTGGATATTTGCACAGCTTATAAAATTTAAAGATAATATATCGTAAAAAAATTGTGGCGATAAAATTAAAAGGCATACATAATTCAAGTAACAATATGTGTTAGCAAATAGCAACCCAGTATATATCCAACAACAAAGTGTCTTTGCAAAGCAAGTGACCATATAAATACGCCACGTCAACTACAAAGAAACCACCAACGCATTATATTATTGATTAAATTAACAAAAGTAAGTTACTTTGATTAGTGAAAATAACAATATCCACATAAACACAAGTTTTACTTTTTCTAAATAACAGTATGATATTAAAATTAAGTAAAATTTCTGATAAAAAAAATATACTTTTGAAAGGAAATCATTAATGACCTAAATAATTATTAACTTAATAAAAAATTAATTATAAATATTAATTTCGGATATCCACAGGGTGGTTAAGAAGGTGAGAGACGATAATCCATATCCCACCCTAAATTCACCCATATCCATATCCTACCCTAAATTCGAAAAAAATTCGTCATCCATATCCCACCCATTTAATTTTGGGTGGATGGATATCCACAGGGTAAGGGTGGGACTGCCATCCCTACTTGTGATGAATAGAGCCAAAATTAGGTAGTTTGTTTATGATTTGTTGTGTTTGATTGAAACAAAACAAAAACAAAAAAAAAACGACGAACAGCGAAATCGGGGGAGATGGAGGTGGTCCATTCGTGTGAAATACACAAAACCACCTGGGTCAATTCGTGTGAAATACACGAATATTCCTGAGCCATTTCGTATAAATCACACGAAACAGTCTGGGCTATTTCGTGTATTTCACACGAATAGACCTGGGTAGTTTCGTGTGATTTACACGAATGGACCTGGGAAGTTTCGTGTATTTCACACGAATGGACCTGGGCATTTTCGTGTATTTCACACGAATGGACCTTTTTTTTTTATGCATTTAGTTTTTTTTTGTTTTTTTTTCTATTTTTACTTCGTATATTACGTTTTTTATTTTAATATTTACGTTTGAATTAGTTTACTTGTAATATTACATTTGAATTAGTTTTATATTTTTTATAATATTACGTTTAAATTAGCATTATATTTGTAATTTTACGTAATTAAATTGTTTGTTAATGCAGATGGCCGATGGTGATGAACGTCGAAACAAACTTCATGCTTCTGCTCGCCGGAAAACAATTACTTTCAAGATGGGTAATACTAGTTTTGGTTCGAAAGAAGTTTCTATGTCTTCTGAGACAGGTTTTTATGAAGGTGGCGAGTACGAGCAATATCAGAGAGACCTTGAGGATGAGATAAGAAATTATGAGAGGTCGAAAAATGAGGAAAAAGAAGATGAGGAGGCAGGAAATGAGGTGACGGAAAATGAGGCGCCGGGAAATCAGGAGGCGGAAAATGTGGAGGCGGAAAATGTGGAGGCTACTTCTGCTTTACGTGTTAGGCGGGGGATCCATGGTAGATTTGAGGTCTATGGTGAGAGGTCTAGCACTTCGATTCCTGAGCCACGGAGGAAAGTAAGTGCTAGAGGGAAAGATACTAGTTGGATATTGGCAGGGCCAGCACCGGGAGGACCATTAATACCGGATGTGATTCCGAGTTTTGGTGGACACATATCTTACCTTTTGTGGAGTCAACCTCAGTCGGAGCGTTTGTTGACTAAATATACTAGAGAGCGATCTTTGGCCGAGCTTCGTTCATGGAATTTGTCGAGGCCAGCTCGGAAGTTAGTTGAGGATTCGGGGATTAGTCATTTGCCCAACATCATGCATAAACATTTGAACATGCCATTGTTGTTTGCTTTTATTGAGAGGTGGCAGCCAGACAACAACACTTTCCACATACCATGGGGTGAGATGACGATATTATTACATGATGTGCAGGAGATTCTTGGGATCGAGATTGATGGATTTCCTTGTAGCATAACTGATGCTAATATGGCACATTCGATACTTGGCGTGTCAGAGTTGTTGGGTATGACTGAGGCGGAGTTGGGAAGTCAGTGGGGACCTGATAAGGATGCAAAGATTTACAAGGGAAATTTGATTTTACAAAAAGCTTTGAAAGATTTGGTTCAAGGAGACATGCGGGAAATGGTATCGGAGGCTCGGGGCTACTTGATGATTTTATTGAGTTCGACATTATTTGTTGATAAATCGAGTGATAGAGTGCGAGCTAACAATTTCCCGATGCTTAGAGATGTTGGTAGTATTGTTGGGCGTGCTTCGGGTGCCGACACACTTGCTTATCTAAATAGGCAAATGGGGATCGCGACGAGGTCTAATTGTAGAGGTTTGTGCGGTTGTTTGACCTTGTTGCAGTCTTGGATCTTTGAGTACTTTCCCGCATTTAGGCCAATGGCTACTTTAGCGGCCGCTCCGGGTGCACCGAGAGCTATGTTGTGGTCCACTAGTATGGTGCCACAACGTGAGGTAGGGAGAGCTTTGATTTCATATCGTGAGCAGCTTGATATGATGTCGATTGAGTCGGTAGCTTGGAGACCGTACCCTCACCATCCGGAGACCGAGCACCCACGTAGTGTTTACCACGGTTTGTTGAGATTTATTGATATTGTTGAGCCGTATCAGCCAGATCAATGTCTTCGACGGTTTGGGTACATGCAGGTCATCCTAACCCCTATGGCACGACCTGACAAGGTTTACCGTCCTGTGAAGTCTATTGCCTATGATGTGCAGTATGACGGTGCATATTTAGACTACACATGGAATAATTGGAAGATGCACATGGCATATTTGGATAGGGTATCGATACCCGCTCACCCACCACATTCCTATACATGGGGTAGGATATATGGAGTGGTTTGTCTCACATTCGCATCCTTACATGATGAACATTCCTCGGGAAGTTGATCAATTGCCCGTGGCGAGGTCCCACTTTCCGACTACGGTAACTATATTTAATTTTATTTACTAATTGGTACATTTATTTTTTTGTGTATACTTTTAATATATTTGTTATCGTAATTTTCAGGTTGGACAGTCTCTTATTCAGAGGTTCTCGCAGTACGAGAATGTCGAAGACCCTGCTGTGACCGCAAAATTCACAGAGTTTATAAGGAACGTTCTTCCTCAGATGCGTACGTACAGTGGTCGACCCCCGGTTGTGGAGGGTAGTAGGGGGAGATGCAGACGATCTGGAGGACGTGGTAAGAGCCGGGGAAATGTAGAGAGGGATCGTCATGATCAGGAGGTCGAGTTGGGAAGAGGCAGAGGTTGAGACGGCGATGATGTCCAAAGGTGGTCGAGATCAGAGCCTACGACTAGTAGGCGTACTTATTAGATTTTGTTGGACTTTTAGTTGTTATTTTGTTGGACTACTTGTTATTTTGTTAGACTTTTAGTTTTTATGTTTTTGGACTTGTGGTTTTTATTTTGTTGGACTTTTAGTTTTTATGTTGTTGGACTTGTGGTTTTTATTTTGTTGGACTTGTAATTTTTATTTTGTTGGCGTGGTTTTGTTTAACTTAATAAAAATTACAACGTTACTTAAAAGATAGTTTAAGTTTAATATGTCAAATTTCTAAAATATTACAATAACTAAGCAAACGGGTTCCACATAATACCCGAAAATACAAATTGCCACCATAAATCAAGTCTTTCAGTGTGAATGTTTTCATAATAGGCGACGTCTTCATGCCGATTATTGTACTAGTGATTGCTGATGGGAGGCATGGCACAATTATCATCCACGCGTAAACGCACGAAATGATTACCTGTAAAAAGAATCCATAGAATACCATACGGGGCATGACACCTGGAACTGGTCGTAGAGGTAGGTACGTATTTGTAATACCCGTCCTTTTAGGGACCCTTTGACCAACGTTGACTGACCTTAGATGCCTTGTTGGACCTTCGGAAACCTTATGAGTGGTGATTAGTGGCGATATAGCCTTTACCTTGGTTCTTACTCGATCTAGCTGAGGTTACTCGATCGAGTAGCTAGGGAGCTCGATCGAGTAGGGCTCACTCGATCGAGTAAGTCGGTTACTCGATCGAGTGGCGGGTTTTCAGCGGGGTATTATATATCGTGTTTTGAGAAACCGCAAATCATTTCCGCCTCTTTTCTTAAACCTAAATGTCGTCTCTCCACCTTCCCTTCACCGTAGATCCTTCCATGAGAGCCTTTAAGGATGTTTGTGCCATAGGAGTTGATTGCTTGAGTCGGGTAGCGGTCTTTTTGCTGGATTGCTATGTGTAGGTATGTCATCATCATCATCATTGTTGTTGTGTTTTCAGTTAGGGCTGGAATGGTAGTGATAGAGGGTTGTACTGTATGTATAGGTGTTGCTTGATTGATGGGTGTTGCGTGATAGGACGAGGAATCGCTGCGATTGCTAGAGGTAGGTTCGCCTACTCAGTTCCTGTAGGTTGTTTAGTGTGTCAGTTGTTGTGTTGATTGCAGTGTCGGTATGATTGGATTGTCCGTTTTATTGGTTGGTGTTATGTTATCTCGATTGGCGTGATTGTGATTGTTTGTCTATGGTTCTCGAGGTGCGTCGTCGGCTGAGTGGAGTCACTTGCGGGAGTGGCTTCACGCCCTAGTTTTGCCCTCCGTGGAACCCGCCACTGGAGGGGATGGGTACATTAATGGGACAGGGTTATCGCTTAGTATGATAAGCGGGGCTTAGGTGGGAACGGCTGCGGCCCCCCACTGGCAGGGCTGGTCCAGTGGACAGTCGGTGACGGTGATTGATCGGAGTTGTGGTGTGTATGACTTTTGTGTACTTGTGCAGTGTCTGTGGTTGTTGATGTGTTGACTCAGTTACTGACCTTGTGTGGTTTGTCTTTGTTTGTTCTGTTGTGTCTGCCATGATCCTTTATGGTGAGCAGTCGGTCTTTCAGGTGATGTCTTGGATGATGGCCGGAGTCTTGACGGGGATGGGTCTTTCGCAAGTTACGTCAGAGATAGTTCACATAAGGATGTTGAGTTGTATCTTTTGTATTAGTAGTTTGGCTAGATCACTTGTAATAATTATAAATGTTCTTCTATCGATTTTTGATCATTACTTACCTCGGGTAACCGAGATGGTAACGCCTTTATATGTTAGGGAAGGTCTTGTTAAGGCTCCTTGGTATATGGGGGTGTTACAAAGTGGTATCAGAGAGACGATTTTGGAACCTGTAACAAATGAGCTTAATGAACGTAGTGAGTCTAATAAAATGAACCTGGTGTATGTATCTTGGGAGCCCCAACTGATGCTAGATTTTGGGTGAGTAGGCGCCCTCTTCTCAAAATCATGGCCCCATTATGCTTAAGTCAGTCACTGGTTAAGGGATTAGGGAGTCGGGAATTATATGCCCTATATAGTCAGTGGTTACGATAGAAAGTGTGTGATAAGTTTATCTTAATGCTAGCTTCTGCGTGATGAGAAGTGCCAAATCTCGTGGTTGAATAGAGATGGTGAATTGTTTGCAATATGCGCTAGTGAGTGTGTCATGTGGTGATAGTAGTGTTTGTTCCAAATGCATGGTATTGGTAATTGATGTAGAGACTTGTGAGTCTTATATGTGGTCGTAATGTTGATGGTTGGCAAGTTGTGAATTGCGTAGTGGTCATTAAGATAGTAGTGGAGCAAATGTGATAGATTAATGGTTGGATGCTTCCGCAATATGGCTTAATTGGGTTGAGAAGGTTGTTTGTCAATTGTTGTGGTAAGTTAGTCATTAGTAAACTTGGATGTTAAATGAAAGTTATGTGATAGCTGAATGTCTAGAGTGATGTGATTAATAGTTATAATATCAAAGTTACAAATGCATGTTTAGGAACCGTCTTGTTGAGGTTACGATAGTGCGATTAAAGGTAAAGGAAACATATTAGGGATATGTCTGTTGAAGCAAAAAGGTAGTCCATTGGTTGTATAATAATTGTTATGGTATGAAAATAATGATTTGAAGGAGGTAATGAATTGGTGACTTGATACATTGTACTCGTGCGATAGTAATATGATGTGAATGAGTATGTTAATCTGTGCCGATATCCGAATTCGTTTTTGGAATCGACACGCGTTGCTGTTTTGCAGGGAACTTTAATTAATCTTGTATTTCGTCTGTGTATCTAGCCTTGCTTGACCGAGTATGGGTGCCTACTAGACCGAGTACACCTCATTCGATCTAGTTAGGAAGCTATAACGTCGAGAAAGTTGGAATTCCCTACGGAAACTTGACCAAGTAGCTCCAACTCGATCGAGTGGAGGCCACTCGATCGAGTACCATACTTACTCGATCGAGTAAGTGCTACAGTACCCAGGAAATAGCGGGTTCATAAACCCTTTCTTTTGTTCATTCTTCTTATTCCTTCCTTATTTTCGCAAACCCTAATTCCTAAATCCCTCTCAAACCCTTTGATTCTTGTTGTTTGTGGTGCTTCAACTTGATGATTTTCTTGCTTGAATTCGTTCTTTTTACTTCCTAATCGATCAAGGTATAAATGCTCACCCTATTTTGATGTTTTCAATTAGTTAGAATCATATAGGATGATGGAAAGTGTTGAAAAATCGATTTAAATGTGTTAAAACTTGCTTCTAATTGTTGCAATATGATCTAGATGCTTTCCTTTGATGATTATTGTTGTTAACTATGCAAAAATCAAATAAAATTGGATGTTAATATGAATCAAAAATTTAGTGCTTTCTTGTAGCAGCCTCTAGCTTCCTCCTGATCTCCTCGTATTGTTTCTACCCCCCATGGAGTGGAGAATTTTATGCATTGATGATATGTTGAGGGGACTGCTTTTATTTGGTGCAGCCAGGGTCTTCCCAGAATGACGTTGTAGGTGGAGGGTCCGTCTATGACCAGATACCTGATTTGCTTGTTGACCCCTCCCACATAGGTTGGGATGACTATTTCGCCCAGTGAGTTAGCTGTCTCCCCACTGAATCCTACCAGCGGGATGGTTTTCTTCTGTAAATCCTTCTCACTAAACCCCATGTTTTCTATGGTTTTTAGCATGATCAAGTTGACTGAGCTGCCTGTATCTACCAGGATCTTTTTGACTATGCAGTTAGCCATTGACAGTGTGATAATGAGTGCGTCGTGATGTTCCTGTTCGTCATATGTGTCTCCTTCATCAAAGGTGACAGCCGGTAAATCACTGTGAGAAATTCTGCAAGAATTTGCTGGTCTATCTCCTTTGGTCCCGGTGGCATGCCTGTTAGCCGCTGAGTACGTTAGCTCACTTATGTCTGAGCCGCCTGTTATCACGTTTGTGATCTTGGTGCATGTGGGTGGATTTGCAGGCTTTGCGGAGCCTACCTTATCCTGCTGCTTGCCCCCACGTGGTAATAGGTGGCTCAATTCACCTTGTTCATACAGGCGCTTGATCTCTCTTCGTAGTGTGTAACAGTCTTCAGTGTTATGCCCAATATCACGATGGAATTCACACTTCTTCTTGCTATCTTTTCGCCATACCTGTCCTTCTACTAGTGGCTTAGGCCACCTTACTCCATCTCCCATCTCCCTGAGTGCTTTCAGGATTCCTCTGATGCTTGTAGTGAATCCATACTCTGCCAGAGTAAGGAGTAGCTGATTTTCTTCGATTCTGTTGACTCCCCTTCCATATGGCCTATACCTTTCGTCCCTTTTATTTGTAGATTGTTTTCTTCTTGACTTTTTTACGGCTGAGGTGCTGGAGACGCTTGGTGTATTAGGCAGGTTGGCTCTGGCTAGAATGTCTTCCTCCAATCTAATTGCGGCTGCTGCCTTTTCTTGTACCGCTTCAAATCTATGACAAGGGTGCATAGTTAGCTGCTTGTATAGGTCAGAATCATGGTGGAGGCCTCTTCTGAAAGCTTCTACTGCTGTTGAAACATCACACTCCCGAACTACTACTCTTTCATTGTTGAATCTGGTATTGTATTCTCCAATGGTTTCTCCTGCCCTCTGGACGAATCTGTATAAATTTCCTGCATGCTTTTGTGGCTTCCGGCTGCTTGCAAACTGCTGGGTAAATGCGTTTACCAACTCAGCAAATGTGGAGATCGATCTGTTGGGTAGACTCACAAACCATCGAAGCGCTGGCCCCGTTAAGGTGGATTCGAATCCTTTACACATACAAGCTTCCTTGACCTGCCATACGGATGTTACTGTCATCATCTTCTGCTTGTACTAGCTCATATGGTCAAAGGGATCTGTCGTGCCATCAAAGAGAGGCATGTTTGGACTTGTGAATCCTTTTGGCATAGCTGTGACGGATATGGTGTCCACGAATGGGGAGTCAGCATAACTGTCAGGTGTTGCTTTCTCAAGTGGGGGTGGCAATCCTGGAACTCTGCTTAGCATCTCTCTTAACTCCAAGTACTGCTGATTTGTTATGCTGCCTAATTCTGGGGTCCGCCTGTCAGCTGCTTACTGATTCAATGCGCTGCCTCCTGACCCAAACTCTTGAAGGTTATGATGTGTTTCGGCAGCTAGGGGGGTTGAGGTTAAAATTGTTCCTTGCTGCCAGTTCACCTGCGGGTTTACCACGGACCTTGCTCCAGGTGTCTGTCCGGATGCTACAAAATTATCAACAGGGGTGCCACCTGTTCATGCTTCCACGTGGCTGGCTGGCGGCCAATTATCTGGTGTGACGATACTGTAGCTAGGTCCAGCCTTGTTACCAGTTCTGCTGGTATTTGTCGAAGCGGATTCCTGCTGCCTGATGCCTCCTGCGTTAGATCCGTTACTGGAGCTCTTCCTTCACCTGCTTTGCTTGCTGATGCGATAGACTGCTGCTTCAGAATGTCTATTTGTGCCCAGAGGTCTCTGTCTCTTTTCCTTGCTTCAGCTTCAGCTTTCCTCTGGTCTTCTCTCATGTTTTCCATGGCCTTCTGAAGATTCTCAACGCCAGCGAGCAAGATTTATGTTGAACTGGGTGGTGGGGTAAGGCCTGAGCTTGTTGTTCCTTTATCTGATCTAGCTTGGGTTGCGGCAGCATGGGTTTTGGGAGGCAAAGAAGTTTTTGCTGTGGGTATGGTTCTTGAGGTATATCCAGGAGCCTGCGTTGCCACCGTCGATGCCGGATTTTAAGTAGAGTTCGGCAGTAGCGACGGTTGACTGCTCCCTGACATGGCTTCCGATACTTGCTTATCCATGGTGTATTTAGATTATCAACGATTGACGACCACAATGCCCCACGGTGGGCGCCAAACTGTTTAGGTGATTTTTACCAAGTTAATTGTATTAGGTCAATGCAGTCTTAGTCGTTGGTCGCTTGATTTGATCGTTTGTATTTGATATTTAGATAAGGAAATAAAGTACGAAATATAAATTGACACGTAAGATTTGGTGACGCGGAAAACCCAATGTGGGATCAACCGCGGGAGGGACGGTACCCTGCCAAATTTTGCACTACCTTTGAATGGGAGGATGAATACAATTTGAGACGTAATGTAAATCTTGCTAGCACGAGGTGTTGTATTTGTGAGATCTTGGATGTCCTTCCTTGACGTCTTCCTTGGCTATTTATAGGGTAAGAACCCTAAATGTATCCTACCATGATTATGGAAAGGAATATAACTCTTTTCATATCTCACCATCTCCCTCAATTATCCCTGATCTCCCTGAATGCTCCATGACTTCTTCCTGACTTATCTTTCCTAAACACGGATGCTTCCTTCAGTGGGCTTTGGCCTCCTTCCACACGCGCCTGTTGGCCTATTCCCCCTTCAGCGCCCTTGCTCCCAATCGTGGGCTCCCCTTCTTCCACTCCTTTCTTTATGATCCACTACTTGCTAAGTGGGCGTTCCTTAATGTGTGAATTTTAGCCCAAACAATAATCACATACACGTCGTAGTTAATAAACTAATTAACATTTGATTTTCGATCTAAACAGTTAATAGCCCACACATCTTTAACATCTTTTATCTCCTCAATTAAGATTGAATTGTTGAATCTGCAATAATACACTTAGCAAATCAATAGTTAGAAAAACAACCTAAATATATTAAAATCAACATAAGACACCATCGAACACTCTTTTGTTTGATCGAAAGCTTTTGCATGAGTGAGACAAAGCCATGGCAGGTAATAACTAATAAGACCTTAAAAAAGCATCAGCAAATAGTGTATCAAAATAGAACAGCAAATTATCATAGCTTGTACAATCCAAAGACCAATTTATTCAAAATTTCAATTTCATATTAGCATGTTTTAAGGAAATATGAACGTTATTAGCCGTGACCTCAGGCAAAATCCTAACTCTTTGCCTAACTCGTCTAACCTGAAGAAAGCTTTCTTCATATTAACATGTTTTAAGGAGATATGAACGTTATTCAGTGTAATTGAACCCCAATGTGATGGTGTACATTGAACATTGGCTATAAACCACATGTCACGATGTCAGAGAGAAAAAGGACTACGGGTAATTTATAAAAGGGTTTTTCTAAGTCGGTTTTAAATACACTTTTGGTGTAAATCTTACAATAATTGGTACAAAAATAAAATACAATAAATAAAGACGGGATTTACACCCTCAGACTTACATGTTTGACGAAACGAGATTGACTAAGTCAACGTTAGTGATTGCTCGACTCGAATGTATGTAGAAAGTGCCCTCGTTGGAGGATTTTAGATTAATTGATTGATGTGTAGTGGTCAAATTGGTCGGTCATGCAACATGACTGGTACTCAGAATGATCTGAGCTTACGTGGTCAATTAATCAAGCACGTAGGCGTCAAAAGTTTAGAGCAAGGTCTAGAATGCAAAGGGAGAAGAGAAGGACGGACACTCGCGTGAAAAATATGGAGACCGAAGGTCTCTATTTATACCAAAAAAATGTAAAGAGTTTTGGAATGACACAAACTTTGGAAAGAAATCACGGAAATATTCCGTTAACAGCCAAAACTGGGCTGGAGAAGAGGCGCAGCAGTTGCTGCGGTCCTTCCAAGAGGCGCAGCACTTGCTGCGTTATTTCCCCAAAGGTTTCCTCCTACGGAGGAAAGATTTCCGCGTTTCTATTATGCAATTGCGGTAGATCTCTACTTCCTTATTCCGTAAAATATGATATATAGGATATATTTTCGGGTTTGCTGAAGATCGCCCCTAAGTTTACTCATATCGCCCCTATAGATTACTTTTTTGTCCTTGAATAATATATACCCACAAAGTTGTTTGTATATTAATTCTTCTCGAGTTTCGTATTTTATTAAAAACGGCTTCAAAAATAAAATAAAAACTTTTCAAAAAAAAAAAGAACATCACTCTCCTCATTTTTTTGACATCAACCCAACATCACTCCTCTTTTTTTTTTTTCAAATTCAAATTTTAAAAACCGTTTCAACATCAGAAACAACGAAGAACAAACCGCTTCAAACTTCAAACGGATTTCTCCTTCATTCCTCCCAAATTAGAAGAAGGTATGTTTTTTAATTTGTTTTTGTAACCCAATTAAATTTGTTTGGTTAGTATAGATTTTTGTATAGGGTTGATTTAGGTTAGACTTGTGATGAATAGAGCCAAAATTAGGTAGTTTGTTTATGATTTGTTGTGTTTGATTGAATGCGGAAAACAAAAAAAATAAAAAAATAAAAACGACGAACAGCGAAATCGGGGGAGATGGAGGTGGTCCATTCGTGTGAAATACACAAAACCACCTGGGTCAATTCGTGTGAAATACACGAAACTGCCTGAGCCATTTCGTATAAATCACACAAAACAGCCTGGGCTATTTCGTGTATTTCACACGAATAGACCTGGGTAGTTTCGTGTGATTTACACGAATGGACCTGGGAAGTTTCGTGTATTTCACATGAATGGACCTGGGCATTTTCGTGTATTTCACATGAATGGACCTATTTTTTTTTTAAGCATTTTGTTTTTTTTTGTTTTTTTTCTATTTTTACTTCGTATATTACGTTTTTTATTTTAATATTTACGTTTGAATTAGTTTATTTGTAATACTCCCTCCTATTCAAAATAAACTTCCCTATTTCCTTTTCCGTCTATTCACAATAACTTCCCTATTTGCTTTTTTGGTAAGTGCTTGTGTGGTCCAAATTTAATTGTATGGTGGGTAGTGTATTTGTGTGCTCCAAATTTAATTATATGGTGGGGTAGTGTGTTTCCTTAATATTTGTGCCAAAATGAAATGGAAGGTTTATTGTGAATAGGAGGGAGTATTACATTTGAATTAGTTTTATATTTTTTTATAATATTACGTTTAAATTAGCATTATATTTGTAATTTTACGTAATTAAATTGTTTGTTAATGCAGATGGCCGATGGTGATGAACGTCGAAACAAACTTCATGCTTCTGCTCGCCGGAAAACAATTACTTTCAAGATGGGTAATACTAGTTTTGGTTCGAAAGAAGTTTCTATGCCTTCTCAGACGGATTTTTATGAAGGTGGCGAGTACGAGCAATATCAGAGAGACCTTGAGGATGAGATAAGAAATTATGAGAGGTCGAAAAATGAGGAAAAAGAAGATGAGGAGGCAGGAAATGAGGTGACGGAAAATGAGGCGTCAAGAAATCAGGAGGCGGAAAATGTGGAGCCTACTTCTGCTTTACGTGTTAGGCGGGGGATCCATGGTATATTTGAGGCCTATGGTGAGGGGTCTAGCACTTCGATTCCTGAGCCACGGAGGAAAGTAAGTGCTAGAGGGAAAGATACTAGTTGGATATTGACAGGGCCAGCACCGGGAGGACCATTAATACCGGATGTGATTCCGAGTTTTGGTGGACACATATCTTACCTTTTGTGGAGTCAACCTCAGTCGGAGCGTTTGTTGACTAAATATACTAGAGAGCGATCTTTGGCCGAGCTTCGTTCATGGAATTTGTCGAGGCCAGCTCGGAAGTTAGTTGAGGATTCGTTGATTAGTCATTTGCCCAACATCATGCATAAACATTTGAACATGCCATTGTTGCGTGCTTTTATTGAGAGGTGGCAGCCAGACAACAACACTTTCCACATACCATGGGGTGAGATGACGATATTATTACATGATGTGCAGGAGATTCTTGGGACCGAGATTGATGGATTTCCTTGTAGCATACCTGATGCTAATATGGCACATTCGATACTTGGCGTGTCGGAGTTGTTGGGTATGACTGAGGCGGAGTTGGGAAGTCAGTGGGGACCTGATAAGGATGCAAAGATTTACAAGGGAAATTTGATTTTACAAAAAGCTTTGAAAGATTTGGTTCAAGAAGACATGCGGGGAATGGTATCGGAGGCTCAGGGCTACTTGATGATTTTATTGAGTTCGACGTTATTTGTTGATAAATCGAATGATAGAGTGCGAGCTAACAATTTCCCGATGCTTAGAGATGTTGGTAGTATTGTTGGGCGTGCTTCGGGTGCCGGCACACTTGCTTATCTATATAGGCAAATAGGGATCGCGACGAGGTCTGATTGTAGAGGTTTGTGCGGTTGTTTGACCTTGTTGCAGTCTTGGATCTTTGAGTACTTTCCGGCATTTAGGCCAATGGCTACTTTGGCGGCCGCTCCGGGTGCACCGAGAGCTATGTTGTGGTCCACTAGTATGGTGCCACAACGTGAGATAGGGAGAGCTTTGATTTCATATCGTGAGCAGCTTGATATGATGCCGATTTAGTCGGTAGCTTGGAGACCGTACCCTCACCATCCGGAGACCGAGCACCCACGTAGTGTTTACCACGGTTTGTTGAGATTTATTGATATTGTTGAGCCATATCAGCCAGATCAATGTCTTCGACGGTTTGGGTACATGCAGGTCATCCTAACCCCTATGGCACGACCTGACAAGGTTTACCGTCCTGTGAAGTCTATTGCCTATGATGTGCAGTATGACGGTGCATATTTAGACTACACATGGAATAATTGGAAGATGCACATGGCATATTTGGATAGGGTATCGATACCCGCTCACCCACCACATTCCTTTATATGGGGTAGGATATATGGAGTGGTTTGTCTCACATTCGCATCCTTACATGATGAACATTCCTCGGGAAGTTGATCAATTGCCCGTGGCGAGGTCCCACTTTCCGACTACGGTAACTATATTTAATTTTATTTACTAATTCGTACATTTATTTTTTTGTGTATACTTTTAATATATTTGTTATCGTAATTTTCAGGTTGGACAGTCTCTTATTCAGAGGTTCTCGCAGTACGAGAATGTCGAAGACCCTGCAGTGACCGCAGAATTCACAGAGTTTATAAGGAACGTTCGTCCTCAGATGCGTGCGTACAGTGGTCGACCCCCGGTTGTGGAGGGTAGTAGGGGGAGAGGCAGACGATCTGGAGGGCGTGGTAAGAGCCGGGGAAATATAGAGAGGGATCCACATGATCAGGAGGTCGAGTTGGGAAGAGGCAGAGGTTGAGGCGGCGATGATGTCCAAAGGTGGTCGAGATCAGAGCCTACGACTAGTAGGCGTACTTATTAGATTTTGTTGGACTTTTAGTTGTTATTTTGTTGGACTACTTGTTATTTTGTTAGACTTTTAGTTTTTATGTTGTTGGACTTGTGGTTTTTATTTTGTTGGACTTTTAGTTTTTACGTTGTTGGACTTGTGGTTTTTATTTTGTTGGACTTGTAATTTTTATTTTGTTGGACGGGTTTTGTTTAATTTAATTAAAAATTACAACGTTACTTAAAAGATAGTTTAAGTTCAATATGTCAAATTTCTAAAATATTACAATAACTAAGCAAACGGGTTCCACATAATACCCGAAAATACAAATTGCCACCATAAATCAAGTCTTTCAGTGTGAATGTTTTCATAATAGGCGACGTCTTCATGCCGATTATTGTACTAGTGATTGCTGATGGGAGGCATGGCACAATTATCATCCATGCGTAAACGCACGAAATGATTACCTGTAAAAAGAATCCATAGAATACCATACGGGGCATGACACCTGGAACTGGTCGTAGAGGTAGGTACGTATTTGTAATACCCGTCCTTTTAGGGACCCTTTGACCAACGTTGACTGACCTTAGACGCCTTGTTGGACCTTCGGAAACCTTATGAGTGGTGATTAGTGGTGATATATCCTTTACCTTGGTTCTTACTCGATCTAGCTGAGGTTACTCTATCGAGTAGCTAGGGAGCTCGATCGAGTAGGGCTCACTCGATCGAGTAAGTCGGTTACTCGATCGAGTGGCGGGTTTTCAGCGGGGTATTATATACCGTGTTTTGAGAAACCGCAAATCATTTCCGCCTCTTTTCTTAAACCTAAATGTCGTCTCTCCACCTTCCCTTCACCGTAGATCCTTCCATGAGAGCCTTTAAGGATGTTTGTGCCATAGGAGTTGATTGCTTGAGTCGGGTAGCGGTCTTTTTGCTGGATTGCTATGTGTAGGTATGTCATCATCATCATCATTGTTGTTGTGTTTTCAGTTAGGGCTGGAATGGTAGTGATAGAGGGTTGTATTGTATGTATAGGTGTTGCTTGATTGATGGGTGCTGTGTGATAGGACGAGGAATCGCTGCGATTGCTAGAGGTAGGTTTGCCTACTCAGTTCCTGTTGGTTGTTTAGTGTGTCAGTTGTTGTGTTGATTGCAGTGTCGGTATGATTGGATTGTCCGTGTTATTGGTTGGTGTTATGTTATCTCGATTGGCGTGATTGTGATTGTTTGTCTATGGTTCTCGAGGTGCGTCGTCGGCTGAGTGGAGTTACTTGCGGGAGTGGCTTCACGCCCTAGTTTTGCCCTCCGTGGAACCCGCCACTGGAGGAGAAGGGCACATTAATGGGACAGGGTTATCGCTCAGTATGATGAGCAGGGCTTAGGTGGGAACGGCTGCGGCCTCCCACTGGCAGGGCTGGTCCAGTGGACAGTCGGTGACGGTGATTGATCGGAGTTGTGGTGTGTATGACTTTTGTGTACTTGTGTAGTGTCTGTAGTTGTTGATGTGTTGACTCAGTTACTGACCTTGTGTGGTTTGTCTTTGTTTGTTCTGTTGTGTCTGCCATGATCCTTTATGGTGAGCAGTCGGTCTTTCAGGTGATGTCTTGGATGATGGCTGGAGTCTTGACGGGGATGGGTCTTTCGCAAGTTACGTCAGAGATAGTTCACATAAGGATGTTGAGTTGTATCTTTTGTATTAGTAGTTTGGCTAGATCACTTGTAATAATTATAAATGTTCTTCTATCGACTTTTGATCATTACTTACCTCGGGTAACCGAGATGGTAACGCCTTTATATGCTAGGGAAGGTCTTGTTAAGGCTCATTGGTATATGGGGGTGTTACAAAGTGGTATCAGAGAGACGATTTTGGAACCTGTAACAAATGAGCTTAATGAACGTAGTGAGTCTAATAAAATGAACCTGGTGTATGTATCTTGGGAGCCCCAACTGATGCTAGATTTTGGGTGAGTAGGCGCCCTCTTCTCAAAATCATGGCCCCATTATGCTTAAGCCAGTCACTGGTTAAGGGATTAGGGAGTCGGGAATTATATGCCCTATATAGTCAGTGGTTACGATAGAAAGTGTGTGATAAGTTTAGGTAAATGCTAGCTTCTGCGTGATGAGAAGTGCCAAATCTCGTGGTTGAATAGGGATGGTGAATTGTTTGCAATATGCGCTAGTGAGTGTGTCATGTGGTGATAGTAGGGTTTGTTCCAAATGCATGGTATTGGTAATTGATGTAGAGACTTGTGAGTCTTATATGTGGTCGTAATGTTGATGGTTGGCAAGTTGTGAATTGCGTAGTGGTCATTAAGATAGTAGTGGAGCAAATGTGATAGATGAATGGTTGGATGCTTCCGCAATATGGCTTAATTGGGTTGAGAAGGTTGTTTGTCAATTGTTGCGGTAAGTTAGTCATTAGTAAACTTGGATGTTAAATGAAAGTTATGTGATAGGTGAATGTCTAGAGTGATGTGATTAATATTTATAATATCAAAGTTATAAATGCATGTTTAGGAACCGTCTTGTTGAGGTTACGATAGTGCGATTAGAGGTAAAGGAAACATATTAGGGGTATGTCTGTTGAAGCAAAAAGGTAGACCATTGGTTGTATAATAATTGTTATGGTATGAAAATAATGGGTTGAAGGAGGTAATGAATTGGTGACTTGATACATTATACTCGTGCGATAGTAATATGATGTGAATGAGTATGTTAATTCTTGCCGATATCCGAATTCGTTTTTGGAATCGACACGTGTTGCTGTTTTGCAGGGAACTTTAATTAATCTTGTATTTCCGACCGTGTATCTTGCCTTGCTTGACCGAGTATGGGTGCCTACTAGACCGAGTACACCTCATTCGATCTAGTTAGGAAGCTATAACGTCGATAAAGTTGGAATTCCCTACGGAAACTCGACCGAGTAGCTCCAACTCGATCGAGTGGAGGCCATTCGATCGAGTACCATACTTACTCGATCGAGTAAGTGCTACAGTACCCAGGAAATAGCGGGTTCATAAACCCTTTATTTTGTTCATTCTTCTTATTCCTTCCTTATTTTCGCAAACCTTAATTCCCAAATCCCTCTCAAACCCTTTGATTCTTGTTGTTTGTGGTGCTTCAACTTGGTGATTTTCTTGCTTGAATTCGTTCTTTTTACTTCCTAATCGATCAAGGTATGAATGCTCACCCTATTTGATGTTTTCAATTAGTTAGAATCATATATGATGATGTAAAGTGTTGAAAAATCGATTTACATGTGTTAAAACTTGCTTCTAATTGTTGCAATATGATCTAGATGCTTTCCTTTGATGATTATTGTTGTTAACTATGCAAAAATCGAATCAAATTGGATGTTAATATGAATCAAAAATTTTAGGGTTTGAGAAATTGAATTGATTTTTGGTTGTCTATTGTATGTAAAAGGATGAAAATTGAGTAATATATGTTATATATATATCATGTTTAGGATTGATTTTTGCGATTTTCACTCAAAATTTTGTCTAAAAACTCCGTCTTAAAAGTGCCCCAAACTGAAATTCGTCTCATGTTATTGTGAAATTGGGTTGTATGTGAAGATGTTTTGAAGGTTGGAGTCCTAAAAGTAGTAGTGGTTAAGTTAATTCATGCTAAATATGTCAAAAATTTTACAGCTGTAGAGACCGTCTGATTTCAAAGAATTGAGAATTTTCCTTGTAATTTGGGATTGTTGGTGATAGTGTGTACTTAGATGATTCTTTTATGATCAAACACGTATGCTTTGTATGTTTTAGTGTACATGTGGTGGTATATTTAAATTGTATGTTGAAACAAATGTCGAGACCGACAGTAGGGACCAGACAGAGTAAGAGGGGTAGGGCTTCTGGCCCCGAAATTGGGGAGGGGAGTGGACCGGTAGTCCCGGCTATACCCGAATACCCGTCTGTGGTATTTGTGGATTTCACACAAAGAAAGAAGTTTGTGGCTTTACAAACTCGTAAGATGAGACCGACCCGCTGCATTGACACGACCCTTTTGGATGATCTGGGTATTGAGACTGATGTCAGACACATTTTTGAGACCTTGGGATTGACCGGACTATATCGCCTACGAAAGCATTCGTATGCCTTTCTGACTCTCGAGTTCATGAGCTCGTTTAAATACGAGCCGGTGGAACAAACGGTGGAGTCTCGTCTCATGAATACCAGCTTTGTCTTGACCATGGACTTGTTTGCTTCTCACCTTGGCTTGGCTAAGCCTGCCGAGGGAGCCCTTCACGACATACCGACCGAGTGTGGGGTTTGCAGTCTTATGCCTTGTATCACCGGGAAATCAGCTCGCACTACTAGTAACATGTTGATCAATGATGTGCAACATGTCACTTTGAAGATCTTTCTTCGTGCTTTGTCGTGTCTCCTCTACGAGAGAGCGGGTGTGAGTAAGTTAAACTCACATGAGTTGATGCTTCTGATGGCGTACCTTAACCCCGAGCGGACTGAGAGAGTGACCTTTAGTACTCCCGCCATAGTGTGTGCCAGTCTAGCTTTGATGGCCTCGTCTGACACTAGGATCCTGAGTTGTGGTGCCATTGCCACACGTTTAGCTGAGAAGCTAACTTCCTTTGAGGTTCCCCAGCCTACACCCCTTTATCCACGCCGGTATCTACCTTGGACATAGCCTACTTCCTCGACCTGAAATGGTTGAGAACCATGGAGGATAGAAGTTTAGCATGGAGGGTATGGGGCATGAGTTGGATGAAGATACCAACTCCTGAGCACCTCCCACCGACAGAGCCTTTACCTGCGGCAGTTATATCTTCCGATTATGACGAGGAGGAGGAGGAGGATGCGCGTCCTGCGAGGCAGACGTTTTTCATCGACCCGGAGATCCTCCGAGTCATGCCTGAGCCGAGAAAGGGGAGAACGTGAGGGCTGAGGAGGATCGACCTAGGATAGGAAGAGGACCACGCCGAGTGCGAGAGAGAATGGCTGAGACTCAGCCACAGCAGCCGGTACCACCACAATATCCGTTTCCTGGTTACCCTTCTTTTGATACCCCGGAGATGCGTGAGAGCTACCTTGCCGAGAGAGTGTCCTCTACCTTGACACTCTGGAACATGCATGAGATGGCATATGTTCAGGGTATTGGGACCTCAGGACCACATCCGGTTTGGTGGAGAGGAGTCGGGGATAGCAGCAGGGTTTTCCACTCCTACGGGGTGGATATGTCTACATGGGGAGCACCTCAGTTATACCCTTACGGTGGTTTGACCCCTTGGTACGTGAGACCAGATGCTGGAGCCGGTGGTGATGCGGGTCTTGGTGCGTCAGGAGCAGGCACTTCGGGAGGTTGTGTAGATGAGGATGTCGTGATGGACGAGCAGCGGCAGCAAGAGTGATACTCTGTTTCTTTCTATTACGTTTGTAGTTTATGATGGATACTAGTTCGTTTCGGCTGGTACTTTTTCGTATTTGGTTTGTATTGGTGGCCATAAGGCCGTACTTGCTTCTTTCTGGACTTGTTTCACAGGATTTGTGGCCGGGTCATCACCCCGACTCATAGTTTTGTGACCATATATATCGTGTTTGGATTTCTGGGCAATTCTTGACCTTTAGCAACTCGATCGAGTGCCCCTCACTCGATCGAGTAGCTGCAGGTGTGTCTATTGGAGGGGTATTCTGATATTGGGCTACTCGATCGAGTAGTTAAGATACTCGATCGAGTAGGGCCAGCTCGATCGAGTGCCTAACCAACTCGATCGAGTGTCACTGTTACAGACACTTTTCCAGATATAAATTGTTTGAATGCTCATATTTTTGGATGTCTCGATATTAGTCATGGTTGTTGATGGTTAGTAACATGTTTTAGCCTCATTGTTAGTCATGGTTTGACTTGTGCTTGAGTTGTAAGTAAAGTTTGTGAGATATAGGTGTGACGGGACGATGACACATATTGTTACGGGAACTTGGCGTGCAAGTGATGTTGTTTAAGTTCATATTTGCATATGTACATATCGTTACCTTGTGAGTAGTGATTATGTGGAGTCAGGTGTCATGGGTGGACATGGATTTTGAGTAATTCACTCCGTTTTAGTAGTATTTGGGTTACCTTGTAATCTTTATGCTCGTACCATCTGTCGTGGTTAATCGAGTAATATGTTTATAATATTCTCACTTCTTCAGGGTGGTTGTATAATATCAAGTTGTTGAGATGCTGCTAGGTTGTTACAGATATATGTGTGTGTGTGTGTGTGTGTGTGTGTGTGTGTGTGTGTGTGTGTGTGTGTGTGTGTGTGTGTGTGTGTGTGTGTGTGTGTGTGTGTGTGTGTGTGTGTGTGTGCACGTGAAGTAGTATGTAATTTCAATGGTTTACGTTTGTATGGGTTGGGATCACGTCATGTCCGTTAGTAAAGTGGCGTGTGTATATGGATTAATATTAGTCGTGGTTAATGAGTAATGTCGACAAGATGCAATAGGTGTCGGGTTAAGGGACAGGGAAGTCGTTTGATGGTGAACTTCGGGCACGAAGTTCCTTTTTAGAGGGGAAGAGTAATGTCGCAAACGGAAAATGCCGTAATTATAACAATTTTGCAGTATGTTTGTGATGTTTTATAGTATCTCCGTTACATTTAAAGTATGAGTTCATAATTGTTCTAATAGTTTTGTTGTGGGAATTGTATCATTGAGTGAGAGTGAATAATTGTCGAACAAGATGACATGTCGTTATACCTTATTTTTAGTAATCATTCGTTATGTTATAATGAGAATATAATGTCATGATCAGTAGCCGGTTGTCAGTAGTGGTTTTGCGTTGTGCGGTTATGAATCATACATTGTTGTGAATCTGGAATAGGACCGTTGTGTTGCATGTTTTGTGTTGGTAATTGTTGGCCAGTGAAAGTATAGTCTATTTTGGCCAGTGAAAGTATAGTCTCGTAGTTGCGTTAATGCGTGTTTGAATAGTTCGATGTAGTAGTATAAACGGTAGTCGAGTTGGTCGTGTTGGTGCATGTTGTGTGTTCGGTAATTCAAGTAGTGGTTCATCGAGGCTTGAGTGTCTGGTGTGTGCTAGACAATCAACGACGATGATGCTTGATGGACATACGTAGTGGGATATTACTTCTAGTGAGTTGTGGACCTGTGTCGGGTAAACGGTGGTGTCGACCTTGGTTTCTTGCCGTGTGGTTTGGGGGAGGATGAATCGAACTTCGGGGACGAAGTTCTTTTTAAGAGGGGAAGACTGTAATACCCATCCTTTTAGGGACCCTTTGACCAACGTTGACTGACCTTAGACGACTTGTTGGACCTTCGGAAACCTTATGAGTGGTGATTAGTGGCGATATAGCCTTTACCTTGGTTGTTACTCGATCTAGCAGAGGTTACTCGATCGAGTAGCTAGGGAGCTCGATCGAGTAGGGCTCACTCGATCGAGTAAGTTGGTTACTCGATCGAGTGGCGGGTTTTCAGCGGGGAATTATATATCGTGTTTTGAGAAACCGCAAATCATTTCCGCCTATTTCCTTAAACCTAAATGTCGTCTCTCCACCTTCCCTTCACCATAGATCCTTCCATGGGAGCCTTTAAGGATGTTTATGCCATAGGAGTGGATTGCTTGAGTCGGGTAGCGGTCTTTTTGCTGGATTGCTATGCGTAGGTATGTCATCATGATAAGTCCAATTTATATACATTTTATCCTCATATTTTAGCTCCAATTTAAATGTCATTATGCACTACCTTAGTGATATTGAGCTAATATTTACTTTCTAGTTCTATTTGTATGTTTTGTCATGTTTTGTAGGTATAAGAGCTTTTAGGAGCTTAATCCTACACATTTGCAAGTAAACTAGAAGCTTGGCTAACGAAGAAGTAAGATGGACTAGCATGAAGATAATGCATGGACTTGCATAAGCAAAAGTGATGGATTAAATGAAGAAATGCACAACAAAGTCAAATGGAAGTCAACCCCAAAATCAAAAGTCCAAATTGTGGTGGAAAACTTTGGATGCTAAGGGAACAATGGATGCCAAATAGAGCTCTTAATCGGGTGCATAATTGAGCATTAAAACACAAACTTTGGATTCCCTAAGCATTTAACCAAGAACTTAAGAGAGCGGACCAAGAACACCACGACCACGATCGGGTTTGGGTGGCCCCGATCGGGGTTACCGTTGTCTTAATTGTTTACGTTTCACTTTGTGTTCCTATAAATAGGGTGTTGATCCGGGACCTTGAAACCATCTTTTCTACACACTTTTACATAGAAATTCTCTCTAAATTTAGTAGTTAGTTTAGGTTAGCTCTTAGTTTAGTTTAGTTTAGATTTAATTTATGTTATTTACATTTCCTATTTACATTACAAGTTATAAAACAATTTACATTTACAAGTTATTTATATTACAAGTATTGTTATTCATTTCCATTTCCATTTCCAATAAGGTAATTTCTTATTCTTATTTTCATTATGTTTTCCATTTTATTTATCATTAGTTTAATTTATATTTCCACCATGTTAGAGTAGTTGCATTTGTCTAAGGAGTAAGGGGAGCCATGCATGTTTAAGTAATATGTAAATGTCAAAATAAGGATAAGTTAATATTGTCTAATTGTTTCTATCACATGTTTGCACCTTATTGTTTAATCTTTGTTTAAAGGCCTTATTCATTGATTAAGTTTGTTCATTCGTTCTAAAAGTCGAGAGGCATGGAATTGAATTAGACTAAGCATGATTAGTAGGACGACCTAGTCATGGACGAGAGTTTCTCTAGGACCCGGTCTATGGTTGACACTAATGCCGTAAGGTGGGTGTCTTTAAGCCTAAACATTTATCGCAAAATCAACTTCTTAACTTGTCATGAGCAATTACATAATTAGCATATGTGACCCGACCTCCCTAGACATTTTATTTATTATTGTTTTATCACTTCAACCCAAACCAATTCAAACGTAATCGACCAAGGTAAAATTTAATCCATAACAACTAAATTATAAACTCCCGTCTCCTTTGGGTTCGACACCTACGTACTACATTCATTTTTTGTCTAGGGTATAAATATTATCTTTGCATAGGTGTGCGATAGCCTATCAAATTTTGGCGCCGTTGTCGGGGAGACGGTTTTGTTTGCTAATTAGTTGTTGAATTTTATCTTATTTTATTTTGTCTCGGGGAACACTTGTTCCTTGGGATCATCTCACGGTTTCCTTGTAGTTTTAGTGCCTATTTTTGTAGGTGATAAAGCTATTGGCCTTACATAATGAGTTACGAATTCGTCCCACAACTCCAAGATGAGCCTTTTCTTGACTATCTTGACCGATTCTAGTACTTTTGCGATGGTCTCATCTCCCTTGGGCATGTCCTTGATTGGGATTACTTGGGTCATTTCGTGCTTGGTGGCATGGATTCTGAGACCCGTGGATTGGCTCTAAAATTGAGTAATGGGAGTCTCTACTACATGATTGGGCCGGAACTTTGGAATTTCTTAGATTTCATGGCTTCCGAATGTTGGGAATTAGCACGCCAATTCCATTATTGGCGCATCGAAGAGGAGCTTAAAGTGTTACAAGCTCGTTTGGGAAAAAATTCTCAAGAGAAACCGAGACGACGTGAGCCTATCTTCTCTCATTTTGCTTTTTCACCTCCACAATGTGAGTCTTTTCAATCTAATGATTTTGATTTATTGGATGATGATGATGGTCCGATTTTATCTTTTAAAATCCCCCCTAGTGTCATTCGAATAGAATGTAGAGACTCATGTTGATGACATTAACCCCATAGTAGATAAGTCACCTGCTACAAATGAATTTGTCGAGATTCCTTGTGATTCTAATGAGGTTTCTCCTGAGTCTTTTAACCCACTTGGCAATCCATTTGTAGAGGATGTTGTTGATCCATTCGAGAAAGATAGAGGGCTAAGCAATTTTGATATGGAAATTAAGTGGGATGAACCCCCTATTTTTGATGACACTCTCCTCTTTTATTCCTTATGCCACCCATTTGAGACCATATATGATTACACTGTGTGCTCTAACAGTTTATTTTATGGTCTTAAGCATGATGCTCCATCTCTTGCTGACGAGTGGAGTGATACGGTGGTAATATTTGATGTCTCTCTTGCGCCCATCGATAAGATTTATAAATTTTTACCCTTGATCTTTCATGCTTTAATCTTATCAATTGCGTACATATGCTTACATGTTGCTCATGCGCAGATATATGATAGACTTCGAAGGGCATTGACGTGCTTTTTTGAGGACGATGGAGGATCCATTAGGAAAAAAACTAGTTTGTTTTTATTTTATTTCAATTTTTACGCAATTTCATTAGGAATAAATATTAGACTAATTAGCTATTTTGAGTTGTGACTTGTAGGTGTTTGAAGAGGAGAAGAGGCGTTTTGAAGGATAGCATACTACCCCATGTTATAACCCCGTTCGGGGTCGTAACATTTTCGTTGCTTCAAAAAAAATGAATGAATTGCCTAATCACTTTGCAAACATCATTCCTTTTTCAAATTTTCAATTTTTGGCCTTTTCTTGAATTTTTGATGAATGGAAGAGTCCCCCGTATACGTTCTAACTTGGGGGGGGGGGCTCGCTAGTCTAGTAAGTTTTCTTTGTTTTGCATTTTAGTTTATTTCTCGCAACCCATTAAATATGAACTCTTGTCCTTCTTGTTTATGAGCTTTGCGCCATTTTTATGGTTTGAAAATTTGTGTTGCTTTTTGCTCTAATCTTTTGCTTGTCCTACTTATGCCCCTTTGTTTATCCCATGTTTAGCTTGATAGCTTTTGATTCACTATGTTTGACGGGATTTAGCATGCATGGGGATGTCTTGACATAGTAGGTGGAAGATGGATTTTGGACCAAGTAAGCTTGATCTTGACTTTTGGCGAGCCACAAGATGGTAAGGTAGAGCTTCCTTAGGCCGGTGCATCCATACCCGATCTTACTTAGGTGAGTGGTAGGTCTCCTTATGGTGTGTTACATCAAAACGCACAAGTATGGTCTTTAATTCATCTCTTTAAGCATTACTTTCATTTTGCTATGCATTTTTGAAGCCCTTCACTTTGATAAATTAGCCCATTTTCTAGCCCCTTTCACATGTTCTTATTCCCTAGCTACATATAAATAGACTACCCATGTTAAGCTAGTAGCTAAGTTCTTTTGGTGATGGGATGCTCAAAATTGGGATGATCTTTAAAATCTATATCATTGTGAAATTGGTTTGCCGGATATGTCATTGATTTTCGGGGTTATGAAAGAAAGAATTGGAGCAAGAAAAGAAAGAAAAAAAAAACAAAAAAAAAAGAGTCCGAAAAGAATGAAAAAAAAAAAGGAGGAAAAAAGAAAAAAATGAAAAAGAATAAAGTGTTGTAATTTGGAAGAAAGGAAGAAGAGTTTGTGTTATTAAGAGTTCTCATGTGTTTATCAATATCTTATGGAGAATTTCTCATGATTAGTAATGTAAGAAGTCATTTGTCAATTTGATTTCTAATTGGGATATTTTGGGTTGGAATGAGCATTTTCACATGGTTTTGTTGCTAGCTTAACATTAGCTCCACATATCCATAATCATTTGTCCCCCTTATGTCCCATATCACAATAAAGCCTTCTTCTAACCCTTTGGCTTCATTATTTGCTTGCATTTGATTGTTTTAACTTATGATTTGATTGTTTGTCATATTAGGTTGCGGGCACATTCTCATGAGTCGAGGATAGCTTGAGTGATTATTCAAAAAATGTCCTTTTACACAAAGTTGAGTTATGAGTGGATCGTGAGAGTCCGAAAGTCAAAAGATCACGCAAGAGTCGAAAAGTTTACTTGAAGTCGACCACGCTACGCCGTCGTGTAAATCTCAACCATGATGTTGCTTATCCTTATGCCCATGTTGTTTAGGGATTTGAATCATTTTGCTTGTTAGCTATTTTGGGATTTGCAATTGAAGGGATATGGTTTCTTGCTTGGGTACAAGCAAGGGTTTAGCTTGGGAGAGTTTGATAAGTCCAATTTATATACATTTTATCCCCATATTTTAGCTCCAATTTAAATGTCATTATGCTACCTTAGTGATATTGAGCTATTTTTGCTTTCTAGTTCTATTTGTATGTTTTGTCATGTTTTGTAGGTATAAGAGCTTTTAGGAGCTTAATCCTACACATTTCCAAGTAAACTATAAGCTTGGCTAACAAAGAAGTAAGATGGACTAGCATGAAGATAATGTATGGACTTGCATAAGCAAAAGTGATGGATTAAATGAAGAAATGCACAACAAAGTCAAATGGAAGTCAACCCCAAAATCAAAAGTCCAAATTATGGTGGAAAACTTTGGATGCTAAGGGAACATTGGATGCCAAATAGAGCTCTTAATCGGGTGCATAATTGAGCATTAAAACACAAACTTTGGATTCCCTAAGCATTTAACCAAGAATTTAAGAGAGCGGACCAAGAACACCATGACCCCGATCGGGGTTGGCTGGCCCTGATCGGGGTTACCGCTGTCTTAATTGTTTACGTTTCCCTTTGTGTTCCTATAAATAGGGTGTTGATCCGGGACCTTGAGACCATCTTTTCTACACACTTTTACATAGAAATTCTCTCTAAATTTAGTAGTTAGTTTAGGTTAGCTTTTAGTTTAGTTTAGTTTAGATTTAATTTATGTTATTTACATTTCCTATTTACATTACAAGTTATAAAACAATTTACATTTACAAGTTATTTATATTACAAGTATTGTTCTTCATTTCCATTTCCATTTCCAATAAGGTAATTTCTTATTCATATTTTCATTATGTTTTCCATTTCATTTATCATTAGTTTAATTTATATTTTCACCATGTTAGAGTAGTTGCATTTGTCTAAGGAGTAAGGGGATGCATGTTTAAGTAATATGTAAATGTCAAAATAAGGATAAGTTAATATTGTCTAATTGTTTCTATCACATGTTTGCACCTTATTGTTTAATCTTTGTTTAAAGGCCTTATTCGTTGATTAAGTTTGTTCATTCGTTCTAAAAGTCGAGAGGCATGGAATTGAATTAGACTAAACATGTGTAGTAGGACGACCTAGTCATGGACGAGAGTTTCTCTAGGACCCGGTCTATGGTTGACATTAATGCCGTAAGGTGGGTGTCTTTAAGCCTAAACATTTATCGCAAAATCAACTTCTTAACTTGTCATGAGCAATTACATAATTAGCATGTGTGACCCGACCTCCCTAGACATTTTATTTATTATTGTTTTATCACTTCAACCCAAACCAATTTAAACGTAATCGACCAAGGTAAAATTCAATCCATAACAACTAAATTATAAACTCCCGTCTCCTTGGGTTCGACCCCTACGTACTACATTCATTTGTTTTCAGTTAGGGCTGGAATAGTAGTGATAGAGGGTTGTACTGTATGTATAGGTGTTGCTTGATTGATGGGTGCTGCGTGATAGGACGAGGAATCGCTGCGATTACTAGAGGTAGGTTCGCCTACTCAGTTCCTGTTGGTTGTTTAGTGTGTCAGTTGTTGTGTTGATTGCAGTGTCGGTATGATTGGATTGTCCGTGTTGTTGGTTGGTGTGTGTTGTCTCGATTGGCGTGATTGTGATTGTTTGCCTATGGTTCTCGAGGTGCGTCCTCGGCTGAGTGGAGTCACTTGCGGGAGTGGCTTCACGCCCTATTTTCGCCCTCCGTGGAACCCGCCACGGGAGGGGATGTGCACATTAATGGGACAGAGTTATCGCTCAGTATGATTAGCGTGGCTTAGGTGGGAACGGCTGCGGTCCCCCACTGGCAGGGCTGGTCCAGTGGACAGTCGGTGACGGTGATTGATCGGAGTTATGGTGTGTATGAGTTTTGTGTACTTGTGTAGTGTCTGTAGTTGTTGATGTGTTGCCTCAGTTACTGACCTTGTGTGGTTTGTCTTTGTTTGTTCTGTTGTGTCTGTCGTGATCCCTTATGGTGAGCAGTCGGTCTTTCAGGTGATGTCTTGGATGATGGTTGAAGTCTTAACGGAGATGGGTCTTTCGCAAGTTACGTCAGAGATAGTTCACATAAGGATTTTGAGTTTTATCTTTTGTATTAGTAGTTTGGCTAGATCACTTGTAATAATTATAAATGTTCTTCTATCGACTTTTGATCATTACTTACCTCAGGTAACCGAGATGGTAACACCTTTATATGCTAGGGAAGGTCTTGTTAAGGATCCTTGGTATATGGGGGTGTTACAGTATTAGAACCGGTCCATACACGATCACCGCTTAGGTTAGGTTGGACAGTCACGAAACATATTGTCCAGTTGAACAATATTGCAAAAGCATGCAAATCCAAGGCTTCCATCCAATTCGGCTTTTGACATGGTTTATGATGAGCCCATTTGATTCGTCTATAAGCACTGTTTCGGTCACCGTAGTAGACAGAGACATACTCCACCAACAACTGTTGTCGCATCTCGAGATAATTTCTTTGATTTCCTGTTTTTGCCAGCGACATAACTTGAAAACCACAATGACCATCACCCTCCGGGTCAAAAGCTTCTAAAAAACCATCAATGACCGCCTCAGGCATACAATGCTGATAATCGAAAAGACCTACGTCTGTTACATAGTCATAATTAAGCTCAAAGGGAGGGGGGCCCATCACCTACATTCAATATAAGGTACAGAATTAAGTGTAAATATTAACATTAAAAAATAGTTACCTAAATATTAACATTAAAAATTAACTAAATATAAATATAAACAAAAACTATTATTAAAAATTGAAATTAACTAAATATTAACATTAAATATTATCATACCTCTACCGTTACTGGTTGTCGTACTCGGGTAACTACGTCTGGAATGTTCGAAAGCAGACTTATTACGGGTATTGGACTTCCTTGGACGACCACGACGTGTATCTATTATTTCAGGTTCCTCAACAACCTTGTCCTCAGGATACAACTTAGTGAACAATGACTCAATTACATCTCTTTGGACCGAATGGTGGGAAGCCCGAACTTTATCGAAATGGTCCTCCATCACATCATTATGGCGAGAACGCCGATGACTAGAATCCGTGTAGGCTAACCGTGACCAAAACACATGTAAATCATCAGGATGAATTCTTTTACCTTCGTGGAAAACTGTATGTAACCGACAAGCACACAATAGCTTATGGGTGGTCCATAATATGCAACCACAATTCTCCTCTAAATAATAACCCAAATCAGTCCCACGATTATATTCCACTAACATTGCTTCAATGGCGGTCGCCGAAACTCTTCCACTGAACATTGAAAATATATTCTCATAATACATATTAGTAACAATCGTCTTGCTTATAGAATCTTCCAGCATTTTACGAATTTCAATATGTTGCCCGTGAATCATAACATCAGCCCGTTTCCATATATACTGTCAAGAGTAAGTTCAGCTGATCCTAATCACATATTCAATTGAGCATGAGCGGACTCAACTCTAGACGTAGTTGTGTTACCAAAATGAAGCACCAAATTAGTAAAGCATTTACCAAACATATGGATTTTATGCCACCAAGTCAACTCAAGATAACTGATAAGTGCAGGATGACCACAATATTTTTTCTACAACTCATTCCACTCCATGGTACATTCATCAAACGTTTTATCTTCAACAACTTTCTTTCAAGCGCCGTGTGCTAACGCTTTCCCAAAATTACCATTCGTCTCTATGTTCGTTGCTCTAGCCTCAATTGCAGTGTATACATGAAATAAGCACAAAAAATGATGGGAAGTACGAAATACAGCAGGAAGTGCAGCAATTAGACCATGCTCGTGATCCGTAACTATGACTGTTGGCCTCACACCTGGTTCCAACAATGACTCTAACCTTCTAAAAACCCACTTATACCCTTCGGTACCCTCGTTCTCAATTAACGCGTAACCTATCAAAAAACTTTTTCCAATAGGTGTGACGCCTACACATTGAGCCAATATAAGACCGTACTTATTTGTCTTGTAGGTGGAGTCAATTAGAATAACATTTGGCCACGCTTTAAACATCTTCACCGCCTCTGGATGAGTAAACCAAGCATGTGTAAGTTTTTTTGTTTCAGGATGTTTGATGGACTCACTAAGGTAGTTAGCTTCATTCGCTAAATGCAACATATATTGCACACTATTTCTCCCATCTCTATCCTTCGCACTTAATCGGGCATTCTCATTATAAATTTGTTTCAGAATCGGAGGCGGTTAATCGGGATAACGAAGCGTAAAAGCATGTCTAACCATCCCAAGTTTCACATGAGACTGTCGATACTGCTTAATCAATTCTTTCTGTTCTTCAGTAAATTTCACTCTACGCCTATGACCTTCTAGAAACTTTCCAAACTTGTGATTGTGAACCCCGCACTTTGGAACAACAACCCACACACCTTCACCTTTTTTTATCACTCTTAATGCAAATGGACACATAAATTTTTTGGTCTTCGATTTTCTTTGCGGTTTCTCGGGATCCTTAGCCTTGCTATTATAAGGTCCGTATCACTCACATTTCACTATTTTATACGGAGTACTCTTTTCCATGTGATACTTAGCCTTTACCAAATGAAAGCCTAACCCATATGCAACTTCATCACAACGATCAAATGCTTCTTCAAATGTGTTAAAACGGATGCTCAAATACAAACATATCACTGTAATCTACATTCTCTTCACCGGGATCTTCATAATTTTCCTAATTAAATCCATTAACGGTATTTTTATTTTAAAAAAACGTATTTTAATTTTAAAAAAAGGTCCATTTGTGTGAAATACACGAAATAACCTGGGTCCATTCGTGTGAAATACACGAAATAACCTGGGCCATTTCGTGTAAATCACACGAAATATGCTGGGCCATTTCGTGTAATTTACACGAATGAGCCTGGTCCATTTCGTGCAATTTACACGAATAAGCCTAGGTCATTTCGTGAATTTTACACGATTCTGCCTGGGTTCTTTCGTGAATCTCACCCGAAAACGTAGTTTCTGAAAAATCGAAAATGCGTGTCCAAAAAAAAAATTTAACATGTACGAAAATGCGTATAATACCTCATTGTCTTGCGTGTTTTCATTGTGTTGCGTATTTTCAGCTTCTTCCTCGTAATTTCCCGTGTTACTACTATCTCCATAACCACTTCCTTCACCGTTATAGTAACTATAATGTTGATCGTTATACCGATAATATTGTTCGGCATTCCAATCATTTTGAAGTCGATTTCCATCATTATTGTACGAATTATCATTATTGTACGAATTAAAGAGATAATTAAAAAGGGATTTCCGTCACTCATTTAAAATTTTCCGAAAAAAATAAAATTTTAGAGAGTTAAAGTACAGAGAAGGGCAAACTTGGAAAAATAAATGATGTAACAACCCGGATTATAAAACAAAGGAAAAACTTATATAAAATGAATATCAGAGTACGATACTGATAAAAGGGTCAAGGTGGCGGACACACCTGACCAATCCGGTTCGCTACTAAAATCCAAAAACAAACTAATACATTATTCAAGGTTCTTAAAACATAAAGTAAAGTCCTAATTTATTATTCATCTCGCCACACAGAACTTCCCAGCAAGATATCATCCAAAACAGCAACATCTGAACAACCTGAGAATGGGGGTCGACAATCAGTCGGGAGTAACTAGATGCTCTCCTAGTCATGTTTACAACAATTGAATATAATCAACAATCATTAATAAATGAAATGTAAAACCAGTAAACATGTGAGATCATCTATACTCATGAAAACCCAACAAAGCTTACCATGACTTATCAATCTTAGACGGAATCACGCAAACCTAACCAAATGCAAGAACTAGACCATGTACCCTAATAACCATTGTAGGACACGACCCCTAACAACTTAAGGCACAATGCTAGCATCAAAGCATAGCGAATACGGTAACACACAATCCACAGCAACAGAAGGCACAAAGCTAGCAACAAAGCATAGCGAATAGAGCGAACGCCCGTTAGAGCGTATCACCACTGCCTCTAACTTGTAAGAGCGTATCACCACTGCCTCTGACTGACGGAGCGTATCACCATTGCCTCCATCGGTGTGGAGCGTATCACCACTGCCTCCACGGTACTATGTATAGCGTATCACCACTGCCTATATGCCTAAGACCTGGCCGACCTCTCGATGCAATAATCAGTACACCGAACGACACTCGGGACCCGAACGTATAACCGACGAATCTGCCACCCCGAACATAGACCAAAATAAATCCCGCATCAACGGGTGGCGTTAGTTCATTCCGATAGTATATAACTGATACTACCGTCATCTATTCAAACCAGCCAACAAACAAATGCACAGTATAACTGACTGTACTATCGTGCGTGAACAACATCACGACTCAACCCATAGGATAGTATGACTGACCATCCTACTTATTATATGAACAAGAGTAACCAAAGATATATGCAAACACAAGGACATAACACGTTGAACACAATACAACATATGAAACAAGTATAAGCAACCAATGTTATAATAACTTCAGCTATAACTTTAACATTAACCATGCAATGTTATCATAACACTAACCATAACATAAACTCTGGATGCGAGGTTATAGTAACCTCGACTATAACTTCAACATATATGACTTGAAGTTATACTTACCTCAACTATAACTTTGACACGAAACTCAAAGTTACACTAGTTCCAACCATAACCTTGAGCCATAAATCTCAGGGTACGTTAGTTCCAGGTATAACCTTAACTCGTACTTCAATGTTATAGTAGCTCCAGCCATAACTAGAGTAACTACCCAAAGTTGTATTAACTTTAGCTATAACTCATGAATCATCATCAAGGTTATACTAGCTTTAGCTATAACTTTGGAGAGCACTCTTGGCCGCCTATCATGCCGCCACTAGGGTTTATTCGTAAACCCTAATTACGCTCATGACACCCATAATAACCACATAACCAACATACGGTATATAATTAATACATTAGAACATATACAAACGTGTGAAAACATAATTAACATGATAATAAACAATCAAACACGTACTAATCATACAAAACATTCATTAAATCATATTAATTACATCAATTGGCATAAACACAATTTAAAGAAAACACCTAGTTACCTTATTAGCAATTAATGAAAACCTCCATAAAGAAAACGACCAACAAAGCCTTGTCTCCAACACGTGTCAACGTCCCCAAAAGTCGACTCTAAAGAATACCGAATCCAAAACCATGAAAGCACCATAAAATACTCTTCTTCTTCTTCTTTACCCATTAAAAATAAAAGACCCAAAACGTAGGTCTAAAGGTCCATACAAATAATTCTCATAAAATTATTTGGAGAATAAATTATTGTAGAGGTAAGAGCAAAGATTATGAAAATATAATTTGTGTATGAGTTTGAGAGAAGGAAAGATATTCAACAATGAAGTCAAAGGGAGAAAAGAGAACAAAAGAGAGGAAAAGTGGAGGAGGCCGTGCGGCAGAAAGCTCACGCACCAAACAATGAATTGACCTAGTTGCTTGCTAGGTTAAATTCTATTTATAAGGTAATAACTAATCGGCTTTGGGTCCATTAGCTCATACAATGGATTATCTGATTACAAATCGGATGCGACCATATTAAAACGCAAGGAGACCTTATAATACAAAAGTAGTTATTAAATTAAAATAATAAAATTGTGCACGGACATTTTAACCCAATCAAAAGTAGTCCAAAACGTGAAATAATAAAATAGAGAACGAAGACGATAAATATAAATATTCAAAATACATTATTAAATCTCAAAATAATTAATTTAATAAAATATTTTTATAATAAAATATTTTTATAAAATACGGGGTGTTACAATCCAACCCCCGAAAAAGAAGTTTCGTCCTCGAAACTTGAAATTCAAATATAAGATCAAATGAAGGTAAGAATTACAAGTGATCATCAACAAAAGTCATCTCGGAATCCTAACCGCTGCACACTCTGATCCTTATCAACAAGCTTAAACCAAAGAAACATATCCAAAATCCTCAATATTGTTATCATCTCCATTCACTTTACAATCTCAAAGTCACATTAAACTCACACTATCACAACCCAAAATGATCATTAAGCCAACATCTAGTCCTCATATTTCAAACACTCATCCAAGTACCATCACTAACCATCATTCAAAAGATATATGACCTTTCAAAATTATGAACTCATTACTATTACTCCAAGTCCACATAACCTTTAACAAATACTCGAATTCTAGCTTATCATTCACCACAAGATCTGACAATAACCAAAGCCCCAAACAGATAATATCTAAACAAAGAACATCTTTCGAATGAGAAAACTCTTTCCATCACGAGTGCCATTAGAATCACTCCTACTCTAATATTCTCAAAGCGAGTAGTGCTTACTACCAACCACAACTTTTAAGCTCAAAAGACTTTAATATAAAATCTCGATGATTCTCTACATATATCTAGTATCCAAAGTCATCAATCTCAAACCTCAAACTCTGATTAAACTGTCACAATCTTATCCAACCTCAATCTCACGGCAACATCACCACTGACACTCGCAAGACTCAATCAATTCCTTTGAACACTTATCATCATAACGTTCCTAAGCACCCAAGGAACCAGACACCTTTAGGTTAAGCTAGTACCTATTGTACCACAACACACTTATCCATCGATAACGCAATTCCATCATCGCTCTTAAAATGATATCACCGTACAATCTTATCATAGTGCGCATATAATAACCAAGCTTATAACCTCAATTTGTAATTACAGTTTACTATCCATTAATATCATCTCAACATCACAAATCCACAACAAAACTGTATAAATCTATGTCCTTTAATTAATCACTCGTACACTTTAAATGAAACATCTTTAACCCCACATAGAACAAACAAACATCTATGTATCCTCAATGTAAAAACATCCTCAAACTTTCAGAGCTCTATATAACACCTTTAATACTCCTTCTCCAAAACTCTATACGTTGTCCCACTTCATACCCACATACAGCTATGTCACTATGTTATCAACCTCAAATAACCAAATATCAAACTCAAGGGTCTAACATCGCTCGCCCAAGGATCCAAGTTTCCACTACGAGATGATCACAAGTAGCTCTAAAGAGATTTCAAACATTTTCAAGTTACCATAAAAGAATAAATCATATACAAAGCAAAAGGAAACATTTTCGTGCAATAACACAAGTCAAAAGAACACATTCTTTAGAAAGTATAAGCTCAGAGAAAAATCAATGTAATAGGATAATTATAAAAGTTCAAAGAAGAAGGAACTGGAGTTGAAATAAAGAGCAAGTAGAGATAATGATAGATAAAACAGACAGAGGACAAAGATAAAAGAAACTTTTGGTCTGATGGCTCAAATATGAGAGGTATTGTCGACACGAGCAAGGAGAACAAGGATAGATGACTCAACAACAATTCTACTTACCCGAAGATGACACCTTAACATAAGATAAATAAAGCAGGATAACCAAGGTCTTACAAATATCGTACAATCATCACTCAAGGTAACAACGTCTCGTAACATCCTTCCGTCGTATCTCCATAATATCTCCGAACCAACAAATCTCTATGTAACTGCCCCTTTACAATCACTACATTCCTCAAATTATCAACTCTCGAGATCATAAACTCTCACGACCATCAACTCTCAAGTCCTTCCACTCTCAAGAACTCCATCTAATCACACTTTGTGAATCAGTCCATAGAAATCTCTATATCCTCAAAACATAGACACCACGATACATTATAATCATCGTCGACATGGTCGTTCACTAAGTCAACGCAAGAACACTTTAACATTAACATCTCGCAAGTCCATAAATTATAGTTCGTCTCTTTCAATCAATCCTTTAAAACGTATGATCAGTAAATACTGCTTAACGGATAAATCATAAAATCTTTCATAGCTCACTAATAGCCATAACGATTCTTACTCCCCAAATATGATATTCCACTTAAAAGATGAGCATAGTCCTCCAAAATTCTCAGCTTGCTTAATCTAAATTCCTCAATAACATTCAATTTGTTTCCATTACTCTACTCTCGGTCCATAAATAACTCGCATAACTTTTCCCTTAACACAAGGCAAAAACACAATAATTCTAACTGTTAAGAGCATAAGCCTCAATATCCCCAAATATTACCACAAGATAAATCCACTTTTCATGTCTCTCACTTCTAGTGAAACTGTCAAACCACAATCATACATCTTATGCCAAATATCACCACCCTTTATCATCAAAAGGATTTCCTCAAGCACATAAAAGAACTTAACAACCACTTATCCCAAATGAGACTTTATCTTAACAACCACTATTCCCAAAGTAAACTTCATCTCAAAAACTTCTAATCTCAAAGGTAACTTCATCTCAAAAATCTCTAATCCCAAAGTAAACTTATTTGTTACCAAACTCATAATAACAAATGCTCTTCCTTTCATACTTAAACATCCCAACCTGCCAATCAATCCTACTTGGTGCCTCAATAAACCACAAGGGAATCAACCTCTAAATCACCTCAAACAAGGAAAACACCACCAAGTGATCCAAAAAGGATGAAAGTACGATAAGAGTAAAGCTCGGGTTACCAAGGATGAAAAATTTGACAACACATATAACCAAAATGCACATATGTAATATGCAAAGGACATTTTCAAAATTGGCCATCTTTAAAATCAACAAAGCATGCTTGAAAAAGTCAACATATACATTGAATACAATTAATGACAGAACAAAACATCAAGTCATAAACAACACAATGCATAAAATATACATTGAATACAATTAACAGCAATAAACATTGAGACATAAACAGACAAATACATGAACAAAACAGGTATTACAATTCATAACGATGAGAAACATTAAGGCATAAAAAGTAAGTATATCAACAACACATGTAATACAGTTATTAACAATATGAAACATTAAGGCATAAACAAACAAGTCCTTAATTGTTTCTACCCCATATGCTCTCACTCATTTACTAGGTCATTTATTTTAGTCGTCGACGAAGCGAAGTTGGGTGCGTGTTCGCTCTGATACCAACTGTAACAACCCGGATTATAAAACAAAGGAAAAACTTATATAAAATGAATATCAGAGTACGATACTGATAAAAGGGTCAAGGTGGCGGACACACCTGACCAATCCGGTTCGCTACTAAAATCCAAAAACAAACTAATACATTATTCAAGGTTCTTAAAACATAAAGTAAAGTCCTAATTTATTATTCATCTTGCCACACAGAACTTCCCAGCAAGATATCATCCAAAACAGCAACATCTGAACAACCTGAGAATGGGGGTCGACAATCAGTCGGGAGTAACTAGATGCTCTCCTAGTCATGTTTACAACAATTGAATATAATCAACAATCATTAATAAATGAAATGTAAAACCAGTAAACATGTGAGATCATCTATACTCATGAAAACCCAACAAAGCTTACCATGACTTATCAATCTTAGACGGAATCACGCAAACCTAACCAAATGCAAGAACTAGACCATGTACCCTAATAACCATTGTAGGACACGACCCCTAACAACTTAAGGCAGAATGCTAGCATCAAAGCATAGCGAATACGGTAACACACAATCCACAGCAACAGAAGGCACAAAGCTAGCAACAAAGCATAGCGAATAGAGCGAACGCCCGTTAGAGTGTATCACCACTGCCTCTAACTTGTCGTGAGCGTATCACCACCGCCTCGACGACGGAGCGTATCACCATTGCCTCCATCGGTGTGGAGCGTATCACCACTTGCCTCCACGGTACTATGTATAGCGTATCACCACCGCCTATATGCCTAAGACTGCCGGACCTCTCGATGCAATAATCGTACACGAACGACACTCGGGACCCGAACGTATAATCGACGAATCTGCCACCCCGAACATAGACCAAAATAAATCCCGCATCAACGGGTGGCGTTAGTTCATTCCGATAGTATATAAATCGATACTACCGTCATCTATTCAAACCACCAACAAACAAATGCACAAAGATAATCGATCAGTACTATCGTGCGTGAACAACATCACGACTCAACCCATAGGATAGTATGACCACCATCCTACTTATTATATGAACAAGAGTAACCAAAGATATATGCAAACACAAGGACATAACACGTTGAACACAATACAACATATGAAACAAGTATAAGCAACCAATGTTATAATAACTTCAGCTATAACTTTAACATTAACCATGCAATGTTATCGTAACACTAACCATAACATAAACTCTGGATGCGAGGTTATAGTAACCTCGACTATAACTTCAACATATATGACTTGAAGTTATACTTACCTCAACTATAACTTTGACACGAAACTCAAAGTTACACTAGTTCCAACCATAACCTTGAGCCATAAATCTCAGGGTACGTTAGTTCCAGGTATAACCTTAACTCGTACTTCAATGTTATAGTAGCTCCAGCCATAACTAGAGTAACTACCCAAAGTTGTATTAACTTTAGCTATAACTCATGAATCATCATCATGGTTATACTAGCTTTAGCTATAACTTTGGAGAGCACTCTTGGCCGCCTATCATGCCGCCACTAGGGTTTATTCGTAAACCCTAATTACGCTCATGACACCCATAATAACCACATAACCAACATACGGTATATAATTAATACATTAGAACATATACAAACGTGTGAAAACATAATTAACATGATAATAAACAATCAAACACGTACTAATCATACAAAACATTCATTAAATCATATTAATTACATCAATTGGCATAAACACAATTTAAAGAAAACACCTAGTTACCTTATTAGCAATTAATGAAAACCTCCATAAAGAAAACGACCAACAAAGCCTTGTCTCCAACACGTGTCAACGTCCCCAAAAGTCGACTCTAAAGAATACCGAATCCAAAACCATGAAAGCACCATAAAATACTCTTCTTCTTCTTTACCCATTAAAAATAAAAGACCCAAAACGTAGGTCTAAAGGTCCATACAAATAATTCTCATAAAATTATTTGGAGAATAAATTATTGTAGAGGTAAGAGCAAAGATTATGAAAATATAATTTGTGTATGAGTTTGAGAGAAGGAAAGATATTCAACAATGAAGTCAAAGGGAGAAAAGAGAACAAAAGAGAGGAAAAGTGGAGGAGGCCGTGCGGCAGAAAGCTCACGCACCAAACAATGAATTGACCTAGTTGCTTGCTAGGTTAAATTCTATTTATAAGGTAATAACTAATCGGCTTTGGGTCCTGATGGGGCATATTCTGCACCGCTGACCAAGTCAACATATTGAGCAAGGTCAAAGATATCCACAGCAAGTCAACGACTTAGACGACCTAGCCGATCGACCCATCGGCTGTCGACTGGTCTCGGCATGACAACCCGCCCGGGGGACACATACCCGCGTACTCATATCCAAGACCCCTCGGCGGTGAGTCAACAGGGCCCGCCGGCCTGCCATAGAAACCTCGGCCGAGGGGTAGATCAGTCTTTCCACCTGCTAGCCACTTGGCCACTTGGCCACTACGTGACAAAAGGTGAAGCCTATAAATACTCCTCAACCTTCATTGAGGAAAGGACCCAATCCAGAAATATACAACTTAACCTAAATACACTATTCATCTGGTATAATCTTCTTTATCTCTCTACAATATATTCCTAGCCAATTAGCATACAACTTATACATCTAAGTTTACTGACTTGGGCGTCGGAGTGGGTACGCTTGGCTCAAAGCCAAGCCCTCGGCCTGTTCATTGTTGCAGGAGAGGCCGAGAGGAACGATTAAGACCAAGGGAGAATCCAACTCAAGACATCATTCAACAAGCCACGGGTGGTAACTATACTTGCTCTGGAATTACGCCCGGAACAATTGGCGCCGTCTGTGGGAAAAGACACTAGAAGCTAGTCACATTCATTCCCAAAACAAAAAAAAAACAAACACACAAAAACCCACCCAAAAAGCTAAGAAGATGTCGAAACAGCAAGAGGTGTTCGTAACCGACGAGCCCCTCCACCCAGATGATACCTTCAACAATTCTGGAGTCATGCAGCCCTCCACCGGCGGAGTGATCCAACCGGAGTTCGGGATGCCAATAACACCGGATCGCCACGCCAACCAGGTCACCCTCATGGGACATGTGGTCGACGTGGCATTACTAAAGCAACTTCTAGACCTCATTGGTAGTACGTCGGCTCACACTCACACACGACAAGAGCGGGCGGAACCCGCACAGGAGACCAGGGCCCAAAATGTGACTCCGAGAGACTTGAATGGAGCGCTAGAAGAAGTTGGCCCCGTCAAAACGCCTAAGAGCCCAGAATGCAAGTGGTGGACACAAGTCCCGACCGCGCTCGCGGGGGACAGCGTCACGCAGCAGCACCACGAGGCCTGCCCCGGAGAAATGAAAGAAGTCCGACTCATCAGAGTCGGAGAAGAAGAAGCCCGACTCGCCAGAGTCAGGGAAGAAGTCCTACCCGCCACGGGGAGAGGAGCCGAACTAGGGACGTGAGGAGCCGATCGCCGCGTGCCGTTCGACACGTGGTCAGACAGCCCCTCAGCGACTACGTCCTAGAAATCCAGGTGCCAACTAAGCTCAAGTTGCCGCCCATATCATACAAAGGGGAAGGTGATCCAGCCGACCACGCTGAGGCTTTCGAGTCTCACATGTCGGTATGGGAGCAGCCCGATGAAGTGTGGTGCCGAGTTTTCCCAACAACGTTGCATGGGATGGCTCAAAGTTGGTACAAGGGGCTTCCCGACGGCTCGGTGTACTACTACGCCGACCTAAGGGACGCCTTTTTAGCCCAGTACTCTTGCAACAAGAGAAGGGCCGTGGAGACATCGGACCTCCTAACTATCAAACAGGAGGGGGGCGAGTCTCTACGAAGCTACATGAAGAGGTTCGACGGAAAGGTCCAACAGATTCGAGAGATTAATCCCGAATCGGCGGCCTTCGGCGATGAAGGGCCTCCCAAGGGGAGATTTGAAAAATGAGCTCATCAAGTGCGGAGGCCTGGGCTTGGATGCCGCCAGGAAGATGGCCGACCAAGCCATTAAGGTGGAGGACTACCACAAGACGTGGTTAGGCCCCAACGAGGCCGAGCACTCAGAAAAGAAAAGCCGCCGGGAGGACAACCTGGATGAAAGACGCCGTGACGACAATAGGTCACGGTCCGATGAACGACGCCGTGAGAATAATAGGTCACGGTCGGACAAATCTGCCAGGAGACAGGACTCGACGGGCACCGGGTGGAGTTCGGGAACGTACCACCAGAGGCGGTATAGTGACAAAACCCCACTCGTCGTGTCAGCCGCCGAGGTCTTTGCCCCGAGCAAAAGCGAGGGCCGAAGTGGGAGAAACCCCCAAGCCAAAAAGTGACGGTGACACGAGCCAAGATCTTTGTGAGTACCACGGCCACACCGGCCATTTAACCAACGACTGCCGGCATCTAAAGAATGCCATTGAAGAGCTGATCCGGAAGGGGAGCCTCGGCAAGTACGTTGCCAAAGGCCAAAAGACTGACACCGGCAGCACGGGTAAGAAATCCGTCTTCGAACGGATAGGAGTGATCCATGTTGTCATCGGGGGCAACGAGAACGGAGGGTCCGCTCATGGGCACAAACGACACCTGAACGAGCTATATCAGGCCATCAACTTTGTGCCCAACACAGCGATCCCCGCTTCCAACATCCCCGATATAACCATCGGAAGGAAGGACTACGAAGGAGTCATCGCTCCTCAATGCGACCCACTTGTAGTCAATTTGGACATATCCAACCACCTGGTCAAGAGGTGCCTGATTGACACGGGCGCGTACACGAACATCATGTTCAGGGAGTGCTTCCTCAGCCTCGGCCTGAAAGTCAAGGACTTGAGCCCCTGCACCAACCCACTATACAGCTTCTCTGGGGCCGGCCTGGTGCCACTGGGATCAATCAGACTCCCGGTAACGCTCGGCGAAAAGAAAGCGGCTAAGAATGTCCTAGCTGAGTTCGTGGTCATCGACGCTCGTCCGCCTTTACAACGTTCTCATAGGCCGAGTCACCCTGAGCGAGGCCGACGCAGTGATGTCCATCCGGGCCCTAACACTGATGTATGTCTCGGACCGGGGGAAGCGCATAAGCTCGTCTCCAAAGACGAGAATGACGAGGTGGTCAACGTCCGGATAGCCGCCGAGGATGCAACATGCAATCCCTCAAAGTGGCAAAGAAATCGAAAAAAGGGAAAGGTCTATCCTTACAACAGGAGGGCGACCTCATGGATGTAACTAGTGGCTGACTAGGCCATTAAGACGCTGGTAATCTCGGGAATAATCTATGTAGCGGCGGAGGTGTCCAAAATTGTGGGCGCCCGACGCATGTTTTTACCTAAATGAAAAATCATCCAAGTCTTCCATCGTAAATGTTCGCTCTTCCCATAGTCACTAGGAAGCAGCAGACGCCGACTCACACATTGTCATACCGACAAGAGCGGCAGTCTTTGTCGATCAAGCGATGTCTGCTCACACACTCATACCGACAAGAGCGCGCGATCTCTATGAAGAAACAGCGCCGTCGCAGTCACCCCAAGTAGTAGACGCCACGGCCGTCACCCCAAGAGGTTTGACGCCGTCGCAGTCACTCCAAGTGGTAGACGCCACGCGCTCTATGAAGAAACAGGCGCCGTCGCGGTCACCCCAAGTAGTAGACGCCACGGCCGTCACCCCAAGAGGTTTGACGCCGTCGCAGCACTCCAAGTGGTAGACGCCACGCGCAGCTCTATGAAGAAACAGGCGCCGTCGCAGTCACCCCAAGTAGTAGACGCCACGGCCGTCACCCCAAGAGGTTTGACGCCGTCGCAGTCCTCAAGTGGCGACGCCACGGCGCCTCTATGAAGAAACAGCGCCGTCGCAGTCACCCCAAGTAGTAGACGCCACGGCCGTCACCCCAAGAGGTTTGACGCCGTCGCAGTCACTCCAAGTGGTAGACGCCACGACAGTCTCTATGAAGAAACAGGCGCCGTCGCAGTCACCCCAAGTAGTAGACGCCACGGCCGTCACCCCAAGAGGTTTGACGCCGTCGCAGTCACTCCAAGTGGTAGACGCCACGGCAGTCGATAACAAGAAGCAGATGCAGGCTCACACTTGTCACACACCGACAAGAGCGGCAATCACCGACGCGGTGATACGCGCGAGCGTTCACAATGCCTTAGAAGCGTTAACACAATTGAGACACGCACTCTAGACCGCCTCGGCCAAGCCGAGGCGGGAACAAAAGAGACACTCAATTAATAACGGAAGGAGACAACCTGCACAAAGACGGAGACGCTAAAAGGGCAGTCGAAGCTCAAATACTAGCGCAAGGAAAAGAAGTGAAGTAAAAACGAACTCTTATTAAATATATTCAACGAATTACAAGAAATTACAAGGATAAGCCAAAAGACAAAAGGTTACAGAGGTTATCTCCCTATGTCCGTTGTTGCTCGCCATCGCCAGCGGCAATGCACTTTCTTCGATGGGTAACCCAAAGGCTCCCTTAAGACCTCTCGGCTTCAGCTCGGCTTTAGCCTCGGCGACCTCGGCCGCCTTTGCCCGCTTGGCTTCCTCCTGGGCCTCTTTAGCCTTCTCGGCCCGAGTCCTTCTTCGGCCGGCCGCCTCCTTCTCTGCCTTCACCCTCACCGCCTCTTTAGCCTTCTCCGCCACGGCCTTCTCCTTGGCTTCGAGTTTGTCATCGAGCGACTTGTCATATCTGCCCCACGGAAAGGAACCATCAAGAGGGAAGAGCTCCTCAATCACTTCCCTAGCAGCTCCTTCGGCTAAATCCGGAATTCAAGACACATGTTAGGGAGCATGACGGTTTGGAGCATCTCAATGTCCTTCTCCTTTTGCCTAATGACGGCATCTTTGATCCGAACCACCTCCGCCTGGGCCTTAAACAGGTCCCTGGATTCATTCCTCTGCCGGAGGTAGAGGTCGGCGTGCCTCTGAACAAGTGTACACTTCCCCAGCAGCTTAGCAGCTTCGGTGCCGCAGCCTCGCCTTGGTTCTCTCAAAGAAGGACCTCCTTTTCAACGTCCCCGCCTAAGTTTTCTTTCGGCCAAGAGCGCCCTCTCAAAGATCCCCTAAGCCTCCGCTCGTTGAGAAGATCCTGCTTTGCCTTCGCGGCCACCTTCTTAGTGGCATTAAGCTCAAAAGCGGATTGAGCCAAGGCCTTCTCCTGCTCTACGATACGAGCACCGGTAAGACCGTTCCACCTCGCCACTCCTTGATGAGCTCCGTGCTTTCATCTATGAGCCGGGAGAAGGAAACCTTCTGGGATGAGGAAACAAGGTGACATTTTGATCACCGGCCTGCAGATGGGGAGGAAAACCTTCGGGATGGAGAGTTCACGGTGACGTGTTGATCACCGGCCCGCACGTAACTCCCCTCCACTTGCTGCCCAACAGAGCGGCGGACGATCATGCGCCGATCTACAAAATTTAAAGTAAGCATAAGTATCGACATACGCAGACGTGCCGAAGAGCTCATCACAGGCAGCGCCTAAGGAACCGGCTAAATCTGGCCACGTAAAGAACAATACCGTGCTTGGCCTTCTTGGCCGAAAGGCGCGTCTCCTCGTCGCCAGCGGAATCAACGGTCGCGGTAAAGGCCGTCTGCTTTCTTTTACGGACAAGGGGCGACCCCTCCTCCTCGTCGGAGTCATCCCCGTTGGAGATACAAACGATCTCCACCGTCTTCTTCTGAACAGGGGGGATGGAAGGCGGAGCCGATGTCGACGCCACCACCGCCGAGGACTTCGTTTTTCGCGTGTGGCACGGCACGTTACTAACAACCTTCGCCCGGGTCTCCACCGCACTCAAGCTTTTCACCGCCGCTGCTCTATGAGATCGCCGGCGACCTCCTCCTGGTCGTTGGGGAGAGCTTTGGGATGTAAGTTAGCAACGGTCTTATCTTTGTTCAGTCCCATTCTCCGGAGGATATCCTCAGATAAGTCCGGTCCAAAATGACCTGCGAAGGAAACAAAGCAAGAGTTAAGTAGAAGAAATAAATCAAAATTCAAAGACACAATGAGAACGGTGATGGGCCTCACACCGACCCCACTCACCCTGCGCTAGGGCCGGTATGAGGCCGACATGGCAAAGCGGCTCATCCGAAGAATGATCTCGTTGGAGGAATCCATCTTTTCGGCAGCCCACCCTTGTCTACCTCAAAAAGCCGCATTGCCGGCCTCTCGTCCTCCGAGAGAAGAACCTTGCCAAGATCCATTTTGAGTTTCTTCCGGAGACCCATCCGTCATGCTCCGCCTTAGTCTCACACCGCAAGTTAACTTGATGCTTTGAAAGGAGCGGTGGCGGATAGTCGTCCGGCACCTTAACGTACACCCACCGACCCCACCCTTGCAAGAGGAAAGTTTGTCGTGAGAGACATAACCCTTCTCCGTGTGCACATCGTGCCAACCGCGCGCGAGAGAATGACGGCCGGAGGTAATGAAGTCGGCGAAATAAGTTCACCGTTGGGGCCTCCCCTTGAAGAGACAAAGCCAGACAAACCCGATTATGGTCCTCATAGCCAACGGGTGCAATTGGGCAACGGCAACGTTCATGGCCTTAAGGATGGCCACAACATACCCATTCAAATGAAACCGGAGCCCGTACTCCAAATGCCGCATATATACGCCAATGTGGCCCGGTGGAGGGCAACAGACGGCCGGCCCTCCTCGGGATAACAATCTTGTATCCCCGCCAAGAAGAAGTGGCCCTCGAAAAATTTCTCACCGGAACAGCTGGCCAACTTATGGGTCCAAACTCGGTCAACGCGTGCCTTACAAAGCAGGCCGTGATCCATAACGTACCGCCTCACGGTATTAGGGACGAGCCTCAAAGATCATCACCAAAATCGTCCGCGTCATCATCGACATCGAATCATCCTCCCATTCCTCCGTAATCCGAGGATCGACTTCGGGAGAAGGAGACCTAGGGCCCGGCTTACTAGGCCCGGCGTCGTGAAGACATGTTTACAATGAACTTACAAAATTAAAAATTGGAAAGTTTGTTTACCTTGAAGAAAACGCTCACGGAGTAACAACTATGGAAATTAGAAGACAAAGAAACCCTTGGAAGTTTAGAGAGGAAAATTTTGAAGAATGAAATTGGTGGGCAATTTCACGGGCAACCGCCCTATTTATAGGAAAAGCCCATGAAGCAGACCAATCGTGAGAACAGCCCATGAAGCGTCAACCAATCAGCGTGCAGACACGTGTCGGACATGCAACCACGGGATGTCAATCGTTGCAACAGTTGTGTCAATCAACGCAACAATGACCAAACGTCTTCAACACGCCTATTCAAATCTCTCCGCCTATTCACCTTCCTCAACAAATTCCCAAGCATCTGCTCTCTCCGCCGGCCACACGATCGACCAAGCTGCATACACCGCCGGCCGGGGCAATCAAAAATAACCGGCCTCAACCCCGGTCTCGGCCAGCGCCCCTTTCTTATCCACATCGGATGCCCAATACACATCCATGTGGAGGGGGGATATGGTACGGCCTAAGAGAGACTAGGCAGAGCAAAAGAAGCCGTCGCAGAAGAAGCCGATGCAGAAAATTTTCTACAAACTACTTGCGCAGAATATACGCTCAGACGTACATCGAAGCCCATACCACGGCATAGACTACGCTGGGGGCAAATTGATGGGGCATATTCTGCACCGCTGACCAAGTCAACATATTGAGCAAGGTCAAAGATATCCACAGCAAGTCAACGACTTAGACGACCTAGCCGATGCAGCCCCATCGGCTGTCGGCTGGTCTCGGCATGACAACCGCCACCGGACACATACCCGCGTACTCATATCCAAGACCCCTCGGCGGTGAGTCAACAGGGCCCGCCGGCCTGCCATAGAAACCTCGGCCGAGGGGTAGATCAGTCTTTCCACCTGCTAGCCACTTGGCCACTTGGCCACTACGTGACAAAAGGTGAAGCCTATAAATACTCCTCAACCTTCATTGAGGAAAGGACCCAATCCAGAAATATACAACTTAACCTAAATACACTATTCATCTGGTATAATCTTCCTTATCTCTCTACAATATATTCCTAGCCAATTAGCATACAACTTATACATCTAAGTTTACTGACTTGGGCGTCGGAGTGGGTACGCTTGGCTCAAAGCCAAGCCCTCGCCTGCGTTCATTGTTGCAGGAGAGGCCGAGAGGAACGATTAAGACCAAGGGAGAATCCAACTCAAGACATCATTCAACAAGCCACGGGTGGTAACTATACTTGCTCTGGAATTACGCCCGGAACAGGTCCATTAGCTCATACAATGGATTATCTGATTACAAATCGGATGCGACCATATTAAAACGCAAGGAGACCTTATAATACAAAAGTAGTTATTAAATTAAAATAATAAAATTGTGCACGGACATTTTAACCCAATCAAAAGTAGTCCAAAACGTGAAATAATAAAATAGAGAACGAAGACGATAAATATAAATATTCAAAATACATTATTAAATCTCAAAATAATTAATTTAATAAAATATTTTTATAATAAAATATTTTTATAAAATACGGGGTGTTACAAATGAACTTTAGGGGCGATATGAGTATTTTAGGAAGAAAATAAAAAAAGGGTAGAAAATTAAAGTAATAAAATAGGTCAGATTAATGGCGATATTACGATTATTAGTTAATTAAACACGTAATTAAAGACTACGTCAAAGCGAGAACGTAAGTTCAGGGACATAAATCATCTCAGAACAGGCGCAGCATCTGCCGTATCCCTTGGAAGAGGCGCAGCTATTCCTGCGTCTGTTCTTGAGTTGAGCTCTGGCTGTGAAGTCAGAATCGCGAGTTGTTAATGTTTGTTGGCATATTTACGATTGATTATTGATGTTTATACTCAAGTGAAATTGATTTAACATATTAATTATGTTTGACATCGTCATAAAAACGATAAAAGCGGGTTAAAACGAATTAGAACGAATTATATGTGTTTACGATGTCGGAATTACAAAAAGGAACGAACTTGAAAATCGAATAAAACTTGATAAACTGGAATCAAACAAGGAAATATGTACCAAAGAATGAATCCCAGAAACTTGATATGAACAAATCGAGTCTCTAAAATCCGGGTTTGATTTAATGACGAAAACCCTCAAATATCAAATTATAAGGGATTTAAGTCGGAAATAAAACGTTATAATTGTAAAGGAATTATTAAAACATGGTTTATGTACTGAGGAATCTTAGAAAATAGGAAAATAAGACAAAAGGAACGAAACCACGGAAAGCTGAGGAAGAAGAAGAAGAAGAAGAAGAAGAAGAAGAAGAAGAAGAAGAAGAAGAAGAAGAAGAAGAAGAAGAAGAAGAAGAAGAAGAAGAAGAAGAGCAGGAGCAGCGGCAGCCTCTGGAAGAGGCGCAGCTGCTGCTGCGTTTCTTCTCGACGTCTGGTATCCGTTGTTGCGTTAAAACAGTTTTCACTTGTAGAAAAACCCCCTACAGTGGCGGTTATAAATGACCTTTTGTGGTGGTTTTTAGAGACTTAGGGTTAGTCGTTTATCGCGGCGTCGACGGTTGTAGATGGTTGTACAACCGCCGCTATAGCTCTCCTATAGTGGTGGTTAATATACAAAACCGTCATTATAAACTTACATAATATGACGGTTGTTAGACAAGAACCGCCACTATAACTTATCTACAGTGGCGGTTATTGTTTGAAAACCGCCACCATAGGTATTTCAATAATAGCTTTGTACCACAACCTACCACTACATGTTCTCTATAACATCGGTTGTTGTTAAAGAACCGCCACTAATGGTAATTATGACGTCGTTTGTTAGTAAAGAACTGCCATTAAAGGTGAACTAATAGTGGGGTTTCATACTTAAGAATCGCCACCATAGATAGATATTTTTTTTAGAAAAAAAATTATTCGCTACCAAAATTTCGGCAACAATGTCCTATAGAATTGACAAGCCAAATAGCGAAATAAACAAACAATACATACACAAGAATGTCAGCCAACGAACTTGCATATCATCCACAAAACAATCATGTCGATGGTCAAAATTATACATCCAAGTGTATAAATAATCACATACACGTCGTAGTTAATAAACTAATTAACATTTGATTTTCGATCTAAACAGTTAATAGCCCACACCTCTTTAACATCTTTTATCTCCTCAATTAAGATTGAATTGTTGAATCTGCAATAATACATTTAGCAAATCAATAGTTAGAAAAACAATCTAAATATATTAAAATCAACATAAGACACCATCGAACACTCCTTTGTTTGATCGAAAGCTTTTGCATGAGTGAGACAAAACCATGGCAGGTAATAACTAATAAGACCTTAAAAAAGCATCAGCAAATAGTGTATCAAAATAGAACAGCAAATTATCATAGCTCGTACAATCCAAAGACCAATTTATTCAAAATTTCAATTTCATATTAGCATGTTTTAAGGAAATATGAACGTTATTAGCCGTGACCTCAGGCAAAATCCTAACTCTTTACCTAACTCGTCTAACCTGAAGAAAGCTTTCTTCATATTAACATGTTTTAAGGAGATATGGACGTTATTCAGTGTAATTTAACCCCAATGTGATGGTGCACATAGAACATTGGCTATAAACCACATGTCACGATGTCAGAGAGAAAAAGGATTACGGGTAATTTATAAAAGGGTTTTTCTAAGTCGGTTTTAAATATACTTTTGACGTAAATCTTACAATAATTGCTACAAAAATGAAATACAATAAATAAAGACGGGATTTACACCCTCATACTTACATGTTTGACGAAACGAGATTGACTAAGTTAACGTTAGTGATTGCTTGACTCGAATGTATGTAGAAAGTGCCCTCATTGGAGGATTTTAGATTAATTGATTGATGTGTAGTGGTCAAATTGGCCGGTCATGCAACATAACTGGTACTCAGAATGATCTGAGCTTACGTGGTCGATTGATCAAGCACGTAGGCGTCAAAAGTTTAGAGCAACGTCTAGAATGCAAAGGGAGAAGAGAAGGGCGGACACTCGCGTGAAAAATATGGAGACCTAAGGTCTCTATTTATACCTGATGGGGCATATTATGCACCCGCTGACCGAGTCAACATATTGAGCAAGGTCAAAGATATCCACAGCAAGTCAACGTATTAGACAGCCTAACCGACGCAGCCTGTCGGCCTGTCACTTGGGTCTCGGCTGGGCAACTAGCCAGCCGGGATACACATCCGTGTACTCACATCCAAGACCCCTCGGCATGGAGTCAACAGGGCCCGCCGGCCTGCCATGGGTCCCCCGGCCGAGGGTAGAACAATCTTTCCACCTGCTAGCCACTTGGCCACTTGGCCACTACGTGACAAAAGGTGAAAGTCTATAAATACTCCTCAACCCTCATTGAGGAAAGGATCCGAAAATAATCAATTAAACACACTAATCTGGTATAAACTCCCTTATCTCTCTACAATATACTTTGTGCCAAGTAACACACAACTTAATCCCTTTTAAGTTTACTGACTTGAGCGTCGGAGTTAGTTCGCTCGGTACCAAGCCGAGCCCTCTGTTTGTTCATTGTTTCAGGAGAGGCCGAAAGGAAGAGTCAAGCAAAGTCATCATTCTACAAGCTTACGTGGTAACAAATCTGCTCTGGAATTACACCCGGAACAATACCAAAAAAAATGTAAAGAGTTTTGGAATGACACAAACTTTGGAAAGAAATCACGGAAATATTCCGTAAACAGCCAAAACAGGGCTGGAGAAGAGGCGCAGCAGTTGCTACGGTCCTTTGATATGTGATTAGTTTACGCCGTTTCACTTCCTGTTTCTCATGCATTTTGCCTTCTTTAGCACGTTTTTAGCTCACTCTCGCTCGTGTTTTGCCCTTTATTTCATGTACATCAATATTATGACTCCTCGTACTCCTTTGTAGGGGTTTGGCCTTGGAAAAAGGCGAGACGGAATGAAGATCGAGTGAAGAAGCTAACTCGTGTTAGCTTGAGAAGAAAAGAGAGTTGAAAAAGCTGAGAAGTGTGTTCTGCCGGTACACAGGCAGCCGGTTCAGCCACCAGCAGAACACCCCCACCTGACGTCACTAAGAGAAGTGGAAAAAGCTGAAGGAGTATGCTCTGCCGGCAAGCCAGCAACGGGTCCACCGGCAGAGCACAATGTCCACATTTAATTAAGGATTGAAGAGGAAGAATCGTTTGGTCTCACTATCGGTAGACGTACCGGTAGCCGGCCAACCGGCAGAGTACGCACCAAGGAAGAAATTGGAGTATGGAGGAGTGTGTTCTGTCGGCAGACCGGTAGCCGGTCCACCGGCAGAACACACACTACAGCTAAAATTCTAAATTTCAAGTCCAAAATACAAAAGGAGCGCTACCGGTAGGCAGACCGATAGCCGGACAGCTGCGTGTTAATGGGCTTTATTTCCTCTTCATCTCTAATCCAATGAAAGACTATAAATACCCCCTCCCAAAATCAATTGTACACACACCCCTAGATCTAATTTATTTCATTTCTCCAAGTTCGAAACTTTGCTAATTACTTTACTAATCATTCCCTAATGAGAATAATTCCTTCAATATTTAGTAGATTATTAGTTCTAGTTGTTGGGTTGTAACAAGGGTGAAGATTTCTCCATCCTTATTTTCAATCTAAGTTTCCTTCTTACTATTGAATTGGTACAATTTCTCTCCTTTGTTTTCATTTGTTACATTTGTTTACATTTAAGTTTGATTAGTTGTTTATGTTGAAATTCTTCTCTTTGTTGTTAGACTGTTGTTTTTCTCTCTCTTGTTCATCTTCTCCTTGTTCACCATTGTTGATTTAACCCAAAGATTGAGTCTTTGGGTTTCTTGTGTTAAAGTTTGTGTCTTTTGGTTTAATCCTTACTCATTTTAGACTAATTTGCCTTTCCTCATAATTTTGTTGGTTTATTGCATGATTAGTAGTAGAATTTATTCTCACATCATGTTTACATTTAAAGAATCCATCTTTATTCATTGCCTTCCTTTAAGAGCCATGATTAGTGAGTAGTACCCTTGCTAGGGTGCGATTGGGCACTTACATGAGCGATTAACATGTTTGATTCCATTTAAATAGTCATTAAGGGGAAATTGATGGGGTTTACCTTAGGATTTATTTTGTTAATGTTGTGATTTGGGAATTTGGTTGATTGATGACCCTTGTCCACCAATGGGAATTGGTTAGGTCCTAGGTTGACCACCCATTTACATCCTTGGCCTATTTGGGTTGAACCCGGGAGGGAGAGCCTAAAGAGAGTGCCTTTGGGAACCGGTTTGACCTTCACCTTTGGGAAAAGGGTTGGGAAGGCCGGGAATTTATCGTATGCTTAATGACTCCTAACATTAATCGACTACCTTGGGTATGGCGCGCGTTCCTAGGGTCTTAGAATATTGTATAGGAGATTCCGAGTCATGAGTCCGGGCGGGAGTTCAGTCGGTAGGTCTAGTGTCCTTTTGTGAGCCCGGGAGGGAGTCAATAGACGAATTAGAGGCGTTTTCCCCCGCCTTGTACTCCCAAGATGACTAATTGTCGGATAACATGGTAATCACGAATGTTTGTAGCCTAATCGTGCCCTAGTCCTTCCATATCTTGAGTAAAACATCATTCCAATTAGTTTCTTCTTTGAATTTTGTTGTTGCTTTATTAGTTTCATTTGCTAGTCATTTAGTATAGCTCACCTAGTCATTTTGCCATTCAAATCCTTTTTCTTTGACTCAGCTAAACTTAAGAATGATAACAATTGGTAATCTCCCATACTCTTTGTGATTCGACCCTCAAGTAGTGCAACTACACACGTTCACTTGCGAGGTTAAGCTTGAACCATCATCCTTCCAAGAGGCGCAGCACTTGCTGCGTCATTTCCCCAGAGGTTTTCTCCTGCGGAAGAAAGATTTCCGTGTTTCTATTATGCAATTGCGGTAGGTCTCTACTTCCTTATTCCGGAAAATATGATATATAGGATATATTTTACCAAAAGATATTAAATTTAATTATGGAATAAATATCTAGAATATTCTACAACATTCCGACTCGGCATTTTAAAGGGTTTCTTAGAAAATGAAGCGGTTTTTGACCCGGACTCCAAATGAACTCTAATTACTGTTAAAACGACCGTATCGGCGCGTAGATGACGACCAAGGGGTAGACACAAGTGTTTGAGCTATACTTGACGATAAACTTACGGACTGTCATAAATCGTTCCGCGTACCAAACATGCGGCCCAATCATCACTGGGTGGTTGGCGGAAGGTGTAGAAATGAGGTATCTACACATGTAATTTTTAATCAATAATTAGCATAAAACCCGGATCTTTGAACAATATGATTATCACAAGAGTAAGATTAGAAAGCACCTACCTTGGCCCATGATGAGAAGCTAAATGCAGCAGCGGAAACGATAACGATTATTATTGAGATTGAGTTTCTCCCTCTTGACCCTTTTAGCACTTGACAGTTCCTTTCTGTGATGGAGGCGTAAGAACTTCTTTTAATGGGTTGAGAGAGGACCAATCCCTAGGGCCTTCTTTTATACATATTCACCATAAGAATATATTAGGAATTTACCTTATTTTATAACCAATAGAATATTATCTTTACATTAACTTAGCCATATAATATACCATATTTAAGCCACAATAAAGTAATAACGATTACGGACTTATGAGCCGAACTTATAACTCAGAAGTCCAACATATACTATTTTGAGCTTTTCTTAGTTGTGTTAAGACAATGTTTACATAGACAAGTTACACTATCTTAACGCTAACCCGCGAAAATTCAAAAGGCAATGATTGTCAACCCTTAGTGCAACTGATACCTTCCCCTTGAGGAAACCAATTATATAAATCACCTCTGACGGACATATTCGTCGTAAGCTTGCGACGAGTTAAATACTATCCAAATAAGGAGATAAGACAAAAGCAAATTGCCTAAGACTAGCATTCTATTTTGTCTTATCTATCCATGTGGTAGTATTTGACCCGTCACAAAGCTTGTGACGGATATACCCGTCACAAGAAAGACTTATTGTATATAATAAATCAGTTTGTCTCATTATAGACGGACACTATCCGTCTATAGCTATAGACGGATAGTGTCCATCTCACAAATTAAAGTAGATAGTGCAAGTGGGGTATCCATTTTCCACCCACTTACACTACCCACTTTAATTTGTGAAAGGACACTATCCGTCTATAGCTATAGACAGATAGTGTCCGTGTCTATAATGAGAATTTGTGATAATAAATAGCTTTAACTAGTTTTAAACCCGTGCAAAATTGCACGGGTATGTATTTGGGCCGGTATTAATGATTTTGGATGATTTTTTTTTTTTTTTTTTTTGGTAATTATCTAGTTGGTTTAAATCAACGATCCACATAGTTAATATTTACACTTATTTCAAATACGTGTTCAAATGTAATGGTTTAAGAGGAAATAACGTAATACTATTGTAAATAAAATTTGCAGACATAAAAAACTTTACATCCCGAATAAAGAAATATAATTTAATAATCTACTTTAACACAGCTTAGTGTAACATCAGAATATCAAAGTTTATATGATTTATTGGTGAAATTAGTGTGTGTGCTAATAAGCCCATATACAATGAAGTACATGGATCGATAAATAATACTTCGTATTTTGTTTTGATGATTGAATATTTCTTATTTTTAACTAACAAATTCAAAGATGCCGTATACTTCCTCCATTCAACTCCACTCTACCACTTTACTTTTTCACATTTGCCAACGCGTGTTTTACGCGGTAAATATCGTTAACTACATATTTGCAAAAATTATAAAAAATAGATATTTTTAGTGTACTCGTAAAGACGAATTAAACAAGATCCCACATGAATGTATTTTCACTTATGTATTGAGAAAAAATCAAAATTGAATGTGTATTTGTGAATAGTGTAGAAAATAGAAATAGGTAGAGTGGAGTTGAATGGAGGAAGTATATCATAAAATTTCGAATTGTTAAAATAAAATTAATAACCTGTATACAAATAAAATCAAAGTGTAAAGCTTGGGCTATTATCGCTTTGGACTCGTTGTCAGTAAATTTATTGCATATGTATAAATATAGTTTTATCAAATTATTCGGAATGTATAAAATTATTTCATAGTATTATTTTCATTTATTCCGATTTGTAATTCAAACCGCTTATATGCCATTAATTTCATTTATTCGGAATGTATAAAATTATTTCATAGTATTTGTTCTACGACTGAATTTGTAGGATATTTGTATTGGCGGAATTCTGAAGAAATATACTCATTTGCACACTTACGGGTCCCACCATAACATGAATTTTAAAAAAAAAAAAATTGAATTAATGAGGTGGCACGTCCTGGATTGAGTATTGTCTTCTGAATTAATAAAGATAAGATTTGTAAACCAATAAATGACGACAGCCATAATAAAGAAGAAACTATTGAATTAAATGGTCATAGTCACTACTCAATGGATCTCTAACACACTAGTCAACCTCATACTACTGATACGTGGCAGCTATTTTGCCTCTGTACACAATACACACCCAGCTTCAAAAACTTAACACAGCCGCCAAATTCCCCTTCTATATATAGTAACAGTATACTTTGATTGATTGAATCTCTTTATGTAAGTAGTGTCCTGCGTCTATCTCCCGTAAAAAAAAAAAATTGAAATTTTTAGAACAGTTATTTTCATTTTAATCTAATTTAACCAAATCGTGAGTATCACCTCTCATAACTTTATCCTATTGCACTTAGATTTTTAAAATTGTCGTTTCTGATATCACCTTAGTTAAGCTGGCCTAAGGGTGAAATGGGATTGGAAGAGGCAGGATCGAGCACGAACCGGGTTTTAGCGAGGCGGTGCACGAGATTGGAGGCGGGTCACGAGAGACTAAGAGAATTACTAGAGGAAGTGTTGTGTGAACTCAAGAGTAGGAGGGATAATGAAAGAGGAGGTGGAAGAGGTGGAGGAAGCAAGAGTAATAATAATAATAATGATTATAATTATAATAATGGACCGTTTTTCCGAGGGAATTTCAAAAGTCCATACCATAGTCTGCTTCAGTCTCTAGGCCATGCTCTTCATGTTACCTCTGTTCCTTCTGGCCATATCCTCTTCTGGTATGATTTTTCTCTTCTTTTATTTATTTTATATTCACTCTCTTTAATTTGCTTATTACTCGCTACATAAATTGAATATTAGTAAGATTGTTAGACCGTTTTCGAGTATAAAACCGCCATTTCATCATTAAAAGCTCATTTATGTTTATGGATAGATGAGTTGTACACTTGTACTTTATTCGGTCTTGCTAAAGACTCTTAAGAGTACTAGTACGATATGCGGGATATCACACTTTCTAATTTCTATACCTCTTCCAAAAAACAATGTCATCCAATGTTGCGAATTTTATAGCTAGAGGTGTTCTCGGGTCGGGTTCAGGTCTGAATGGGCCCACCAAATGGCATGCCAGGCTCTTTTGGTCAGGCCCGTGGGTGAGGTGGGTCGGGCGGCGGGAAATATAACCCGGGCCAAGCTGGCGGGACGGGACTTGTTAGTCATTAAAATATTATTGTATATATTTCCGTATCTTTCTACCTTGATCGTTACTCTATGTATCTTTCCTATATTTGTTCTTTCCATATCTCTTGTTTAGCTTTAGGTAATTGTTAATAGGTTTTCCTTAACTTGTGCATATGTACTCCTATATATATTGTATGATATTGAATCAATGAAAATCATCACATTCAAATCAATTCTTCTCAATCTAACATGGTATCGAGCTTGTAAGATCCGTCTTTCCCACAAAACACCCAATTTTTTTTTCGGTCTTCTCACCTTCACCCGGCCTTACCTTCACCATGGCACCTCATGGCAACCTCATTCCAAATCCTAATGACCCCAAGGCTCCCTTCATTGATGTTAACCTATCTCAATGCAAGGAACTCACACCCCTTACCTATTTCAATTGGAAAACCCAACTCTCAAACATCCTCTTCGGCTACGACTTACTCAAATTTGTCGATGGTACCCATCCCGCTCCCCCTGACACTGTCGCTGATGAAACCACAAAAACAACCAAACCCAACCCGGCACTTAACTCTTGGCAACGCCAAGATAGGCTCATTCTTGGTGCCATCACTGGCACGCTACCCAACAATATTGCCTCCCTCCTCACCAACGCTACCACCTCACGTGAAGCGTGGTTAACCCTTTCCAACACCTATGCTAATCCCTCTAGAGGACACATCCTTCAAATTAAGGACACACTTGACTCCTTCTCCAAAGGTAACCTATCCATATCCGACTACATGACTCAACTCAAAACCTACACTGACAAACTTGCGGCCCTTGGCAAACCAATGGATGCCGAGGACATCATCGCCAAAGTCTTGCGTGGTCTCGATAGCACCTATCAATCTGTTATCGATTCCATACGAGCTCGTGACACCACTATTTCTTTTGACTCCCTTCATGAAAAATTAATCAATCATGAACTCACCTTAAAACATACCACCCCTACCCCTGTTTCCTCATCCTCCTTCCCTGCCACGGCTCTCGCTGCTCAAACCCGTCCCAACTACAACCGTTCCTACTCCCGTCCTTCAACTCAACCCCCTCTCCTTCCTACCCCTAACTCTACCCCGTCCTTCCCTGAGTCTCAAACCCCTTTCAAAGGTCGCTGTCAATACTGCAAGTTTCCCGGACATTACCTTACCATATGTCGCAGGTTCAAGAAAGACTTCCCCAATATCCAAATCCCTGATCTTTTCCCTCCTCGGTCTTCACCTCGGCCAAACAGCCAGCCACAAGTCCACACGGCTGCGTCCTCACAGCCTTCCTCCTCTCGTCCATGGATAGTTGACAGTGGTGCTAGTCACCACATCACCAATGACCTTACAACTCTCTCCCTTCACTCACCATATGATGGCTCCGATGATGTTATCATTGGTGATGGTACGTCTCTTTCAATTTCTAATATCGGTTCCTTTAATATTACTGCTTCAAATTCCACACTCGTTTTTTCTAATGTTTTACATGTCCCTCGTATTTCTCGCAAAATTCTTTCCGTCTCTCAATTTTGTCGTGACAATAACGCCACAATTGAATTCTCTTCTTCTTCTTTTTTGATAAAGGTTATTCAAACGGGTCAGATCCTTCTTCAAGGCAATCTTGAAGACGGTGTTTATCTTTGGCATCCTCCAACGCCTCAAGCTCACGTTGGCCTCCTAGCTTCCTCCGTCACATGGCACCATAAATTAGGACATCCGTCTAAATCTATCTTATCTTATTTACGTAGTAATTTTTCATTAAACATTCCTGCTCTTACTTATTCAAATTGTAATGCCTGTGACGTTAATAAAAGCCATAAATTAGTTTTTTCCGAGTCTACATTATCTACTTCTGCTCCTCTCGATTTAGTCTTTTCTGATGTTTGGACTAGTCCTATTCTCTCCTATGATAACTACAAATATTATGTTATTTTTGTCGATCATTTCACAAAGTATATCTGGCTATATCCTCTCAAAAACAAATCAGATACTGCACTAGTGTTCCAACGTTTCAAAGCCATTGTCGAGAAATATTTTAATCGTCCTATTAAGCAATTCTTTTCCGACAATGGTGGTGAATTTATCAAACTTACCCCAGCCTTGTCTATCAACGGTATCTCTCACCTTACCTCCCCACCTCATACTCCCGAACATAACGGTTATGCCGAACGTCGACACCGTCACATAGTTGAAACAGGTCTTTCTCTTCTATCTCACGCCTCACTGCCTCTCACTTTTTGGCCTCATGCCTTCTCCACTGCGGTATATCTAATTAATCGTCTTCCTACACGGTCCCTTGACAATGCGTCTCCCTTTCTCAAACTCTTTCAAAAACCTCCAAATTATCTTAAATTACGGAGTTTTGGTTGCTTATGTTATCCTTGGCTCCGTCCTTACGCTTCTCATAAACTAGACTCTCGGTCCAAACCTTGCATTTTTGTCGGATATTTCGCCTCCCAAAGTGCCTATCACTGTCTTGAACCGATCTCTAAACGTCTTTATACATCCCGACATGTCAAATTTGTTGAGGACTCTTTCCCATACTCCACCCTCACGAACACTTCTCCTTTGTCTTCCTCAACCACTGCTCGATGGTGTGACATTATGTTACCTATTCTACCTCCTCCATCATCTACTCCTGTCACTCAGGATCCCTCCATAGACACCCCCTCTCCCACGGCATCCTCCCCAGCCATCCCTATATCACCTACAACACCTGCTACAACCACAACTCCCTCTGCTGACCAATCCCCTTCGCATGTTACCTCCCCTGCCTCCCCTGCCTCCTCGCCTCACTCTGCCTCTACCACCACCAGTCCCACTGTCCCTTCCACACCACCTCCTCCACCTCCTCCCCCACCACCCCCTCCCCTGCGCACAGTCACCACTCGCCTTCTCAACAACATTAGGAAACCGAACCCTAAGTATGCTAAAACTGTCACTCTTTCTCCCACTCATTCCCTCCCCACGACAGCCAAACAGGCCCTCTCTATTCCTCATTGGCGTGATGCCATGCTTGAGGAGTTCACTGCCCTCACCAAAAATAAAACCTGGTCCCTTGTACCTCCTCAACCTGATCGTAATTTAATTGGGTGCAAATGGGTTTTTCGAATCAAGTACAATCCTGATAATACAATTCACAAATACAAAGCTCGGTTAGTTGCCAAAGGTTTTAATCAACGACCTGGTCTTGATTATTCGGAAACTTTCAGTCCGGTTGTAAAACCGGCCACGGTTCGTCTTCTTCTGTCTCTTGCAGTTGGTAACAATTGGTCTCTCCGTCAATTGGATATTAATAATGCTTTCTTACAAGGTTCTCTTACTGACACGGTATATATGACACAACCTCCGGGGTTTGTTGATGCATCGTGTCCCTCTCATCACTGTCTCTTGTCTAAGGCTATCTATGGTCTCAAGCAAGCGCCTCGTGCTTGGTATACTGAGCTCAAAGCAGCCTTGCTTGCTTACGGTTTTCGCATATCTCCTGCTGACCCGTCACTTTTTATTTGCACTTCTACTTCTTCCCCTATTTATCTGTTGGTATATGTTGATGATATAATTCTCACCAGTCCGTCTGCAGCTTGTCTTTCATCCTTCGTTACCACACTGGCAGCTCGGTTTTCTCTCAAGGATTTAGGTTCTCTCTCCTATTTTTTGGGTGTCGAAGTTACTCCTAATTCTGCAGGTCTCTTGCTTACCCAGACAAAGTACATCACGGACTTACTTGAACGCCACAAAATGAATGAGTCCAAGCCTCTTCCAACTCCCATTGCTGCTCATCCTCCTTTGTTGCGTTCTCATGGCACCTTGCTCTCTAATCCCACTGAGTATCGTGCGGTTATTGGCGGCCTTCAATACCTTGCTCTTACTCGGCCTGATATTTCGTTTACTGTTAATCGACTCGCTCAGTTTATGTCTTCTCCTACTGACATTCATTGGGCAGCTGTCAAACGGCTCCTTCGCTATCTTCACGGTACAATTAATGTTGGCTTGCAGCTTTTTCGAAATTCTCCTCTTCAATTACATGCTTATTGTGATGCGGATTATGCCGGGGACAAGGATGATTATGTGTCTACTTCTGGTTATATTATTTACCTTGGTCGTAATCCCATTGCCTGGTCTTCTAAGAAACAACGGACTCTTGCTACATCTACTACGGAAGCGGAGTTCCGCGCCATTGCAGACACTACAGCTGATCTTGAATGGGTTCATGCTCTCCTACTCGACATTGGTATTACTCCTTCTTCTCCTCCGGTTCTTTTTTGTGATAATCTCAGTGCTACGCATTACTCTGCAAATCCCGTCTTTCACTCACGTATGAAGCATGTTGCCATTGCCTTTCACTTCGTTCGTGAGCGGATACGGTCTCAGCACTTACGTGTTCAACACATTTCTAGCAATGATCAATTGGCCGACATTCTTACGAAAGCTCTCCCTCGTTCTCGGTTCACTACTCTCTGCTCCAAGATTGGCCTGTCCTCCGGAACGTCCATCTTGCGGGGGCGTGTTAGTCATTAAAATATTATTGTATATATTTCCGTATCTTTCTACCTTGATCGTTACTCTATGTATCTTTCCTATATTTGTTCTTTCCATATCTCTTGTTTAGCTTTAGGTAATTGTTAATAGGTTTTCCTTAACTTGTGCATATGTACTCCTATATATATTGTATGATATTGAATCAATGAAAATCATCACATTCAAATCAATTCTTCTCAATCTAACAGGACTTACCTTTTTTTTATTATTATTTTTTTTCTAAAATGATGGGTCGTGCTATTGGCGGACCGGGCCAAATTGCCTAAAAACGGGCCAAAGACGGGTCGAGTTGGTCCGAGTTAGCCCGTGCTTATGGCTAGCGCTAGTTATGGGCCTATGGCAAAGGTGAGTAATCAAAATTTTAAGGTCAAGTAAAAATTAAGCATTGTAAGGCGGGGAGTGCTACAAGTGAACTTTGAAACTTATAGGGAGTACTACGTATCTAAATTGCATATGGGGTGAGCTTAGGTGATTAATTTTTAATCACATACAATTGCCTAATAATGTTCTCATATGTTCTTCTTTAAAATTAGTTAAATATTATTCCACATCATAAATTTAAGAAGCCCCGTTTAATGTTATGCCCATAACGGTGAAGAAATATGTACTCTAAGAAAAAAATAAGTTAATGTTAGTCATTAAAATCGAGTCTGTAATGGGTCAGATTGAAAAACTAGAATCCTAGAAAGGTTTTGACCGAGATTGGGCTTTTCATTGATTCCGTCCCGGTCCGGTCCGATCCGGGCGTAGCCGGACATCAAAACTAGTTTGTTCAATGATTGAACGTGTTAATAACTACGCGAAAATTGAAGTAAATTAAGAATTTAACAACTTAAGAAGTCTCAATTTATATTCAATTCAAATGTTTAGGATATCTACTGTTCAAATATCGAAGTATTAATCTGATTAGATATAGATATTTGGTAATGTCATAATTTTTTTGAAAATTTAAAGTTTGAATCAATATCATATTCATCGTCTCACACGATGGTTTGCTTTTATTTTCCTACTTCAATCTCAACATAGAATTTATATATCACTTATATATTTTTGCATTTTAAAACACTTTTAGGTGTTATCTCACAGAGTGTTATACTTATAATTAAAATCGAGGTGAAAGTTATAAAAGTACGGAAAAGTTGGAATATTTGCAAAATAATAGGGAAACCAAGCTAAGAGTATAATTCTCTAAATACACTCATTAAAACTAAAATTTGACAATACAAAAAAAACGGTATTGCTCTTTCACACACGGATTTTATTCATTCACATACGCATTTTACCTTTTTACCCCCTTTATTTTTTCAGTCTTTTCTTTACCCCTCTCTCTCCTACCGTTGCATCATCTAATAAACTAGAAGAACGAACAACTTCTCCGCCACCCTTGCCACCGCCATCATTCCTTTACTTGACAACCACTAGCGGGTCGTCGGCGCCCAACCCCATCTGACCACACACTTCCGTCGCCAACCACGACAAACACCTTGCGCGACCCATCCGCTCTCAACAGCTACCAACGACAAACCCACAAAAAGCCACCAAAGGCATAACCGTAGACCATAAATAAATAAAAATCGAGCCACCACATCTACTCCTTAACCACCCATAGGAGCCCCCAAAATTGGCCAACTGAACCCCGTCATTGTCCCTCCTTCGTCTTTTGCATCTCCCTCGCACGCCATTGTCTTGCTCCTCCGCTAAATCGAGATGCAGCCACCACTAGCCTTAGGATGCAGATTACCTAGATTATCCAACCCAAAATCATCCATTCCCATCAAAACCCTAGTTGACAAAATTAAGTAATTAACAATTAAATTAACTTATTAAATAAAATTAATGTAATGTATTGATAAAAATAGTTATTAGTTGTTTGATATGAGATGTTAAGATCCATTATTGAAGAATTTAGGAGGATTTTGTTTAGATTGTAAGAGAAAGAAAAAGAGAGAACAAAGTTTGATGGTAAGGGTATGTAGTGGAAATTTTATAAAAAAAATGTATGTAAAAGAGTAAAATGCGTATGTGAAAGAGCAATAACAAAAAAAATTAATAGAAAAATATGATTATGGATCGGATCATTCTACAGTACTATTTGTAAAACAAATATTAACATTTGATCCGAACTTAATTATACAAATACAAAATCCTAAATTTCGGATTAGATATTGAATTTGTCCGGATAATCTAATTTTTTCTTAGTACTATCCTTTAACAATTTTTTTTTTTTTTAAAAAAAAAATATTTTTTCACATTTAAAAGTTTAGTTTTAAGGATAGTTTTAGTCAGTTTAAGACCGGGGCAGATCACTGGTTTCTTCGAGGATTTAGAGCAAGTGCAATGGAAGAATTTTCTTTTATGCCAAGTCATTTTTTGTCAATTACTAGATTTAAGAACTTGTTTTTAACACAATGGAATAATTTTTTTTTAGAAACAGTGCAAGAACTTTTTGTTGGTTCTTAATTGAGACTCAATTCTTATTATTTTATCTACATTAAAATATTTTCTTTTTTTGAAACTATCAAAGAACTTGTTTCTTAAACAAAAACTTAGTTCTTTATCTGACAAACTCAATACTACTCACAATGGGAAGAACTTTATAAAGTTCTTATTGACAACTAGATAAAAACTCACCATTTCACTTGCTCTTAAAGTGGTGTTTAGAAATTGCCTATCAACATTACTATATTTTAGTTTAATGGTAATCGGACCCCTAACTTCAAGGTCGGTGAACTCTCTACCATCTCATATATACTAAATGAATAGGAAAAACTTCACATTTTCTCGCCTAAAAGCACATTTCCTATTTTGATATAAACTCTTATTTACTTTCCTATTTTGATATAATCTTCTCTTCATTTTTAGTCTTCCCATTTATTTTCTTGATCTTCTAGACAATATTTTGACCGCTTTTTTCGACACACATATAACTTTTTTTTGCCTGAAAATGATATTTTGTGAAAGAAAAGATATTTTGATAAATGGGAAGATATAAAAAAAATTAGAGTATAAAATAATATCACTAATTTTGCATAAAAAAAAATATTTTTATTAAAATACACATTTCATGTTATTACATAAATCTCTTGATTAGTTTTTTTTAATTTATTTTCTCAAATAATGAGAAACGTTACAGAAGTAATGAATTGTCAACTTATAATTTATAAATAATATACTAAAAACTACTCCGTATAACAGTATAAATAGGGTGTATATAATGTAAAAGAAATATCTTAACAGTTGGAAATATCTTAACAGTTATTCCTTTCTATAATTTAGCTCCGTATAGATTTGTAATTTAGGAAATATATCGTTCCGTATCTCTTTGTAATTAGGCGTGTCTTGCGTAGCAATCCTTATAACCCTAGCTTAGCTCTACTATATATATTGTACTCATCGTTCATGTATTATTATGCAATGCAATTTAATAATATTCAACCGTTCATAATTCTATCATGGTATCAGAACCTCGTGCTCTTGATAGGGGTTAAATCCTTCGGAGTAGATCCTATTTCCGAAAATCTATCCACCCAAAATCCGACCCACTCCCGCTACCTTCACCCGCGAAATGCATCAAACGTACACCGTTACTGAAACCGACTTTCTCTACTCCGTTACTGAAACCACACACAATAGTTACATCACAAAGCATCCTGTTTAATAAACGACAAACCCTTGCATACACTATTGCCCAATACTTTTACCCATCACACCAACCGTCTCACCACCATCGTCATTCGAACTAAAAAACGACAACCACCACTGTTCCTTATTCACGCCACCACGAGTCTCTCCTGCATCACACGCATAAACGACATCGACACACACCATAATTCGCACCTCCACTAAAAAACCCGACCCGTCATCAACTGTCACCATTCACAACCACCATGGTACCGTCATTCGACCACCGTGATACAACCCAGTTCGACACCTCCCGTTCTCGACTACAAACCTAGCTTAAAATCTAGGAAACCGAGCCATAGCCTACGCCAAAACACCTCGAAACAGACCCTGTTTCTGTTTTCGAAAACAGAGGTTCTGACCAGCAGCCATTTCGACCGTTTTTCGCACCACTTAGGATTATCAACGACCCCGACTCTTTCCATATTCACAAAATTCGTAGTCTTACGATTCCAAAACGTCCAAAAACTCGGTTTTTCGTTACCGTTTGACCCTCCAACGACCTCAGCAGAGACCGTTGCAAAACACACTTTATTTTCGAAAAATCGGCAAACTTAAGCACGTTTAGCGACACCTTCTTCTCTGACTGCCTACACGATCCACACGACACCTCCGACTACCTAGCATCACCGACTTGGTTATCCGTCCCCGTAATTTTCTGTGCCAATTTTGGTGCGTCCTCATTCAATACCCGTATGAAACAACTTGCACTTGATTTTCACTTTGTCCGTCCAATTGGGTTCCATCCGTGTTCACCATTTTAATGGCAATGACCAGTTAGGCTTATAAACCAAGCCGCTACCTCGAGCTCGTTTTCTCCGTTTAGTCTCCAAGATCGGTCTTACTCTTCGACCGACCGTCTTGCGGGAGCGTGTAAAGGAAATATCTTAACAGTTGGAAATATCTTAACAGTTATTCGTTTCTATAATTTAGCTCCGTATATATTTGTAATTTAGGAAATATATCGTTCCGTATCTCTTTGTAATTAGGCGTGTCTTGCGTAGCAATCCTTGTAACCCTAGCTTAACTCTACTATGTACTCCCTCCTATTCTTAATAACCCTCTCCTTTCATGGAGGGCACGTGATTTAAGGGAGGGGAGTATTATATGGTAAAATATTGTAGTGGGGTAGGAGATTGAAGAGAGAGAGAGGAGATATTGTGTGATTAAAATAAGTATTGTTGTGGGGTAAGGTGATTAAAATAAGATAAAGTATGAGTATTGTGGGGTATTGTTGTGGAGTGAGGTGATTAAAATAAGTATTAAAGTTTGCCAAATAAGGAAATAGAGAGAGTATTATAAATAGACGAAAAAGGAAATAGGAAGAGTTATTTAGAATAGAAGGGAGTATATTGTACTCATCGTTCATATATTATTATGCAATACTACAATTCAATAATATTCAACCGTTCATAATTCTATCATATAATCCACAGAGTCTATACTAGTTGAGAAATTGGGATCCAGCATCTGACATGCACAATGCGATAAGACTGATCATAAATTTTTATAATTAGTGAAAAATACCAAGCTTTAATATTTTAAACAAAAAAAACAGAGCCACACAATCTTCCTTCACAACTCGTTCACCCACCTTCCCAAGTTCCACCACTCATCTTCCCATTTGCTTCCCGTAGCGGCACGTGACACCACCACACATCACCTTCAATTATTTTACTTTTGCCCTTTAATCCGTACTATCTAATCTCTGTCGCCAACCAATTATTTAATTAATAAATATAAATTAATTAATTCAACAAAATATAATAATCCAATAATCTTTGGGTAAATACACTACTCAAGCAACTTGCACGACTAAAATAATGCGCACCGATTTTCCAACTTTACCCTTCCCGGCGAATAAGTACCGGCGAGGAGAGAGAATACTAACTGCGACTATAAAAAATGGGCTCCGACGAGTCAGGAACGAGTTTGATCCGAGTCTTGGTGGATCGTTGCTCCGAGTTGGAGGTGAGTTACGCGAGTCTTAAAGCTCAACTCGAGGTGCTGGCTAAGGACGAGGTTGCCACGTCACCGGATGACGTGTTTTCGTTTCCTGGTAACTTTCGATGTGGCGGTCCGTATGGTCACGTGCTTCAGTCGCTTGACCATGCCGTCCACGTGACTGATCCTGCTTCTGGAGAGATTACTTACTGGTTTGTGGATTTATGGAGTAATGATTCATTTATTATCGTTATGTTAATGTTTTGAACATCTCTATGCCTAGTAATTTTGCATTTACGAGTCGATATTAATGTAAAACCGCCTTATAGAAGACTTACAGATAGATTAATTTATTTTTTTCAACAAAATGATGCCTCTTTGATTTCTGATTGCGTTTTTTTAAATGATCGCGAGTTTATTTATGTTTAATCATTTATCGAGTAGCGAATTGTTGTGGATAATCATGTTTGACAAAGGATTGGATTATCTTCCATTTATGACTAGTGATTTTGCTTGTACATGTTGTTTTATGTGCTTTTCCAAAAAAATATTACGCTTTTGGATTGAGATATTGTTTTTTAAATGATCGTCGAGTTTGGTAATTGGAGAAATAATCAGTTGATTTCAGTATACAGAGATATGGAGTGGAGATTTGAGGATTGAATTTGTTATGCTAGAAATGAGGAATTTAGAGCGGCTAATTTTGTTTTATGTTTTGCAAAGTATTGATTTTAAGTTAATGGCGGCCGATTCTATAGAAATTTAGTACTCCCTCCGTCTCGGTCATTTGTTATCTATTCTTTTCGGCACAAAGACCGTCCGAGTATGTTGTTTTTGCTGGTACATAGACAATAGTTGATGAATGTTTGGATTTAGTCTCGAAATACGGGGAGATTAGTTGTTAATAATAGTAGTAGTAGTAAAATGCTTGTTGTGATTGTTGGTACAGAAAACAAAATAACAAGTGGGATTTAACAATGAGCTTGTTGTGATTGTTATGCTAATTTTATTTTATATTTTGCTGAAGTATAGATTTTAAGTTAATGGCGGCCGATTCTATTGAAATTTGTGTGTTGTTTTTGCTGGTACATAGACGATAGCCGATGAATGTTTGGATTTAGTCTCGAAATACGGGGAGATTAGTTGTTGTTAATAGTAGTAGTACAATGCTTGTTGTGATTGTTGGTACAGAAAACAAAATAACAAGTGGGATTTAATCATTTAACAATGCTTCCATTGTAGTCTTTGGATATTACTATGTACATGATTGGCTTTTAGCTGATTTAGCAGATTGCAGTTAAGGATTTCGACAATAAATTTGATATTTCCGTTTTAGTTTTTTTGTTTTTGTTTTTAACAATATCATTCTGTACCGACACTTGGACTGTCTCTTTCGGGGCGCCAAAGACAAATTAATGAGTAAATCGCTCTCGTAGCTTTGGTTTCATTTCTCCGCAAAAAAGCTGAATTGAAACAAGGACCGCTTGTTTAGGAGATTACAGTCCCAACTGATCATAGATTCAACTTTTATCTCATTGCAGAGGTCATTGGAGGTTTAATATGTGGCCTTCAAACTGCGTGTTTGTGAACTTGTGCACACTCTTAGCTTCACTTATCTGAGCTAGCTAAAGGATTGTTCGCTTACAGTATAGTGTTATATTGGTATTGTTATTATTGGTTCAAAGAAAAAATTAAAATTTTGCAGTTTATAGTCTAGTTAACCAAATAGGCGGCATCATCCGTGAAGCTTATGAACTACTCCGTCTCAAACAGGAACCATGCTGCAGAGAAGCTTTATGGATGGCGGGACTATGAAGTATTAGGACAATGCTCTTGGGAAATACTTATTGAAGAACAGTATGCTCCATACATGAATAGAATAATGGAAAAGCTGCGGTTTGGCCATTCATGGTCGGGTCAGTTCCCTTTCAAGAAAAGGTCTGGTGAACTTTTTATGGCATTGGTGACTAAAAGCCCACTATATGAGGATGGTCAGCTGATTGGTGTTGTCACTGTTTCAAGTGATGCTGTTGTATTTAACAATTTGACGTCAGAACAACCCAGGAAACCTGGATTTGACAGGAGAAGAATTCAGTGGCCTCATAGGCCACAGATTGCTTCGGTGCCTCAGATGGCTTCGTCTTTTTCGGATCTGGTGCTTATCAGTTCCTGAAAGTTTCCTTTTTTTTAATGCTTCTTGTTTCTTTCTGATCGCCTTTGTGATAGTCTGTTAGTGTGTTTAACCAGGCCTCGAGAGTTCTATTGGGCAAAGTAGGGGATAACATTCCAGACGACAGAGAAGGATCTGATTTTGATTTCCGAGATTCAAATCTACACCACCACGAGGATGTGAGCTTTATTTTTTGTAATATCCTATTGGTTAATATTGTATAGGAGGCAGCAGCCGTTGTTCCAAATTTTTTGTCTGGCAAATTTTGAGATCATTTCTGATTTGCAGATAACTAGAGGCGCAAGTGGAGGAAGAGATTTCCAGGAGGAGGAATCCGTGATTTCTCAACCTGCAAAGATTGTACTTCTCTACTCTCTTTCATGGCCCTTCAGATTTACTTTTTAATAGTACCTTCATATTACGCATGGACCATGGCGAACATTTAAGCCGTTTCTTTATAGTTGCTTCTATTTAGACTCGTCTCAGTGTTTTTAGGAAATATAAGGCTGTTATGTTGCAATTCTCTAGAGGACGTGCTTATGTAAAAGATGATTGGCTTCTCAACTGTTGGATTAATTCCCATTTATTCCCTATGATCGGTCCAATTAACTACATTTTACAAATTTTGTTAAAGGTAGGAATTGAACCGAACAGAGGGACCTTTAGTATGTACGCATATGATACCTGACTCTTTGAAGGGGTTCTCTTCAAAACAGGGAACTCTTTTTAGGAATTGCTGTGCTCTAGTTAGTAGTTATAATGTACTCAGTAACTCTTCAGGATTTCCCAACTATAATGACATGAAATCAGGGATTTAAACCTATAACTATGTTGCATCTCGCGGCTTCACCTTTCAAGGAAGAAGTAATCATGAAATTTGATTATATGAATGATCAATCATTTGGATTTTGAGCTTGTTAAAATTTCAAAAAAGAAAAGTGTGAATGAAACTATTTTGATATTCTAAATTGTTGATTTATTATAAATGAGGTTCAAATGACGCCAGCTATGCTGCAATCTGCTTAAATAGGGATATGACTGACATCTTTGTGTAGTCATATTCAGTATTTTATGTAAAGAATACCATTATGAATTATGATGGAGTGGCCTATTTTGCCATCATCACAGGCAGCCAAGTTATTTGCAAAATTGCGAAAGAAGAGTACCACCAACAAAAGTGAAGCTAACTATAGTAGCTTTATGGAAAGTGGCGTTCTACACAGAAGTGAGGATGATTCATGCTGGCCCAGAGGTCCAAAAGAAACCGTGTCCCATAATTCTGCTCTCGATATCGGATATTCTCCTTTTCAAGGTAAAATAATACTCGCATATGTAATAAGGAATTCATGTTCTTTAGAAAGGCTCTTTCAAGTAATACCTGTTCTGCCAACTTCGTTGCTATGAATAGGCTTGCGTGTGGATGATGAGTTGGAGGCTGATTTGGAAAAACATAAAGCAAGGGAAATTGAAGATGCTACTGAACGACAGGTAGGGGTGAAAACAATACCAAGCTCATTGGAGAGTCAAGCTAGCAGTAGCTCAGGAGAGTTAAACGCAATGGCGGACTCTGATATTCGATGGGAAGACCTACACCTGGGAGAGGAAATTGGTCAAGGTAAACTGTTAACTTCAAAAACTTTTTTTTTTCAATTATTGATACATTTCCTTGAAAGTCCTTGATATGTGTCCTTAGTCATAACTACTAGTGTTCCACAGGTTCATATGCTGTTGTCTATCATGGACTATGGAATGGATCGGTATGTTGTAAATCAAGGTTGAATCTCAAGCTTACTTAGAGTTTGGATGTGAATACTGATCTCTTATCCATGCTGTAGGATGTTGCTATTAAGGTATATTTTGGGAAAGATTATAATGAAGGAACTCTACTCGGTTATAAAAAGGAGGTAAGTCGGTGTACTGATTGATCTTCACAATATCTTTAATTGAAAAGGGTGCTAGCTGCATCTGACCAACGAGGATGCTGCAGATCGGTATTATGAGGAAACTAAGACATCCAAATGTTTTGCTCTTCATGGGAGCATGTTATTCTCAAGAGCGTCTTGCAATTGTTACAGAGTATTTGCCCAGGTAATATATACTTATGAGCAGGCCTTGTGTAACCGAGACAGTCATATTCTTCCATATCACTGTAAAATTTGGCATCAGGATAGATGAACCATAGGCCATAGCTTAGAAAATTGTGCATTTAAAGCTGAATATTTTGAAGTAGAAAATATGAGATTTGAAGCACTGGCGTTATATTTAATCTAGGGCTTGGCTAATGGCTATTTAATCTATTTGCCAAAGTTATTGTGCTCATAATTTTGATGCAAGATGCATTCTGCTTACAATCAGCTTTGTGCAACTTGTAGGGGTAGCCTGTTTAAGATACTACACAAGAACAATCAGATATTGGATCGCAGACGGCGGTTGAGGATGGCCCTTGATGTTGTACGGTTTCAGTCATATTAAACATATCACATTCCTGTTGCTGAGAACGCTCTATTGATTTTTATTGTTTATTTTTGCTTTTTTTTTTCACAATTTACACTTTATTTGGCCGCAGGCAAGGGGCATGAATTATTTGCATCGCAGAAATCCACCTATAGTACATCGGGACCTGAAATCATCGAATTTACTGGTTGACAAGAACTGGAATGTTAAGGTAATTAGCGCTAGTACGTATGTCCGCCTTTTCTCAAGTAAAGCACCTTAAATTCTTATAAGGTGGCTGACACATTAGACCTCGTTTATTAGGTCGGTGACTTTGGCCTATCAAAGCTGAAAAATGCAACTTATTTGACCGCCAAATCTGGAGGAGGAACAGTAAGATTGTCATAAACTATGATCATTTATTTATGTCTTAAGTTTTATCTCCACTAGGAACATTTAGCATTTAATCCTATAGTAGGACAATGTGGTTGTATTTACTCCAGTTATGCAACCACTTCATATTGTGCTCCGGCTGTAATGACCTTTTTTGTTTGCTTGTATCCTAATTTGATTTGCAGCCTCAATGGATGGCCCCAGAAGTTCTACGAAATGAACTATCTAATGAAAAGTAATCTCCGAACTCTATGCCATTGAAGCTCTATTGTTTCTTTAAATGCTTTCACTTTCATATTAGTGTATAGTGTATTGCCGATAAACATCAAGGATGGCATTTTTGTTAACAACCCAACTGAGAGAATGGTCTTGTTTGATTTGATCACTGTGCACGATTTGCCCCAGTGGATCTTTGTGTTATGTGTTAGATAATTGTTCCAGAACACTGCAGTTCTTCTGAATTTCTTTCCTATGGGATTTTTGCAGATCAGATATATTCAGCTTCGGAGTTATCTTATGGGAACTGATGACCGTGTCAATCCCCTGGTCCAGTCTGAATTCATTACAGGTCTTACTTTAACCGTCTTTCGTATTTGATACTCCTGCTGTTTTATCCATTTGCTTGTATTGATTTTATATGCAATTGCATGCAAGCGGGTTAAGGGTATTTATAACTGTGGAAGTGACAGCGTATTCAGGGGCGTCCAATGTTCCATCCATCAGGGGTTTGGCATACGGCTGCGACACCAATTTGTGACCTAGATATCGAGGTTTTGGAGGTAACCCTAGAGCACACTTTGAGGCGTTGTTGGCCGCATCTAGCAATATTAGGGCGCTTGTGACCTTGACCATTGGTTCTATGCCACGTACGTTGTGAACTTAAAGGCTGTGACAGTGTTATCATGGTTTAGAAGGTTCTGTGGCCCCATTTTAGACTGCATTGGCTGATTTTATGATGACCGACCAAAGAGGAATACGGAAAACGTGAATTGAAGGATGAGTGTGTGAACACATGAAGCGTAGTACTCCGTAGCCTACTGGTTGCCTTATTTTTTACTAATTCAGCTGTTTGGTTAACTTTGTTTTGTTAACCATGGAAGGTGGTTGGAGTAGTTGGATTCATGGACAGAAGGTTGGACATACCGGAAACCATTGATCCCAGTATTTCGTCCATCATAAAGGACTGCTGGCAAAGGTAACTCCTTACCTTTTTTTTACCTCTTTATTGACAGATTTGCCTATTTCAACTTTATAGTTTGCAGAACAATCCAGGAGAATCCCGTGTTAATTTTTTTTTTTTTTTTTTTTTTTTTTTTTTTTAATGCAAATTTCAAATGAGCAGTAAGCCAGAACTTCGTCCTTCATTCCAAGACATCATCCAAAGAATGATAGGAATAATAAAGAGTCTTGATCCACCAGCACCGACACCAATGCCTATTCGTAAGAGCTTCGCGTTACCATCTTGACAATACTTGCTTCACCTTGGATAACTTAAAAGAGGATTCCACACAGATTTCGTCATGTCAACTGGTACCCCACATCTGGAATTCCCGAGTGATAATTATGTGACATATAGTGCTTGATACCAATTGTATTATATTTCGTGCTGTTTTGGCCTGTGTTTTGGTGTGTTCCGTCGATGATATCCTTTCCTTTTGCATATTGTACACATTTCTTGCAATTTTTTTATTTATTTATAGAAGAGAATTATATTTATTTATTTTTTCTTCACAGTCGATAGTAGCTAGTTCATGTCAACTTTGGTGTTGATCTTTACGCTCTCTTTCTGTGAGACTTGTTGCTCGATCATATTTAACTTTGAATGTAGTATTACGTCTTATAGTCAGGGAGAATGAAATTTTGACGCGATTGGTTAGCATAAGTTGGTTGATATCTGCATAATCCTGAACATTTTCTTAACAATAAGCCGAACCATCCATAAAGTGGAGTGAACAAGACTACAATAGATGTCACAAACTTACAATGATATATTTATCAATAGGTCTTGGTATAGACGGGTGGGGCGAACAGACGGGTAAAGACCTCTAATAAAATAGGTATGCTTCCCACTTTATGGCAAATGGGTATTTTGTGAGGGAAAATGGTATCCGTCTATACGTATAGACGGATAGTGTCCGTCTATAATGAGAATTTGTGTATATTTATTGGGTTTTCCAACTTTGACTTGTATTGTTTTGGAGTATGAGCATGTACATTAGTAGTGTCTCCTCTATCCATTGGACATGTGTTCAATGGTATACCCGTTACGATCCTCCACGTGTCAACCGGAACCAATCTATTTTCCTCCACCGATGCATTCCGATGGCCTACAACCGGGGCTTCGCCTATGACCTTACATGAAACATTAACAATGCCATTACCTCTTGAACCGTCTCTTTCTCTTAGTCGGTAACTCAAGTGATGGGCCAAACCAATAGGAAGAAGCCCATTACAAATATCGGAAGCAGGGATCTGGACCCAACCCAGTAAACCTCGGCCCATCAAGGTCCTTCTAGTGTAAATCTCGAGAATAACACAAGAATAACCGTTACTGAAGAATGTCGAGTCTAACGGTATTAAAAACACGTCGTCCCACATTGGGTTACAACCTCCTTTATCATCAACCCTAGTACAATACACTTCAGAGCTGCTCGCACCACGTACCAACTTGCGTGGTGGCGTTGGTAGTGATGGTGATGGTGATGGTGTTGGGAAGGTGGTGATAGTAATGTAAGGCCTAAGTCGACGAGTCGAGAAAGGGAAAAGAGATGAACATATGATGGTGTTTTTGATGTTTTGAGCTGATAACATTGATATCTCTAACATAGTTTTTTGAGTTATAATTTGCAACATGTGGTGTGTTTTTTATGCATAGGAAGGCATTTCTAAGTTATAGTTTTTTGAGTTGTAATTTGTAACATGGTGTGTTTTTTATGCATAGGAAGGCATTTCTAAGGAAGTTTTGTTTAGTAGTAATATGTAAGCCAAGAGGTAGCTTCCTTTTTGTGGAATATTTTGGATTAGGATTGGAATTTTTTGAGTGTCATTATCTCTTTGTCTTTTGCATTATGGGTGATTTAGATTTGTTTCTTGCGTTTTTTAAAAGGTCAACTTTAAGTTTTTCTATGGCTTTATTGGAAGTTATTTTTTTTTTTTCCCAATTTTGTGATTCTCTCAAGAAAAACAATAAATCTTGCTGAAGACGGGTCACATTTCGTCACAAGCTAAAGACGAGGTAAATATGACCCATTTAAGACGAAATGTAACCAAAACGATTTTCTAAAGGTACTACAGTTTGGCAGGACAAATTGTCACATTTGTCGCTAAAATAGTAACATTTGGCTCGCTTTCAGCATGTGACGAAGAGTGTTTCTCTTCCATGAGAATTGGTGCATGAAAAATGTCTTTAAATTGCAAAGTTGAACGTAGGTGAATGGGTGAGAGTAACTCAATCTTCAATGGAACAAAAAAAAACTAGAGAGCTTGAAAAAATAGTCACCCATTTAAGTAATTTTATTTGTTTGGTTAAAGTTATTTTGACTTGTAAAAGTCAATTAGTTCACTTTAAAACCATATAAGCAGTATTTGATTGTGGTGGGGGAATGAAGCGATTCATTGGTTCAGGTCCGAGTAGGGATGGCAATGGGTCCGAGTACTTTGGGCCATAATTGCCATCCCTAGGTCCGGGAAGCCTGTTAGGCTGTACAAAGCAACACTTGTAAGTTTGTTTTTTGGGTTTTTCCCATTTATGCCCTCGTACTATTCACTTTTCCCATCTGTACCCCTTCGTATGAGAACTTATTAACCGTGCCCTTAAACTTAATTAGTTGGCCCATCAGTAGCTAATCTTACATTAACCGTCTATTTTAGACGTTAAGTGCCATGTTGGCACGCTTAGTTGGCTTTTTTTTTTTTTTTTTTCTTTTTTTCCCCAAAAACTTTCCCTCCATTTATTTCATTCTTTCCCTCCAAAGCTTCCCTCCATAACTTCACCTATATAATTCACTCCTTCCTCTATCTTATTTCATTATCAATCCTCCAATTTTTTCACACTCCTCTTATCTTAACAATGTCTTCTTCATCCAATTGGAGTAGGAATAACCCAATTGAAGATCTAGAATTTCGAAATCAAAAATGCGATTTATGTGGAAGATTTGCGGTTTTAAAGATATCGGGCTCAACAACGAATCCCCGGAAAGCTTATTTCAAATGTCTTAAATGTGATGGATTTTTTATGTGGCTAAGTGATGAACATGTCATTAGGAAAAAAGCTTTGGGGTTGAAGATGAAGAATGATTATGAAGATGAAGAGTACATGAAGATGAAGAATGAAGATCTAATTAAATTTGAGCTTAATGGGTTGAAGTTGAAGTTTGAAGAACTTGTTACTTTCATGAAATTTATGTTCATGTTTAATGCTTTAATTTTCATCTTTGTTGTTGTAATTGTAGTGATTAAAATGTAATGGAAAACCTTGAAATGTAATGGGAAAAATGGTTTGTTCAAGAGACAAATGGAAAGAAATGACTGACATTTTCATCTTTGTTGTTGTAGTTGTAGTTGTACTTCAATTTTAAGCGTCAATTAATGGAAAGAAACAAATGGAATGATAACCCGGATTATGGAAACAAACAAGGCATCTATAACAAAAGCCAAACTAAGGCAATGTTTACATTGTTTTACCGATACTAGCTACCCAAAAATTGCCAAATCGACATATACATAGCATCAGGATGCCTTACTTCATTGTTCAAGAGATCTAAACATGAAAAAAAACAAGATCATGGATTGACAATTGCATCAAATGAAAACCATTCAATCCCACAAAAAGATGCTCCAACATGGCTTCAACACTTATCGCTTACCCGTCTTCCTCTTTTTACCCTTTGGTGCATTAAGAGATGTTCCAACATGGCTCGACCTTGGCTTCCTTCCCTATCTCGGACACACTTCCAACTTGGCTTCTTGTTTGAATATTTAACTGTCTCTTCTCCTTAGCTGTGTACCCTCCTTTGCATGTCTTGGAGTTATGGCCAAAACATCCACACTTCTTGCATTTAATCGTGTTGGACCTCTTCCCCTTTCTCTCGTTCACCTGGCTCTCTCCTCCTATTTCTAGATGGTCCGCAATGGACCTCTTCGTGTTGGAGGTTCCAAGGTTGGGCGGTCCAAAGTTGGCCACCGGTCGTGGTCGGTTATAGGTAAAATTGGCGGCCCATATGCAACCTTATAATTGGCCACCGTAAACCAATGACCGACATAGTCCGAAGGGTTCTTGTTAGCGATGATGATGGCACGGATGGCATGTTTGCGGGGAATTCCGGAGATTTGCCACGGCCACATTTGCGGGTTCTATCTATAAGATTAACGAGGCATGTATGTTCTCCCATCACGTACCTCATCGAGCCTTGGGCGATGATGCAAATGCCTCACGAACCTTGATTCTTTCTTGAAAGACTTTCAACCTCTCGTCGATGTTTGGGCATATCCCATCATCCGCCATGAATCTGCAATTTGAGCCCTTGTTGCATGTATGACCATGGACATCCTTCTAATGCCTACAAAAGATGGAAATTGTTAGTGTTTCTATTCATGCCAAGACAGTAAAGACAAGATACACAAGATAAAACATTAACTGACCTTCAAGTAAAGACAAGACTGGATTGTTCCTATGTATGCCAAGTGTGCTATTGAAACTCTCAACAAAGTTAGATGTGTTCTCATCATTAGAAACTCTTGGGTCAAATCTGTATCTTGCCCATGTCTCATGATCTCCTAAGTCTGAGAACCAACTACCACATCCTAAGCCACCATGCTGCACCAAAGACTCAAGTGACTTTTTGAAGGTGAACTCTGAATAGGAATTAACAAGCTTCCAAAATAGCTTGTGCATCAGAAGTCCAGGATAGTCTTTCTTGAAATTTTTGCACAAATGTCTTGCACAAAATCTTCTATAACAACTTGGCCACACTTGTTCCAAAGTTTGGTTCAATTCCTTTTTGTCTATCTGATATAATTGTCCAATCTTCCCTTCCACTTTCAGCCAAGACTTGTTTTAGGTGCCAAAAGAAATTACACCAACTCTCTTTATTTTCGGACTCAACCACACCAACACCAGGAATATTTCATTATTACCATCAACACTATATAGTGACAATAACACACCTCCATAATTACCCTTCAAGTGTGTGCCATCCACCCCTATTAAACTTCTACATCCCGCAATTAATCCCTTAAACTGAGCACTGAATGACACAAACAAGGATTTAAATTGCAGAGGCTTCTCAGGGGTGTCCATAGTAGTCCATGCACAAATAGCATAAGATCCAGGGTTTGTAAGCTTTACTACCTCACAGTAAGTTGGTAATAATCCATAAGATGTGTCATGGCCACCATTGATAAGTCAGAAAGCTTTGTCCCTCATCCTATACAAGGTGGATTTCTTCATGTTGAGGCCATACCTTTCCATTAACTTTTTCTCAATGGACTTCCCGATGAATGCAGGATCTCGCCCTATGTCTTCAATAAGTTTCTTAGAAACCCATTCAAAGATTTGCCGGGGGTTATAACTTTTCACACCATTACAGCCATGTTCTGCAGCCACGATGGATTTTATAGCCCAAGTTGTTCCATCTTGTAACACACTAGCATGTATTCTCCATTCACACCCCACAAAGGCACATTCAAGAGTGTACCTGGACTTATCACCTTCACAATTATTATATGAAACCCCTCTTGAATGCAAAAATCTCTTAGGGTATCTTTGAAATGCTCTTGATCCATAAATAGCATCCAAGGCCTAAGCTTAATTGTGCCAAAGACCTTATCATCATATATCTCCCCATTTGCAAGAATTTTAGAGGCCCACCCTTCTTCATCTACCGACCATTCAGTAGTTGCATATGGATCATATCCATCATCAATTTTGTCAAGACCACAGAGGACCATTATCCTCGGCCTCCAAGTCGAAACTTCCTCATCATTAACATCTTCTTCATCGGTTGGATTGTAAGAAATGTCCGAGCGAGAATCATCTTCCAAATCATGAACCTCAATACTCAAGTCTCCTCCTTCCATTTCCGATCTACTTGGCTCAACAACTTGGCTTGCAGTACTCTAACCTTAGGCACATATATACCTTTCGGTTTAGCGAGTTGATTTGGAAAGTTTAAATTGTGGTTGTTCCTCCGTTGTTGTTTTTCGGTGGCTTTGGATTTCTTATTTGTGGTTGATGATTTTTTTGAGTGATAGTTTTTTGAGTGACAGTTTTTGAGTGACAGTTTTGTGAGTGACAAAATTTTTTCAAAGTGAGTGTGTTTTCAATAACGAGGACTGTGTTAATCTTAATCTTGGACTCCTTCCGATCATTGAGTTAAGGTTGAGTTACGGGTTATCACCTCATTAGGGGAAGGAACAACCTCATTATGAATGGTCACATTGTTCAATAACTCACCACTCATCACAAATCCTCAATGGTGACATGACATGCTCTCCACTATTCCTTGGAGATATTCTGGAGTTTTGGCTAGGTATTACAGGTTCAACAACATCATTTATTAGCAAATTCCTCCTAACATCCAGTTTTTCCTCACACCACCCCGATTCCTTGGCCACATCTCCTCAATTTCAACAACTGTTTCTCTTTCTCTTGGACTCCCTAAGTTGTCTAGCCAATTGTAACACAGTAGAAGGTGTTTTACCACATCCAAGCCATATATCAATCACCTTCTCTCCCTCAAACCTACTGAACATTTCTATGAGATCCTTATCACACAATAACTCTATGGATTTCATTTTGAAACTATAAGCAAGAGTAGGATGATTAGGCAGGGGAACCTTCAATTTCACTGCCTCATCATATAAGTCATTCACAACATCTATGAGCAAGCATCTATCAGTATCATCAATGTTCACATAAACACAACGCCCTCTATAATTCATTTTCAATTTAATGTTCTCCATTCTGCAATAATCAATCATTAAACTTCAATATAAGATACACAAAGACAGGGATGATAAAAAAGCCATATTTTTTAGACCAAAATTATGTTCTTCACAAAACCCTAAACCCTAAATGCAAAATTAAATCTTAACACTATACATTAAGCAATAATCAACTATCACACTCAAATTATAATATAGAAAAGTAATGGAAAATGGAAAAAGCCCTAATTTTTAAATCAATTATCTGATGATTTCGAAACCCCAAATCGTAATTGTAAAATCGTAGTCCATTTTAAATGTAAACAAAATGTTCACCAAATAGATCATAATTCACATGCAAAAACATCAAACAAAAATGGAAAAAAAAAACACATCATATATTGCGAACAAACAAATCTAGGGATTCGAAAGACTGTCAGAGATGATTACATACCTGACAAATGAGCAGAAGGAGAGCACCGTTGAAGGGATGAAGAAGCGACTGAGGAGAGTGGCGTTGTGGAGGTTGTGATGGGACAGTTGATGAAGATGGACAGGGGAGGTGAAGGGTTTGTTCAGGTTTTTGAATGGGAAGTGTGTTTATGACGATATGAGGATGGGTATTTTAGAGGGAGTATATGTGGATGCATAGTTGGCATAAGTTGCCAAGTCATATGCCAACTCAGTGCTTAGTAAGACGCTTACTTGGCAAAATGCGTGCCAACATGGCACTTAACGTCTAAAATAGACGGTTAATGTAAGATTAGCTACTGATGGGCCAACTAATTAAGTTTAAGGGCACGGTTAATAAGTTCTCATACGAAGGGGTACAGATGGGAAAAGTGAATAGTACGAGGGCATAAATGGGAAAAACCCATTGTTTTTTTTTTTTGTTGACAGATCGCAACACTTGTAAGTTGTAACACGCAAATTGCGTTTTCACCAAAGCCTGGGTGTTGAGATCCCTTTTCATTAATTGATTTTAGGATAGAATTTCGTTTGCTTATGGGTTGTCTTACACCTAGTTGTATAAGCCCGCTGCGAGGACTCGAAACTATCCGACCCTCTCGCAATTTCAATGCCAAGATAATATATTAATTCACCAAGATCCTTCATATGTACTCCGTATTATGTTTATGGATCGACCCTCACTTCTCGCAATTTCAATGCCAAGATAATATATTAATCGATCTTGAATTCTTGATTTCGAAGCCCAGTCGATTTCTGAGTCAGTCCTTCATCACAAACACCCAGCTTACAAGGGCAAGGAGAGTTGGTCCGACAGCCATGACCATGCCGTGTAGATGTAGATGTTATCTCGTTTATGAGGTAACCACGCGAAGGTCATGCAGTCTAAGGCAGTCTATGTACCCTCTATAAATGTCTGACGTCATCAAGTGACACGAGGTCAAAAGGACAGAAAAATTCTCGTGTCTTCCCAAATGGAATATTATAAATGGCTTAAGTGTAAGGAGCTCAATCCTCCGAAGTACACAAGAATTTTTCACCTTCGCATATGCTTATTTTTGAAGTGAATAACTAACAATTGCTTACTCTATTCCTTTCTTCCCTACCGCCCTCAGCAGGACCTCTTTTTAGTACTTGGTTTCGTGTCGGATACTTTGGAACATTATTATAGTGAAAACTGAAAAGAGAGGAGCAAAGTGAATTCCTTTTATATTATGCGCCTGAATCGACTAGTCAAGGCAGCCACAATGGAAATACACCGTATGGGAGAATGTCGACGATGCAGCACATCAACCAGTCTCAGTCTTTTTGCTGATACAAGAGGAGCAAAATCTGCATTTGTTTTCAGGACAGGTATGTGGAGAGCAGGAGCAAACACCATAGACGAAGAAATGCCTCGTTTCCACGACATACTCATACCAGCTTGTTTAGGGTACCTACTCCCGCCAAGAAGCTTAGGAAAAAAAGATTACCTCAAGAACCTCAAGTTTGATTCAAGTAAGATGCAGGGTCAATAATTCCTACCTTAGGACGACAATGTTGTTCAAACGAGTTGTGATATACCCTTCCCGATACCCTCTCGTGATCTGCAAAGTACACCCTGCTGCAAAACAAAAGGCAGGCTGTAAAAACTTAGAATTGGCTTCATCCTGCCAGCTACTATAACGACTAGTCGACTATTAACGAGCAAAGAGTAGAGCTAAAAACCTGAACATAGTGTTCGCGATTTTTGAAACTAGTGCATCAGAAATGCCTGCCCTGACAATGAGCCATGCAACCTCAGAGTCCACCTGATATTCGATCTGCACATCAATGATATTCAAGAATTAAAACTCATACATCTAATCTTTATGAAAGATCAGGATCACAAATTGCAACAATTATAATCCAAGATCATGATAAAAGCGTCTCTTACTAAAGACATGTTCGTAAGACTTACTAAATTGATAACTTGTACTGCAAAACCATATCGACATATTACCTTTAGTTGCTCCAATCTAATATATGCAGAAAGATGATCACCTATCTTTTCAAATATAGCTAGTAGTAAAACCGTCTCTTCTCTCTCGACTGGATCATTATGTTCATGCGAGTTCCCGTCCCCAGCACCTCCATCTTTGTGAGTGATTGATGTTGGAACCAGAGTGTCCACCATAAAGTCTGATGCCAAGAGCTCTTTATGGGCTACCATCAGCAACGCACACAACTCAACCATCTTTCCTTGTTTCAAATATAGTAAAAATTCAGAGTAGACATCTGTCGTCTTCAGTACAAGCAATCTTATTGTCTCCAATATATGCCTCTGTCAAAAGCAATAGAAATAAGAGCAAGACATCATCGGATATTAAATGGATCAAACTCTATGCAACACCGACAAGAATATGATCCTACTAAGTTGTAATCTGAAGCACCATACAAATTCGTCACGACAGAGAAGCACCACAAGATCACTGGCAGACTTATTCTTCATCCAGCATTGGATATAAAAATCATCCCTGTGAAAAGAGCAAACAATCACACGACAAAAGAATAATAGAAGAGCAAAAACTATAAGATGTTTAGAGTAACAACGCAATACCGAATACTTTCAAGTGCAACATTGAGTGGCAATGCTGCCTTAATTTTCAATTCATCACAATCTCTTCTGTCGTCAGCCAGAAAGCCATTTTCAAGAAACATTGCAGTTAATTTAGGGTTTGCAAGCTTTGCAGCATTGTGTAAAAAAGACCAACCAACATCTGTCAGGTCTCTAAAACTAAGGAAAGCATCAGTCTCGCCAGCGAGTACTGCAGCAGCACAATCAGCACTGTCATGCAAAAACATGAGGTGTCTGACAATTGTTGGCAGATCATAATCACAATCCAGGCTATCAAAGGATTCCACTCCATTCACAACTTTAACAAATTCATATCTGTCATCCAGAAGCATGACATGATATAGATGCTGGTATAACAAAGTGTCCTCTCCACAAGTCTCTCCTCCATAGCTTTCACTTGTCTTTGGGAGAAAGTAAATACACTGTTCCAATTATAAAAAAAAGAAAAAGAAAGAAATAGGCATTAATGTGTGACCTCACAAGCATTTCATCAAGATAAAGCAATAGAGAAACGGGTGTGCAACAAACCACCAACTGAGAGACATAACTGTTGGGTTCCTTATGATTGATGATAACATGCCCATTTGATGTGTGCTATCTTAGTTTACCTTTTCAGGATTTATGATTAAATCAAGCTTGGATTAAGAAGTGTTGAAGTTGTTAATCATCCCTTTGTATTGAGTCTTAAGTGTCATCTAATGTACAAGTTAGAAAGTTAAGTATTTTAGAGTAATAGAAACAGTCAAGACGACTGTTACTTTCACAAGTAACAGCTGCCTGGACTGTTGCCTCAATTCGTAACACTTGGAAGTCTTTTTATCTTTCGAAAGCCTTTTACGTGTCTCTTATTTTTGAAAGATAAACTTCAGATTTTTATAAGGATTTGGCCTTCAATAAAAAGTGGTTTGAATAATTATCATTTTCAAAATGTTTCCTCTTTGTGCAAATTTGACCCTTTGGTCTTTTAGAAAGCAAGAAATGCTTTTTGCCATATTTGTGTAAACTTGTCATCATGTGACTTGTTTTTCCCTCTTTGTTTTCTGAATTTGCATGAGCTTTTATGGATAATTTTCAAACACTCTTTCTCTCTTTTTGCCTTTGCATAAGAACCTTCTTTGGTGCAAGTATTGGGTGGTTGTTGAAGCTCATCACATGTGAGGTCTTTGACCCTTCAAAACCCTAGCAACTCCCTTACTCATCCTCTCTATAAAAGGCGTGCCATCCCCTCATAAAAATCCCAAGACTTTTTCTGAAATTTATTTCAAGTTTGCAAACTGTTTTTCAAAGCTTAAAACCGTGTTTATTTTGCAAAACTTCTAAGAGTCTTCAAGTTGTTACAACCTTGGCTACTGTTACTTTAACATACTAAACTCTCTTGCTTATGAATTGTTGATCTTGTAAAAGTTGTCCACCTCAATTCTTTGTTAAGAATAAGTTAGTGGAAACTTGATCCTTATAACATTCTAAGTGTGTTAGTAGAGTTTAGGACGGAGTAGTCTTCAACTCTTGGCAACCGGAGTAGGTTGCGAGTTGGCTTGTCATAAGAACGGAGTAGTTCTTGGACTCGCTTTACCACCGGAGTAGGTTGGTGTTTTTATTGTACGGGTCTTTTAGTAGTCGGAGTAGATCACTAAAAGAAATCAATAAAAAGTAGATTGGACGTAGGCACTTGAGTATTTGCCGAACCAATTCAAAATCTCGTGTTTGATCTTTCTCTTTATTTCCGCTGCTCTTTTATTTTGTTTGTTCTTGCTTTGCTTAACCTTCGAAGTAACAGTTCATCATACTGTCACATTTGGTCTGCAGTCTGTACTTCATTAATTGAGACAAATAGCTACAGTCCGAACAGTTGGTTACTTTCACACTTCAGCAAACATTCATCTTGATACTCGTTTAGTCTTTCAATATTATTCGAAGTATTCTCTCATTTCTTTTGTTCTTATAACTCACTTTAAATCAATAAAGTTGAAGTTTAATTTTTAAATAGTACCTAATTCACCCCCTCCCCCTCTTAGGTACTTGAATCCATAAACTCAACAATAACACTATCGTGCCCTCAGCTTTTATGTACTTAGGTGATAGGATCCTGAAACTAAACGCAACTATTGTTTCTCACTATTAATAACCCAAGAGAAGAAGGCAAAATCTTAAAACCTGAGTCCAGATAACATGAATCAGGCATGTCTCATTACAAGGTCAGTGCATGACAGACTTGCAAAAAACCTTTTAACTAGACTATAAATCGAACAGAAGTGAACAGACAATATGTGAACATTGCAAGTTATTTTATTGCTTACCTTAGTAATCATCGATTCTGAACTCACTTTCTTCATAAGACGTGTTTCCAGTAGAACTGTTTGAAAAAGAGAGCTTAAGAGATTTCTACGAACATTCATTTGTTTGGGCTATTCACTTAAATGTTTTCTTAATAACTGATAGACGATAGCTATGGCTGTCAGAATAGTCTCACCTTTGTCCCCTAACCGGTCAACTGGTCTACACTTACTCGGTTGCAATTTCCTAATGAGATTAAGAAATAACCTTTATCAACAAGAATGTGAAACAAAAATAAGAAAAATATCGACCAATAACCTTTAGCAAAATTCAATTACTTTTACCTGTGTATATCAGCTGAGATCTTGACGTTCTGCTCCACATGTAGTTTCACACAACTTAATAATTGCTCAAATACTTGGAATGTACGTAAAAGCTAATAAATAGAGTGAATTGGGTGCTTACTCGAGTACTCGGCGTGCTTGAATAATTTTTTTCCGCAAGAACTGTCTCAAAAAATTCTGTTTGAAAAATAGACGTTTAGAGACTTCTATGGTCTATTGTTCTGTTTCCTTGGTGTTTGTACAAATGGCATATTCAGTTATTCACACATTTGTATTGACACTTTTACTGAAAGCTAAGGCTGTTAGAATTATCTCACCTTTATTCCTTCGCAAAAGCTGAGCTGCCAACCTAGGTTATTGCGGATTATAATATTCTCATCAGGTTGAGAAGCAATATTTATACAATGGCGGTATTTAATTAAAATAAAGGTAGCATCCGACAAAATATACTATAATCAGAACACAGAGGAAACAATCAACCAATACCCTAAATCCAATTATATTAATTCTTTACCTAGCCAAGTTAGCTGAGATCATATCTGTTCCCTTGCCATGTAGTTGAACTTCCATAAGTTGATTATAGGCATTCTGAAAAGAGAGAAAATTATTAGTAGGAAGAAAAATGGTCCTTCAAAGATGGTTCGAGTTGAAAATTAGCTGAATTTGCTTCTACTGAATTACAATTTAGTTTTACAAATAAATTTGTACTAGTTGTAATAGATTAGGCAGCAATGATACTAGAAGTAAAAAATTATACCTCAAGCTTTAAAAGAGTGTGATTCAGAGTCAGATTCTGGTTGAGATAATCGCGAGACATCTCCACAAGTCTAAAGGCAAGCAACATAGATCTCATAACTTCCTTTTTCTCCAAATCTGATTCTAGGTCATGTTGTAACACAATTAACTTGGCAATTGGGCTACTATATACATCGTCATCAATCACCAACTTGTCCCAAGCAACGATTAGCAGCGTAGCCAGCTTAACAAGATTCCATTTCTCAACACAGGCGACACCTAGAGCAGTAACCTGCTGTTTTTTCGACTTTGACGCTAGCAGTTTGATTGTATCCAAAGCCTCCTTCTGCGAATTAAGCACAACAGTATATTATATATTCCGTATCAACCAGCACATACACTCAAAAGTCACTGAAATCAGATTTATACCAACTCTTGTAGACGGAATAAGGAAAAGAGATTGTATACAGATTCTCCAGCACCAAAGTCTTTCACAATTTTATGATCGCTGCAAATCAGAGAGCAAAACCACAAGGACAGGTCGTCAAAGGAAGCATAAAACCAAGGAAAGTTTAGTTAATCAAGTAGAAGTAGTCGTACCATAAAGAATCTAGTGCTAACGTAAGTGGAAGGAATGAAACAGCACCCCAGCCCTCATAACCCTCCAAAGTGGGATCAGCGCCATGTTCTATAAATAAGGCGGTTAGCCCATAGCATAACATTTTAACAGCGAGCTCTAATGGGGTAGGATTATCTCCAACTTCATCTTCAAGTGGATCAGCTGGTAGTCCAAGATTAAGATCCACCTTCCGCAATAAAGTATCTCCATTAAGAAATGCAGTTGCACAGCCAACAGCACGACGAAAACATAGCAACTTCAACAGTCTGGTCTCGAAATCCTCATATCCCCCCCAGCTAAAGTCATATTCTCTGGCTTTGAGTAAGGAGACAAATGCTTCCTTATTGTCAGTACGAATGTAGCTTTCCAGTTCTAAACCGATTCCAAAATCATCACATTCGGTTTCTAGTAAGGAGATAAATTCATGCCCATTAACACTACTAGCACTACTACGCACCGGTTCCCTATCCTGAAACAATCAAACACGAGTCGGTAACTTGGATTAAACCAATTTACAACATTCAGCACTCATTTGTTCGTTTAACATTTATATACTGTACATTGAATTTTAATCAAACGTAAACAAATGATTAAAATCACTACATTGAACCAATTTACAACATTCAGCCTGTAATATTCTTTCTGTCTCAGTCATTCGTTTGTTTAACATGTATGTACTGTACATTGCAAGGGCTATTGTATTTTAATCAAACGTTAACAAATGATTGGAATGGAGAGCGTAGTACTTAAAACAGGTACAATTAAGTCGGGTCAATTTTGTCAGGTCTCGTAACTGCTAACAAGCCCTTAAATTACTTAATTCGAAACAAATCTACTCCGTAAAAAACAAACTAGATTTATTTATTGACATATTTTATAAGCTTTGATAAAAAAAAATAAAAAAATAAAAAATAAAAAAAAAACGAGAAATGAACTTACCTTGTTGAAAAGTCCTTTAGCCATGGCTTTGGTGGTAAAATAGCAGACAAACAAGTTGAAGGGAAGAAGAAAAGGTCAGGGACAGAGGACGTGGAGAATTCACGGTAGACCTCGCAAACCTTCAAAGGCTCCAACTCAAACTCGACCCAATTAAATCTCGTGTCGCGTTCGTATTTGGAAAGTTTAAGTATATTTATGTCATGAAGGATCAAGAAAAATTAGGATTAATTTAGTAAACAGGTTAATTAGGTCGGGTTTGAGTTTAGATAGTTCAACCTAAACCCAACCCAATTAAATGTCGTGGCATATCTTGTCGATCCACTTACATAAATGAGTCATTAAGTCTCAACCCAAACCCATTAATTTCGTTTTCGTGTCGTACTATTATTTGCCAACTACTTCCTCCATTCAACTCCACTCTACCTATTTGTATTTTGCACAAATATTAAGAAGGGTGGGGTTGGGTGGAAAATATTGTAAATAAATAATGAGGTATAATGTAATTAAGTGGGGTATGGGTGGAGTTTGATGTAGAAGTAGTGGGGTATGAGTGGCAAATATTGTAAATAAGTAATGGGTATGAGGACAAAATGGTCATTTGACATTCTTTTTTAGGAAATAGGTAGAGTGGAGTTGAATGGATGGAAAAGGAAAGATGGTAGAGTGGAGTTGAATGGAGGAAGTATAATTCTAGAGTTGCCAGCCCAGCTTTTGAGTCGGGTAGTAAGCTAATCCGTGTCCACAACATCGACTTACGAGTTAGTTGTCTACTTTAATACGGAGAACTACTACTTTCATTTTTGATGATGATCTTTTGACCAAAAATAAATAAAAACTCACTATGACCTTTTTTTTGCGGCCTTTGAAACATCACTTTAACCGTATATGCTAGGGTTAAATTTCGTGCAAATGCACTATAATACACGACATTTTTTACATTGTAGTATATAGTTATAATGATTTTAGACATTTTGATGAACGACTAATTGGTTAGTGTTTGTTTTAATTTGATTGAATAATTTTATTATAAGAGTTAAATTTAACTAAAAAGTTGAAGTTCGTTATATATTTCTGTACATTATTTGATGTAAATGGTGAAAAATGATTATGGTAAATATTGTGACCATAATGATTTTCGTATCTGTAACTCCTAAAAAGCCCTTACATAACTAAGATGAATCACCTTAATTTGAATCAAATGTAGAAAAATAAGCTCGAATTAGGAATTTTTTTGGTTAATTAGCGTTATTAAGCAAACTAATTAGGTAATTAGTGTTGAGTTGAAACTATTTACGTTTATGGTGTCCACGTCATCACTATTTTTTTTTCCGCAGTTTTTCAACAAAGCCGCTAATATTCTTAGCTGCTTTCCTTCTTTTTTACTAGGCGTCCATTTTCCACAATCCAGTGTACTGGACTCAAAAATTTCAAAAATAACAGGTAAAGCTGCTAAGGTTTATAGCGGCTTTGTCAACTTTTAAAAAAAAAACGGAACACCAGAAACCACTAAGAAGTATAGTGGCTTTGGTGGTTATATAGAAAAAAACAGGAGAATCTTCATTCATCCTATTGAACAAAAAAATCCCCAATTGCTCTCTTCAAACCCGGAACCCTAGTTGTGCGAAAAACCCAATTTATCACCCAAAATCCACCAAATTTCGTTCAATCAATTCATCTCCATCAACCTAATTCATCCTATATTCATCTAAAGGTAATAATTCAACCCTAATTTACTAATTTTGGTGCATACTTAAGTAATTCTTCCCCCAATTTAGTAATTATTTTGTGCTTAGTTTTGTAATTGTTTTTAGCTTAGTTTGTTACTTTTATAGTTCAAATTAGTAGCTTGGTTGATATAGTTTGTATTTAGTTTGATTATTTACAATGGAGATAAATAATTATCCATTGACTTGTTGGTGGAATGGTGAAGTAAAGGTAAATGGTGAAGATATTAGTTATAAGAGTGGTTGTGAAAGCTTTGTTATTGTTAATAGTACTATTAGTCTTAATGAGCTCAAGAGGTAAATGGTGAAGTAGAGGTAAATGGTGAAGATATTCAGATTTGAAATCAGCTTTCACCGACACCGCTATGCAACACCAAATTAGAAAATTTGACTTAGGTATGGAGAAAATTGGTATGATCAATGCAAATGCTAGAGCTTTGTTAGAGAGCATTCCTCCAAGTAAATGGTGTCTTGCTCATGATGGTGGTAAAAGATATGGTTTGAAGACAACAAATATGTGTGAATGTTTCAATGGTGTGCTAAAGGGGGTAAGATTTCTCCCAATTCAAGCCCTTGTAAAAGCCACTTTTACACGAGTTAACAAATATTTTGTTGATAGAAGAAAAATGACAAGGGATAGATTGTTAGGTGGTTTTAAATGGTCGGATAAGGTAACTAAGACACTTGATGAAATTGAAGAAATTGCCGCCCATCATGAAGTTAGTGAACACGATTTTGAGCAAGGCCTTTATCAAGTGACTACAAGTCAAGGTCGTAGGCTTGGAATCCGTGGTGGAAGAAGTCACACGGTACGATTGACAGAAAGGACTTGTACTTGTAACAAGTGACAAAACTTTCATTATCCTTGTTCACATGTAATGACGGTATGTCGTGCTTTTTCAATCGACGTGGATTAATATGTTGACCCATTATACTCTTCCGGGGAATATAATGGTTGTTATCGCACAATCTTTCAACCTATTCCCGATGAGGGTTATTGAAGACATGGACGGAGAAGAAATTGATTCCTAATGATTCTTGGATAAGAGGAAAGGGTAGACCGGTATCTAAAAGAATTTGCAATGAAATGGATGAGGTTTCCAAGTCTTCCGTTACTTGTAGTTTGTGCAATGTAGAGGGCCATAACAAACGATCATGTGCAAGAAATAAATCTAGAGGGTAATTATGTTATTTTTTCTTGGAGTTTGACAATGTTTAACATTGAACTATTAAAAACTATGTTATTTTTTCTTGGAGTTTGACAATGTTAATATTTTTTTTTTTTGATGTGTTTAGGTCAAATGGAGCCGGGTCCAGTAGATGATAGCGTTCTGAAATTGTAAGAGAAACATAGAAGCTCGGTTATTTGGGAAGGAGAGGTAATTAACGGTTCTTTTAACTTAGTATTATGTTTAAAAAAATAATATTTACTTGTTGAACTTATTTTAAAACATATATGTTTATTTTTTTTTGAAGGATATCGAGCCGCTAAAATGTAGAAATCATCTATATTCCAAATCTAAATTCACCGTAGCCCCAGCTGTTGAGAATTTCATTAGTGGAACCCAGTTTCATGGTATTCATAGGTTAGCTTATGTTGTAGCTCGTCCTGATATGATAACCGCATTAGTTGAGCGTTGGAGACAAGAAACCCACACCTTTCATTTAACAGTCGGAGAAGCCACCATCACTTTGCAAGATGTTAATGTTTTGTTGGGTCTAAAGGTTGGGGATTACCTATAACTGGTAAATCTGATTACTTTTGGCCTGAGTTATTGGAGCATCACTTAGGTATTAGACCACCACCTAATACATTTAAGGGGAAAACTTTGAAACTTTCTTGGTTAAGAGCACATTTACAAGGCCTACCATAAGATGCAACCGAGCAACATCTTCATGCACATGTAAAAGCTTATTTGCTATATTTGATCGGTACCGCGCTCTTTCCTGATAAAAGTGGCAATAGAGTACAATTAATTTACTTCCCCCTTCTGACAAATTTGGAAAGATTGAATGAATATAGTTGGGGAAGTGGAACACTTGCTTATTTGTATAGAAACTTGTGTACGGCGTGTACAAAAGGAGCTATAGAAATTGGTGGTTGTCTTGTTCTAATGCAACTTTGGGCTTGGGAACGTATATCTATTGGTCGACCTACCATCATGAAATCAACAGTAGAGGAGCAAGCCGGTGTCAATACCCTCTTGGTTCGCAAGTGGTGGAGGGTGTTGACCCACTTGGTTGTAGGTGGCTAAGAATACACCGGGCTTATAGGGATCACTTGATTGGTTTAATTCAATGTAGGCGTGCTCTTGATACAATGACCGATACCATGTTCACTTGGGAACCCTACCCTACGGAGGTCCTTTCCCTTCTTCCCGCCATTTGTACCGAAGACCCTAGTGAGTGGATTGTAAATGCACCACTCATTTGCTTTGAAGCCGTTGAGTGGCATTTTCCTAATAGGGTCGTTAGGCAATTTGGTTGGCATCCTACCATTCCCCCTATGTGTAAAACATCTAAAAAGTTGCATAAAATTGATCGTCGGGAAAATGCCACTGATTATGAGGACATGCATAAAGAAAGCATTGTGAAGTGGAATAACCGCAAGACTAGATTGACCCCTAGAGGCGTCCCTTACAATGGTTACCTTGACTACAATGATGCATACCTACAATGATTTCGTGCCATCACTCGTCTAGTAGTTAGTAACCTCAGTACCAAAACACAATTCAAGGACTTGTATGAGAAGAGACACAATTTCTATCCGAATGCGGCGGACAACATGCTACTTGTAAGTATTTCTTCAATTTTAACTTTAGCATTAGTTTAATTTTAGAAAGAAGAGACACAATTTCAATTTGTTTAGTATTAGTTTAATTTTAGCAAGAATTGTACTTGTTAAATTTTGCAGACGGAGGGTCATTTATACAACTATAGGCATGCTACTACTATGCTTGGTAACATGCCGGAGGATGTTCCACTATCACATGTAGGCATGTTGCGAGAGATGCAGACAATGTCACTCGAATGCTTGCGACGCACGGGACACGGGCATCTAGTCCCACCCATTGAAGCCGATCATCCAAGCCCTCCACACCAACCTCCTCCTAGATATCCTTTACGTCACTTGGAGCATAGGCTTACCCTTATCCGTGAGGAGGAGACACCTACCGGTTCAAGTTCAAGACCAAAGAAGACTCGCTCAAGATTAGGCTAATGTGCCAAGTAGTTTAGTTGGTTTAGTTTGTATGAACTTTAGTTGGTTTAGTTTGTATGAATTTTAGTTGGTTTATTTTGTATGAACTTTAGTTGGTTTAGTTTGTTATCAATGACATGAATTGCATTTCCGGATTTCAATCCCGTGTTTGGAGTGTATGTTTGGGCATTGTGTAAATCATGTTGAAAGTTTGTGCATGGGTGAATGTATGTGTGATGGTGTGAAGGACTAGGGATTGGGGGCTTCTTTGTGCAGGTGTGATTGTAGGTGTGATTGTAGGTGTGCATGGGTGAATGTATGTGTGAAGGTGCTTTTTTTTTTTTCAAAACTGCAAGTGAAACCGCTAATAACCTCAGCGGCTTAGTGGGTTTGTTATTTTTTTTAGTGCAAATTTCACAAAGCCGCTAAGAACTTCAGCGGCTTTGCCTCTATTTTTTGCATTTCTTGAGTCCAGTAGCTACTGGATTGTGCAAGTATTTTTTTTCCCAAATCCACATGCATAGCCGCTAATAACTTCAGCGGCTTATGGGGTTTGCTTTTTTTTTGTTGTGAAAATTACACAAAGCCGCTAAGAACCTCAGCGGCTTTGCCTGTATTTTTTGCATTTCTTGAGTCCAGTACTACTGGATTGTGCAAGCTTTTTTTTTTTCCAAAAATAACATACAAAGCCGCTATAAACCTTAGCGGCTTTACCTGTTATTTTTGAAATTTTTGAGTCTAGTACACTGGATTGTGGAAAATGGACGCCTAGTAAAAAAAGAAGGAAAGCCGCTAAGAATATTAGCGGCTTTGTTAAAAAACTGCGAAAAAAAAATAATGATAACGTGGACACCATAAACGTAAATAGTTTCAACTCAACACTAATACCTAATTAGTTTGCTTAATAACGCTAATTAACCAAAAAATTCCGAATTAGGGGCCAAAATACGAAGCCGGATTAAAGTTACGACGAATGAAAAGTCGCAACTTACAATGATTGTTTCGAAGGCTAAAAAGGGTATTATATGTAATTTCAAGTTTCTCTTCAAAAATTATAATATGGCATTAATTATATAAATACGCTATTAAAAATACGGGGTGTTACACTTACAAATTAATATTCGACGAGGTCTCTCAAAAAATGATAAGATAAACAGGTCACATCACCAATTGGCATAGCATTTTAGTATAGAACATTTAATTCTAATTTAAGAAGAAAAAATAATGTATTGGCACCCTTAACTGTAAGACCATTTATAACCATTGTATTTGAATGGATTAAAGCGAATCAAAAATATAATAGATGATATAAAATTACCATTAATAAAAGCATTTGAAAACGATTTATTATTTGCTCACGAATAAACAACTAACTGAAACATCCTAAATTGAAATAGCTCAACATTTATAAATGATGCACAAAGAAAAATAGCGAACAACAATCTTAACTCAAATAAAAAGGGTTTTTTTTAGTGTGTGTGAATAGTTAGAGCAAAAAATGATGAAGTTTGAAAGAAGTGAGAACATTCATATGGTCAAAGTTGTATCAAGTTGTATCTTGTGTCGGTTGGTGTCGATGAGCATAGCTCATCTTGTTTGGGCTTTGTGTCGTGGTGGTATCACTACAACAAATCATCACTTGCGCCACAAATTATGCAACGGGAACTCATAATTCGTGGCTAAATTTTGCTTAGCCACGGGAAAAACTTATTCATTATTTTGGAAAAAAATTTATGCCACGGGATAACTTTTCCCGTGGCAAAAAGTCACTTCCGCCACGAATTAGGCTACACAAGTGGCAAATAATCATTTTAGCCACGACCTATGTCACACCCGTGGCGAAATTTTATTTAGTCACGAATTGTTCCGTGGCAAATATTTTTTTAGCCACGAACAAACAAACACCCGTGGCGAGTATCTTTTTCGACTTAAATCTGAATGAAATTTAATCAAATATAATAATATGAAAATACATTTGAATATAAAAATTTAGAAACACTTTGATTAATTTAATTAATATTTTTTATTGTTTTATTTACTTTAATAAGAAATTTTAAAATTTTATAAACTTATATGCAAACAAAGAAAAGTTTATCGTCTAATTTTTTGATTTTTTACAGATCACATTTATGTTTTGTAGGTTTTTCAAAATATTGATAATTTAAAAAAATTGTTTTAATATATACTCTGTTTATTAAAGTCTGAATTTCTTTTACTTTTTCAAATTAAACTTTATAATCTTGAATAACAATCTTAAATGATCGTATCACATTTAAAGATATAGCATATCAAATTGAATAAAAAAGTTATTTACCATCTATCTTTGAAAATCCAAAATTAATATATTGTTAAACTATTTCATTTAAAATTTTATTTCCAACTTTATTTGTAGGATATTTATAGAAAAATTTGAATTTGATATTAAATTTACGGAAATTTCCCATGGTACCCTCGAACTTTGCCAGATTATGCTTGGTACCCCTTATTTTAAGTTTCTACATATGTTGCCCTTGTGTTTACCTTTTTCATTCCCAGAATACTCTTTGGGGAAATTTCGTCATAACGTCGTTACTCCTATAAGTAATTTGATGAGTAATTGTGTATGTTATGTTGTTATTGTTATATTATTTAGGTACTAAATGTTAGTTTATTAGACAAAATAAGGATTTAGGTATTATTAGATGATCAATTGATAGTGTATTAGATAACAAAAAAAGGCGTCACAAGGCATATAAGTAGCGGCGTTATGACGGAAGTTTGTCAAAGGGTATTCTGAGACTGAAAAACGTAAATACAGGGGTACCATATGTAAAAACTTTAAAAAAAGGGTACCATATGTAATCTGTCAAAATTCGAGGGTACCGTGAAAAATTTACGTAAAATTTAACTTGCTGAGAAAAAAATTGGGAAATTTTTTTTCATTGAAAATGAGCGCATCACACGGAAACATATATAAATTATAATAATTTAAAGTCACATGTGCAAATAATGTGAAAATTTTAAGAAAAGAAACGATAAATCATAACAAAGAGAAATCAGTTTAGGAAAATAAGCGATTCTTTTGTACAATAATCTTTTTCATGGTTTTTGGGTAAAAAAGTGACTATTTTTTGGTTAATAGTGATCACTTTGGGGAAAAAAGACCTTTAATTATAAAAAGCTGTCATTATTTTACCAAAAAATGGTCTCATTTTTCATATCGCAGGTACAATGGTTATACAATAGAATTTGCGAAGAAAAATATACGAAAAAATGAGTACATGAGAAATGAAAATAAGTATGTCGATAAACAAAAGAAATAAAAAAATGTTAGGAAAACACAATTAATTTTACTTTTTGGAGAAAATGGTTTACTGACTTGGGCAAAAAAAATGATGTCAAAATCATTAATCAGGAGGTTAATGTCGAAAATTTAATTGTTTCGGCCAAAATAATGTTTTTCCCGTAAAAATTGTAAAACATGTAACATTTATGTAATTAAATAGTACTAAAGGTAAGATTAGAAAGAAAAAAAAATAAACTTAAAAGGATTCAAAGTGCTAATTATATCAACAAAGGTAACATTCAATTTCGGTGGCACATCAAAATAACTCTACGGTTAAGCGTGCTCAGGTGAGAGTAGTGTTGGGATGGGTGACCTCCTAGGAAGCCTCTCCGATGCTCACAAATTTAGGACTCGTGAAACGAAATAACGTTCAAATGAATCAAGTTAACTAGCGAAACAATTACCTAGATTGTCACGGTTCCGTATATGATAAAATACCCATTGTGAAAAATATATAAATTATTTTACGTTTTATTTATTTAATTTTCATATATATTATTTGCCACGAGAATTATTTTTTCGCCACGGGAAATTTCTTTGGCCACGGGAGTTATTAGCCACGAGAGAATCTGTGGCCAAAAATTCAATAATAGCCACGTTCTTGTTTTTCCCGTGGCTATCCCTTTGCCACGGCCACTTGCGCCACGGAAGGTATTCCCGTGGCAAAATGATTTAGCCACGGAAATTTAGTACTTGCGCCACGAATTTAGCCGTGGCCCAAGTGCTCATTTGTAGTAGTGTATGGTTTGGGATTTGTTGTATGTCCCTTTCCCCTCGGCCCTTTCCAGCACTCGTTGTTCCCTTTCCCGGTATGTTGGTTGGTGTCGTTGAGTTTCTCGTGGTTGATCTAGTTTCATGTAGGCCAATGGTCCTGGGGAGTCTTGATTGGTGTCGGGGTTGCTGTTGGTGTTTTTGGTGTCATCTGGTTCCGCTTCATCGGCCATGTTTTGGGTATGTCGTTTCCGTCTCTTTTGTGTATGAGGTCAAGTTTGGGGAGTCTTGATGGAGATGTGTGGGATTTGGTGAGGTCGGGTGTAACACCCCCATACTCCAAGTGCCTTACCAGGACCACTTAAGGCATGGAAGTGCTACCATCTCGGTTATCCAAGGCATGATACTCATAAGACAATAACGAAACAACTTAAATGATATAACTTTAGTGAAAAGTACAACTAAAACCAAATCCCAAAATACGGGTACAAGTTCTTAAAACCAACTCGTCTCTTCGAAATCTTGAAATGTCATAAAACTAAAAGACTACAAATGAAGACTTCTATCGTCGACGGTGGCACATCCCAGCCTATCCCGTTACTCAACTCAAACCCGCTCAATTATCGCTCACCATCCCCGAAGGGATCACCGCTGGTTTTACAAAACAACAACCGGGGTCAGTACTAATCACACAACTCAATATATCAACAATAAGATAAACAGACAGCTTAACCGTCACACACATACACAATCACACCAATCCCAACAATCTCAATCACGATCGTCCACCGGACCACCGTCGGTGGGGACCGCAAATGCGTTCCACCTAAGCCCCGATCATCATACCGAGCGATAACCCTGTCCATTAATGTGCACATCCCCTTCCGTGGCGGGTTCCACGAAGGGCGAAACTAGGGCGTGAAGCCAATCCCGCAAGTGACTCCACTCAGCCGAGAACGCATCTCGAGAACCAGAGACAAACAATCACAATCACAGCCGTCACAATACAATTACGATATTAAACAATCAATCTCAACACATCAACAATCATCCCATTATGGGACTAATACGAGTAGAAATCCTACCCGGAAAGCACAACTATCAGACGGTCTCTACAGCTGTATCAAAAGGCTTCTTCTACAAAACCTCCTCCTATCATACAACATACAAATGCTACCAAATTACAAACTACTCAAAAACCCCCAAATCCCTAGATTAGGGTTTAACCAACTTAAAGGAAAGACAATAAAAAGGGTACACAGATCTTACCCTCGACGCAAGGATCTCAACGGTATAACCAACGATGAAAACCGACCTTCCAAACTTCGGGATTTGCTAACAATGCGATTAAAGCGAAGAACGTACTTTGTTTTCTCTCTTGACAGTAATTAGGTTTTGAAAAAGTGTTTAAGAACAATGACGGAAAAGATTATATACCTAATCGCATTATTAACAAAACCCGAGAAATAACTCCCCGTAATCCGGCTACTCGATCGAGTAGCTAAGGTACTCGATCGAGTGCCCCCTTACTCGATCAAGTATCTGCGTTACTCGATCGAGTACCCAACAGGTCAGAAACTTTTATAAAATGCAACTCACCCTTACTCGACAGAGTAAGGCCTACTCGATAGAGTACCCAGAGACTCATAAATCCGTAGTATTACATCGGGTGTTTGGTTGTGTTGTTGGGTCGGGTCGGATGCGGTGGGATCCTTTTCTCGCGCATGCTTAAACCAGGGTTAGCTTATTTTCTGTTTGTTTTTTTTTGGGGAAATGTAAGCTTTCTCATTAAAGATCATAAATCTCCAAATACAAACAATTGGAAGGCATAGTGATACTAACTTCCTTCATGACTTAACAAATGCATCTAACCAATTTTTTACATTAGCCGTTTGACACTTAGTCTGAAATTTCTTAACTCTATTACAAACATCTGTCTGAACAAATTTGACAATCTGTTCTGGATGTAACACAGCCTGTTCCACCCTGCACTTGTTTCTAGCCATCCACAGATGATATATTAGTCCTGCCAATATAACCCCAACAAATTTCTTCTGACTGAGGCTCCTGTATCGTTTATGACACCACCATTGAATGCACTCTTCATCAGGTAGTATCTCATCACACCACTCAGCAACCATACTACAACATCTCCTGCTGTACTCACACTTAAAGAATAAATGACTATGGGTTTCCTGCTGCAAACCACATAGGTAGCACAAATTCACTTGAATAATCTTCATGTTCATCAATCTATCCTGAGTAAGAAGTCTGTTATGACCCATCAACCAACTGATAAAACCATGTTTAGGAACCATCCATGTATTAAGAATCCATGGATACCATTCACAGACAGTATCCTGACCTTGTAACCATTTGTAACCCAAAGCAGTAGAGTAAAATGTAGCCACTCCAGAACCAGGCATTAGCAACTCCTTGAAAATAGATTTTATCTGACAAATCTTTCTCCATGCCCAGCTCGAATTAGAGGTTGGTTCATAATCCTTCCAATTCCTGTCTTTGATATAAATTGCGTGCACCCACTTTACCCATAAATGGTCAGCTTTAGTCTCAATCCACCATACATACTTTGCCACAGCTGCCATATTCCAAAGCATCAAGTTATGCAACCCACTCCCACCTTGTCTCTTAGGCCTGCACACACGGTCCCAAGCAACTAAAGCTGGGCTAGAACTGTCTTGATGCCCATGCCAGAGGTACTCTCGACAAATGGAGTCAATTTTTCTCAGCACAGTTTTGGGGAGAATGAAGATACGAGCCCAGTAGTTGTGAAGGGTACTAAGAACAGCCCTAATCAGAACTAACCTGTCAGCATATGAGAGATTTTTTGCCCCCAACCCTCATATCCTATTGTAGATACCTCATTTCTGCACCTCCCGGAAACCACCCGGTGATGATTGGGCCGCATGTTTGGTACGCGGAACGATTTGTGACAATTCGTAAGTTTATCGTCAAGTGATTGCTCAAACATTTATGTCTACCTCTTAATTATCATCTACGTGCCGATACGGTCGTTTTGACAGTAATTAGAGTACATTTGGAGTCCGGGTCAAAAACCGTCTTCATTTCCTAAAACCGTCAAATCCCGAGTCAAAACAATGTGCTTGTCTGCCTAAGGTTAGGATGTCATAAAATGTTGAGATTATATCTCATTTTGAGTCTCATATCACTTCATTAGGCTAAACATAAAGTTTACATTACAAAATGTGCATTTCATTTAGCTAAAATGATAACCCGACCTTTAGGCCCGTTTTACGAGGTGATAACTACTTTTTTGGGTCAGCCTATTTCACAGAAAGTTCTAGATCTTTCTTTTAGCTTTCCAACGCCACCGAAATCACCTTAATCCGAGTCTTGTAGATAAAGGTATGCCTAAAATACGACAGACTGTCAAACGCGTTTTCTACGCGCAGAGAAACCTACCCGGGAAAGGACGCAGCAGGTGCTGCGTCTCTTCCAAGGGACGCAGCACCTGCTGCGCCTTTTCCCAGGGCTTTATTTTTGTCCAAGTTTCCGTGTTTTAACCTAAGTCGGTTATTTCTGGATCTTTCCTTCCGTATCCTAGTCTTACCATAATTCCGTCGTGTGATTAGTATAAATAAGAGCTTTCGCTCCTCATATTTCTCACGCGAGTGTCCGCCCTTCTCTTCTCCCTTTGCATTCTAGACTTTGTTCTTACTTTTTGGCGTCTACGTGCTTGAACTTTCGACCACGTAAGCTCGGATCCTTCTGAGTACCAGCCTCCCCGTTTGCATGACCGACCAACTTGACCAACTACACATCAATCAACTTAATTAATTAATCGTTTTCCTCTTACGAGGGCACTTTCTTTGCATTCGCGTCGAGCATCACTAATCGATATCTTAGTCCTTCTCGTTTCGTCAACATGTAAGTCTGAGGGTGTATAATCTCTCTTTATTTATTGTATTTTATTGTATCATCGTCAATTGTAAGGTTTATGTCGAAAATACCATTAAAACCGATTTCTAAAACCATGCTTTAAAAAACTCTTTTTACGGATTTCCAGTAGATAACCGTCGAGAAAGGACGCAGCAACTGCCGCGCCTCTTCGAAGGAGCGCAGTTCCTGCTGCGCGCTTCGTGAGGTGCCAGCTTCTCGCTTCTTTCTTCTTCGTTCGTTCTCATTATTCGTCAAATCCTTTCATTTGTTTCGTTTGTTTGTTAATTCTTCACCATGATAGCATATAATTCACATGTATATTATTCATTATCATTAACATGCTTTTAATCATCACAAATCCGACTTAAATCCCAAGTAATCCAATATTCGCGGGTTTTCGTCATTAAATTCAATTCCGGGTTGTAGAAATTCAATTTGTTCATATTGAGTTTCTGTAATTCGTCTTTGATATAGTTTTCATCTGTTATTTGTCATATCTATCATGTTCGTCATTAATCCATCGTATCTAACTTAATTAATTGATTTAATTTGTTTAGTTTGTTAATATTTTTCACTCCTGTAATTAATCCATCTTATATTAAGTCGTTTAATTCTGTCTTATCCATGTTTTGCTGTTTTCACGACCCATTCATATGTTAAATAAACATGCTAATCACTTTCATCCGAGTAAATATCATGAATCGATCATTAAATTCACCAATTAACATTAACGGCTTGCAATTACGGCTTCACAGCCAGAACTGAGCCAAGGAACAGACGCGATGTTCCATTGCTGCGCTATTCCAAGGGACGCATCGATCCTACTGCTTCCAGGTTGATTTCTGTCTCTGAACTCCGTTTCTGCCTTGACCTAGTTTAATTAGTCTACGTATAATTAACTATTATCCGTATTATCACGCTAATTCCTGTTCGTTAATTTATTTGATTCTTTCTTTTATTCTTTTATTCTTTTTTTTTTTCTCAAATTATCCGTTTTAAAGGTATTTTCGACATAAATCGCCTATTCCGTTGTAATTATTGTAATTTTCGTTATTGTAATTCATAATTATTGTATTTCTTTTATCATTTGTATGTTTTCACATGTAAATTAACATTAAATCCTACTTCGACATTAATTATATGCCAATTACGTGTTTACCGACTTAGTATTAATTCTCACATGCTAGGATCAAAACTTGGATGTTGCATTGCATGCATATAGCCGACGATATATCAAGTATAGACAACTTCCCTAATCATTAGTAGAGGCCGCTATCGAGGCGGGCGGGATTAGGTGTTCGATCAAAAGAGCTTCCTAATACGTACCCTCACCCCTTACTCCAGATCTCCGTGAACACCCGTGTTCATTGGCATCCACGAGAGTCATTCTAGACATAGAATGCTAAGGGTAACGATTGCTTAGTGTTCATGTCTCTACTTTGTGTCTTGACATGACACGAGGTATTCGAACGGTTCCAATTTCCCATAAAAATTGGTGGCGACTCCATACAAAAATGCAAACGCTTGTTTCCCAAGCGCCCCCGTGGCCCATTGTCCACAGTTTGGCGACTCATGTGGGATAATACACTTACGTGTAGCCAAGGGTGAAACTTGAACAAGGTTAGGGAATAGTTTGTACAAGACAATTGTCGGTTTTCATAACTCGGTCTTCCTTGATCGTTTCATTCGGCCTTCCTAGGCCCAACCCAACCCATTCGACCAATCGTCCCGTCTAAACGGTCCTAATTCTTATTTGGGCCTAAGGATGGATAGCGATTGACGTCATCCATACCATGATGCTTACTCTTGTTTGTATCAAGGGCCTTCACTACTTGAGGAAATGGACTAAGAATCGGCCTTACTCTTGTTTGGTACGAGCCTCTCCACAGACCCCGGGTTTGATTGTTCGGTATGGCAACCCACCCTTTAAACCAAAACCCTTTTAAATTCACTCAGCATCCCGTTATAATACTTGTATAATGTTTGTACCATATGTGATCATCGCTTTCTAAACAAAACCATGGAGAAATTTTTAAAAGTCAAAACCTCTTTTAAAATGTAAATTTTCGAAAAAGGCCAAATTTAGCACAAAACCAGTCCAAACTCTGTCCGTTTATCGAGTCAAATTTCGGGCCTCAAACCCATTTCAAAAAAAAAAAAACCAAAAACGTTTTATTCAAAATATTTTCAAACCATGTAAATGTAAATATGTAAATTCAATTGGGCTAAGTTAGAGTCAAAGTTCAAACCGACTATGTCCTAGTCGGAACTCTTTCGAGTCATAAACCGTTTTCCTTTACTTTTTTGGGTCTTCAAGTCAAGTCCTAAGGCGTCACGCCGTCATTTTGGACCCCCTACCCCAATTCAGTTAGGATCTAAACACTTGAGTCACACGTCCCGAGGCTCAACACACGAGTCTCAATGGGCCTCATATTTCAGTCTAAACTACAACAGTCTTCTTAACACCTATAAGCAAACCTCGAGTCCAGAATCAACACGTGTCTTCAATCCCGTCAATAAGGTCAACTGTATAAATGTCACTCCGTCAAAGTTAACACTCGAGTCTAAAATTAAAGTCAAGCACCATGAATTCAAACACGAGAAGTCGCTCACGACATTTCACGAGTTCACAAGTCAAGTCTAGATGTGTCGTCTTATCCCTTCCTTTATTTGTTGCCTTAGTATGCGTGATCCCATGTCGAATCAAGTTGTAATGCGCGTCATTTCTGTCGAGTAGGAATCCGGCAAGTTCCGTCAGTCAGCAAGGTCACGAGGCAGATCAAGCCACAATCACCGTGTCTCTCCAAGACGTTTATGCCATGGTCCTAGAAGTTCAAGCTACAGTGGAAAATTTGAGCATTCGCATCCTCACCCTTGAAAATGGAATGGTGGAAAAGAACATGCCAACTAGGGAAACCTCTAGTCTAGGTCGTCCAAAGCTTATCTCTTGCAATAACCATCGTCCTAGAAAGCCGAAAACAGCTGAAAGGAAACCTGGGAGGCATCAAAGGGTGCTTACCGATTTAGGCATGTCTTATATCGATGCTTTGAAGAGACTTTCTGCCCAAGGCATGTTACATCCAATAGGGCCGACTCCGGATCCACCTTTGCAGAAACAGATGAACCTCTGGAAGGGCAACAAATATTGTCTATATCACCAAGGTAGAGGCCATGATATTGAAGAGTGTTTTCTCTTGAAACACACCATCGAAGATATGATCGAAGAGGGCAAGCTTCCTAAGCCACCTTCCGCCAAGAAATCCAAGAAGACCGACCCTCTTGGGTCTAATATCATTAAACATGACGAAGACTCATTCCTAGACTGTTCTCAACTCCTCGCTCCTCATGATAGTGAAGAGATCAATGTCCTCGAAGACGAAGATATACAAAATGGAATGCTCATGCTTTCCATGGCCTTCGACAACAAATTTTCCAAAATAGAGGGAGCTATTGATAGCTTAAACTCTCGGCTTTCCAACATGGAGAAACAGTTTGCCGAAATGGGTAAGAAGCTTGATGCCCAACCTTTCAAGATGAAGAATGTTCATACAAACCTTCAACCTCACAGTCCTAAGGAGAAAGCAACAAATGGACAACCTATTCTTAGTTCTTCTAATCCAAGCATCAAAATCAACAAAGTCAACCTCATGGAGCCTTTGTCAAAAAACTCCCCCAGGTCATTCACAAGTTTAGGCATACCGTATGCCCTAGCCTTAAACAAATTATCCTCTCTAGGTCTTCTTGAACCAATAGGGCCTACCCCAGATCCGGAAAGGAAGTCTAAGTTTTGGGATGGCAATTCGTATTGTCAATACCATAGAGGAAGGGGACATGACACCGAGAATTGCTACAAATTAAAGAATGTCATCCAGGATAATATCGAGAACGGCAAGTACCATGAATCGACCTTTGCTCAAGCTGACATTAAGTATGATGGGGCTAAACTCATGGAAGCCCCACCCAGAAGACCGAGACGGGCTCCTAGAGCATTCGCTAACCTTAGCATTACTTATGCGGCGGCATTACAAATGTTAGTATCACAGGGCAAATTACACCTAATCGGTCCAACTCCAGACCCTGAAAACATACTACCTAGATGGGACAGTAATGCATATTGCCAATATCATCGTGGTAGGGGACATGATATAGAAGCGTGCTTTTGTTTGAAGCATATAATCCAAGATATGATTGAAAGTGGGAAGTTGTCCCTCTCAACTTTTAACCTACAAGGTAGCTTAGGCAATCCTCATGGATATACCACTTATCAAGAAACTTTTCTTGACTGTTATCCTTCCAGTGTTCCCAATGATGAGGACGGGGTGCTCAAATGGGTGAATGCTCAAAGTCGATCTGCAAAACCATTGCTAGAAGAGTAAACGTTCAAGCGTGGGCCGATGATTACGAGTCTAGATCTGAAATCGAGTCAAAGTCCGGGTCCGAGTCCGAGTCTTAGGCTTTCTATCCTATAATTTTGTCATAGTGTCATTTCTTCATGTCCATTTTCATTTCTAGTGACAACCTGGGGGCTGTTCCACGAGTCACATGTCTTCTCATATCTATGTTAAATATATTTATTATTCATTTCAATAAAAGCACTATTTCATCCACATATTCTATCATATCTCTTCCTCTACCCTTTTCCTGTGACAACAAGAATTGGTTTGAGACATTTTTTAAAATGACAACAACACATGACAGTCAATGTGAGTGCACTTATATGATGTTCCGTTCAAAGTTGTAGAGGACCTGAAACTCCGTGTTCTTTTCTTACCTATTCCATGTCTGGCAATAGAAACCGCAACATACCCCAGTTTAGGACGAGCCTATCTCAAGAGATCCTAGGACGAATCCAGACCATTTCCCTTGTTAATGACCCATGACGGAAGGCAAGCCCATTTCTCACAATAAACAACCCGTGTTACTAAAGACCAAACCGTTTCACGCCAAAGGTGCTAGTCTGACCTAAATCCAAGGTCGAAGTTATATCAATCAAATCCAAGACGATACGAGCCATGATCAAAGACCAAAGGCTCAATCAAGAGAAATGACCAAAGATCAATATCCAAGACAAAAGAGTCAAAAGAAGAAGGCTCAATCAAGCAAGTCAAGTCAATATCCAAAGCCAAAATTATCTTTAAAAACCGGAATCAAAAATCTGAGCAAAGGCCGAGATATATTCTAGACCAAGAATCCGAGTTTGAATCAAGAACAAGTTTGAAATCAAATGCCGAAGTCTATATAGAATCGAGACATCAATGAAGATGGTTAGCTAGCAACCCTCACCTAGCCTTTCACACATCACACACCCTAAGTCCTTCTCGAGACCGTTACGGGGAGATAGTTAGGAATTTTGAGAATCCTTTCAAGCTCGTCAAGTATACCCATCCTTTAGGGCCAAGACATGGAAACTTGAACCCACGTCATTTTAACCTACCCTTTATGTGCTCGGGCTACATCAAACCAAGAGACCCCATTTCCAAGCCGCATTACAAGCCATAATCCCATCAAGCCTTAACTCCACAAAATCAAGCTTCAGAGATTTGCTCATCAAAGCCTCTTATTACCGAGCTCCACATTCCAAATATCCAATCCAGTTTCACCTTGACCCAGACACGGAGTCTTCAATACTTTGCAACCCAGGACGGGTCATACCCATATTCATCCTTAGGGTCCACTAAGTGTGCTCACATGACAAGGAAATTTTTACAAACTTAATTATACCTCTTTGGTCTATGATCAGAGGGAGTTATCTCAAATCGATTCTTCGAGTCACCAAAGGAATATACTCTCCTGACCCGTGCACTTTAAGGTCTTAACAACTAAGCTTAGGCACACACTTGAACTACGATCTGGTTTGATTTCACCTACTCAGGTGGATACGTAGGCAGTCCTTTCTTACACAAGAAGGATACAACCACAACACCCAAACAAAATTAACCAAACCTCAAAACTACGATCTGGTTTGATTTCACTTCACGTGAATACGTAGGCAGTCCTCAAGGACACAACCATCTCAACCATCACAATTTTCAACCTTCCAACCTCAATTAACATCCCTTCCACAACCAACACCTCTATACTATGGGCTCCTTATTGTCGCCCCATCTCCTTTTTTTACCAAATTCCAGAGTCATCTTCTCATCCTGGGGGCTTATCTTCCAAGATGCCACCCTTCCTTTATTCCTTTAAGTATAAGCTAGTGCTCGGTTCAGACAATGACAAAGATCTTAGATCGATTCTCCAAGTTATCGTGCCTCAAGAGGGGTCTCTTTTACAGCAAACGGTGGTGAAAGAAGTCCTAGTAGATAGACGATCCATGGCTCATGCCTTGCCTTTATATGCCTTCATCATTCTTTCAATTCTTATACCTTTGGAACTGATACGAATTGTCACCCACACTTGGCTATGGGTTGCGCATACTTAAACAAAGTCTATCAAAGTCATCCCTGTGTCGCGTCAAAACTAAGTTGGTGTCGCGTCAGTCTAAGTTAAGTCTACATTTTGCGTCACGTCCATATGAGGTTTATGTCATGTCAAGTCCTATGTCTAAAGCCCATTGAATATGCATAACGCATTACAAACGACAAACTTCTTTGAACAAGCTTTAAACGACTTTTAAAAAGAAACAACTTTTGCAAAACCTATGTGTTTCCTCATTCGAGGTCCATGTGATAATCGCTTACGTGCATATATTAGATTGTATTCTTGTGTGGCTACTAACCATGCGGTAAGTATCGAAGCGATTTTTACCAAGACCTTGCTTGTCACAACGAGCGAGTATTTCCCGACAAGTGTTTCGACACGCCTTCATTATATTTCCCCAAGCGAGAGTAAGCGGATAGACAATCTCTCTCAAGACATGGAAATAAATTCCCGATTATGTTCCCCAACGAGTTCACGACCAAGCCAGTCATTTTCTCTCGAGACATGGAGATCAACATCAACCCCAAGACTTATCGAAGTTTGTTTGAAGACTACCCAGCGATTTCTCCTCGCGGTTCCACTTTGTGTCCTCGCTACTTACAATATTTCTCGAAGACTACCCAAGCAGTTTTCTCTCGGCCAGCTTCCACTTTGTGTCCCGCTACTCGCAATTTTTCTTGTTCCCAAACCAAAGCCTCCTTCCTTAGGTTCGTAGACCCAAAGTTAGGATTCTTACCCTTAGATTCTTATATCCCAAAATGGCTTCCTTTAGGTTCGTAAACCTTTAAGCTCCCACACCAACATCCTTAGGTTCATAAACCCATAAATCCTTTTGGAGTTGTCATACCTTTTCCTTTTTCCTCAGAAAGCTTAAGCGCACGCGTTTTAAAACAAGAATTAGTAACCCAGTAGTTCCTAAACTTAACCCTAGGATCCCCATTCCTTTTAGGTTCATAAGCCTTTAAGTTCCCATACCAGCCGTCCTTTTAGGTTCGTACACCCAGGTTCACACACATAGCTTCTTTTAAGTTCCCAAACTCCCTAGAGTTCACATACTTATACCCTTTAGGATCACCTTTTTCCTTTAGGATCACATCCTTTAGGATCACATCCTTTAGGATCACCTTTTCTTAGAGTTCTTACACCCAAACTTTGGTTACCCCTTAGGTTGAACTTATATTTGGCCTCCTTCCCATCGATGCTTTCCTTTAGGGTCCCACACCCTAGCACAATCCTTATATATCTTTTAGGTTTTACCCTTAGCTCCTACGCACCCCCGGAAGCATCTCGAGAAAGAAGTCTCAGGTATGGTCTCTTCTTATGGCTGGCGAGCTTCCTTACGTAGTCTAATGGACTTTAAACGACCCTCCCCGATAGTCGACAGACTCTAAAATGTTCCCGACGACGGGTCCTTGGCTCAGACCCCTTGAGCCGCCTCGCGTCGCCATAGTCATCAGGTTGTAATCTTCGATTGACCTGATGGCTATACTTTGACTTTCGCCTTGTCCAAGCCTCAGTCAAAGTGGGGGCTCTGTAGATACCTCATTTCTGCACCTCCCGCAAACCACCCGGTGATGATTGGGCCGCATGTTTGGTACGCGGAACGATTTATGACAATTCGTAAGTTTATCGTCAAGTGATTGCTCAAACATTTATGTCTACCTCTTAATTGTCATCTACGTGCCGATACGGTCGTTTTGACAGTAATTAGAGTACATTTGGAGTCCGGGTCAAAAACCGTCTTCATTTCCTAAAACCGTCAAATCTCGAGTCAAAACAATGTGCTTGTCTACCTAAGGTTAGGATGTCATAAAATGTTGAGATTATATCTCATTTTGAGTCTCATATCACTTCATTAGGCTAAACATAAAGTTTACATTACAAAATGTGCATTTCATTTAGCTAAAATGATAACCCGACCTTTAGGCCCGTTTTACGAGGTGATAACTACTTTTTTGGGTCAGGCCTATTTCACAGAAAGTTCTAGATCTTTCTTTTAGCTTTCCAACGCCACCAAAATCACCTTAATCCGAGTCTTGTAGAGAAAGGTATGCCTAAAATACGACAGGCTGTCAAACGCGTTTTCTACGCGCAGAGAAACCTACCCGGGAAAGGACGCAGCAGGTGCTGCGCCTCTTCCAAGGGACGCAGCACCAGCTGCGCCTTTTCCTAGGGCTTTCTTTTTGTCCAAGTTTCCGTGTTTTAACCTAAGTCGGTTATTTTTGGATCTTTCCTTCCGTATCCTAGTCTTACCATAATTCCGTCGTGTGATTAGTATAAATAAGAGCTTTCGCTCCTCATATTTCTCACGCGAGTGTCCGCCCTTCTCTTCTCCCTTTGCATTCTAGACTTTGTTCTTACTTTTTGGCATCTACGTGCTTGAACTTTCGACCACGTAAGCTCGGATCCTTCTGAGTACCAGCCTCCCCGTTTGCATGACCGACCAACTTGACCAACTACACATCAATCAACTTAATTAATTAATCGTTTTCCTCTTACGAGGGCACTTTCTTTGCATTCGCGTCGAGCATCACTAATCGATATCTTAGTCCTTCTCGTTTCGTCAACATGTAAGTCTGAGGGTGTATAATCTCTCTTTATTTATTGTATTTTATTGTATCATCGTCAATTGTAAGGTTTATGTCGAAAATACCATTAAAACCGATTTCTAAAACCATGCTTTAAAAACCTCTTTTTACGGATTTCCAGTAGATAACCGTCGAGAAAGGACGCAGCAACTGCTGCGCCTCTTCGAAGGAGCGCAGTTCCTGCTGAGCCTCTTCGTGAGGCCGCGCGATTCTCGCTTCCTTTCTTCTTCGTTCGTTCTCTGTTATTCGTCAAATCCTTTCATTTGTTTCGTTTGTTTGTTAATTCTTCACCATGATAGCATATAATTCACATGTATATTATTCATTATCATTAACATGCTTTTAATCATCACAAATCCGACTTAAATCCCAAGTAATCCAAAGATTCGCGGGTTTCGTCATTAAATTCAATTCCGGGTTGTAGAAATTCAATTTGTTCATATTGAGTTTCTGTAATTCGTCTTTGATATAGTTTTCATCTGTTATTTGTCATATCTATCATGTTCGTCATTAATCCATCGTATCTAACTTAATTAATTGATTTAATTTGTTTAGTTTGTTAATATTTTTCACTCCTGTAATTAATCCATCTTATATTAAGTCGTTTAATTCTGTCTCATCCATGTTTTGCTGTTTTCACGACCCATTCATATGTTAAATAAACATGCTAATCACTTTCATCCGAGTAAATATCATGAATCGATCATTAAATTCACCAATTAACATTAACGGCTTGCAATTACGGCTTCACAGCCAGAACTGAGCCAAGGAACAGACGCAGTGTCTGCTGCGCCTATTCCAAGGGACGCAGTCCTGCTGCGCCTGTTCCAGGTTGATTTCTGTCTCTGAACTCCGTTTCTGCCTTGACCTAGTTTAATTAGTCTACGTATAATTAACTATTATCCGTATTATCACGCTAATTCCTGTTCGTTAATTTATTTGATTCTTTCTTTTATTCTTTTATTCTTTTTTTTCTCAAATTATCCGTTTTAAAGGTATTTTCGACATAAATCGCCTATTCCGTTGTAATTATTGTAATTTTCGTTATTGTAATTCATAATTATTGTATTTCTTTTATCATTTGTATGTTTTCACATGTAAATTAACATTAAATCCTACTTCGACATTAATTATATGCCAATTACGTGTTTACCGACTTAGTATTAATTCTCACATGCTAGGATCAAAACTTGGATGTTGCATTGCATGCATATAGCCGACGATATATCAAGTATAGACAACTTCCCTAATCATTAGTAGAGGCCGCTATCGAGGCGGGCGGGATTAGGTGTTCGATCAAAAGAGCTTCCTAATACGTACCCTCACCCTTACTCCAGATCTCCGTGAACACCCGTGTTCATTGGCATCCACGAGAGTCATTCTAGACATAGAATGCTAAGGGTAACGATTGCTTAGTGTTCATGTCTCTACTTTGTGTCTTGACATGACACGAGGTATTCGAACGGTTCCAATTTCCCATAAAAATTGGTGGCGACTCCATACAAAAATGCAAACGCTTGTTTCCCAAGCGCCCCCGTGGCCCATTGTCCACACCTATCCACAACATTATCAACCAACCTAGTACAATCCAGTATAGATAACCTCTTAGGTGATACAGTCACCCCCAAGTACTTAAAGGGAACAGCACCTAATTTCATGTCAGTCGCCCTTCCTATCTCATGAACCAGCCAATCATCCATACCATTGCAATAGTAATTGGATTTCCCCTTATTCATTTTCAATCCAGAAGCCTTGGAGAAAAAATTGAAGGCTTGCAACAACAACTCAATAGAAGCCCTTTCTCCTTTACAAAACAAAATCAAATCATCTGCAAAACATAAATGTGAAAGCTCAATTCTTTTGCAAAGGGAATGAAACCTGAACTTTGGATGCCTCTGGGTTACCATCAAAGTTCTGCTGAAATACTCTAGACACAAGGTGAAAATCAAGGGGGATAAAGGGTCTCCCTGCCTCAGTCCACGCTTGCCTGGGAAAAACCCAAAAACCTCCCCATTTAAAGCAATAGAGAAAGAAGGGGTGGTGATGCAATTCATGAGCAAAGTTATCATATGCTGAGGGAACTTAAGTGCTCTCAATATTTCCTCTACAAAACTCCACTCAATACTATCATACGCCTTTTGAAGATCTAACTTCATCAACATTCTGGGTGAACAACTTTTCCTCTTGTATAATCTGATGAGGTCCTGGCATATGAGTATATTCCCCACAATATCTCTCCCCTGAACAAAGGCACTTTGGGAGGGACTGACAATATCTGGGAGCACTCTACTCAACCTGTTGCAAATCACCTTGGAAACACACTTTTAAATAGTATTACAGCATGCTATAGGTCGAAACTGTAGTACTTGAAGGAAAAGTAGATCTATATACTTACATACTCATATATGTCTTAATTTAATTTGTCATAAAATTAAAGATTGATCTTATGCACGCAAACATTAAAACAAAATAAGGAAGAAACATGTTCTTACATTGTGTTTTCGGTTCAAATGGGCACAAAAGAGATCTCCTTCTCTTTTGTTCTTGAGCTTTCCTTTTGGATGAACAAAGACCCAAGTGTAGGATCTCTCCCAAGGAATTATACCCAAAGCTTACTCTTAATAAAATTAATATTATGTATATGTGGACAGCGGGCCGCCCACGGGGGCGCTTGGTGGGAAACGGGACAAGCGTTTGCATTTTGTATGGAGTCGCCACCAATTTTTATGGGAAATTGGAACCGTTCGAGTACCTCGTGCCATGTCAAGACACAAAGTAGTGACATGAACACTAAGCAATCGTTACCCTTAGCATTCTATGTCTAGAATGACTCTCGTGGATGCCAATGAACACGGGTGCTCACGGAGATCTGGAGTAAGGGGTGAGGGTACGTATTAGGAAGCTCTTTTGATCGAACACCTAATCCCGCCCGCCTCGATAGCGGCCTCTACTAATGATTAGGGAAGTTATTCGTACTCGATGTATCGTCGGCTATATGCATGCAATGCAACATCCATAGATTAATCCTAACATGTGAGAATTAATGCTAAGTCGGTTGACACGTAATTAACAAACAATTGGGTCGATGTTGGATTTATGTTCAATTACATATGAAAGCATACAAGCAATGAAAGGAATACAATAAAAGAAATACAATAATGAAAATTACATTAATTACATTGGATTAGACGATTTATGTCGAAAATACCGCTAAAACGGATAATTTGAGAAAAAGAAAATAAGAGAATAAATTAAATAAATTAACGAACAGGAATTAGAAGGTGATAATACGGATATTAGTTAATTAATACGCTTACTAATTAATTACGTCAAGGCAGAAAAGGAGTTCAGAGGCAGAACTCATCCTGAACAAAGCAGCAGATCGCGCCTGCGGAAGAGGCGCGCGCAGACGCCGCGTCTGTTTCCAAGTGTGAGTTCGGGCCGTGGCGAATCGCAAACCGTTAATGTCGATTGGTAAATTTGATGATTGATTGATAATATTTACTCGGATGAAAGTGATTAACAGATTAATTACACGTGAATGATGGTCATAAAAGCGATAAACATGAATGAGACGGATGTAAACGAATTATCTACATGATGAAGCGATGTTAATGAATGAGTCCTCTGTTGAAATCAATTAACTAGTCTAAACATGATGAATATACAACAAATATACGACAAACATGTGAATAAACAAACGAAAACTATATCAATGACGAATCCCAGAAACCCAATATGAACAAATTGAATCTCTGAAATCCGGGTTTGAATTTAATGACGAAAACCCGTAAATATGGATTATTTAGGATTTAAGTCGGACTTATGATGATTAAAACAAGTTAATGATGATGATTAATATGATACAATATATATGTGAATTACCAATGGCGATTATATCAAAGAATTAACGGACGAACAAATAACAAAACGAATTGCAGAGGACGAGGAAGAAGAAAAAAGCGAGAATCTGCGGCAGCCTCACGAAGAGGCGCAGCGAATAACGCTCCTTCAAGAGCGCGGCGATTCTTTGCGTCTTTTCTCGACGTCTGTCTACTGGAAATTCGCAAAAACAAGTTTTAACAAAGGGTTTTAGAAATCGATTTTAACGGTATTTTCGACATAAACCCTACAATGATGATACGATAAATAAAATACAATAAATAAAGAGAATTATACACCCTCAGACTTACATGTTGACGAAACGAGATGAACTAAGATATCGACTAGTGAATGCTCGACGCGAATGCAAAGAGAGTGCCCTCGTAAGAGGAAAACGATTGATTAATTAAAGTTGATTGAGTGTAGTTGGTCAAATTGGTCGGTCATGCAACGGAGAGGCTGGTACCCGGAAAGATCCGAGCTTACGTGGTCGGAAGTCCAAGCACGTAGGCGCCAATTAGTAAGAACGAAGTCTAGAATGCAAAGGGAGAAGAGAAGGGCGGACACTCGCGTGAGAAATATGAGGAACGAAAGCTCCTATTTATACTAATCACGTGACGGAATAGGGTTTCGGAGACTCTTTGGAAGTGAATCTCGGAAAGATATGAAAAAGATACGTAAATCATGCAAAGAAGGGTGCCTGGAAGAGGCGCAGCGCCATCGCATCTCTTGGAAGAGGCGCAAAGACTGCCGTTGCGTCTATTCCCGTGAGGTTTCCTCCTGTTGAAGAAAGATTTCCGCGTTTGAGTTATGGTAGGACGGAAATAATTCGATTATCTTATGAATATTACGGGATATTATTTGCCAAAAGATAAAATTTATGAAATATGGAATAGAAACATCCGGAACATTCCAGAATATTTTGACTCGGGATTTAACAGTTATCAGAAATGGAGACGGTTTTTGACCTGGACTCCGAATGTACTCTAATTACTGCCAAAACGACCGTATCAGGACGTAGATGACAACTAAGAGGTCGACATTATTATTTGAGCAAACACTTGACGATAACCTTACGAACTGTCACAAATCGTTCCGCGTATCAAACATGCGGCCCAATCATCACCGGGTGGTTTGCAGGAGGTGCAGAAATGAGGTATCTACAGTATACTAGATAATATTAATTTTGTGAAGAAAAATGACCCAAAAATGTTTGATTTTTGCTCTCAAAACCGGTTGAGAGAGAGGAGAATGGAAGGTGTTTTTCTCTTTCTAGAAACTTTTGTTTTTTTTGTGTTGAATGAATAATAATCACTAGTCAATATCTAAGTGAATATTAAGCAAAAATAAAAAGAAAAACCACAAGGGTTTTCTTCCCCAAAACCAGTTGGGAGAGGAGGTACAAAAGAGCCAATGCATGCCCTAGTTGTTCTTCACAATGAGCAATAGGCATGCAATTCAAGGCTAGTTTTAGTAGGTAATTATGTTGTTTACCACTAATAACAAAAACTTAATATTTGCCTAACCATTCTCATATTTTCGGCACATATGGATAATATGGAATCCATATTATTTTTGTCAATTTTCAATATGTTACATGTCATATGTAACATAAATTTGTCATGTATTTTTAACATATTAAAAATCAACGTATTAATAAAAATACGTCATATACAAAAATCGACTTAGTAATTCATAATTACTTGTACCAAAATATTTTACCATTTATAAATCACAACAGTTTGTATTTATAATAATTCATTCAAATTTAATTGTTTCTTTAAACAATAATTTCATCCGAGTAATGATACAATTCGATTACTCAGATCGTATCTCATTTAATCACATTTCAATGTGATACGTAAATTTTACTTCCAAAATCGTCCGTCAATTTTTCAAGTAATTTAATTAACTCGTAACGTTATACGATTAGTTAAATGATCAATTAAGAGTGTTGCCCTATAGGTATGACTTAGGGGGTCAACTGATCACCACCGTCGCACGACGACGATAATGTCAAACTCTAGTCACCAATCATTACCGATATATGTTGACCAGTTGACAAAGAAAAATTACTTCCCAATTGTATTCTTTAAAACGAGACTTAAACATGTGATCATCATGATCAACAGTCGTGATCGCATTATTGTCGGAGGACACATATTCCAACAACTGACTCAGGGATCTCCACTTTGGGCACAAGAGTAAGTATAGTATTATTGCATTGCCTAAGTAGTTGCCCTGACCTAAACACATTCTCAATCACTATAACCTCCTCGCCCCACAATGGGCCAAATCTTTGAAAAATCGATCGTTGTATCCATCGGACCAGGGGCCTTAGTCCCGGAATGGAAAAAATAGCTCTCCTAATCTCCTCCCCGATGTGTTCCATCAAAACCTCACAAAGTGATGCATTGTAAGGCATGCCCCTGACTGGACAATCTTCTTGTTCACATGAGAAACTGGCATAGAGGTGCCCAACAGAGAGATATAGTACTCCTCAAAAGCCTGTTTAATCTCCTCATTTTTAGAGCATAACTTACCCCACATGTCCTTCACCTGAAAAAGTTTATTTTTCCTCCTTCTCTTTAAATCATGGCATGAAAGACAAATGAGTTTTCATCACCATCTAAGGCCCACGAAATCTTTGCTTTCTGTGCGCAGGTAATCGATTCTAGCTGTTGCGATAGTCGACCTCTTTGGCACACTCACTCTCAGCCTGACAAATCCTCTCATTAAGAGGATCCTCTCTGAGCAAGGTTTGTTAGTGCTCCAAGGAGAGCTCGGCAACACGAGTGAGGTTCTCAATGTCACTAAACTGTTCCTTGTTCAGTGCCTTCAAATCCTTTTTCAATCTCTTGAGTTTTGTCACCACTGTAAACATGGCATTGCCCCTAACTTCAGGTCCCCAACTATTTTGAACAGTTTCCAGAAAATAAGGTGCACTAGCCCACATATTGAAATATTTAAAAGGCATCTTCCTATTATGAATGGTTTCCTCAAGGTTAATCAGGCAGGGGCAATGATCAAACAAACCTTCAAGAAGGAAGTTTGCATAGCTGCCAAGAAAGACATTCAACCATTCTTCATTAGTGAACACTCTATCAATCCTACTATACACCTTATCCCCAACTTCATGCTTATTTGTCCAAGTATAAAATGAACCACACCCCTTAAGTTCATACAAATCACAGACATGTACCAACTGTTTAAGTGGTCTAATGTCAGCCAGGGTAACAGGTGCCCCTCCAATTCTTTCATCAATGGCCATCACAGCATTGAAGTCCCCACAAGTAATCCAAGGCCCCCTAATGCTCTAATGATACTTCCTAAGTCTTTGCCATAAACTTTCTCTCTCAGCTGGTTTATTCAAGCCATAAATCATGGTTAGCCAAAATGAGATGTTCCTTCCCCTATCCATTATCCGGGCATGAATACATTGATCAGCAACCTCCTGAATGGACACCATAAACATACCAGGATCCCATATCAGCCAAATCCTACCACCTTTGTGACAGCTAGAATTAGTGCAAACAGATCAGTCCTCACATAGGCTACTCCTAACTTTATTCCAGTTTAAAGACTTAACCTTAGTTTCCAATAAACCAAATAACCCTACTTTATTGTGGTTGAGAAACCATTTTATTTCATTCTGCTTACTAGTCTTATTCATCCCTCGAACATTCCAAAACCCCAAGCTACCCATTATCAGTATGATGATGACTAGATACACCTTTTTCAAACAATACCCTTTCCATCAAACCTGCTTTAGACTTTTGGAGAGAAAGAGTAAGGGACTCCATAAAGGACAACCCCCCAGGAGTAAACAGCCTCCTTTCAGCATTGTCTCCCCTCATCAGTCTAGTCAGCATCCTCCTAGGCATAGAAGGCTCAATAACAGGACCCTTAGTCACCACAGGAGGAGCTCTCTGAACCACAGGAGTAACCACTGGAGGAAGGACACTAGGTGCCACAGTCTTAGGTGGAGTAACTTTCACGTGGACCGACTGCTTTTCCGAGGCATAGGAGCCTTACTCTTGGCCCCCACCTGAGTCTGTTTAGGTTGAGTAGTTGCCTTTGGTTTCCATACCCTGCGAGTTCCAGCAGCCACGTCCCCCTTCCTGCAAATATCAGCTGTATGCCCCATTCCACGACAAGCAGTACAGGTGGTGGGAAGCCAATCATAGACCAGCCTAGCTGTCTGAACCCTACCCACTTCATCAATAAAGGATAATTCAGAGGGAAACTGTTGCCCAATTTGTACTTCAAGCATAACCCTAGCATACCCCAAAAAAGCTCTGGTAGCTGTTGTAACACCCCCATATTCAGAGGAGCCTTAACTAGGCCTTCCTTAGCATATAAAGGCGTTACCATCTCGGTTGCCCGAGGATAGTAATGATCAAATGTCGATAAGAGAACTATTACGTTGTATTACAAGTGATTTAAACAACAAACGATATAAAAGGTACAACTCAAAGGCTACTCAAGCTCATCGCTATCAAATCTCGTGAAGACTCATCCCCGCCCTGACTCCATATCAACAACATCAACACCTGCTAAGACCGACTGCTCACCATAAGGGATCACGGCGGACACATAACAAACAAACAACCACACAAGGTCGATGCGAGATAAGATACGACAATGGCAACTACAATCATCAATACAAACAATGCTATCAGTCTCAAACACAATCACGGCAACTCAACCAACTCTGTTACTGACTGTCCACTAGACTAGTCCTGCCAGTGGGGGACCGCAGCCGTTCCCACCAAATCCCCGCTCCTCATAACGAGCGATAACCCTGTCCATTAATGTGCACATCCCCTCCCGTGGCGGGTTCCACGGAGGGCGAAACTAGGGCGTGAAGTCACTCCCGCAAGTGACCCCACTCGGTAGAGACGCATCTCGAAAACCAGAGACAACAACCACAATCACAACCACAGCCGACACAACACAATTACGATACTAAGCAATCACAATATAACCACAACGACCGACATACTAGACCATCTACGAAACCGAGTAGGCGAACCTACCTTTAAGAATCGCAACCAATCCATGCCAACACATGACATATCCAAAGAATCAAGCAAAGCCTATAAGCACAACACAATCATCTATTACTACCAAGCAAACCCTAATTGCAAAGAACAAGGACACGGATGATGATTATGACATACCTATAGGGGGAGAAGTCAGCAAAAGACCGCTACCCGACACAAGTGACGCTCTCCTAAGGTACAAGGATCTTCAAAAGGCTTCCATGGAGGTTTTAAGGTGAAGGGAAGGGAAAGAGGCGACTGAAGGATAGGAGGAAAGTGGCGGAAGTGATTTGCGGATTTAACAAAACGCGATATAAAACCCTCGCTGAAAACTCGGTACTCGATCGAGTACCCAACATACTCGATCGAGTGACCCCCTACTCGATCGAGTAACCTAGCTACTCGATCGAGTAGCCTCTACTCTATCGAGTACCACTCATGACACGTAACCCAAGATGGTTTTAGCACGTAATTCTAAGACTAATCCCGCTCCCAAGGTCAGTCAACATTGGTCAAAGGGTCTCTAAAAGGGCGGGTATTACAGTCTTCCCCCCTTAAAAAGAACTTCGTCCCCGAAGTTCAACTCACCTATCTCCCGCTCAAGACACGGAAACAACACGACCTCACCCATCTTCCCGCTCAAACCATTACTCCTTGGAAATACCATCCCCTCCCCCATGTCATCATCATCACCGTCTACACTTTATACCTAACGACTCTTACCACTATCATGCAAGCATTATCACCGTTAATTGTCACTCTACATGTATGCATCAATTCTTACTAATGACTATGTATCAAACATCGACTTTGCCATATGAGCCAACACAAACAACCATCGCTCATCACGTGACAACAATTTATCAACCCGAAACATATCTCATATCAACCTCATACTGCACACTTAACACTACCGTGTTACTCAATTCATTCAATTACGACGCATCGCGCCGAGATAAGACTCTTTATGACGGTCCTTTACAATTCATTCTATCATTTTCACTTCAACGCACGAATTACTCCACAAACCGAGGTAACCAAATACACCTCATACAAGTAAAGTAACCAATGGTACTAGAAAATTTTGCAATTAAACAACAAAACATTATAAGCAAACAAAACATAATTTCGATATCGGCCTTTTATTTCGCGATAATTTTCGCAACATTACTCTTCCCCTCTAAAAAGGAACTTCGTCCCCGAAGTTCACCACAAAAATTACAACACATATTACCTATTATTTGCCTCATAACATTAAAGAAAATCATGTTATTTGTTATGGACGTTACTCACTAACTATATACTCGTTAAATTAGAATTCATACACAAACCTCCAGAATGTATAGTCACCGTCGACAACACATGTTAATATGGTATGCACAAGTGTACAAGAAGTTATAACTCCAATAAATAGCTCGTAATAGGTCGTATGCAACATTAAAGTAACAAGAAACTATTACCGCTTCACTAATTGTGACAAATACGCTTATAAAACTTCAAACACGACTTCCAACATATGAAATTAACGGTTCAAAGGTGTTACTATGCAGTAATAACTACCTTAAACATCAAACTTGCAATTATAAAACAATTGAACATTTTTAATTTTTGAAAACCTCCTGTAACAGTGCTACTCGATCGAGTATGCAGCGGTAATCGATCGAGTGCCATGCTACTCGATCGAGTGCCTTGGCTACTCGATCGAGTAGCCTACAGGTCAGAATGCTTTTTATCCCACCTTCCTGCAGCTACTCGATAGAGTACGGGGTACTCTGTCGAGTACCTACAGGCCAAGTTCCTCTATACAACCTGTCATAAGGCAACATACACGCACATATTTGTCATATAAATCGAGTCGGGACGACTTCCCGACTTCTAACATCCTGCAACAAGTTAAAATATCAAATCCGGCCTTATGGCCAACAATATAAGTCCCAAAATCAAAGTCGCAACAAAACAACTACTAAAGTCTAACAACACTACTAACCACTAACACCAACTACCATCAACAAAGATAAAACAAGGAGTATCACTCCTCCTGCTGCTGCTCCTCCATCACCTCATCATCACCACCACCGCCAGAAGTACCTGCTCCCGATGACCCAATCCTCGCCTCCCCTCCTGCTCCTGCTCCCGGGCCCACGTACCATGGAGTCAAGCCACCGTAGGCAAAGGACTGAGGTGTCCCCCACGTCGACTGATCCACCCCGTAGGAATGGAAAACCCCTGTGTAGTCCCCAACTCCACTCCACCACACCGGATGCGGTCTCTCGGTCCCTATCCCCTAAGCGTACGCCATCTCGTGCATGTTCCGGAGGGTCAAGGTAGATGACACTCTCTCTGCCAAGTAGCTGGATCGCATCTCCGGGGTGTCGAGGTAAGGGTAGCACGGAAAAGGCTGCTGCTGTGGTGCCACCGGCCGTGGCCTAGTCTCTGAGGTCCTCTCCCTCACTCGACGGGGTTCTCTCCCCAACCTAGGTCTCTCCACCGCCACGACCGACGCATTCTCGCCCTTTGTCGGCTCCGGCATCACCTCGAGAATGGTGTCGTCGATGAGGTAGGTCTGCAGATGGCGGGGTCTATCATCCTCCTCCTCCTCCTCCTCATCATCGGAGTCCACCGTCACTACCGTCGGCTCCAAGGGCTCCGTGGGTGGGAGGTGCTCAGGAGCTGGAATCTTCATCCAACTCATGCCCCACATCCTCCAAGCTAGGTTACCGTCAGCCAAAGTCCTCAACCATTTCAGGTCGAGATAGTAGTCATGGTCCATGGTGGGCACCGGGGTAACTAGAGGCACGTACTCCGAAGAAGCCTCGAAAGAGTTTAGCTTTTCAGCTAACCGAGTGGCGATGGCGCCACAACTCAAGTATCTGAAAGAGGTAGTAGCCATCAAGGCAAGGGCGGCACAAACCATGGAAGGAGCATTAAAGACCACTTTCCGGGTCCGCTCCGGGTTCAAGTAAGACATCAGAAGTAACACCTCATGGTTGTTCACTTGCGATATCCTTTTCCGTCATAAAGAAGGTTCGAGAGAGAACGGAGAAAGATCCTCAATGTGACATCTTTGAACGTCATTATTCACTTGTTACTCGAGGTAGAGCTGGTTTCCCGGTCAGACAAGGCATTAGGCGGCATACACCGCACTCAGCAGGGATGTCGGTGATGGAGTCCTTGGGAGGCTTGGCCAACCCAAGGTGAGAAGCAAATTGGTCCATAGAAAGCAAAAAACTAGTGTTCATCAACCGAAACTCAACGGTCTGGCCAACGGGGTCATAGATAAAGGAGCTCATAAACTCCAAGGTGAGAAAAGGATAAGTGTGTTTCCTCAGCCTATACAACCCAAGAAGACCCAAAGTCTCAAATATGTGACGGACATCCGTCTCTATCTCCAACTCCTTCAACAAAGTAGTGTCTATACACCTTGTAGGTCTCATTTTGCGTTTTTGTAAGGCTACAAAATGCTCTCTTTGCTTGAAATCAACAAAAACAACAGAAGGGTACTCTGGAACTGCGGGTACCACAGTCCACTCCCTTCCCCATCTCGGGTGGATTACCCCTCCCCGTTTACTTTGGCGGGTTCCTATGTTCGGTCTCGGCATCTGTTTCAAAGATATGACTTAAGCAACTTGCACAAACACGTAAAGCATTTACTTCATGTAACTTGAACTTAACTCATTCAGTTAGGTACACCAATTCACCAACAAATTTCAACATGTGAAGCACATAAGTCATGCCATTAACCTTGAATATTAAGCTATGTACACACATTCACCAACAGTTTTCCAAATTTGACATACAAGCTCAGATTACTACTACTCATAGGCCATAGTTGTGAAAGAAATTATCATGGTGATTACATATGCTCAGCAAATTCGAATATCCTAGCATGATTCTAAGGTTATTCCAAACACACTTCTAATCACATGTGAGGCATTCTTACTAGTTCATAGAAAAGGATAACTTGGAACATATCATTATCACCCTTCAATATTATGAACAACAATTCACTTAGAATTTTCAGACGGTCTTTACAGCTGTGATAATTTTGGCATATTTTCATCAATTATCGTTTCTATTATCATATTGAAGTTTAACTTATACTTATAATGTCATTCACAACACCAAATTCCAATTATAAATCGCGAATTCCCATTTGAGGCACTTTTAAGACGGAGTTTTAAGGCAGCTTTTTAAGGTGGAAATCATCAAATCCATCCTTCAACATGATATAAACAACACATAGGGCTCAGTTCTACCATCTAACCATTGTAAAACAACCAAAAATCGATTTCAATTTTGGAAACCCTAGAAATTTCGGGTTCAATCTTTGCAATTTCTAGTCTAATTTACAGCAATTAATCACAAGCAAACATGGAAAGGAGGCATGTGAATCATATTTCAACAATTAAAAGCACCAAATTGATCATAATAATCGAAAATCTCATATTGTTTCACTTCTCTAACACATTCAAATCAAGAACCATGTACATTAAGAAGAATAGCATACCTTGATTGAGTAGCAAAGTAAAGAAACGAAATTAAGCAAAGAAATCAACCCCAAGAATCACCACTAACCAAAGAGTATGAGAGATTTAGAGAGGAAACAAGGCTCTAGGGTTCGAAATATAGAGGATGAATGGGGAGAAATAGAAAGAATAGGGGTTTTATGAAACCCGTAGGATTCACCAGACAAGAACCTACTCGATCGAGTGCCTAGGGTACTCGATCGAGTACCACCATACTCGATCGAGTAGGAGCTAATTCCGAGTATCCGCAGGAATTTTTCCCACATCCCGACATCATAGCTTCCTAACTAGATCGAGTGAGGTCTACTCGGTCTAGTAAGTACTCGCACTCGGTCAAGTATAGTTAAGTACTCGGTCAGAAATACGAAGTAACTTGAAGATTCCTGCAAAACAACATTGTGTGTCGACTCCAAACTTAGTTCGGAATTTGGCACGAATTGTCATACTCCATCACGTATTACAACCATTATCGCGCAAAATGCAATTCTTCAACAAATAAGATACACGTCACATTACGCTATACAAGTTACCCAACTCGGTTTACCTGCCACCGAATTATTTATAAACATAATCATGCCATCATATTACACTTAAACTTACTTTACTTGTTACTACTAAACTCGTGTTCACTTCAATTTGAAGCATATAATTAACATCAATTCTTTCTTTCACTTATCACATAATTACATTCTTTTCAAACAACTTATTCAATCATGTCTTACATTCTATCATAAGCAATTCATTTTGCACGAATCAAATATTACGCAGCGGAAAAATTTCAACCAACAAATGAGGCATAAACGCATTACTATATGCTATGTCTCGAATTATAACTCAACTATACTATAACTATCATCATAGTAATTACTGTAGGATTTATAAACTCGTATATGACTCCCGTCATCATTAACTTATAGCAAACACCTACATGTTCACTCTTCATGTCACAACATTCAATTCCACATTTTCACGCATCTCTATTACATAAACTTCCGTCACATATCTCATAACCATCGTATAAACTCACTAATCATTCCAAAAACTCCACTAATTTCACCAACGATTACTATACGCGGCCCAAATACTACTATCACACCCCTATTAACTCTAACAAGGACTTAACCGGAGGTTGCTCCGGCACAATTAACATACATATCACACATAGACACACGGACTCCACATTCCCATACCATGTGACTGGCTTAAGTGTCATGGGGCCAAGATTTTGAAATGAGGGCGCCTACTCACCCAAAATCTAGCATCAGCTGGGGCTCCCATTACACATACACCAGGTTCATTTTATTAGACTCCCTACGTTCATTATGTTCATTTGTTACAGGTTCCAAAATCGTCGCTCTGATACCACTTTGTAACACCCCCATATTCAGAGGAGCCTTAACTAGGCCTTCCTTAGCATATAAAGGCGTTACCATCTCGGTTGCCCGAGGATAGTAATGATCAAATGTCGATAAGAGAACTATTACGTTGTATTACAAGTGATTTAAACAACAAACGATATAAAAGGTACAACTCAAAGGCTACTCGCTACTGCTATCAAATCTCGTGAAGACTCATCCCTGCCCAGACTCCAGCTATCAACAACATCAACACATGCTAAGACTGACTGCTCACCATAAGGGATCACGGCAGACACATAACAAACAAACAACCACACAAGGTCAGTTCTGAGATAAGATACGACAATGGCAACTACAATCATCAATACAAACAATGCTATCAGTCTCAAACACAATCACGGCAACTCAACCAACTCTGTTACTGACTGTCCACTGGACCAGTCCTGCCAGTGGGGGACCGCAGCCGTTCCCACCAAATCCCCGCTCCTCATAACGAGCGATAACCCTGTCCATTAATGTGCACATCCCCTCCCGTGGCGGGTTCCACGGAGGGCGAAATTAGGGCGTGAAGTCACTCCCGCAAGTGACCCCACTCAGCCGAGACGCATCTCGAAAACCAGAGACAACAACCACAATCACAACCACAGCCGACACAACACAATTACGATACTAAGCAATCACAATATAACCACAACGACCGACATACTAGACCATCTACAGAAACTGAGTAGGCGAACCTACCTTTAAGCAACTGCAACCAATCCATGCCAACACATGACATATCCAGCAATCAAGCAAAGCCTATAAGCACAACACAATCATCTATTACTACCAAGCAAACCCTAATTGCAAAGAACAAGGACACGGATGATGATTATGACATACCTATAGGGGGAAAACTCAGCAAAAGACCGCTACCCGACACAAGTGACGCTCTCCTAAGGTACAAGGATCTTCAAAAGGCTTTCATGGAGGTTTTAAGGTGAAGGGAAGGGAAAGAGGCGACTGAAGGATAGGAGGAAAGTGGCGGAAGTGATTTGCGGATTTAACAAAACGCGATATAAAACCCTCGGCAAAACTCGGTACTCGATCGAGTACCCAACATACTCGATCGAGTGACCCCCTACTCGATCGAGTAACCTAGCTACTCGATCGAGTAGCCTCTACTCTATCGAGTACCACTCATGACACGCAACCCAAGATGGTTTTAGCACGTAATTCTAAGACTAATCCCGCTCCCAAGGTCAGTCAACATTGGTCAAAGGGTCTCTAAAAGGGCAGGTATTACAGCTGTAGCATCATCACACTTGACAAATTGTCCCACAATTCCACTCAACTTCTTCAAACAGTCAACACCCCAAAACTTGAGATCTGAGCCATAAATTTTCATCCAAATTGGAACCCTAGATACATCATGTTAAAGCAGTTCTGCATCAGGGGACCATTCCTTAATTATGACAGGCTTATTGTCAAAAATTAGGTGACCATTCTTCAATACTGCTTGTTGTTCTTTTGTCTTAAATCGAACTAAGAAAATCCCATTGGGAAGGAATGAAACCCTATCTACCCCATTGGACTGCCACACCCTCTTAACAAAACCACTTATGACATTACTCGGTGGATTCGCTCCAAGTATATTACAGTAGACAGAGGTAGACCAGAACTTTACCTCAGCCGCGACATCCTCCTTTGTAATACGAAGCAACGGCGGTGAAGACGTTCTAGGTTCATCCTGCTCTGGAACTTCTGACTCCAATTCATCAAGTTCAACAATTGATTCTAAATCCCCTTCAAACTCAGCAGACGAGAAACGAATGTAACGCGCTACTGATTTCCCTTTTCCTTTCGAAAGATTGATACCATCATTTTTTTGTGATTTTCTTCCTGTATTAAGTGAAGGATTATTATTGTGTTTGTTTTTTGATCGAGCCATTGCATCTAATCAAGAACAATTACTGTAAGAAAATTAGGGTTTCTCTAACTTTCTCTCTCATCCTTCTATCCATGGAGTTTAGGTTGATTCCATACCTTTATTTTCTGTTTGTTCTCATTCTGTTTTTTCATATAATAAATTACTGGTGGTTTGGGGTGTCCTGTCCTCTTATCCACGGGTCAAGTAGGATGACTGGTAGAGTGCATTGGTTTTGTGTTGAGCCATTTTCTCTGAGATCTCCGGAGATGGATTTGGTGAAGGGGAAGGTTAAGTGGTTTCCTCCTTTAGTTCTCACCTATTTACTCGCTTTTCTTGGGTACGAGTGTCTCGTCAGCGGGGGTTATGTTCCAAAGTGTAGGAGTTTACTCTCCTCTGGAGACAGATTTTCATGGTCTGTTATTCGCCTTTTCTTTCTACGTCCTTGTGGCGTAAGTGCACTTTGTTCTTTCTCGTTGGGTCAGGGGGCTCGCTGGAACCCAGATGACGTTTACTACAGCCTAGGAGATGAATCTCCAAGACGCTTTAGAGGGTCTTGTTGCGGGTATTTTTCTGAAGCTTGTTCGATCAAGACGCGTAAAGGTGGAGTTGATTTTATGGGGCTCGTTGGTTTCAGAGAAAGTTTATCACGACCCTAGGAGATGAATCTCCGAGACTCGTTCCTGGGTCTTGTTGCAGGTATTTCTCCGAAGCTTTATCTATCATGACAAGAAGAGATGAGTACTTTCCCTGGGGCAGCGATGCTTGCCCAAAAAAGTTTGCTAGGGATGTTGAGATTGAAGTCCGTGATCAGACATCCATCTTTTGCCATCATCACGATGCTGCGAGCCAATGCATTTACCTTGTTGCTTTCGGTTATGTTTTTATTAGTTCTTTAGTGTTTTATGTTGTTTATTGGTATGGTTTAGTTAGTCATACCACCGCAATGTAAAACTCTTTTTTTTCAGCTGTCAAAAAAAAAAAAGTTGTATCTTGTGAGTAACGCCCATATATATCGTCATATTTCTTTTGTCGATATTACAATAATCGTCTTTAACATTCAAACAAGGACAATGCGATACAAATGAGACACAAATAAGTCAATTATTTTTGCATTTATTCGTTCATACAAAATTGACATTACTAAAAGCAACATCTAATCTAAGTAGTATAGTACTTCGTATCAAACAATTGATTACAATGTCTATAGTTTCAATTCCTTGACACCTCTTCCCTTCTCTTCTCTTTATCCTTCTTGTTGTTTCCAATTCCCGCCTTTTTTATCCCGTCATTTTCCAAATCATGGGCCCCACACTTTATAAATACAAAAAGCCCACAAAAAACAGCCACTTGTCAATTCTCCTTACACTCAACTTTCCACAAAAGAACCATCTAGAGTATCCATCCCCCCATATTCCTCTTTTTCCACATTCTTCTTAAGTTAAGTTCTTATCTATAACGGTGGACCCCATCTCCCCCTTAATTACACGCGTCACCTTCCCATTGGATGTCGCATTCTTCACCCGCACACCCGTTTCATAGCTATCGGAACAACGGTGTTAGTAACTTAGCGAGGACGAAAAATTACAACGTTCAGTTAAAAAGTCTCATCTTTAACCGAATTTAACGAGACATTTACCCGCCCTTTTACCGTATTATCGTTTCAACCACCAGAGCCTTGCTGCTCATCGTCATCGTCTCTCCTAACACGCTTCACTCCAATCGAGACACCAAACAACCTCGGCGAAGTATCATCATCTTCATCATCAACCTCCATCTTTCCACTAGCGGTAGCGCCGCCGCTAGAACCACCATTCACCACAATAACCGGTGACGGCTTAGACGGTGTAGCTTCCGTCACTGGCATCGCTTCCGGTAATCCGCCGGTAACCTGTTGTCCAGACGCGTAATTACTCATCAACGAAAGGATATTGTTGCATAATCCTCGTAAATGATTCAATTCCTGCGATAACGTCATATTTTCTTTCCTCAACCTCTCGTTTTCCTCCAAAATCTCCGTCGTATTAGTTACACCGCTCGTAGTTCGCTGGATCGCAGTCGTCAAAGCCGCTGTTCCCGGCGCCGGTGACGAGTTCGACGAATGCACCTGTTCTTCGCCTGAGTTCGCCGGTGATACCGCACGCAACACAACGGCCGGATGCGCTGCTACTGTAACAACTGGTAACGGAGTCGCCGGTGCCGGAACCGCCGTCGCCGTAGAAATTTTACGACGTTGAATGTCGCGTAAGAGCGTTTTTTCGCCTCGTCGAAAACAATCGTTCGCGAATTCCCAACGGTCCGGTACTACTTTCCGGAAACCCTATCAAATCGAAACAAAATCGATCGTTAGATGAATTTAAACCTAAATTTACGCAATAAGAACAAACAGTAAACGTAACGAATTCAGTAAAAAGTAGGAGGAATTACAAAAATCGATCGTCAGATGAATTTAAACCTAAATTTACGCAATAAGAACAATCAGTAACGTAACATATTGAATCGAATTGAGTAAAAAGTAGGAGGAATTACATAAGTATTGAGTTGACGAACGAAGCTAGAGAAATTGTTGTGTTTGAAGTATTTAGGCAACAAATCACGAGCGAATTCAGCAGGACGCCAAACAATGAAACCAGATCCGTCATCATTCCACGAGATTAATTCATCAACAGAAGGATCTTCAACAAGTTGATACGTTTTTGTAAGAAACGGTGTCGGAATTGTTCGCTGCGAGTCGCTTCCACAGCTTCCTCCGCCGCCACCTCCACCGTTTGTACCACCGCTTACGGCGGCGTTAGATTCGACGGTTTGGTCTGCCGCCATTGGCGGACGTGCTTGAAGTGTTAGAGAGAGAGCGATAGATCAACAATGGCGTTTGAAGTGTGTAGAGAGAGAAGTTGGGAGTTCTAGAAAGTTCGTGGTGGGGAAATAAATGAGGAAAGAAAGAGAAAAGAGGGGGGTCGTGTGTTCCAGAAGGAACATGATAGAAGGGGTAAAATTGGAATTTGTGTTTGTTTAATTGTTGTTGACGTCTTTCCAGAACTTTCGTTGCCACTTTTTTTGAACTTTTTTTTTTTTTGTTGAAATGAAAGTGATTTGTCCAACTTTCCTTTGTTTTGACTTGTAGAAACATCTATTTCTTGTTTGAGTTAAATGTTGTTTAATGTTTAATTAATTATCTTTTGAGTTGAATGTTTCATATTTATTGTAGATTACTAATGTTATGTGATAAGTTTATTCTTTCTTGAATTGGGGCTATGGCGAGTGACGTGTGTTTACAAGATATGTTGAGGTCCTTGTAACCAAAAAGAAAAAAAAAAAGATATGTTGAGGTTCTTGAGGATACATAAATTTTATGTAAAATTATTGTGACTAAAATATGTTGGAATTTTTATCAAAGATCATTAGTTATTGTGTAAGACGTTCTCATACTGTGAGATGGTCCTATTATATAAAAAGATAACTCATTTATTAGCAATAAATGAACAACTTTTTTATAAAGTGGACAGTCTTATGGTGTGAGTCTGTCTCATAGTATAATTGTGATCAGATATAGTATTAATGGAATAGTAATTGTATTCAATGCTAGATTAGACTTTAGAGAGCTCAAAATCTCGAAAAACATGTGATAAGACCATCTTCGAGGCTTGAAATGTTGCAAATTGGAAAAGCGTAAAAGGGTATTTGAAAGATTGTCCTCTAACTCGCCTGAGAGGATGATCACCTACACTTGGACTGAGACACGACGCTTTGTGATCTTGTGTTCTAACAATGAGGATGCGTGCACGTTATTTTGAAGAGGTAGATGCATGCGTTACAAGATGAAGAATAAAACATGGCATACAAAATGGAGACCATATTATGTAACTTACATTTTTTTCTTTTTTGATATACGACCTCTCACTTTGTTACAAATTAGCCAATTATCCGGGTTTAGTTTTTAACTAGTATTGGTGCCCGGCTTCGCCCGGGCTACCTCTACTTAGCATTAATTTTTTTTTCATTAAATAAAATTACTTAAAGTTGCATAACTAATAAATTTATCATTAATATATTTTTATAACATATCCTAAAATTACGATAAAATAAATTTTGAGACAAATTCACTACTTCCGCTATTAATATTTTACTTTTATTAATGAAACAATAGTAATAACATTTCACTACTTGCTCGTAATCATTGTTACTTTCACTACTCCCGCCGTAATTATTATTCTTTACACACGCCGCATTAATATTGATAATTTCACTACTCCCGCCGTAATTATTGTTACTTTCACTATTGCCGCATTAATATTGATTATTTCACTACTCCCGTTGTTGTTTCTACCACTCTTACTAATCTCGTTGATAATATTGTTACTTTTACTGTTCAAATGAGTGATTACTATCATATAACTATATCCAATGTTACTACAATTCTTTTCTTTACTGACGAAATTGCTTATACTACTTAGGCATGCAATTTTAAGAGGATTATATATTTATATAAATATATTACATATATGCATTAAATCAAATCGAAAGAATTATGCAATATTATATATTATGGATTCTAACTTGAATTATTTATAACCTACTTATTATATTTTTGTATGTTAAATAATTAACATCTCTATATATCTAATAAACTATAAAGTTTAATAAAATTGCATAGATTTTAAATTTAATATATAATTTTATGATGATAATAATTAATACCATAAGTGTGCATGATTATACTAATTAATTATTTTATTTTAAGGAAATTGACCATCTTCTAGTCTTCTATAAATATTTAGGAAAATTACCAGACATCTTTTTTCTTTTAGTTTACTTGAAATTGAGCATCTTAATGAATTATTTTATTTTAAGGAAATTGACAATCTTAATCAATTATTTTATTTTAAGGAAATTGACCATGTTTAGGAAAATTACCAAACTTCTATATAATTTAATTTTAACCCAAACTATGTAATATTTGCATTGAGATCCCTTAATCGGGTCCATCACACGGTGCTATTAATTTTAAACTATATAGTATAATTAATTTGTATAACTTTCTTTAATTACATTGAAATCCCTTGGTTCCTGGATTTAATATATAGTATTGATTTCATTAGTATGTGTCTATTATCTCTTATTGAGCTTGAATTGGTATTTTCCAAACTTTGCACTATTGCTTTTCTCTCCATTTTGAGGGGCAGCGGGCTCTGATGCATGAATAATAGGCGCTAATTATCTTACTTTCTCTATGCATTTTGATATATTTTGACAAGATTATGAGTCTATTGCTTGCATTTTGCATTCTCTTTCCACCTATACCGTTTTCTACAATGTAATGTAGGTAAATGACTCGGGAAAGGGATTTAAGCAAGCAAACAAGACAAGAGGATGAGCTAGCATGGAAGAAGAAGAAGAGAAAGGAGCTGAAGAAGGTCGGTCGGCCGGCAGCCGGACTGCCGACTAGGGGACATCCTTGGAAAATTTGAAGAATTTAGCTCTAAATAATAAATGCCTCGGCACTGGGCAGTGGGCCGGCGGTCGGCCGACCGGTTGGTCGTCGCTGTTACTCGTGTTTTGTTCTAATCTCCCCTATATTAAAACCCTAACCATTGGATCACTATAAATAGCTCGTTTTTAAGATGTATTTGACACAATAGCCTAGATGTAGATACCCAGTATCTGCTGAGACTCCAACAAACACCCGATGATTATCGGACTACAACATGTTTTGGGATCGCAGCGTTTGATCGACAGTTTGTGTACAACTTTACGTCGGAAAACTTAAAACGATTTCGAAAACAAAACATTTCAAAACATTTCAAAAATACCTGGAGTGTTTAATGCACGGCGACGGGGTCTCGATGACACTAACTAGAGTCAAAACCGACACCGGACCAAAAACCGACTCGAAAATTCAAATCCCGACTCCAACAACGAGTCAAACCGAGTCAAACACAAAAACCAAAATATCTCAAACCTTCTATGCTAAGTTTTCCCGGATTCATGTTGGTCAAGTACCAAACATGTGACTACAAAACCTAGGATAGAACAAATCATGATTGCGTTTTTTGTGAAAGCGACAACACAGCTCGAAGACCCGCGACGTGGCTCGCGCCTCTTTGAGCAGCCCAGGTGGCCACGTCGCTCAAAACTCACACAACCACTCATTCTCCTATAAATACCCCTCAAATGCCACCCATTTGAGAGTTACGCGAGTGTCCGCCGCCTCTTTTCTCCCTTAAAATTCTCAACTCGACTTCTTAAGTCACAATCCGACGCGTATTTACGACCTACCGATCGTAAACACGAGCCTTACACATTGTTTGGTACCGTCATCGTGCATTAAACCACTTGACCGACCACTTCGACCACTACACCATCACTAAACTTTTAAAACACTCTTTTACTTACCAAACGGTTTTAAACCGAGTTTTTTCCGATCAAACAAGTTGTTACACTTACGTCGGTCACTCGCCATAACCAAACATGTAAGTATGAGGGTGTAAAAATCCTCTTTTATTATGTTTTCATTTGTTTCATGACTTTAACATGCTAAAACATGCATAACATGAACCAAAACATGGAATAAACGAGCCAAAACCGATTTTTGGTCTGAGGCAGAAGCCCCTTTGGTCGCCAAATGGCTCGCGCCTAAATGGGGTACTCAGACCAGAGATCAACCGTGTTTGTTCTCGTCATTCCCCTTAATCCATTTTTCATATTTGTAATCGGTTTTTACCATTTCAAGTATTTTCGAAACCTTTTTGTTTCATTTCACATGTTTTAACCATAAAACATTTTTCACTCTTAGTTCTTCATACCATGACGGTTAAATCCGTGTTTCGGTGATAATATTTGGTAAATGACATTTAAAAGGTATTTTAAAGCCTTTTATTTCATTTCTTCATATTTTCAAACAAACATATTAGTCACCAACACGAAATCATCCTTGGTTCTACATACCATGCCGGATTTTAACCCGGGTACGATGATGAGTATCGACTAATTACATTCAAAATGGACTTAAAACAATTAGTCCATAATCATTTTCAAAACTATTCATGTCAAGTTTGTCAAATCGAACCTGACACCGAATATTATCAAATAATGATGATTATTCGGGTCTAGTTCTTCAAGTCAACAAAGGCGGTCTAAACGACTCTTTCAAAATCAAACCGGGTTCAAAAACCCAATTTTAACACTTTTTATAACGTTTTCTAAACAGTCAGAACACGGCATACAACCGTTTGCTAACCCGCGCCTCAAGCAGGCCTTTTCTTTCTTATTTTCAAAACCAGAGGGAAGCCCCTTACACCGCCGGCTGGCTCGCGCCTCTTATGGCCGTCTGGTATAGGGCATGTTCCCTTCCAGCATTAGTCTAGGACGATCCCGACTCCGGTTAACCCGGATATAGGACGGATCAGATGACTATTCGATTATTCAAATTTCAAAACCATATTTGCAAAATGCCTTACTAAGACAAATGGATCATGTTATGCACCCTAAACCTAATACGGTAAATGGATGTTTAATTTCCGTCTTGCATGCAAATCAATCATTAATCCAACTCGACATCTTATACTTGATACTTGGATTAAATCAACTGACTTAGAAAGCTCTCACATGTTAGGTTTAAATCATTGGATGCGCATTCATGCATTTAAACCGTTTTATCAACTTTTGCATTCAACCAACCAAGATCGATCAGTAGAGGCCGCTAAACGCGGGCGGGATTGGGTGTCTGATTAAAGGGCTTCCCAATACGTACCTTCACCCCTTACTCAGAAACTTTGGATAGTGGACGACCTTATCCAGGGCGTACGAGAGTCATTCTAGAGATAGGATGCTAAACAGGGACGATTTCCTTATCTTTAGTACCTATGTCAAACGCTGCTTTGTGCTTCGATTTGACCGAGGTATAAAGTGAAATTCGAACGGGTTCCAGGCATCCCACAAATGCTTGGTGGCGACTTCGAACATCTCTAATCGTTTCGAGACCCTTACCGAGACGAAACCGACCGATCTAAAACGACCCGGTCGAAAGCATTTTTACGCCGCCGAGCGTGGCTTTCAAAAGACCGCTGCATGTCCAACAAATCGGCTTGGCGTGCAGGTGGCCCGTGACTACGGACCAGTAGGTGGCCCCAAATCCACAGGCCGGGACGTGGCCCATGCCCACAGATTGACGACTCCGCTGGGGACAACTAGGACACTTACATCTTTGTGATCCCTAGATGGTGAGACTCGAACGAGGTCTTGGTTGGAATGCATTAATTGATATTACGGTCACGGTCGGGTTCCTTGTCCGGGCCCACAACCTAACCCTTTTCGACCAATTGGCTCGTCCCGTCGGCGTGAGTTTTCTCATCCCCGCGTTTCGAATCCCGATTGAGTCAAGCATACCATTGACGTTACACATTTCTGTTTCGTCAAAGAGCTTTCATCACTTTCGAGCACGAGGCTAGAGCACCCTCCTTACACATTTTGTTTGGATTGGTATCCCTCTCGCAAATCGGGGTTTGATTGCTTGGTGTGTAACCCATCCTTTTAAGTCAAAACCCGTGTCAGCATGATGCATAATATAATGAACTGTGAGTGCTTATGTGCTCTTTGATCATAAGTCCTTCCGTGTCATTTTCAAACTTTCAAAAACACCCTTTTTGCGCCGTTATAATGGCCATTTTAAACCTCGGTCTTTCGCCGACCGATGCACGCCTTTCTAGGCCGTCATAATGACGATTTTCAAACCCGGTTTTGTATAACCATTTCAACACGCCTTTCTAGGCCGTCATAATGACGAGTTTCAAACCCGGTTTTATATAACCATTTCAACACGCCTTTCTAGGCCGTCATAATGACGATTTTCAAACCCAGTTTTGTATAAACATTTCAACACGCCTTTCTAGGCCTTCATAATGACGATTTTCAAACCCGGTTTTGTATAACCATTTTAACACGCCTTTCTAGGCCGTCATAATGACGATTTTCAAACCCGGTTTTGTATAACCATTTCAACACGCCTTTCTAGGCCGTCATAATGACGATTTTCAAACCCGGTTTTGTATAACCGTTTCAAATCACCTTTTTACGCCGTTATAATCGCCGCGTCTAGACACGGATTTTAACCCGTTTCGCGCCGACAATGGCTCTTTCAAAACCCGAGAAAAGCACACACCCTTTTCTTGAGACACTTTCGGATCCCGAGGACCATGCACCGTCCCCGAGACCTTTTCAAACATTTCAAACTCGATTTTCAAAACATACAATTTTGAATTTCAAAACCGTCTTGGGAAGCAACACACTGTTTTCCGAGCCGACTCAAACTCAAACCGTCTTCTGCAAACAAACTTAAGACAACCCTTTTCAACTGATCGACTTGCGGAGATTTCTATCTTCGGAAGCCGCCCAATAAAGTGACAAATGAATCTTTTTGAAAATTCCTATTTTCGAAAACTTCAGTCCACCATTCCAATTCCGCCTCGTGTCTATAGAGTCAAAGCAAACGTACTTATGAGTCTTTACTTATGAGTCGTCTCACCACGAGACCCGTCCAATGGCGTCACACCGTCATGTTGGACTCGTGTCAAAGGTTCGGTCAATACCGTCATGTCATAAATCAAGTCAGCACTGAGGGACCACACACGGTCGCCCCGTCTTGTTGAGTCGATATTTGTCTCGTCCTATGTGTTGTCTGCGTTCAGTCTTGGAACCGTGTCGGATTGAGTTGTAATGTGAGCCGTTTTTCTGCCTCAGAGCCATGGCCCCGTCTTCAACTTCGTCTGTCAACCACAACAACAATGATAACAACAGAGATGTCATAACTGATCAGCTAGCCAGCCTACTTACCGCTCTTAAGGTCACTCTGGATCGCGTCGAGACCCGTATCGACGCCCTCGAGAACAAGGAAATTGGGGAACATAATACTCCACCTCCGATCGAAATCCGAGAAGAGGTCGAAACTCTTGGAAGAATGGCTCTCTGGCCCGGGCAACAATATCCACCTTGAAAATAACCGAAGGTTCGAACCTGTTGGGGACCAGTTACCTGACAACTTCACCCTGACTGATGTGCCTAAGTTCAAGGGAGTGGAGGACCCACTCAACCACATCCGTGCTTTCAAAGACTACATGGCCATCAAGGGGGTCAAACAGGAGCTCTTTGCCCGGATCTTCCCATCCTCTCTGGAGCCGATTCCTCGCCAATGGTACCACTCCTTGGACCCGAAAAACCTTACTACTTGGGATGAGAACGCGGTCGAGTTTGCCAAACAGTATGCCGACAACGTCGAATTCCAGGCCAACACCCGTACTCTCGAGGTGCTAACCCAAAACGACAAGGAAGGATTCACTGAGTTCCTAACCCGTTGGAGGAGGGTGAGTACTCAGCTGGTCAGTAAGCCGAGTGAATCAACTCTGGTGGAAAAATTTGTCAACAACCTCCGCCCGGTTTATGCCAACCTGGTGAGGTATCAGAATATCAAAATTTTCTAAGATCTGCAAATTCTGGGGACACGTATTGAGGACGACCTCCGAAAGGGTGTCTTAGCAAAGACCTGACGCGGATATGGACCCCATGGAAGAAGTTGTGCTCGACATAGAGCACCAATCAAAACCAGGCCCAAAGAACACATTTTTTATGCATGAAAATTGGATGGGTTTACGTAAAAGAGAGGTATTATGCGCGGTTGAAGCTCGAGATCCGCACACCCCTTGATGCCGTGTGGGAACAAAAGAAAATCAAATGGGAACAAGGGGAGAGAGGGCCGAATGTGGCGGCACCAAGGGAGAGGAATTCTAGCTTATATTTTTGCATTTTTCAACATAGTTTGAATAAGATTTGACAAAAGGTCTAGGTTGTAAGTTCTATGCATCTAATCATCCTAGAACTTACAACTAGCATTTAATGTTTTGCTTGGAGGCCAAGGACTTTTTCCTATAAAAGGACCTAGCCTCCCTCATTTGTAATCATCCAAAGTTGAAGTAAAAACATTTTAGAGAGAGAAACTTGTTGGTTTCAATCTTTTTCCAAAGAGTCGATGCTTTCGAGTCTTGCCTTAAACTAAGGACGTGCTCCGCAGTTTGAGTTGAATTGCTTGACGCGTTTCGAGTAATTCCCCATTGTTATCACTATAGGTCTAGTGATACCAAATATCCCATTGTTTTCGATCTCTTCTCAAGGAATCGAAACAAATATCCTTTATCTTTTGCACAACAAAAACCCCAAAAACAAAACAATTAAGTCTTCCGCTACGTATACGCATCAAATGGTATCAGAGCTTCGGCTCTTGATCACCCCAAAAAAATCAAGACGGTCCTAAGGAGGTCCCAATCAGTTGATAGTTGAATATCCAACGCGCTTGGTGTTCAAAGATTAAACTCGGCGAGGTAGTTGAGGTTTAATCGGTTGGATCTTGAAGGCACGAATTGAACAAAAAAAAAAAAAAAAAACACGAAAATCACTGTTCACGGTACTGTTCACTGACCAAAAAAAAAAAAAAAAAAAAAAAAAAAAAAACACTTCCTTCTTTTCGAAACTCAAAACCCCAATCACCAAACATGAACTTCGACGATCCAAACTTTCTCAAGGATCTTCAAAAGGCCTTAAAGAAATTACAAGAACACGATCCCAAGTGGCATCCTAGACGTGAACGAGTCATTGACGAGTTCAAAATGAGTGAACTACCCGAGTTCACAGGAAGCACGGATCCCGAGTCTTACCTTGAATGGGAAAGACAAATAGATCGGATGTTTGATTTCAAGGGACTTGATGATGAACAGAGCTGCAAGTACGCCATTTTGAAATTAAGAAATGGGGCTTCATTATGGTATGAAAGCCTTAAGACCAGAAGAGTTCGAGCCGGAAAATCAAAGATAACATCATGGCACGTGCTTAAACTCAAATTACGGAAAAGATACGTACCCGCCACCCATAGGCTTACAACCTATCGTAAGATCACCGATCTTACCCAAGGAAGGCTAAGTGTCCTGGAATACATAAACGAATTTGAGAATCTAGCCTTAATGGGAGACTTGGTGGAAGATGAAGACATCAGGATGGCGCGATTCCTACGAGGTCTAAACCGCAACATCGCCCATGTTGTCGAGTTACAGAATTACTCAGATTTTGATACCTTGTGTAGTATGTGTCTCAAAGTGGAGGCGCAAGGAAAGACGAAGGTGGCAACCACCTATGGTGAGAATAGCCGGACTTGGAAAAATGAGAACAACTCAAGGACAAGCACAACGGGGAACACCACCGATCCCAAGACGACTCCTACCCCCAGTGCTGCTATCAAACCACCCGCCTCAAGGGAGAATAGCTACACGCAGATTCGGTGTTTTAAATGTCAGGGGTTTGGGCATTTCAAAAATGCGTGCCCGAATCAACGAACCATCACCCTAAGAGAAGCCGTGGAATGTCGTGATGAGCTATTCGAAGAGGAGGAAAGAACTAAGGGTATTTTTAACTTAGAAGGAGATGAGGAAGAGGCACCCGCCGGGAACGCCGAAGATTACGTCGCTCCTAGTTATGATTGCAACTTGGTTCTCCGAACCCTGCAAGCTCAAACGTCGCCCATTGAAACGGAGCAACGAAATCAAATATTCCACACCAAATGCCAAGTGAAGGACAAATGGTGTAGCCTAATCATTGACGGAGGCAGTTGCACCAACGTGGCCTCAACAGAAATGGTGGAGAAACTAAAACTACCCACGATCCCTCACCCAAAACCATACGCCCTGCATTGGTTGGATGACGAGAATAAGGTGAAAATCACTAAGCAAGTGAAGGTGGCACTGACCATGGGATCTTACAACGACGACGTCCTCTGCGATGTTGTACCAATGGATGCATGTCATGTCCTATTAGGACGACCTTGGCAGTATGACCGGGATGTGGTGCATCGCGGTCGAAGCAACGAGTACGAATTGGTAAGTAAGGGAAAAAGAATTGTCTTAAAACCAATGGCGCCAAGTGAAGTACGTTCTATGAGTGCCAAGCGTGGAACGACCACTAGCATGACCATGCTTGCTAGTGAGAAAGAAGTGGACGAGGCCATTGTCAATGGCAACCAGGTTTACCTAATGGTGGTCAATGAGACTTCTAGCAATGAAAGCAAGGATGGACGATTAATCTCGCTCTTGGATGAGTTTAAAGATGTTTTCCCCGAGGAACTACCCGCTGGGTTACCACCTATTCGTGGGATCGAACACCAAATCGACCTCCTGCCCGGAGCTCCTTTGCCAAACAAAGCCGCCTATCGGTGCAATCCGATGGAGACCAAGGAGTTACAACGTCAAATCGAAGAGTTAATGGAACGAGGCTATGTACGCGAAAGCATGAGCCCATGTGCCGTTCCTACACTACTTGTTCAAAAGAAGGATGGAACGTGGCGAATGTGCATCGATAGCCGAGCCGTGAACAACATCACTATCAAGTATCGGTTTCCAATTCCGAGGCTTGATGATATGCTCGATGAGTTACATGGAGCCGAGATCTTCTCTAAAGTTGATTTGAGGAGTGGCTATCATCAAATTCGGATGAGAGAAGGGGACGAGTGGAAAACTGCGTTTAAAACTAAGCATGGGCTATACGAGTGGACGGTTATGCCATTCGGCTTGACGAACGCTCCAAGCACCTTTATGCGACTCATGAACGAAATACTCAAGCCTTTCATAGGCAGATTCGTAGTCGTTTACTTGGACGATATCTTGATCTACAGTCGGAGCAAGGATGATCACTTCCAACATCTTCGTAAGGTGTTCAACACACTTCGGGAACAACAACTCTATGGAAAGAAGGAGAAGTGCTCGTTCTTAGTCGAGAGCGTTATATTTCTTGGATACAAGGTTTCTAAAGAAGGGGTTTCCGTCGATCAATCCAAGATTGAGGCGATCAAATCATGGCCTATTCCGAAAACTGTCACAGAAGTCCGATCCTTTCACGGACTTGCTTCATTCTATCGGAGGTTCATTCGGGATTTCAGCACCATCGCTAGCCCTATCACTGAATGTACAAAGAAGGGAACTTTCGTATGGACTCCGGCTGCTCAACGGGCATTCGAGACGATTATCCAAAAACTTTGTGAGGCACCATTGTTGGCACTCCCAGATTTCACCCGCCCGTTCGAAGTCGAATGTGACGCAAGCGGTGTTGGAATTGGAGCCGTGTTAGTGCAAGGAAAGCGACCCATCGCTTACTTCTTCTCGAGAAACCGAACGGGGCCGGGCTCAATTACTCGACTTACGACAAGGAATTCTATGCGATCGTAAGGGCCCTACAACATTGGAGTCACTATCTCCGACCGAGTCATTTCATCCTGCACTCGGACCACGAATCATTGAAACATATCAATGGGCAACAAAAGTTGAACTCAAGGCATGCCAAGTGGGTAGAATTTTTGCAATCCTTCCATTTCTCGTCCAAATACAAGACTGGCAAAAGTAACGTGGTGGCCGATGCTCTATCGCGGCGATACTCATTATTGACAGTGCTCGATATCCGATTACTGGGATTCGAGACATTGAAGGAATCATACGAAAACGATCCCGACTTTGGGGAAGTCTTCAAGATTTGCGAGAACGGAGCTCATGAAGAATTCATTACGCAAGACGGTTTTCTTTTCAAAGGAAACAGACTTTGTGTCCCGAAACTTCCGGTCCGAGAACTCCTTATTCGAGAAGCCCATGGAGGTGGACTTGGGGGACATTTTGGAGTAAACAAGACTGTGGATATCCTCAAGGAACATTTCTATTGGCCACAATTGCAAGGAGACGTGCAAGCAATAGTACGAAAATGCATCACATGTCACATGGCCAAAAGCAAATTCCAACCTGGGGAGTATGTGCCATTGCCTATCCCGTGCCGACCTTGGGAAGATATATCCATGGATTTCATCGTGGCGTTACCGCGAACACAGAGAGGCAAAGATGCGATCATGGTAGTAGTCGACCGATTCTCAAAGATGGCCCATTTTATCGCCTGTCACAAAACCGATGACGCCAGCAACGTGGCGGACTTGTATTTTCGGGAAGTCTTACGACTCCACGGGATCCCAAGAACAATCGTCTCCGATCGAGATTCCAAATTCCTAAGCTACTTCTGGAAAACGTTATGGAAAAGGGTGGGAACCAAGCTTTTGTTCAGCACTTCTCATCACCCCCAGACGGACGGACAAACGGAGGTCACGAACCGCACTCTGGGAACAATGTTGCGAAGTCTGGTGAGTAAAACTTAGAAAGATTGGGATTTGAAACTCGCGCACGCTGAGTTCGCATATAACCGCTCCCCAACTTATGCAACAAAGCACTCCCCATTTGAGGTCGTATATGGTATAAACCCGTATTTACCACTAGACCTCATTCCCCTACCCAAGGATGAAATCATACACAAGGATGCGGAAACCAAATTGAAGTCTATGATCAAACTACATGATCAAGTCAGGGCAAGAATTGAGAAAATTAATGAAATGTACAAACGCAAAGCAAACAAAACCCGCCAGCCAAGATCCTTCAACGAAGGAGACCTCGTGTGGTTACACTTAAGGAAGGAGCGTTTTCCGAACAAACGCAAGAACAAACTCATGCCGCGAGCAGAAGGTCCCTACAAGGTAATATCAAAGGTAGGCGACAACGCATACAAGATCGAGTTGCCCGGAGAGTATGGGGTACACGCCACTTTCAACGTCGGGGATCTATCTCCTTACATTGACGACGATGGAATCAAGGAATTGAGGGCAATTCCTTTTCAAGAAGGAGGAGATGACGCGGATATGGACCCCATGGAAGAAGTTGTGCTCGACATAGAGCACCAATCAAAACCAGGCCCAAAGAACACATTTTTTATGCATGAAAATTGGATGGGTTTACGTAAAAGAGAGGTATTATGCGCGGTTGAAGCTCGAGATCCGCACACCCCTTGACCGCCGTGTGGGAACAAAAGAAAATCAAATGGGAACAAGGGGAGAGAGGGCCGAATGTGGCGGCACCAAGGGAGAGGAATTCTAGCTTATATTTTTGCATTTTTCAACATAGTTTGAATAAGATTTGACAAAAGGTCTAGGTTGTAAGTTCTATGCATCTAATCATCCTAGAACTTACAACTAGCATTTAATGTTTTGCTTGGAGGCCAAGGACTTTTTCCTATAAAAGGACCTAGCCTCCCTCATTTGTAATCATCCAAAGTTGAAGTAAAAACATTTTAGAGAGAGAAACTTGTTGGTTTCAATCTTTTTCCAAAGAGTCGATGCTTTCGAGTCTTGCCTTAAACTAAGGACGTGCTCCATGATTTGAGTTGAATTGCTTGACGCGTTTGAGTAATTCCCCATTGTTATCACTATAGGTCTAGTGATACCAAATATCCCATTGTTTTCGATCTCTTCTCAAGGAATCGAAACAAATATCCTTTATCTTTTGCACAACAAAAACCCCAAAAACAAAACAATTAAGTCTTCCGCTACGTATACGCATCAAGACCACTGGCAGGGGTTACCAGGGATCCACCTCAACCGGATCTCGCCCTTACGGTCAGACAAACAAGATTGATGAGGTTAACCTCGTCGAATCATCTGCCAAGAAAACTGAACGCCCCCAGAGAGTGTTCACCAACATAGGATCGACTTATGCAAGTGCCCTGAAAAGGCTTATGGACCAAGGGAAGCTACAACCGATCGGACCCACGCCGGACCCGACCGACGCCAAGAAGTCCCGATTTTGGAACCCCAACGCCTACTGCCAGTATCATCGAGGGAAAGGGCATGATACTGAAAATTGCTTCAAACTCAAGCACCTCATTCAAGACATGATTGAGAAGGGAGATTTGCCTATACCCCCACCAACTAAGCCGAACAACAAAACGAATCCCCTGGGAATTCACGCCATCTCTGACGATGAGCCGACCCTAGACTGCTCTCATCTCATCTTGCCAATTGACGACGAGGTGAATGTTCTGGAAAAGGATCCTTCGGCGAAGTGTTCGTGTTCGATCTTTGCCACCATGCTCACTATGTTTCAGCAAGTTGAAGAGGCCATAGCCAGCCTCTCTGAGAGAATCATCCGACTCGACGACGCCTACCGTCGACTCATCTTCAATCCCCCAACACCGCGTCCGAGGGAGAATTCCCCAAGCATTCAAAACTACCCACCCCAGGATGGATTGCTCCCGCGACCATTCTGGCATAGACCTCACGAAAATCACCCTCAAAATAATTACCCTCAAAATAACTACTGTAACACCCTACGGTAATTGAAGAGGTCCAGTGATAGGCTTAAATGACTAGTGCTTAAAGGGATTGGAAGTACTACTCATATCAACAAAGTGCACTTTCTTTTATGGTCATCCATGCGAAAGAACTCCAAAGTTAAGCGTGCTTGACTGGGAGTAGTCTTAGGATGGGTGACCTCCTGGGAAGGTTCCCGAGATGCGCATGAGTGAGGACACAATGCGCTGTAAAGGACCCTTGTTGATCTGTGGGCCATGTACACAGCCTGGTGAGCTATCATAAGTAACCACTCCCGACCCGGTTTGGCCCGGGGTGTTACAAGTGGTATCAGAGCAACCCTGCGACCGTGTGGTGATCGGAGGCAGTTGTTATACGCTTCTGGAGGCAGTGGTTATACGCTCCATTGTGATCACACACCTAGCGGGGGAGGATTCTGGGTTAGCGGTTATGCTCCCAGGCGCAACGAGGACGTTGCGTTCTTCAAGTGGGGATGACTGTAACACCCCATGGTAATTGAAGAGGTCCGGTGATAGGTTTAAATGACTAGTGCTTAAAGGGATTAGAAGTACTACTCATATCAACAAAGTGCACTTTATTTTATGGTCATCCATGCGAAAGAACTCCAAAGTTAAGCGTGCTTGACTGTGAGTAGTCTTAGGATAGGTGACCTCCTGGGAAGGTTCCCGGGATGCGCATGAGTGAGGACACAATGCGCTGTAAAGGACCCGTGTTGATCTGTGGGCCATGTACACTGCCTGGTGAGCTATCATAAGTAACCGCTCCCGACCCGGTTTAGGCCGGGGTGTTACAACTACCCCCGTAAAAATCGCCCTCACAAAAATATTCCCCACAAGAACTACCCACCGAGGAATACCCCTCCAAGGTGTCCTCGAGACCCTGAAATTAAAGGCATATGGCGGGACGATGTTGAGGATGTCTATGTCATCCCGGGGAAGGAAAAGCAGACGAAGGAAATCGGACACCTCACCCGGTCCGGACGTCCCAATCAAAATCCGAGCAACCCAGCGGTCGTTCCAACAACGAATGACCAAATCGTCCCAGAGATGGACACTCAACCAAAGGCCCCCGAGAACTCAATCCTGAAACAGCTCTAGAAAGCAAAAGCCGAAATCTCAATTTGGCAACTGATCGCAACATCTTTTGAGCATCGACAGGCCTTGTTGTAGGCCTTGGGAAAATTAACCGTGCCCTGCACCTCTTGCCCAGAAGAAATAGTGGCATACATGACGAGAGACGTCCCTGATCTGAGTAACCCGGTCGTCTTCTCCGACGAGGATATCCCCCTGTTCGGAGCCAATCACAACCTGGCCCTGTACATCACCGTACAATGCCTCCAAAAGAATATACCAATGGTCCTCGTGGATGACGGTTCCGCCGTGAATGTCATTCCTCTTAAAACTGCCCACAGGCTGGGCATCAAGAAATCTGATTTAATCCCAACAAATCAAGGAGTACGCGCCTACGTCGGCATCGTCGCAAGGTCGCTGGGCTAGTCACTTTGACCGTCGCAACCGGACCCTTAGAAAGACAAACCAGTTTTCAAGTGGTCGACATCGACGCGTCCTTCAACATGCTCCTGGGACGTCCCTGGATTCACGCCGTCAAGGCGGTCACATTAACGCTCCACTAAAAGATCAGGGTCCCCTTCAACGTGAAAACGATCACGATCCCCGCTTCCCCAATCAAAGCAGTTATGAGAAGAGGGGTAGCCTGCCAAGCCATTGAGGAGGACGACAATGAAATGTGGGGTTTCCAAGCCGTAAACGCCATAACTGATGAACCTGCAACCTTTGAGTGTGACCCGTTCACCAACCTCACGATCAACCGTATCATGATGCGTCAGGGTTATTTCCCGGGTTTGCCGCTCAATCCACTAAAGTACCCATTGCCTCCCTTGAAACAGGCTAAGGTCCCCAACATTCCCTTTGGGCTGGGATACGAACCTACCAATGAAGACATCCAGGAGATGAACCTCCTAATCCGAAAATGCAAGAAGCACGGAGTCATCCTCCGTCCCTACCACCTGACTCTCAACGGATACATTGTCCCCGAGGGAGAGTTCGAAATCTACCACGGCTTTCCAGAGCCGATCTATGACTCTGTGGCAAGGGCTAGATACCCGGGAGTGGAAGTCTTCCAGGACAGCTACTTTATTCCCGACAACATCGAAGCTGCATCAACTGAGTCCAAACCGTCACCATGCCTTGACGGACAAGCTGTCACACTCCTCTTCGGGGAAGATAACATCAAACACCTCGACTATGAGGACATCATCAACATCGCCTTGAAAGACAATCAGTTTGATCCAACCGCTTTGATCTCCGATACTGACCCGGAGAAGGCTACCTAAGGCTGGAGCAAAACCATCAGGTGGACCGATCGCCAAGGCCGCATTCTCAAGATAACAACTGGAGAAGGCCCTATGTTCAAGGAGGGAAGTGAAGAAGGATCCGAGTCTGAGTCTGAGTCGAGTCGAGTCCGTTATAGCTCCTAACACTCCTGATGTCCCAGTCAAGGTCCCCTTCCCACTGTTTTATCACAAAGTCGTGGCTGATTCAGAGGCTGAGTCTACTAAGGTCACCCCCACTCCCGTGAAAGGTGACAACCTGGAGCCTGTTCGAGGGGCCACTTCCTCTGTTATGTCGCCTCTGACTGATCACGAGATGTCTGTCCTTTCAGAGCTTTTCGCTCGTGTCAACTTAATGAACGCTAAGTTTGCTTATGACTCGTCTCAATTTAACTGCAATGCAATTCTGAATGATTATGAGGAATTTGACTTGAGTGACTACCCACCTCACTTAGCCAAAGAACTTGATAAGCGGGAAACCAGAACCCCCATTATTGAGGAAACCGAGCCTATTAACATAGGAACCGATAATACACCTCAAGAACTTAGGATAGGGACAACCCTGGACCCCTCGGAAAGACAACAGTTCATTGACCTCCTCCAAGAATACAAGGACGTGTTCGCCTGGTCTTACAGAGATATGCCTGAGATTGACAGAGAAATTGCAGAGCACCGGATACCCATTAAACCCGGGGCTAAACCTGTGAAACAGAAGCTACGCCGGATGCGTCCTGAATGGGCCCTAAAAATCAAGGAAGAAGTGGACAAACAGTTCAAGGCTGGGTTCATCAAAGTGTCTGAATACTCTGACTGGGTGGCCAACATTGTTCCTGTACCAAAGAAAGACGGGAGAATTCGTGTTTGCGTCGACTTCAGGGATCTGAACAAGGCAAGTCCAAAGGACGACTTCCTTTTGCCACATGTTGACATTCTGGTGGACAACACTGCCGAGCATGCTCTCCTATCATTAATGGACGGGTATGCCGGGTACAACCAGATTAAAATGGTTGAGGAAGACATGCACAAAACTGCGTTCACTACACAGTGGGGTACATATTACTACACGGTCATGCCTTTCGGCCTCATCAACGCCGGAGCGACCTATCAAAGAACCGCTACCACTCTCCTACATGATATGATGCACAAGGAGGTAGAGGTATATGTCGATGACATGATCGTCAAATCAAAAGAACGGGAAGGCCACATCAATGCCCTTCGGAAATTCTTCGCTCGTCTGCGGAAATATAACATGAGACTAAATCCTCAGAAGTGTGCATTCGGGGTCACCTCCGGAAAACTCTTGAGACATGTCGTCAGCAAAAGAGGCATTGAGATTGATCCAACCAAAATCAAAGCCCTTCAACAAATGCCTCGGCTTAAGAACGAGAAGGAGATTCGGGGATTTCTCGGTCAGGTCCAGTACATCAGCCGGTTCATTGCCAAGCTCATTATGATCTGTGAACCGATATTCAAGAAGCTTTGCGCCTCCGATCACACCGATTGGGACGACGACTGTCAGAAAGCCTTCGACAGGATAAAGGAAATCCTATCCAAACCTCCTGTCCTCATGCCACCTCAACCGGGGATTCCTCTATCCCTATACCTGACTGTTACCAACACAGCCATGGGAGCAATGCTAGCACAAACAGTTGGCAACGAAGAGCGAGCCATCTACTACATCAGCAAAAAGTTCATTGAGTGCGAGACGAGGTATACCCAACCGGAAAAGACATGCCTTGCCCTAGTATGGTCAACAAAGAAGCTGCAGCATTACATGCTCAGCTACTCGGTCCACATCTACTCCAAGATGGACTCGGTTAAATACATCTTCAAAAAACCAGTACTAAACGGAAGATTGTCTAGATGGACACTCATGCTGTCCGAGTTTGATCTCAAGTTTGTATCCCTCAAGGTTATCAAGGGAAGAGCAGTTGCCGATTTCCTAGCAGAAAATCCCGTCAACGAGGATCCAACGACCGACACATGGTCACTTCCTGACGAAGACATCCTTTATGCCGACTCCGACGCATGAGACCTATACTTTGATGGTGCATCTAATCTGAGAGGCTTCGGGGTAGGAATCCTTATAATATCACCAGAGGGAGAACACATTCCGATCTCAGTCAAGCTAGACTTCGCCGTCACCAACAATGCCGCTAAATATGAAGCATGTCTCATCGGCCTACAGGCAGCCATCACACTTGGCATCAAGAGATTGAGGGTCCATGGAGATTCCTCACTCATCATCAATCAGGTATCCGGATCATGGAAAATCCGATCTGACAGCTTAGCTCCCTACCAAGCGAAGATCAATCAAGAGGCCGAATTCTTCGACCAAGTCGACTACTTCCACTTGCCACGAGAGGAAAATCAATTTGCTGATGCCCTGGCAAAACTTGCCGCGCTCGTCAACATACCTGACGACATGACATCGATGCCCCTGTGTGTCGAAAGACGGAGCGAGCCAACTCACATCTGTGCCATTATCGACGACGAGGAAAGCCATGATGAACCTTGGTACCAAGCCATCCTCAATTACAAAACCAAAAACGAATTTCCTCCCAACTCTGATCAAAGAGGACAAAGAGCCATCCGTTTACTTGCATCACAATTCGTGATAAACCAAAATCAACTCTACAAAAGAACACCCCAAGGAATTCTCCTCCTTTGCATTGACCATCACAAAGCCAAGAAGGTCATGGGAGAAGTTCACGACGGAGAATGTGGCCCTCACATGAGCGCAATGATGCTTACACGGAAAATCATGCGGCTAGGTTACTACTGGACAACCATGGAAGCCGATTGCCGTAACTACGTCAAACATTGCCACAATTGCCAAATCTTCGCCAACATACAACACATACCACCATCCCTTTTATACACCATGACATCACCCTGGCCATTCTCAACCTGGGGCATCGACATCATCGGGAAAGTCAACCCGATAGGCACCAAGGGCATTGCGTCGTCCTCGTCGTCATCGACTACTTCACCAAATGGGTGGAAGCACAGTCATATGCAGTCTTGACCGCCAAACAAGTGGCCAAGTTCATTCAAAACAACATCATCTGCCGATATGGGGTACCCCATGAGATCATCAGCGATCAAGGCTCTCACTTCCGGGCGGAAACTCAAGCCTTGCTGGATAAATACAAGATCAAACGACATCGATCATCCCCCTACCGTCCCCAAACCAACGGAGCGGTGGAGGCAGCGAACAAAATTCTTGTCACCATTATCAAGAAAATGCAAGACAACTACCGCGATTGGCCAAGCAAACTCCCATTCGCACTCTGGGGATACCGAACCTCCATTCGAACACCGACATGCGCCACACCCTTCTACCTAGCATACGGTATGGAGGTGGTTCAACCGGTAGAGTTAGAGGCCCCTTCTCAACGCATCCTACTAGAGAGTCAAGTCCCTGAGGCGGAATGGACCCGTCGAAGGTACGAACAACTCACTCTTCTAGACGAACGGCGACTCAACGCCTTGCACAACGTCCAGCTATACCAACGACGTATACAACGGGCATTCAACAAGAAGGTCAAACCCAGAAACATCCGGGAGGGCGACTTGGTCCTCAAGTCAGTTCGAGCACCATTACCCGTCGATCCGAGGGGAAAGTTCAAACCCAACTGGGCCGGGCCATACCTGGTCAAGAAAATACTTTCGGGGGGCGCAATGAGACTGAGTGACCTAGACGGGGAGGACTTTACAAACCCGACCAACCTAGACCAACTCAAGAAATACTACCCTTGAAACCTATCAACCAACAACCTAGCCCAGTTTTGCAACTAGCGTCGACCTAAACCCTTTTCAAGTCAAGTTCCTCAATAAGTTCTGATTTGAAATTGCATGTTTTATCGAGTCTAAGCCACGGCACCTTGTCCGTTTCGAATGTCCTTTGATCCGTCAAAGGCAACATCCATTTGCACTACAAAAACAAACCCCCTGAACTACGAGCATGGTTTGATTTCACCTCTTTAGGTGAATACGTAGGCAGTCCCTCTTATGCCTGAGGGATACAACCACAAAACCCAATTCAAATTCACAAAAAATTTTGAACTACGATCATGGTTTGATTTCACCTCTTCAGGTGGATACGTAGGCAGTCCTTTCTTACACAAGAAGGATACAACCATTCCGACAATCAAAAAAACTATCAAAAAGGAAGAAAGGGAAAACCATTCCCTTTCCCACAAAAATACAAAAATGAGCCTTTCTCCCTTTCCACAAAATACCACTTTCCCAAGTGCAATTGTTTAGGACAATTCAAATCGAATTGCCTTTACCAAACGGATGGAAGAAACAAGCGTTCACAATTTTCGACACGAGTAATCCTCTTATTTAATTAATAATGGGAGGGATTACAATTTCAACAATAAATAAAGCTCGACGAGTCTATAACTTGTCAAAGTTAAGGTGTCAACTAACACACCTCACATAGTAAAACTAGCACAAAACACACAATAACTAGCTAGTACAACATAATAAAAACTCACAACAATAATACAACATAATAATGAGACGGGTAATGGAGGTCTTCACTCTTCCAATCTACCCTTGCCTTTTCCTTCGGGGTACATCTTCCCCTTGTTCTTCTTGTTGGCCCGCCTAACATGGATTTCCTCCTCGGAACGGATCCTAAACGGATCTAAGGCGGCGACGGCCTCCGGTCTAGCACAAGACCCCATGTTCGACCCAAGACGAGCCAATGCACGGCCTACCATATTCTTGGGGCCGGAACTCCTCCTCTTCGGTGGTCTCATCACATCGGGGGTAGTTCCATCAACATATTCCTTAAAGAAGGCACGGTTGGCCTTGCCAACCTCTCGATACTTCAAATCGACAACCTCGTCCTTACGAAATTTGGATCACTCTTCCAAGGACGGAGCACGTGACCATTTGACATAAGCGGGAGTCACCCATGTCGTGGTAACGGGGTTTGGCACCTCCCAAAACGGCCGAGTGGCCCACCATCTTTCGAAGGACTCCACAAGCTCGGAGTTCCGGAAAACATTCTCTTGGACAAGAGTATCTTGAGCGGGCATCTTTTGTTGACGCCCCATTTGCCTCTTTAGCCTTTCGGGATAAATGAAGGAAGCTACCTTCATGCCCACCACCATCAAAGAACGAGGGCTAGCACCCGAAGTGGGCAACCCCGTGAAGGACCTCAAGTGCCACCACGGCACCACCCAACGGATATGAGGAACACCCTCCTCCGCCAATCTTGCGGCCCAATAGGCCTCGGTGGAAGCAAAACTATCCGGGTACAACTTCTTCCTCATAGTAAGGTGACGGAAGGAGTAGGAAGAAGGATTAACCAGAGGCTCTACATACCTTAGCCTCTCCAATAGCCACACTTGGAGGATCCTTGGCGATCCAAAAGAAGGAGCTTCTCCACAAGAGCCTTCCTTGTCCAAAGCTTGGATAATCTCTCCGAGCACCAACCATGATGGATCTCTACCATGCTCCATTTGCTCAATCACATGGATAAGGGTCATGCTACCATGGCATCTCGGCCCCTCCTTATTCAAGACATCAACAAAGAGGTACACATGGAAAAGGCAAAATGCAAGAGCCCTTATCCTAGCAACCTCCGAGACATTAGCATCTAACCGATTCGAGAAGATGTTGATAAGAGCCAACATATCCACACCATGTGGAGCAAGAATAAAGTTGACTTGGCTTGTTGATAAGCCCAACATAGAACGGAATTTCTCCTTGTAGCACAACCGAGTCGGAGGAAGCACCGGAGCACAACCCGACCACCCATCAATGACTCCAACTTCTTCGGCAAGAGGACAAATTTCACGTTTCGGGAAAACGAAAACATGATGTTTCGAATCCCAAAACCGAGAACATGCTTCAAGAAACGAAGGTTTCACCTTGACTTGACGAAGCACCAACAATTGACCAACTCCCATACAATCGAGTTGATACTTCTCGGGAGGCGACAAATCCCGGCACCATTGTCGCAAGGCGTTCTCGAAAGCATCCATGAAATATTTTTGTGGAAGAAGAAGAGGTTTTGTAGAGATGATTTTGTGTTTCGGATGATGAAACAATGAAACGCAAACATCCCTATTTATACGAAATGATCAGCGCATTTTTCAGAAAAGAGGAGAGCTGGCTTCCATCGCCAAGCTGCTCGCGCCTCTTTGAGGCTCCTCCAGGATTCCCGCTGTTGACCTGTCTCTTTCAACATGTGTTTCCTCCTGACACCTCAAACCTCCCGCCAGGAAGCTCGCGCCTCTTCGGGATGATTCCGGGAAATTTTGTGTTTCTTCACACTCACATTTCCTTATTTTTCGCGTTTTACGAAATCCGACACGGTTTCAATGACGCAGCTTTAAACATACGGATTTTTCTTTATTTTTTTAAAGGGGAGAAGGGCTAGTCGCCCCGATCCGCGATCGATCGTTTCCATGTCAGTCGAACTTCCGATAATTTTTCGCTTTTTCGCAATTCAAAAATCAAAATCGAAAATTGATAACAGACATCAATTTTCCTCAAAAATTCAAGCGCTCACAAATTCGAGTCTTGACATCAAAAGCCAAATATACTTGCAAAAATCCTTTTCTAAAAATTCTTTCCTGACGGTTTGAGTTTTATATTTTTTCGAGTCAGTTTTCAAAAAATTTCGACGCAATTTAATTCACGACACGAGTTAATTGCTCAAATTTTCAACTCAATTCCTTTCGAATTCCAAACGTGACGATTTGTCACGGAATTTTCAAAAATCATTTCGAAATTTCAAATTTTAACTTCAAGTTATCTTGGTTAATTTTGATTTTCAAACAAATGCTTTACGTGTTTTCAATCAAATGCTTTTACGTGTTTACGTTTTTGCGTATGTGCTATCTGTTGCCTGTTTTCTACAGCTAACGATGCAGGAACTAGTGCAAAGCAAAAGGAGAATCAACAGCCGACAGCGCTCCTCCGAAACACAACACAAAAAAGCCGAAAATCACAAAATAAACCACAATCCAAAAACACATATATACAAACCGCCTTACGCAAAATACATAACAAACGTCTATCATACAGACACTGGCCTAAAACAAACGTCTATCATACAGAAACTAGCCTAAAACAAACGTCTATCATACAGACACTGGCCTAAAACAAACGTCTATCATACAGACGCTGGCCTAAAACAAACGTCTATCATACTGACACTGACCTAAGACAACGAACTGGGGGCTATCCGCCACCTACCGAACTAAGCACTCTCTATCCTCTCAAACGGAAAAGAAAGAGAGCAACAGAGGAAACAGAGGAGCAACAACGAAAGTAGAGGAGGTTACCATGACGATAACCCTCCGCTCCTGCTCCATAACAAAAAAGAAGACAGTGCCTTGCAGATTTGGATGATGAGGAGGCCAAGGACCATGATGCGATGCACCATTCCGATACTAAACCCCACTCATCAGCCACCCTGTCTATGAGCCACAACGAAAAGGACAAACCGGCCATATCAGCCGCCTATCCTCCTCTACGGAAGCATCCTCCACCACCGCCTCGAATACGGCAGCCTCCTCAGTCGTCTCTCCCCCTCCAGGATCGACTTCCTCCTCCAAGGCCTCAACAACGGACCCCGTAGGTCCCAGACGATGCCCTGCGATAAAAAAAACAACAAACAAAAAACGTCAGCCGAAATTTCGGCATTACGACGGCATGAACTGGATAAACACAAAAACAAAAAACAACTTGCAATACAAGGGGCAATCCCGCCCCAAACCATTCACAAAAAAAGACACAAAAACGACTCGCCCCTCTTTTCAAGCAAAAGACGAGTCAAAACCACAAAAACGGCATTTCAAGACCCATACAAGGTCTGCCAACAACCCAAAATACATTCCCGACACAATGGGGATTTTTCTACGGTTCAAAAGGGCAATTCATACGCTAATTTGAGCCCGAACCGGTCGAAAATTCAAAAACGACCGCAAAAAGGCAAGCGTGATTTTATCGCGCCCCAAGGTGACCTAAAATACCAATGAGGTTCATTTCAAGGCAAACTGACTCAATTCAAGCCCAAACTGGCGCTTATTTTGTCAAACGTAAGACCGTCGCAAAAGGCAAAAATCCAATTTTGCCCACAAACACCCAACGAAGGTCCTTAAATGGCAAACACGGGTTTTCCCAACTACAATGCAACCTAGTGGGACCCACTACCCAAGCAAATAAACTTGGCATTGTGAAATGAGACGGTTTCTCGCCTCACTCACGTTTTTCGAGCATAGAGAGCGGGAACGGGGACCAAAATGCAAACTAAAAGCACCCTTATACTCCTAAACAGGTTTCTAACCTAATGCAAACATCAATTTCACTCGAAATTGGCTCAATCAAAAACGCCCAATTCGATTTTTAGGGCAAAATTTCACCCTAATTTAATCAAGCTAAAATCGACAAATTTGAAAGGATTCAAGAGGAAATACTTACCTTGAGATGACATTTGTTGACGATGGCACAAGCGAAAGCAAGCTAGAAGGTCCTTTAATGGCGATTTTGCGAGATTGTTGAGGTTGAAGATGAATAATCATCCGCAGCTCAACCTCGCGTCTTTTTAACAGAAAATAGGGAAGCCGGCTTCTATCGCCAGATGGGTCGCGCCTAAACCACGCCTCCCATTTGCTTTTTCAGCGAAATTTGGGCTTTGGCCCAATTCCCCACAACAAATTCGAATTTTCGTTGACGATATTGAATGTCGTCATTTCCTCGAAAACAAACAAAACCAAATAGTGAAAATTCAAATTCGCTATTTTCAAAAACTTCAAGCAAACGGCGATCGAAACCGCCAACTTCAAAAATAATAGCGAAAATTCAAAATCGCTATTTTCCTCCAACTTCAAAATAACAACGAAAGTTCAAAGACCGCTATTTTTCAAGCAACGGCGGCACATAAACCGTCACTTCAATCAATAGTGAAGATTCCAAATTCACTATTTCTTTCAAATGTCAACGGCGGCACATTAACCGTCACTTCAATCAATAGTGAAGATTCCAAATTCACTATTTCTTTCAAATGTCAACGGCGGCACATAAACCGTCACTTCAATCAATAGTGAAGATTCCAAATTCACTATTTCTTTCAAATGTCAACGGCGGCACATAAACAGTCACTTCAATCAATAGTGAAGATTCCAAATTCACTATTTATTTCAAATGTCAACGGCGGCACATAAACCGTCACTTCAATCAATAGTGAATATTCCAAATTCACTATTTCTTTCAAATGTCAACGGCGGCACATAAACCGTCACTTCAATCAATGGTGAAGATTCTAAATTCACTATTTTCACCACATGTCAACGGCGGCACATAAACCGTCACTTCAATCAATAGTGAAGATTCCAAATTCACTATTTCCTTCCAACACCAGCAGGGGGCTTCCTGGCGGAACCCGCCCATTCCAAAAACAGTGATAGTGAAAATCCAAACTCACTATTTCCACAGCGGCGTCATGAGTTCGCTACTTTCAAAGCAAGCCCATTTGACGCGCCTACTCCCATGGTCCATCAACCGACCTTATCATTTGGCTGGCGAGCCTCTGTCCGCACCCTTTCAAGGACAGATCCCGAAGATGCCTCGGGTACATTTCCTTATCATTTGGCTGGCGAGCCTTTGTCCGCACCCTTTCAAGGATAGATCCCGAAAATGCCTCGGGTACATTTCCTTATCATTTGGCTGGCGAGCCTTTGTTCGCACCCTTTCAAGGACAGATCCCGAAGATGCCTCAGGTACATTTCCTTATCATTTGGCTGGCGAGCCTTTGTCCGCACCCTTTCAAGGACAGGTCCCGAAGATGCCTCGGGTACATTTCTTTGTCTGGGCTGGCAAGCCTTACAACGCACCGCGACTGGCGAGCCCTCCTCACATACGCACCGCAGCTGGCGAGCATTTATCCGCAACCATGCAAGGACATATCCGAAGATGCCTTAGGTATGACTCTTTCTTATGGCTGGCGAGCATTTGTACATAGTCTAACGGACTTTAAACGACCCGCACGGGCAGTCGACAGACTCTAAAATGTTCCCGACGACAGGTCCTTTGACTCGTACCCTCGAGTCGCCTTGGCGTCGCCCTTCCCGACGGCAGGTCCTTGGCCCGAATCCTTTCGAGCCGCCTCGACGTCGCTTGGATCTTCAGGTTGTAATCTTCGATTGACCTGGGGACTCTACTTTGACTTTCGCCCTGTCCAAGCCTCAGTCAAATCCCGACTCCAACAACGAGTCAAACCGAGTCAAACACAAAAACCAAAATATCTCAAACCTTTTATGCTAAGTTTTCCCGGATTCATGTTGGTCAAGTACCAAACATGTGACTACAAAACCTAGGATAGAACAAATCATGATTGCGTTTTTTGTGAAAGCGACAACACAGCTCGAAGACCCGCGACGTGGCTCGCGCCTCTTTGAGCGCGCCCAGTGCCACGTCGCTCAAAACTCACACAACCACTCATTCTCCTATAAATACCCCTCAAATGCCACCCATTTGAGAGTTACGCGAGTGTCCGCCCCCTCTTTTCTCCCTTAAAATTCTCGACTCCGACTTCTTAAGTCACGATCCGACGCGTATTTACGACCTACCGATCGTAAACACGAGCTTTACACATTGTTTGGTACCGTCATCGTGCATTAAACCACTTGACCGACCACTTCGACCACTACACCATCACTAAACTTTTAAAACAATCTTTTACTTACCAAAACAGTTTTAAACCGAGTTTTTTCCGATCAAACAAGTTGTTACACTTACGTCGGTCACTCGCCATAACCAAACATGTAAGTATGAGGGTGTAAAAATCCTATTTTATTATGTTTTAATCTGTTTCATGACTTTAACATGCTAAAACATGCATAACATGAACCAAAACATGGAATAAACGAGCCAAAACCGATTTTTGGTCCGAGGTAGAAGCTCCTTAGGTCGCCAAATGGCTCGCGCCTAAATGAGGTACTCAGACCAGAGATCAACCGTGTTTGTTCTCATCATTCCCCTTAATCCATTTTTCATATTTGTAATCGGTTTTTACCATTTCAAGTATTTTCGAAACCTTTTTGTTTCATTTCACATGTTTTAACCATAAAACATTTTTCACCCTTGGTTCTTCATACCATGACGGTTAAATCCGTGTTTCGGTGATAATATTTGGTTAATGACATTTAAAAGGTATTTTAAAGCCTTTTATTTCATTTCTTCATATTTTCAAACAAACATATTAGTCACCAACACGAAATCATCCTTGGTTCTACATACCATGCCGGATTTTAACCCGGGTACGATGATGAGTATCGACTAATTACATTCAAAATGGACTTAAAACAATTAGTCCATAATCATTTTCAAAACTATTCATGTCAAGTTTGTCAAATCGAACCTGACACCGAATATTATCAAATAATGATGATTATTCGGGTCTAGTTCTTCAAGTCAACAAAGGCGGTCTAAACGACCTTTTCAAAATCAAACCGGGTTCAAAAACCCAATTTTAACACGTTTGATAACGTTTTCTAAACAGTCAGAACACGACATACAACCGTTGGCTAACCCGCGCCTCAAGCAGGCCTTTTCTTTCTCATTTTCAAAACCAGAGGGAGGCCCCTTACACCGCCGGCTGGCTCGCGCCTCTTATGGCCGTCCTGCATGTGGCCTGTTCCCTTCCAAAGATTAGTCTAGGACGATCCCGACTCCGATTAACCCGGATATAGGACGGATCAGATGACTATTCGATTATTCAAAACCATATTTGCAAAATGCCTTACTAAGACAAATGGATCATGTTATGCACCCTAAACCTAATACGGTAAATGGATGTTTAATTTCCGTCTTGCATGCAAATCAATCATTAATCCAACTCGACATCTTATACTTGATACTTGGATTAAATCAACCGACTTAGAAAGCTCTCACATGTTAGGTTTAAATCATTGGATGCGCATTCATGCATTTAAACTGTTTTATCAACTTTTGCATTCAACCAACCAAGATCGATCAGTAGAGGCCGCTAAACGCGGGCGGGATTGGGTGTCTGATTAAAGGGCTTCCCAATACGTACCTTCACCCCTTACTCAGAAACTTTGGATAGTGGACGATCTTATCCAGGGCGTACGAGAGTCATTCTAGAGATAGGATGCTAAAGAGGGACGATTTCCTTATCTTTAGTACCTATGTCAAACGCTGATTTGTGCTTCGATTTGACCGAGGTATAAAGTGGAATTCGAACAGGTTCCAGGTATCCCACAAATGCTTGGTGGCGACTCCGAACATCTCTAATCGTTTCGAGACCCTTACCGAGACGAAACCGACCGATCTAAAACGATCCGGTCGAAAGCATTTTTACGCCGCCGAGCGTGGCTTTCAAAAGACCGCTTCATGTCCAACAGATCGGCTTGGCGTGTAGGTGGCCCGTGACTACGGACCGGTAGGTGGCCCCAAATCCACAGGCCGGGATGTGACCCATGCCCACACTAGATCTAATCTTTTTCCAAGTTTGAAACTTTCTTAATCCTGTCTCAATCATTCCTTAATTATACTTTAATCTTTCAAGTATTAGCTTAGTTCTAGATATAGAAATTGAGTTGTAATAAGATTGAAGATTTCCTCCATTCTTATTCAATCCAAGCTTCCTTCTTTTTTTTTTTTGGTAAAATGTGAGATATATATATTATGATATAGAACAAGGTTACATATGGTGAGCAAGAATCAATTAATCAACTAAAACATATAATTCCTTCTGCCTTAACCAATCTAAGTCCGTCTTTGTTATAACCTTGTAGTCCCTTCCTCGCACTCTAGCTTTAACTTCTTCAATGACTTGGTCTGCTAATCTCTCAGGCCTTAGCAGGACCCCTTCCATGTTGCTTTTATTCCTCTGCTGCCAAACATGATAAACCACACCCCACATCTGAGCTGCATGTATTCCTTGTTGCAGTTTCGTGCCTGTCCTCTGTGTGCACCATACAATCATATCATTGACTGGAAAATTGATTTGTATCTTCTGACTGATGGACTGTATGACTCTCCTACTGTAAACGCATTTACACAGTAGATGATCTATGCATTCAGTCTCCTGCTCACAAAGCAAGCACCTATCATCAATATCCAATCCATATCCAATCAGCTTGTCTCTTGTTCTCAGAGCTCCATGTGCAAATAACCAGCCTATGAATTGATGCTTTGGTATCACATGTTCATTCCAAAGCCATTTATACCAGATAACCTTTGGGTTTCTACCCTTTAGCCATTCATAGCAGGCACTAGGAGAGTACTCAGTCTGAGCATTCCAGTTGCCAGCAGCATAACCAGGGAGCATTTTCTCCTTTACCTTGCATATCCTTCTCCAAACCCAACTAGAGCTAGTAGTAGGTGTATAGTCCAGCCAGCCCCTCCCTTTTAGGTAATTCTTTTGCACCCACTTCACCCATATAGAGTCTTTCTTCTCAGTAATCCAGTGTACTAGCCTGTCAATCATAGCTTTATTCATTATTTCCTGATCTTTCAGACCTAAACCTCCCTCTTCTTTTGGCCTGCATATTTTATCCCAAGCTACCATTGGCAATCTCCTGTAATTTGCACTACTAGCTTCCTTCTTTTGCATTCTAGTTGGTATCATTTCTTTCCCTTGTTCATTTGATTACATTTGTCTTTCTTCTAGTTTCATTTGTTAGTAATTATTGAATTCGTCTTGTTTGTTGCTAGAATAGAGTAATTCTCTCTCTTGTTCATTTATTCATGTTTCTTGGTATTGTTCTTCTAGTAAAGTTAGGATCTTTGGCTTGATTGTGTCAAAGTACCTTCTTTTTTCTATTAATCCATTTTAATTATAGTTCAATTAATTAATTATATTCTTCCACATAATTATTTGCATGATAAATTGTACTCCCTCCCTACCATACAAATGGTAACGTGGTAAAAAATGGGGTTTTTAAGAAAAGAGGGTAAAAGAAGGGGTAAAGAGGAAAGAAAATAAGTGGGGTATGTAATTGTGGGTTTAATTGTGAGTTGGTAGGTGGGGTATGTAGTGACATTTTATGTAAATATCATATGGATATAAGGATAATTATTTGGTAATATTGTGGGTCAAATAAGGAATGTTACCATTGGTGTGGTATGGCCGTATTAGGTAAGTGTTATCATTGGTCTGGTACGGAGGGAGTAGACATCAATTTCATACCATGTTTATTGTCAAAGTTGCAACCTTTATCAATTGTTTAGTTTTAATCAAAATGAGTAGTGGGTAGTTCCCTTACTAGGGTATGATTAGACCCCAACATGAGTAATATACCTAATTAGTTTCACTTAAATTAGTTGTTCAGGGGAAATTTGTTCGGGTTTAAGCAAGAGGTTTGACTTGTCTATGTTCTAATCGAGATTCTTGTTGGTTTTTGATCCTTGGCCATCAATGGGAATTGATTAGGTTGGGAGTCGACTATCTCATTTAGTTTATTTGTCGACTTGGGTTGAACCCGGGAGGGAGAACTCAAGGAGGGTGCTCTTGTTTAACTGTTTGAACTTCACCTTTGGGAAAAGGGACGGAATGACCGAGGACTTATCGCAGGCTTAAAACCTTGACTTTTGTGAGAGGTGAGCGAGAATGGGCCTGTTTTGGCGAACCTTTAGCATTGAGTTGGGGAATCGACTTACGAGCCCGGGAGGGAGGTGAGTCGGTACTACTAGTGTCCTATTATGCGCCCGGAAGGGAGTTAATAGGCGACCTAGAGGCATTTCCACCCAATAGTCTACCCCTTGACAATTAGTTAACGAAACTAAATGGTGTATTACAAATGTTGGTAGTTGAGTCGTGCCCTAGGCCTTAATATACTTGAGTAAAATCAAATTTTATTAGCTTGCTTTCTTATTTTAGCATTTGCATTAGTTAATTTCATTTACTTGTTAGCTAGTATAGTTCATTTACATAAACAACCATCCAAGCAGTTTCGCTTGACTTAGCTAAACACAAGAATTAGAACAATTAGTAGTCACTGTGCTCTTTGTGGTTCGACCCTCAAATAGTGCAACGTACCCTCATTCAGTTGCGAGGTTTTAAAACTATCATCAGGCTCGGAGAGCTAGGACGGATTCCATTGAGAATCAGTATAAGAACTCAAGTTATGATCAAGCTCGACTTTGGCTCTTCCCGCATGCTCCAGTCAGGGAATATGACATCGTAATACACGAAGCCATTAAGCATGCCTGACTTGGTACTTTGCTCGCCTGAAGTTTCGTCTCCGGGATGAGGTGGAGAATAGGGTCATTGTCAAAGAGGTCATTAACAAGTCAATGGTGAATAAAGATATTAAGAAGGAGGATGACATTTGAAAGGGTAATTATTTACTTTCTCTTTATATTCTTTGATTGACTGAGGCATGAAGCCAATCAGCCTGATCGAATTACTTGCTCCACGGATTAAGGGGGTATCCTCTTGTTGCAGTCACTATTGCAAGGACATAAGTTGCTACATTCGCAATTTAGGCCTTTGACCGAGACCAAATAATAATCAGGTAAGCGCAGAGTGAAGATGCATGCCAAGATGGGATAAGTGAAGCATATCAAAGATTTCGAAAGTAGAAATAACTAGGTTGTATATTTGCAAGGTTGTTTATACTTACGTTCAATGACATAGTCACATTTTATGTAATAAGGTCTCAAAACCCTGTTTTAATTAAAATAAGGAAATTTTTAAAATTAAGTTTACATCATTTGGAATCTCAAGACCCAACTAAATTAAGATTTGATCTTTCCCACTTAAACTAATATAAGGAGGGTATTTAATGACTAAGGCTAAATACTCCAATGTTGTTTTGGTGGTTGTGGTATCACATTTCACAAAGGTAACGAAGTTTCAATAATTCTTGGTTGAGGGCCTCCCACTAAATTTCACGGTTGGCTGCGCCACTACCGGCAACCGAGGGTTAATAGGGACTAACTGCGAATTCTTTCTCCGCAATAACATAGTTGTATTTTATAAAACATTGTGACTCCATCAATTTTTAGTTTCTTAACCACACTTTCTTTGCACGTTATTGAATATATGATCATAAGTATGAACATTAATAATTCTAGTAAGAACTTATTGCAACTTTCTGTGTGTTGACATGGGTGTTTTTTAGAGGTATTTAGCGTATTTTATTGCTTCACACGTAGCACAATCCAATTTGGCTAGCTTGGTTTGTAAAAGATAAATGAATAAGGTAATTTTGTTTTGAATTTAATTTCAACTACTTTTTGTTCAATTTAGTTCATTATTATTCAATTTTTCAATTTAATTCGATTTAGTATAATATAGTTTACTATGAAAATTTTCGTCTTAGGTTCAAATCCTTTTTAAATCTATATTGGCTTTAAATTATGCTTTGTTAATAGATCTCGTTGCGTGGTTTAGCAACCTAACTATTATCATACATACATGGTGCTAAGACTAGTCAAACCTTAGCTCGACAAACCCGACCATTATTTAGGGTTAAGACTCGTAAATTTTGAAACTTTTGACTCCTATTTTGAGGATGTCCCGACTTTTAACCCATATTCGACCCGACCTGTTTACAATCCCGTTGCTAAGTTTCTCGGGGTCCTAGACAAAAGTGTAAATTGGGGCCTTTCAAAAAATACAATGTATAATACGGAGTAGTTTTTTTTTCTTTTAAAAAACTACCATATCAATACTATTAATAATACGTTACCCTTGGTAGATTTGTAGTGAAGATTAAGGGGTGGTGGGAAGGGAATTTTTTTTTTATGGTGGCCGAATTTGGGAGCGACCGATTTATTCGACAGTGTCCATAATTTGGAGTGGGTTTAATGCAATTCTTTAGTGCAGTGGAAAAGGCATGTTATGTGGGTTTTGGGCGGAGCCATGCCGGGTTTGAGGTAGGTTGTTTTGCTTTCGCCTAAAAATAAGATTTTCCGAAGAGGTAGTGGCCGAATTTTAGCGGTGACTGAAGGGTTAGTGGTCAATTTTAGTAGTGAGATGATGCAATTTTAGTGTTAATTTGGTAGAGAGGTTGATGGCCTATAATTTTGGTGGTGTTTTGATCGAAGGAATTGTGACCATAATATTACTAGTAGGTTTACTGCAATTCTTGAGGTTGCAGAAGATGGAGTAAGGGTGGTGGGTGGTGTTATCGAAAAAGGATTAACTCTTGAGGCGTTAAAACTTTTATCAAGAGCAGGAGGCTCTAACTACATATTAGAAAATCATCTTAACTAAAACTTTAAGGTTATCACTTACTATGGAGGCCAAATCAATGGTCATATACTCATATACCTTAACACTTAACTGTTGAAATTAAGATTCCGTTGTTTGGGAATTAGAAGATGTGATTCTAATTTCTAACTAAAGAAGAAAAAGTCGGGAATTTGGGTCTTGGAAAAAAAAAGAGGAGAGAAAGGCCCTGTTCTTTCTGGCTTTTTATAGCCGAATCAATCAGATTGAATCAATGGAGCCGAAATAATCAATCGAAATAAGAATCAATCAATGGAGCCAATCAATCAATGGAGCCGAGCCGATCAATCGAATCAATGGAGTGAATCCGAATCAATCAATCAATCAATCGAATCAATAAAGTCAATTGAGTAATCAATCGAAATAATCATATTAATATTAATAATAATAATATTTAATATTATTGTTATTATCAACAATAATAATACTAATATTCATAGTATAATACTATTTATACTAATACTAAAATTTTTAAGAAAAAAATTATAATATTATATATGAATAATCATAAATTATAATAATGAAAAAATAGTAATTTTTTACTAATAATATTCTTAATAACAATAATAAATAATAATGTCAATATTAATAATGATATTAGTAAAAATAGTTGTTTCGAATAAAAATACTCAAGTAAGAGTTGCTCGAATCGGGGTCGGGTCAACGCGCTCCTCTCAGACGATGGCACCTCGAACCTATGCTTGCTCTCTCCGGATGGATCTTTTACGGGTAACAAATAGGGCCTCGAAGGGCTCGCAATAGGTCCTTCTATGATGCCTTACGGTACTGGTGGATAGTTGAGACATTGCTTGAAGCTAAGTTTTCCGTGCCCTCTCATAGTAGCTCGAGTAGTTTTACTTCTAGAGAGAGGAAGTTGTTGGTGAGAAGTATTTTACCATTGATTGGTCAATAATGAGGTATTTATAGGTTTTTATGTGTACCTCAAATGATGGCTTGGAAAGCATGGTTACCATATTCGCTATGAATACGCCTTACCGATTCGCGATTCGCTTATAGAAAATGTGTTATATGTATTTTTAGTAATCAATTTGATAGAATTCGCTTTTAACGATTCGTGATTCGTAGGGTATCAACTATCAAGTGAATCCGTAACCATGTTTGCAAGCGTGTTGACTTGTATGACCCCGTATTGGCTAGTGGGTCAAGTCGGTTGAGCGTGCCCCATCAATAATATTAATAATAAATGTTATTAATTTTAATAATAATACCAATAATAATTATAATAACAACAACAACAACAACAATAATAATAATAATAATAATAATAATATTATTATTAACATTAATAACATTATTATTCACAATAACAACAACAACAACAACAACAACAACATTAATAACATTATTATTCATTTTAATAATAATATTCATAATAATAATAGTAATTATAATAAATAAATTATTATTAACATTATTATTAACAATATTATTAAATATAATAATAATAATAATAATAATAATAATAATAATAATAAAGAATAATAATATTAAAAAAATAGTATTATTGATAACAAAATTAATAATAACTATTAAATTTAAGATGAGTAAAGTTTGAAATGAGTCAACTTAATGGAGTCAATCAATCGAATGGAGCTGAAATGAGCTAAACCGAATCGAATGGAGCTGAATCAACTAAATCAACTAAATGGAGCCGAATCAACTCGAGCCAATCAATCGAATAGAGTGAAGTTGAATCAAATGGGCTGAAAATAAGCCAGAAAGAACAGGGCCAAAGAGTAGGTGAGAAATTAGAAAACAGTTGCTTTGTTTTTGGTAAATTAGATTTTTTTTTTTTTCATTTTCTACCATTATTATTTTAAAATCTAGAAGAATGTGCCTTTTCAGGCCATTATCCCTCTAGACTACCTTTAGAACCAGTCCTGCATGTTTAACCACTAATGGTGAAATGTCTATTAATACTAGTGCTAAAAATAGGAGTACATAGTACAAATGTAACTCAATAAAGTGCAGAGCTTCATTTTTTTCGGAAAAAATGAAGTAGATTATTAAGAAGGGTTTTTTGTCAGAAATTACCTTTTATTTAGGGTCATTTGTGAACAACTACCTTTCATTTTATTTTTGGCTTTCAACTACCTTTCATTTCTTCATTTTGCGAAAGACTACTAAAAATCCACTTCCGATGAAAAAAAGTCAACTTTCCGGCGTTGAATTACCATTTCATGTTGAATCTTACTCTTTACTTCATAACCCTAATAATCGATGATAAAGATTTGATTAAACCCAACATTAATCACCCCAATTTGTCTATCTCTTACCAGAATCAAAGTCCTAATCGCTGAAACAAAAGCATCATCGATATTCCCAATTGTAAAATATCGACAACGTTTTAATAACTATCAACGACGTTTTACAAAAAAAAAAAAGACGACACTGCCCCTCACTCTCTCACTATCACTATCTCACAAACTTGCCATTTTCTCTCTAATTCAACTAAAACACAACCCGCCTTCACCTTCCACCGCCACCACCCCCTAGCCGGCCCACCAAGACGACCACCACCAGCCCTCTGACCGCCGTCCAGACACCATGGTCCATGAATTTATTCTACTTGTATAGTATGGAATAGACATATAAAAACATACTCCCTCCTATTTACTATTTTCTTCCCTATTTCCTTAAACGGATTATTCAGGTTTTCTTCCCCTTTCTTATTTTGGAAACTTTTACTTTTATTTTATTCATCCCTCTCTTCTATTACCAAACCCCACCCAACTTTTACTCTTATTTTATTCATCCCTCTCTTCTATCACCAAACCCCACATAACTCACAATTCCTTATTTAATTCTTAATTATTCATTCTTCTCTCCAATCCACAAACCCCACCATCTTCATTTATTCATTCTTTAATCATCTCATAAAATCTTGTGCCCACATCAATGGGGAAGAAAACCCCGAATAGGAGGGAGTATATGTCTAATTTTTCCAATACAAAAACTTATTTTTTGTCAGAATGTAGAGTTGTATAGTGGAGCATTTTGAAGAAAAAAAGTTGGATCAAGAACACATAACTTATGAAGAGAATTATGTACATATTTTTTAAGACTAAAAAATACGTATAAAAAAACACTTGTAAATTTGCCAATTTGGACGTATGCTGTAATTGAGTAACCAAGAACACATGTTCATGTGTAAGCATTGTTGGACGTATGTTTCACCCATGGGCCAAATGTTGGAAATCAACGTTTAACCATGGGGCAAAGTTGAATTTCAATTTTTTCCCATGGACAAACGTTAATACTCGAGGTTTGGTCCATGGTCGAATGTTAAAATTCAACGTTTTTCCATGGTTAAATGTTAAAATCTCAATGTTTCATCCATGGATGATTGTTGAATTTCAACTTTCCAGCCATGGTTCGTTCATTTTTTTTAACCGTGTTTAATGCCTATTGTCGATTTTTTTTAATTGTGTTTAATGCCTTTAATTGCGAATTGTTAAATGCACTCGTGCACTGCACGGGCGATAACGAAAATGGTTAACTCATACACTTTTGATAAGTTATGTTGCTTAATTTTATTCGAAGTACTTTGCTCTTTTTTCTCGACTTTTTAACTTATGAAAGATGAAATCTGAAAAGTAGATATAAAATTACTGGATATTTCATACTTTGTTTATTTACGCAGTATACATTTAATTTTACTCATTAATGTACACTTTTTTTTTATCATAATGCCCTTCTTGTTTGTTCTTATATCAATTCTCTACATTTTCTATCATTTTTTCTCCCACCCACCATCGGACGTTTGGAAGCAGGGTTCGACATCACTGACCGACTACCTCGAGAACCACCAGGAGACCCTTCGTTGCAGTAGTGATCGAACCTTAAACCACGACGTCCCTCTCAATCCCTATCTCAACCGCATCCCCTCCCCACAACTATTCACCGCCTTGCAATTCATATTCTACGTGCGTCCTCCAACTACCATTCTCCTTATTGCCTCCCCCCTACCTCGAGCATAACCATCATCCCGACCTCACCCCATGCGTGACCCTAACCCTTCTCGTACCCTTTTGCGAATTACTCACCCTAAGCCACCCCATGCCTAAAATTTAAGGAGAATTATGATCTTACTCAAATATGAAAATAAGCGTAATTTTTCATGTTTTTTTTGAATTCGAGTCTAAGCTTTGACAAATTTCGTTAATTCTTTTTTTTTTTAAAGTTTTGATTTCTAGGTACAATTAGGTAATTCTTATTTCGAAATTAGATTATTAATCGACAAAATGACAAGGGATGTTTATATAATCTCGGTTACCATGATTGCTTAGGATCTAGTTTATCCAATATATAACTTTACGGGAAAAAAAAAGAATTAAGGAGTTTAATAATTTTAACTCTAAGTTTGATGGTAAGCCATTTTTGAAAGTGTATTTTCATGTATTTTTAAAGGATAATGTTAAATACAACCCTTAGGATTGTATTTAAGTATTTTATACCTTCTATATGAGGTATTAACTTAAGAACTAATAATTAAATAATACATTACTCAATGCAATCAATACAAATATTAAGGATTTATTTCCTCTTATAACTTCTTAAATACAGCCCTAAGGGTTGTATTTATCATTTCCCATTTTTAAAAGGCGTATAATTATTCTCACCTTTTCTACCACATATGTCTACGATCGAGTTAAAATTATCGGATATGCCTCTAATCGTAAAGATTAGTGTCCTAGAAATACTCGAATATCATAATCTCGGTTCTTATAATTGTTATACTTCGTCCGTTCCAATCATTTGTTTACTTTTTATTATTGTTTGTGATGAGTATTTTAATTAGAAGTAAGCAAATGATTAGGATAAAGATATTTGTGATTTCGTCTTCTTTTATTTATACCCCGTTAATTGCCATATATAATCTCTGTCAAATTTCGTTCATTTAGCAACTCGATCTAAATTATTCTTGGAAGCTGATTTTTACCCCTTGAGAATCTTAGGCAATGAATAAGGCAACTCTTCAAAAATCCGCAAATTTCGTACCCAATGACAAGTGGTAGAGTGAATGGCATCCTGCAACATTTGATAGAAAATTAAACTTATGAAGAAGACTTGCCAAACAATGATTGTAATATGGAAATTCATCTTTACTTGAGAACAATACTTTCTAAAGACTAAATAAAATAGAAAAATGATGATTATAATTTATAATAAGTAATAATATTACTCCAAAATAGAATAAAATGCAAGTCAACCTCATACCATTTTTCATTACCCAACTCCTTCATCTCGTTTAATTGGGGCCTCGACCTTGAGTCCGACGTCGGCAATCACCAATCACTCTTATTATTAGGAATCCGATCTACAAAAAGTGAATTAATTTCAATTATAAAACTAATTATAATCGACACACTTTAATTAGTGTTACTTCAACTGCGACATAAAAAAAATGAAAAAAAAAGGGTAAGCAAAACAAAGACTAAGAAATAACAACGATAATGTTCTGATTGTCATACCTTGCTAAATCATACCCGAAACAATGGACCGAGACTATTTGTTCAATTGGGGCAGGGAGTTGATGGTGAGCGAAGGTGACAATTGGAGGCAATCATAGGAAATTAAGAATGGTGGTGGGCAATCTCACACATTTTATTTATAGTCACGAAAAAAAATGATACGTATCGTTAAACTAAAGGGGAAAAAATGGGAATTAAGTGGTAAAAGATAGCATGAGACCATTTAATAAAGTAGGAAATGAATACAAAGAGTAATAAAGATAGTTATTTCAAAATATTTGCTAAATAAGTTCTTCTAGCAAAATCTCACCTAATTGATTATCCTTCCAAATAGGAATTGAATGCATTCATATCTTTCAGTTGCATTAATCATGGCTTAAATTTAGAATATTCCAAATTTATGCAATTAATGGGGGCAAACTTAATTAAGGAAATTATAAGTGGTTTATTTATATGATATTATGGGAAGATATTCACGTTCATAACATATGGTATTGACAAGTGGCGATGAGCCGATGACACATGTCAATCAAAGAGGCACCCCGGTTATTGCTTTAATATAATACTAGTTTTAAACCCGTGCAAAATTGCACGTGTATGTATTTGGGCCGGTATTAATGTTTTTGGATGTATATTTTTTTTTGCATTTATATTGTACTTATCTAGTTGGTCTAAATCAACGATCTACATAATTAATGTTTAAATTTGTTACAAACACGTGTTGATATGCACTGATTTATGAGGAAATAACGTAATCTACTCTTGTAAATAAAAATTGCATACATAAAAAACTTTACATCCGGATAAAAGAAATATAATCTAATAATCAAGTTTAACATATGCAAGTTATTCTAAAAATTGAAAAATTTCATGATACACTACATTAGTAGTGCATAATGACTTGTAAATTAAATTAAAATTTATTTGTTTTTTTAGAGTAAAAAAAATTAAAATTTGCTTTAAAAGCTAGTTGAAGACTAAATTAACTCGGTTGCCTATCATTGACGCCTACCATTTTCGGTGTGCGCGGCTGATAGTTAAGTTGCCGAGTTTTATATTCCAAGTAAATACTCCGTCATGATTGATTTTTTAAACAAAAATTTTTGTACCATGTAGTTTTAAAAAATTATGTTGTGATATTGTTGCCGCGTGGTACAATAATATTAACCAAAATACATGAATATTTTATACTCCAAGTAAATACTCCGTCAAGATTTATTTTTTAAACAAAAATTATTGTAGCATGTAGTTTTAAAAAATTATGTATGTAATTCATTTGCGTTTTATGTTCTATCCCGTATATAAATGTAATTCCTTCTCGTAATTATGTAATTTTATTATTATTTAATTTTGTTTTAAAAATTATGTAATTCAATTTTATTTACTTCCATTTGTAATTCATTCTACGTATATGTTATTAATTTTATTTACACGGAATGTATAAAATTATTTCATAATATTAATTCATAGAATTTTTTCATAATATTATTTCATAGAATTTGTTGCAAGACGGAATTTATCACATGTTTGAAAAGACGGAAATATGAAGAAATAAATACATTGCACACTAACGGGTCCCACCATAACATGAATTTCCAAAAAAAAAAAAAAAAGAGGTTGCATTAATGACGTGGCGTGCTGAGGATTGAGTATTGTCGTTTGTATTAATATAGATAAGATATGATTGTTAAATGCCAATTGTTAAATTTCAACTTTTCGTCCATGGTTCGGGTTCCGTCATGCTAATCGATGGTCTTAAGTTGTTTTTTTTTTAAAAAAAAATTTAGTTGGTTTTACTAGAATTTGAGAGAAAATAGTGTAGAGAGAGAAGTAATGTCATTGTGCAAGGGACATTATTGTCTTTTGAAATGAAAACGTCGTCGATAGTTACTAAAACGTCGTCGATGAAAATTAACCCTGGTTCGCAAAATTAACTCCTAATGTTAACTATTCGAAAATAATTATGGATTTACTCTTAGGATTAGGGCTGGACACCGGTCCAAAACCGGACCGGAACCGGAATAGGCAAAGTTCGCGATCGACCGACCGGATTACAAAATCCGGTCCGGGATACCAAGACCGACGATCTGGTTGGACCGAATTACCCACTTTTTCAAATTCCGGTCCAAAAATTCCGGTCCATTGACCGGAATAAAATACAATTTTAAGAAAAAATGAAAATAACCATAATTCCGGGCATTCGTCCAAACCGTCCGGACCGAAAATACCGATCCCGACCGACCGAATCTTGGAAAATGGTGGATCGAGACCGGACCGAATTTGTAATCTTGCCCGGCCGACTCGATTCCGGCCCCACGGTCCATTTTTCCGGTCCGGACCGGATTATGCCCACCCCTACTTAGGATCACTTGTCTGCTACTATCTCATCAGTTTTCATATACCCATCATCTTATCATGAAGAGAGAAAAAAGGTACTTTAATATGACTTAGATGGACAATAGGTTGATGAATCATGAGTAGTCAAGGTTGTTAAAATGTAAGGGTGAAGGGGAAAGTGATAGTAAAGGTGACGACGGAGATGAAGATGGTGATTGAGCTGGTTGAATAATGGTTATGCGTTGATATTGCTTTGAACAAACTTTTGATAAGGTGTTGGGCATAACGATGAGCTTTTTCGGATTTTGTTAGGTGAACAAAGGGAGAAATATGGGTTATATGTGTGAAAAAGGAAGAAAAGAGCAAGTCAACACTAGAAAGTTGACTTTTTTTTCGCCGGAAGTGCATTTTTGGTAGTCTTTCGCAAAATGAAGAAATGAAAGGTAGTTGAAAGCCAAAAATAAAAGGAAAGGTAGTTGTTCACAAATAACCCTAAATAAAAGGTAGTTTCTGACAAAAAATCCTATTAAGAAACTAAGAAAGTGAACAAGCATCTTTGGTCTCAATATTTTTTTTATTTGATTACAACATTAAGCATGCTTTTTATTGGCTACCCTAACCTAACCTTTATTTTAATATTTTATATTTTGAATAACTTAAAGTTCCTCTTATTTGCTTACATGACCCAAATAACAGCCAATAAGTCTTCCTTCCGACTGATCATATCCATTTTGACAATAAAACATGTTAAGTATTATTTTACTTGTGTATATAAGATAAACTTGTTGCTTTTGACTCATCTTATGATTAGGATGAATAATGTTGTCTCAAACGAGAACTTGTGAACAACTAATCAAGGCCCGATTGAGACAGTAACCCAATTAAAAAAACGACAAGTTTGGTGGATATATAATACTATGTGGGCATCTAAAGTGGATGATGCAATGGGCTTTGAATGTTGCTCTAGATAAGATGATAATGATAATGCGGGATACACATCAATCAGACAGCTAGTTGAGTAACGGCACCATCTATCCAAACTGGTTTTTATTTTTAGCTTAAATCTATCCAAACCTATACACCAATTACCAAATTGTCAATTGTTGCACTAATATTTTTTAGGATATAGTCGTATTTACTATAACTACTAGTTTGAATGCCCGTGCATTGCAACGGGATAATTAACTTATTTATAATGCAAAATGAAAAAAAAAAAAAAACGTTATAAGAGTTTAATGTTTACATTCTATGTTTTATGATTTACATATTATTAAAATATCTCATTTAAAAAAAATAAAAGATTAATATATACGTGAGTTAACTCTTATTTATAATCATATAATCACTCCATCTTATACTAATCTTTCGATGTGAGACAATTCTACTATTTATAAGTAATATATTCACCAAACTTGGATTTTTTTTCTGATGTGGGACAATTCTACTATTTATAAGTAATATATTTACCAAACTTGGATTTTTTTTCTGATGTGGGACAATTCTAATATTTATACGTGATATATATTCATCAAACCTGCCTGTTTTTCAATGTGGGACAAATAACATACTCAGAATTACACTATATTTTTTTGCACTTAGTTCGATATCCAAACAGATCTCGAATACCGAATACAAACAATTGCTACTCATTATATCAAATAGTTATATTTAAATTTAATAATATGATCAAGTACTCTCCATTAATATTTGTACGTTGTTTTTCTTCAAAAAAAAATTTAACATAATTGAGATACGAAAATTTTCCGTGGTACTCCTTAATTTTGTCAGATTTTCCATGTTACCCCTACTTTTAAGAATCTGCCTATGGTACCCCCAAATGTAAAGGCTGTTAAATGGACGTTAAGTTTGATGACGTGACAATAAAATAACAATTAAAAAATAATACCCCCTTTATTATTTTATTGGTACGGATATCTCTCTCTTTTAAAATGAAAATTTAATTAATTATATCATTATAATATTGGAAATTTCTCATGGTAACCTTGAACTTTGATAGATTACACATGCTACCATGGACGTTTGTTTTCTATTTTTTTTTTATCATAATAAAAATATGTGCAAATGATAGGAACCTATACTCTAATGATAGAATATTTTTAACATAATTCTAATTATATTATTTAAACGTAGTTTATTTACCACACCTACATTATTTTTCAATATGAGACATATAAAATCTATAGGTAGAAAATATAATGATATAATCTTTTAAGAGCTCTCCAAGACAATACTTAAGAGACTCAAAAGATTTTGGGTTGATGCCTAAGTTCCAAGGATGCCTCCTATTTATAATCATAGAGTCACCCACCTTATACTATATTTCGATGTGGGAAAATTCTATTTTTTATATGTAGTATATTTATCACACTTATATTATTTTTCAATGTGGGACATATAACATACTATGAAATACACCATCTTTAATATGTGTAAATTATATGAAATCTATATATACTCTAATGATAGCATTTCCTACCATGAATCTAATAATATTATTTTCATTATTTTTTTACCGACGTTATTTTGCCAAATGAATTGTAAAAGTTTTTATATAAAAATTAGAAATATCACTTGAATAAAAAAATAAAAAATACAGAGTATATATTATAATAACTAAAAGATTTTCCAAAGATTAACTTATGTTGTAGAGACAGTAATACAAACTCTTTTAAGAGCTCTCTCTGACAATACATAAGAGAATAAAAAGATTTTGGGTTATGACTTCTATTTATAATCATAAGATCACCTTGCCTTATGGTAATCTTCCTGTTCCGGGTGTAATTCCGGAGCAGGATTTGTTACCACGTAAGCTCGTAGAATGATGACTTTGCTTGACTCTTCCTTTCGGCCTCTCCTGAAACAATGAACAAACTGAGGGCTCGGCTTGGTACCGAGCGAACTCACTCCGACGCTCAAGTCAGTAAACTTAAAGAGATTAAGTTGTGTGTTACTTGGCAAAGTATATTGTAGAGAGATAAGGGAGTTTATACCAGATTTATGGTGAGTATTAGGGTGAATTGTGGATTATTTTGATAGTTTTCTCAATGAGGGTTGAGGAGTATTTATAGACTTTCACCTTTTGTCACGTAGTGGCCAAGTGGCAGAGCAGTGGAAAGATCGATCTACCCTCGCCGAGGGACCCATGGCAGGCCGGCGGACCTGCTTGACTCCATGCCGAGGGGTCTTGAATATGAGTACGCGGATATGCCTCCCGGGTCGGCTAGTTGCCCAGTAGAGACCCAGTGACAGCCGACAGTCGCGCTTAGGTCATCTAATACGTTGACTTGCTGTGGATATCTTTGACCTTGCTCAATATGTTGACTCGGTCAGTGGGTGCAGAATATGCCCCATCACTTCCGATGTGGGTCAATTCAATATTTATACATAGTATATTCACCACACTTACATTACTTTTCAATGTAGACAAATAACATACTAAGTACACCATTTTTGTTTGCACCTACTTTGACATCAACCCGATTTAATAATGAGAAAATACAATACAATATAATCTACACTCTAATGATAGCATTTTTTTTGTCACAATCTAATTATATAATTTTCATACGATACTTTTTTGTCAAATGAAATATAAAGTTTTTATATCAAAATTATAAACATCACTTTAATATAATATAGAAAATGTATATATATGGACTGTTCTATTATTTATACATAATATAATCACCACACCTACATAATTTTTCAATGTGAGATATATAACATACTAAAAAGTACATATCTTTTATATCAAAAAAATTTGGGTTAATACCTAAGTTTCAAGGATGCCTCATATTTATATTTATAGAATCACCCTATCGTATACTATTATTTCAATGTGAGATACATAATTTACTTATTTAGACGTAGTATGTTCATCATGCCTACATTATTTTTCAATGTGAAAGATATAACATACCAATAAATACATGTCTCTTCTTAAAAAAACACTATTGTATACATATTATTTTTTTTGAAGGTAAAACCACTTAGTCTCGATCATTGGATAGAGATCTCTACATCGTACATATAACGACTCATTAACGCTCTATTACTGCATTCAAAAGACAACTATTAGTAAAATCATCTTTAGTTTTGTACTGTGTCAGGAGACTACCATTAGTAAAACCTTTAGTTTAGTATTTTTTGATTTTCTTGTTCATGTTCTTAACTCTTTCCCGGGTAGTTCCCAACGATTTCCACTTTATTTTTTATGTCATATCGTAGATAATGTTAGAAATTCTTAAGAGCTCTTTAAAACAATATTTATGAGACTCAAATTTTTTTTGGGTGGATACATAAGTTCCAAATATGCCTCCTATTTATAATCATAGGATCACACCACCTTATACTAATCTTTTGATGTGAGACAATTCTATTATTTATATGTAGTATATTCACCACACCTACTAATTTTCCAATGTGGGACAAAACATACTAAAAAGTACACAATTTTACGTATTAAGAAGTACACCATCTTTAATATGTGCAAATAATATGAAATCTATACTCTAATGATAACATTTTTTACCACAAAGTTAATTATATTATTTTCATAATTTTTTTAACGATATTTTTTTTGCCAAATGAAATGTAAAAGTTTGATATAAAAATTGGAAATATCACTTAAATATAATTTAGGAAAGATACATATTATAATAATTAAAAGATTTTCCACTTTATTTTTTACATCAAAAATTATACTTTCCTAAATTGATTTTTGATGATGTGGACGCTCTCAGATCGCTCGAAAAAACTCTCTTATATATATATATATATATATATATATTCACACGTTTCTTAAAAAGGTTATACTGTTGGAGATTGATACTTTCAATATTAGTTAGGAAGTTAGTTAGACTAGAGTTGAGAAGGTAGTTGGTTTTCTGTTAAAGTTTGTTACAGATGTCATACCCTAAGTCGGTTGACAAGCACTATATAAGGCATTGTATTTCACATATTGTAAACACACGATTTCATAATACAAGATCAATTCTCTCTCTTAATCATAAGCATACAATTCTGTTAATCATCTTCTTCCTCCTCCACATTAAATCATCATCACATCATCACAATCACTTCATCAATCATGATCCATGTTGGTTTCTAACATGGTATCAGAGCAGGTTCTGCTATTTGAGCCTGTTTCTGCCATTTATCTTACTTGCTTCCGTTGATTTTCTTTTCTCGCTTCAATTTGTATTTCTTTTATTCTTTTCTTTACTTTCATTTGTTTTTAATCAAGAAAACACATAATCATCAGAAAAATGGGTGATCAAGAAGTAAGTTCCACAACTATTGGTATGGATGATCCTTTGTACATTCATCACTCTGATATTCCAGGAGTTAAACTCGTGGGTAGTCTGTTTGAAGGTTCTGGATATGGAGGATGGAAAAGGGCTATGCTGATTGCACTATCCGCAAAGAATAAGATTGGGTTTATAGATGGTTCAATTCCCAAGCCTGCTGCAACTGCATCAACAACAAAGAACTGGCAACGCTGTAATGACATTGTTTTCAGTTGGATTCTGAACTCAGTGTCTCTTGATATTGCGAAGTCCATCTTGTACAGTTCTACTGCTGAGATTGCTTGGAGAGAGTTGGAGGAAAGATTTGGTCAGTCAAATGGTGCTCAGTTATATGGTGTTCACAAGAAACTCAATGATTTCAGTCAAGGAAATGATAGTATTGCTGTATATTTTACCAAAATGAAAGCAATATGGGATGAGATTGATGGAATGAACATGAATCCTATGTGTTCCTGCAGATACTCTTGTGGTTCACGGGAAAAACAAGTCAAGTTTCAAGAAGATCAAAGGATTGTGCAGTTTTTGATGGGATTGAATGATTCCTATGGAGTTGTTAGAGGCACTATTCTTATGCAAAATCCTTTGCCTAAGATTTCTTTCATTTACAATAATTTGCTACAAGAAGAAGGTCAAAGAGACATCCATAACAATGGACAAATTCAGTTTGATTCTGCTGCATTATATGCCAAGAACAATGTTTACAAGAACAATTATCATGGAAACTTTCAGAAAACAAATAATTACAAGCCTAGTGGAAATTTTCAGAATAATAGAAATCAAGGGAACAATTATAGGTCTGGAAATTTTGGAAATCAAAGTTCTGGAAGTTTCAATCACACCACTGTAAATGGGAATTATAAAGGCAAGGTCACAGACGAGGATCCATCAGTGCATCAATTTGTACAGCAACCAGCTCAACAACAAGTTTGGTTCTGCAACTACTGTAAGAAGCCAGGCCATAAGATAGAGAACTGTCGTCATCTGATAAACAAGAACAGGAGATTTGCTGCCAATGCTTTTAATGATCATGGGAATGTTCCTGCCGATTTTCTTCAAGGAGCTGGTATGACTGATAGCACTGGTAATCCAGGTCAAGATTTTTCTAATACTTCTTCAATGCAGTCTGGTGTTACTACTTCCTCTGCAAATTTTGCAGGTACAACATATCTTTCTCCTTTTAATTCATGTTCTAGTGTTTGGATCCTGGATACAGAAGCAAGTGACCACATGAGCCCCAATAAAGATCTTTTTGCTGTGTTTAGAAAACTGTCTGTGTGTCATTCAGTTTCTTTGCCTAATGGAAATATTGTGAAAATTGATGTTGTTGGTGATGTGCAAGTGACACCTGATATCTGCCTGAAAGATGTGCTTTATGTGCCATGTTTTCAATATAATCTTTTGTCCATAAGCAAACTAAGTAAGCACCTAGGATCCACAGTAACTTTTACCCCTACCATTTGTTATTTGCAGGATTGTTCCAAGAGGCCTTTGATCCTTGGTAGGAATTACCATGATCTTTATCTGCTAAATTCTGCTATTGCTGCTAATAAAACTCAGGCTGAGAACAATGCTCATTTGAATAAGAGTTTACATTTGAATTCTGCTAGTAATTCCAATTCTGTACATAGTAATGTTTCTTTTAAGGTTTGGCATCAAAGATTGGGTCATCTACCATTGTATAAAATGAAACAACTCCAGATTTGTAATGTCAATTCTAATAATGAGATTGAGTTGCTTTCTTGTTCCACTTGTGCCAAAGCTAGACAACATAGATTGTCATTTGTATCTAGTTCATCTTCTTCACAAAGTGCTTTTGAATTGCTTCATATTGATCTTTGGGGTCCCTATCATACTACTACATACAATGGTTATAAGTATTTTCTTACTATTGTAGATGATTTCACAAGGTGCACTTGGACTCACTTGCTAAGTTGCAAGAGTAATGCTTTTGATTTTATTAAGACTTTCATTAAAATGGTTGATACACAATTTGGCAAGAAAGTTAAAATTCTGAGATCAGATAATGCATTTGAATTAGGCACTAGTCATTCTACATCACAGTTTCTTACTGATAATGGTATAATTCATCAAAAATCATGTTTTCATAACCCACAACAGAATGGCACAGTGGAGAGAAAACACAAGCATCTTTTGGAAACAGCAAGAGCTCTAAAATTTCAGGCAAACTTGCCTACTAAGTATTGGGGAGATTGTGTTTTGATTGCTACTTACATCAAAAATAGATTACCTTCTAAAGTTTTACAAAATTTATCCCCTTATCAAATTCTTTTTTGTAAATTGCCTGATCTTTCTCATATGAGACCTTTTGTAATACTACGGATTTATGAGTCTCTGGGTACTCTACCGAGTAGGCCTTACTCTGTCGAGTAAGGGTGAGTTGCAGTTTAAAATAGTTTCTGACCTGTTGGGTACTCGATCGAGTAGCCGGTTTACGGGGGATGATTTGTCGGGTTTTGTTAATAATGCGATTAAGTATATAATAACTTCCGTCACTTTTCTTTAAACACTTTTAAAACCTAATTACTTTCAAAGAGAGAAATCAAACTACGTTCTTCGCATCAATCGCATTGTTGGCAAATTCCGGAGCTTGGAAGGTCGGATTTTACCTTTCTTTATACCGTTGTGATCCTTGCGTCGAGGGTAAGATCTATGTATAGTATTTCATTAAAGTTGGTTAAGCCTTAATGTTGGGAATTGGGGGTTTTGTTGTATTTTGTTTTTGGTAGTGATTATATGTTTGTATGTTAGGAGAAGGATTCGTACAGAGCGTTTTGATATCAGCTGTGAGATTGTCTGATTGTGTTGTGCTTTCCAGGTAGGGTTTCCCTACTCAGTATTAGTCCCATGATGTGTTGATTGGTGTTTGTGATTGTTGAATATTATCATACTCGTATTGTGACAGTTGTTGGGTGTGATTGCTTTGAGTAGTAGTTGTGATTGATTGTATCAGACTGTCTGTGTGTTCTTCGGTGCGTCCCCGGCCGAGTGGAGTCTCTTGGGTGGCTTCACGCCCATTATTCACCTTCTGTGGAACCCGCCACATAAGGGATGTGCACATTAATGGATTTGGGTTTATCGCTCGATGGAGATGAGCGGGGCTTAGGTGGGAACGGCTGCGGTCCCCCACTTGCGGCGAGGAGTGACCTGTTGCGATGGGCACTCTGGCAGGGCTACACACTTTAGTGTGTAGTCTGGATTGTGGAGTTGGGTTTGGAGTTCGGAGAATATCTATGATGATTGAGCTGTTTGTTTTACTGTATTGTTGGTTTATATAAATTGTGTGATTAGTACTAACCCCGTTTAATGTTTTAAAAACTGTGGTGATCCATTCGGGGATGGTGAGTAGTTATTGAGCAGGTATGAGTCAAGTTACTGGGATAGCTGGGATGTGCCACCGTCTGATGATAGAAGTCTTCCACTGTAGCTTAGTAGTTTAATAAACATTTCAGTTAACTCAGTAGACAGTTGGTTCTGAGAACATGTATTCGTATTTTGGATTTGGTTTTGAGATTGTAAACTTTCGCTAAAGTATTTCTATTTAAATGTTGTTTCGTTATTGTCTATTTGACTATCATTGCCTCGGGTAACCAAGATGGTAGCATCCTTATACCTGAGTGGTCCTGGTAAGGCACTTGGAGTATGGGGGTGTTACAAAATGGTATCAGAGCGACGATCCTGAAACCTGTAACCAATGAATCCAATGAATATAGGGAGTCAATTAAAATGAACTCGGGGTAAAGGTTGTAGGAGCTAATGAAAGGCTTGGGAGACGTTCTAAAGTCGCGAACTCGCCCTACAATTTTGAACCGGTCACATGGGGGGTATATGTCAAGGTCGTATGTGATGTTTGTTAGTTTGCATGTGAATGTGGTGATGTATGCTGTAATTGTTGGATGTTTGGAGTAGAAGGTTGAGTTTGTGCATGAAAGGTTGGTGAAGTATATAGAACTGTTGTTTGAACAAGATGCATGTTGGATGTTTACTATGTGGCGTTTGATAACATGATATAATTGTTTTGCTGATCATATGAAAAGCTTGGTAGAATCGCATGCTTAACTATAGTATAATGTTGAGTTTATAAAGTCGTGTAGTATGTTGGGATATGATATAGCATGCGGGTAGCATATTCGAGTTAGCATGACTCGATCGAGTGGGTCTGACTCGATCGAGTGGGTATTTGACGATTTTGCAACCAGAGTCGTGTTTTTGGGCACTCGATCGAGTACCTCGGGCACTCGATCGAGTAGGGGGTCACTCGATCGAGTAGCCTGGCTACTCGGTCGAGTATGTTAGAGATCAGAAGGATTGTTTGGGGTCTGATGTCGAGGCACTCGATCGAGTATGGGGGGCACTCGATCGAGTAGCCTCTTACTCGATCGAGTAGGTTTAGGCACTCGATCGAGTGTGTTCTGGGCAGCCTGCTTTCGTGTTTTGAGGTTTTAGTGAGTATGTTTATGTCTACCCTTTCTTATATAGTTTCAAGATGCCGCCCAAGAGAAACACTTTTTATGCGAGAGCTGAGACCATGAACATAGATGATATCGTTAAGATGTTGGAGCATCAGGATGCTCTTACAGAGGCCTTAAAGAAAGTGGGAAAAGATAAGGATAAGGAGGTATATCACTCTAAGATCAGTCTCTATATAGCGAGGTTTAACCCAAAAGAGTACAAGGGGACCGGGGAACCAAACCTTCTTGACAACTGGCATCGTGAGATGGAGAACATACTAGACCTGGTTCACTGTCCTTATGAGATGAGAGTAGAACAAGCTGCGTTCTACCTGAGGGAAGTAGCTGACGAGTGGTGGGATAAGGTGAAGGTGAGTGCTAGGGAGATGTATGTGAACCAGGGCTTACCTGCTATATCTTGGGAAGAGTTTCGGAGGGCTATGAGGAAAGAGTTTGTACTGGAACATGTGAGGAGTAAGCTGAGAGAGGAGTTTGATGGGTTTAAGATGACATCTGATATGTCAGTTGCTGAGTACTACAAGCAGTTTAATGAGAAGTCTAGGTATGAGGATATGGGTTTGAGTGAGGAGAACCCGCGCCGAGGTTTGAGAGGGGGTTGACCCCTAAGATCATGGATAAGCTACCTGTGGGAGTCCTTACTGATGTTAAGGAAGCTTATAAAGGCCTGGGAGAGCTGAGAGGTTGGTGGAGATGGCTCAGGAGAGAGTGGGTGTTGAGAAAAGAAAGGCTGAGAGTGAGGGTGGTGGCCAATCTAGTCACAAGAAAGGCAACCACAATCAAGCTAGAGGGTTTTCTCATTGGGTCGTGGTTCGATCTTTCAGGGGCTTCCTTTGGGCGTGGCCGTGTGAGTAGTAGTGGTAGTTGGGGGATGACTTGCTTTGGCTGTGACGGTGTAGGCCACAAGAGACATGAGTGTACGAGTGCACCAGGAGCTTTTCAGGGATCGGCTCGGGGGAACTATTCTCAGGGACCTGCACAGAGTTATGCGAGCAATAGACCGTCTGGGTCATGGTCTAACCGGGGAAGTCAGAGCTATCAGGGTTGGGTAACCGCAATGGCGGTAATTCTTATCAGAAACCAGCTACGAACAACAACAACAATCAGGGGTCGAGTGCTAAGCCGACCACATCAGCCAGTACTGTCCAGGGAGGTGGACAGAAGACCAGTGGAAAGGTGTTCATGATGGACAAGAAAGCAGCTGAGGATGATGCACATGTTATCACTGGTACTTTTCTTGTTAACGGTATTCATACCTTTGTTTTGTTTGATTCGGGGGCGTCTCAGTCGTTTGTATCTTCGAGTCATGTTAGACGGTTGGGTTTGAGGGTATATGAGTCTGTAAGTGAGAAAGTTTTTATACCTTCGGGTGAGTCTGTATCATGTGGGAGGTTGTTTGAGATGTGTCTATGATAGTTGGGCAAGTTGATCTACCTGTAGACTTGTTAGAGTTTCCGTTTGACGGTTTTGAGATGATAGTCGGGATGGATTGGTTGGGAAAGTATAAAGCTAGGATAGACTGTCATCAAAAGAAAGTGTCTTTCAGAGGGCCTAAGGGTGTTAGTGTGTCTTATCGTGGGTTTCTAGTCAAACCCAAAGTTAAGTTGATTGCAGCTGTCACCTTGAAGTCTTATCTGAGGAAGGGATGCCCTTTGATCTTATGCCATGTGAGAGATGACCGGATAGAGAGTCCGACAGTTGATCAGATACCAGTGGTGGGAGCGTTTGAAGATGTTTTTCCAGAGGAGATTCCGGGGTTACCACCGAAGAGGGAGATAGATTTCACAGTTGAGTTGAAACCGGGGACGGGGCCAATCTCTAAGGCACCGTACCGGATGGGTCCTAAAGAGATGGAGGAGCTCAAGAAACAGTTAGATGATCTGATAGAGAAGGGATACATTAGACCCAGTGTATCGCCGTGGGGAGAACCAATTCTTTTCGTGAAGAAGAAAGATGGGAGTTTGAGGTTGTGCATAGACTACAAGGAGCTGAACAGAGTGATGGTGAAGAACAAGTATCCTTTGCCAAGGATAGATGACCTGTTTGATCAGTTGAGTGGTGCATAAGTCTTTTCTAAGATTGATTTGAGGTCGGGGTACCATCGGGTGAAGATTAGAGAGGTGGACATACCAAAGACAACTTTCACGTCGAGGTATGGCCATTATGAGTATGTGGTGATGCCGTTTGGGTTATCAAATGCACCGGCTGTGTTTATGGATTTGATGAACAAAATCTTCAGACAGTTTTTGGACAAGTTTGTGGTGGTGTTTATCGATGACATCTTAGTCTACTCTAAGACTAAGGAGGAGCATGAGGAGCATCTGAGGATTGTGTTGCAGACTTTGAGGGAGCATGAGTTATATGCTAAGCTATCCAAGTGTGAGTTCTGGTTAGAGAAAGTTCCTTTTCTGGGGCATGTGATCTCTAAGGAGGGAGTAGGCGTGGATCCGCAAAGATTGAGGCGGTGACAAAGTGGGAAGCACCAAAGAATGTTGCTGAGATCAGGAGTTTCTTGGGTTTAGCTGGATACTACAGACGGTTCGTGAAAGATTTATCCAAGATAGCTAGACCTATGACAGCTTTGATGAGGAAAGAGAACAGGTTTTGTTGGGATGAGAGTTGTGAGAAGGCGTTCGAAACATTAAAGGAGCGTTTGACCACAGCTCCTATCTTAGCATTGTCTGAAAGGATCGAGAACTTTGAGGTTTATACAGATGCCTCAAAGAATGGGTTGGGATGTGTGTTGATGCAGAACGGTAAGGTGATTGCCTATGCTTCTAGGCAATTGAAGCCGTATGAGGAGAACTACCCTACACATGATCTAGAGTTGGGTGCAGTGGTGTTTGCTCTCAAGATTTGGAGACATTACCTTTATGGAGCGACCTTTAAGGTATTTTCGGATCACAAGAGTCTCAAGTATATCTTCATTCAAAAGGAGTTGAACATGAGACAGAGGAGGTAGATGGAGCTGATTGGCGATTATGACATGGATATTATCTACCATGAAGGGAAAGCCAATGTTGTTGCAGATGCTTTGAGTAGGAAGAGTGTACATTCCCTGTGTACAGCTTTATCTTTGATGAGGTTGAGAGATGAGGTGAGGAAGTTTGGGATACATATGATGCAGAGAAGGGATGTTGTGGGAGATTTGACAGTACAGCCTGATCTTTATGATGATATTCGAGATAAACAGGCTTTAGATCCTAAGATGGTTGAGTGGAGAGCTGGAGTAGAGAAAGGGACAATGTCTCGATTTTCTATTCATACAGATGGTAGTTTGAGGTTCGATGGTAGGTGGTGTGTCCCTAATGATGAGAAGCTGAAAAAGACTATCATGACAGAGGCACATTGTACACCTTATTCAGTACATCCAGGTGGTGACAAACTGTACAAGGACTTGAAGAACACGTTTTGGTGGCCTGGGATGAAGAAAGAAACAGCTGAGTTTGTGGCCCGTTGTTTGACATGCCAGAGAGTTAAAGGGGAACAACGACGACCACAAGGTAAGATTCAATCTTTAGAGGTACCTGAGTGGAAGTGGGAATCCATTTCTATGGATTTCATCGTGGGTTTGCCAAAGAGTGAACAGGGTAACAACATGATATGGGTAATAGTGGATCGACTGACCAAGTCAGCTCACTTTGTGCCAATGAAAGATACATGGACTAAAGCACAATTAGCTATGGCTTATCGAAAGAATGTTCTAAAGTTACATGGAGTCCCTAAGGACATAGTGTCTGACAGAGATGCGAGATTTATCTCAAGGTTTTGGAAAGAGTTGCAGGAATCTTTGGGAACAACTTTGAAGATGAGTACAGCTTTTCATCCTGCGACAGACGGTCAGACTGAGAGAACAATCAAAACACTTGAGGATATGTTACGAGCTTGTGTGATGGACTTTGGTGGTAGCTGGGAACAGAGGTTGGATTTGATAGAGTTTTCTTACAACTACAGCTATCACACTAGTATTGGCATAACACCGTTCGAGTCTTTATATGGGAGGAGATGCAGGAGTCCGATTTGTTGGGACGACAGTGCTGAGGCAGTGGTTCTAGGACCAGAGATGGTACATGAGATGGTTGAACAGATTAAGATAATCAGGGAACGGATGAGAGCAAAATCAGATAGGCAAAAGAGTTATGCAGATCTACATCGCCGGGATATAGAGTTTCAGGTTGGGGATAAGGTTCTTCTGAAAGTGTCTCATATGCGTGGGGTTATGAGATTTGGAAATAAGGGCAAGCTAAGTCAGAAGTTCATCGGGCCTTATGAGATCTTAGAGCGGGTTGGAGAGGTTGCATATCGTCTGGCTTTACCAGCTGTGTTAGAGAGAGTGCATAATGTGTTTCATGTGTCGCAGCTGCGGAAGTATGTGAGTGACCCATCACATGTGTTAGAGGCAGAGAGCTTAGAGCTAGATGAGTCCTTATCATATCTTGAGGTACCTAAGCATATTCTTGACCGGAAGGTTAGGAAGACTAGGAGTAGTGAGACAGTTTTGCTTAAGATCCTTTGGTCTAACCACGAGACTGAGGAAGCTACATGGGAGGCAGAGGAGGCCATGAGAGAGCGTTACCCTTTCCTTTTTTATCAGGTATGTATGGTTACGGGGACGTAACCTTGTTTCTTTTAGGGGGGGTAGGAGATGATCGCAAAGAGTTTTTAAGAGTTTTTATACCCTTTTTATGTTGTGTCGGTATGGTTGTCGTTGAGTTGGGTTGAGTTCGGGTTAGTAACATGTTTTATGTTGAGTTTGTTTTGGTTTCTGAGTTGGGAGTGTTGTAGTGTGAGTCTTTGTTTTGTTGTGGTTTGAACTTCGGGGACGAAATTCTTTTTAAGGAGGGAAGACTGCAATACTACGGATTTATGAGTCTCTGGGTACTCTATCGAGTAGGCCTTACTCTGTCGAGTAAGGGTGAGTTGCAGTTTAAAATAGTTTCTGACCTGTTGGGTACTCGATCGAGTAACGTAGATACTCGATCGAGTAAGGGGCACTCGATCGAGTACCTCGGCTACTCGATCGAGTAGCCGGTTCTGAGGGGATGATTTGCGGGTTTTGTTAATAATGCGATTATGTATATAATAACTTCCGTCACTTTTCTTTAAACACTTTTAAAACCTAATTACTTTCAAAGAGAGAAAGCAAACTACGTTCTTCGCATCAATCGCATTGTTGGCAAATCCCGGAGCTTGGAAGGTCGGATTTTACCTTTCTTTATACCGTTGTGATCCTTGCGTCGAGGGTAAGATCTATGTACCGTTTTTATAGTATTTCATTAAAGTTGGTTAAACCTTAATGTTGGGAATTGGGGGTTTTGTTGTATTTTGTGTTTGGTAGTGATTATATGTTTGTATGTTAGGAGGAGGATTCGTAGAGGAAGCGTTTTGATATCAGCTGTGAGATCGTCTGATAGTGTTGTGCTTTCCAGGTAGGGTTTCCCTACTCAGTATTAGTCCCATGATGTGTTGATTGGTGTTTGTGATTGTTGAATATTATCATACTCGTATTGTGACAGTTGTTGGGTGTGATTGCTGAGTAGTAGTTGTGATTGATTGTATCTGTCTGTATTCTTCGGGGTGCGTCCCTGGCTGAGTGGAGTCACTTGCGGGAGTGGCTTCACGCCCATGATTCGCCTTCTGTGGAACCCGCCACATAAGGGATGTGCACATTAATGGATTTGGGTTTATCGCTCGATGGAGATAAGCGGGCTTAGGTGGGAACGATCATGGTCCCCATCAAGGCGAGAAGTGACTGTTGCGATGGGCACTCAGCGGGGCTACACACTTTAGTGTGTAGTCAGGATTGTGGAGTTGGGTTTGGAGTTCGGAGAATATCTGTGATGATTGAGCTGTTTGTTTTACTGTATTGTTGGTTTATATAAATTGTGTGATTAGTACTGACCCCGTTTAATGTTTTAAAAACTGCGGTGATCCATTCGGGGATGGTGAGTAGTTATTGAGCAGGTATGAGTCGAGTTACTGTGATAGCTGGGATGTGCCACCGTCTGATGATAGAAGTCTTCCACTGTAGCTTAGTAGTTTAATAAACATTTCAGTTAACTCAGTAGGCAGTTGGTTCTGAGAACATGTATTCGTATTTTGGATTTGGTTTTGAGATTGTAACCTTTCGCTAAAGTATTTCTATTTAAATGTTGTTTCGTTATTGTCTATTTAACTATCATTGCCTCGAGTAACCGAGATGGTAGCATCCTTATACCTGAGTGGTCCTGGTAAGGCACTTGGAGTATGGGGGTGTTACACCTTTTGGGTGTCTTGTTTATGCATCTACACCTAAGCCAGGAAGAGACAAATTTTCTCCTAGAGCTACCACTTGTGTTTTCTTAGGTTATCCCTTTGGGAAGAAAGCCTATAAATTGCCAAGTCTTGATAATCATGCTATCATAGAGTCTAGGGATGTTATAATTCCATGAAACTATATTTCCTTATGTACAAGGTACTGCCATATCACATATTCCTGTACCTGTTAATGATAATAATGTTACTGTGGTTTCTGGGCAACATACTGATCATAATGATAATAGAGATCATACTACTATACCTGATACAGGTACTGCAACAAATACTGGTGTTACTAATAGATCCAGAACCACTACTCTTAATGTCTTAGAACCAAGACAGTCTACTAGACAAAGCAGGACTCCATCATATTTAAAAGACTATGTTCATAACAGACACACCAGGCCCAGCAATTTTGCACACAGTGATTATTGTTCAAACACCTTGACATCTTTATGTACAAACAATGATTGTGTAGAGTCAGTGTGTCTCTCTGCAAATTATGTTGAGGATTCTGCTGTTATTATCCCTATACAAGAACCTAAAACTTATGAAGAGGCATCTATTTATCCAGAATGGCAGAATGCTATAGCAGCAGAGTTCACTGCTTTAGAAGCCAATAAAACTTGGTCTCTTGTTCAATTGCCTAAAGGAAAGAAGTCTATCTCTTGTAAATGGGTTTTTAAAGTAAAACACAAGTCTGATGGGAGCATTGAAAGGTATAAAGCACGCTTAGTTTTTAAAGGCTATACACAAAAAGAAGGTATACACTATAATGAGACTTTCTCACCTGTAGTTAAGATGACTACAATTAGGACCTTATTGGCTGTTGCAGTTAAGAGAAGATGGCACGTGACCCAACTAGATGTAAACAATGCTTTCCTTCATGGAGACCTGGATAAGGAGGTCTACATGAAGGTTCCCCCTGGTTTAAAAGTTTCTGGTACTAACATTGTTTGTAAGTTGCAGAAGTCATTATATGGCTTTAAGCAAGCTTCAAGGCAGTGGAATGCCAAGCTATGCCAGGCACTGAGATCCAGAGGTTACAAGCAGTCATTGAATGACTATTCTTCATTTTCTAAAAAATCAGGTGATAAGGTTACTTTTATTGCTGTATATGTTGATGATATTCTCCTTATTGGAGATAACACTGAAGAAATGACAAGTCTAAAACAATTTCTAGATCACACATTCAAAATCAAGGACCTAGGTAACATTAATTACTTCCTTGGCATGGAGTTTATTCGAACAAAAGATGGCTTAGCCATTACACAAAAGAAATATACACAAGAATTACTGAAAGAATTTAAAGTTGAACATTGTAGAACTGTCAATTCTCCACTGGATCTTAATGTAAGAGTAACTACTGAAGTAGGTGAGCTCTACCATGATCCTGCTAAATACAGGAAGCTAATTGGTAAACTGAATTTCTTAACCAATACTAGACCAGATATAGCTTTTTCTATACAATTGTTAAGCCAATTTATGTCATCTCCAAGGGAGCCACACTGGCAAGCAGGTTTACATGTCCTTAGGTATATTGCAAGATATGTTTCCCAAGGTATTCTCCTCAACAACAGCTCAGATTATTCACCGCAAGGCTATTGTGATGCTGATTGGGCAGCCTGTATGCACACCAGAAGATCTATCAGTGGTTTCTTAGTATTCTTGGGTGGATCCCTCATTTCCTGGAAGTCAAAGAAGCAACAAACAGTGTCTTTATCCTCTGCAGAAGTTGAGTATAGGTCTCTCAGACGTTTGACCTCTGAACTTGCCTGGTTAAGCAGACTACTATTTGAGCTAGAAGTACCTGATATATTGCCCATACCTGTAAAATGTGACAGTCAGGCAGTAATTCATATTGCAAGGAACCCAGTCTTCCACGAAAGAACAAAACACATTGATTTGGATTGCCATTTTGTTCGTGAGAAGCTACAAGAAGGTTTGATCAGTTTATCTTATATTCCAACTATTCATCAGCCTGCAGACCTCTTCACCAAAGCATTATCAGGTCCTCAACATCATCTGTTACAATCCAAGTTGGGTTTGTTTCACACAACCTCCAACTTGAGAGAGAGAGAGAGAGAGAGAGAGGGGGGTGTTGGAGATTGATACTTTCAATATTAGTTAGGAAGTTAGTTAGACTAGAGTTGAGAAGGTAGTTGGTTTTCTGTTAAAGTTTGTTACAACTGTCATACCCTAAGCCGGTTGACAAGCACTATATAAGGCATTGTATTTCACATATTGTAAACACACGATTTCATAATACAAAGATCAATTCTCTCTCTCAATCATAAGCATACAATTCTGTTAATCATCTTCTTCCTCCTCCACATTAAATCATCATCACATCATCACAATCACTTCATCAATCATGATCCATGTTGGTTTCCAACATATACAAAGTATTATTATTTTCCCTTTGATCCTTTGTATTGAAAAATTAAAATATTACTTGTAAAAAGTAAAAAAGTGAACAATAATTTGTGAACGAACTAGTTGAAGTCACAAAATAATTAAACTATTGCATATAAGAATCAATTTTGTTACTTTATTGTAGAATCATTTTTTATATAGTGTTGGAATTAATTTTGTCACTTTAAAGTGACGGATACGTACCGTCTTCAATGAGATTTTGTGTAGTTTATAATCAAGTAAACTACTTATTCTATTACCAATTCCCTTGTATTGTCAAGTGGTACGCCTCTCTTCCGTTTGGGTGTTTGCATGTTCTAACATATAGAGTTGTTTATTTGGAGATTTTAAAATCTTCGCTCCTGAAATAAAAGGTCATACAGATATAATATTTTAAATGAAAGAAAATTAATACTCTCCATATTTCTGTTTTATTCTCAATTCCCAAATTACTACGATATGGTTATCTTTGCCCTCCCAAGTATGTAATGTTAAATTTCTTATCTAAATTAACTGTCCTTTGTTGCCGATCTTAAAATACTCATCCCTGAGAATGTTATATACTCCATCGATTCTTTGAAATTTATCCTATTTAATTAACATACTCTTCACAAACCCGATCTTCGGATTCTTATTTTGGCATGGATTTGGCTAGTGCACTTTGTTGGGGAAGCGTCCAATAAACCCGGTGTGCGAAGAGTCTTACCCAACAATTATATTAAGATGGAACACAAACAACAAACGTAAGTAACAACAAATAAAAACGACACCACAATTTTTCACGTGGAAACCCTTCTTAATTAAGGGAAAAACTACGACTCTCTCGACAAATTAATTCACTAATAAGAAATTACAAGGTTCTTAGAGTACAATCACACAGTAGTATTATGACTCCGTAACAAACTTTATCTCACTCTTATTATCTATGGATATTTAACACTCTATTTTCTCTCTTTAGAACAAGAAATATTCTCACCAATATAATGTAATTTGTCTCTCTATATTTTGTGTATACTACACTAATTTCAAAAAACCTCCCACAAGTCATTGATTGTTTTAATTAAAACAATCTCATAACTTATAGTGCATTGTATGTTCCATCTTATAAAACGTAATTCATTTACGCATTTGCAATTGAAATATACATACTTTATTTCAACATTTAGTATTAGAAATTTGGGGAGATTATTCCAACACACTTTGCATTTGTATATACGGAGTATAAAATTATAAATGCATCCCGTATCAGATTACATTGTGAGTCAGCTAAGAGTCACACACACGTGGTGCAAGTACGATTGATTAATACGGAAGCCCAATTGGACTGACACGGAGTCGACTTGCTTAAAATATAAACCGCAAGAATCATGAAACATTGATTGATCTTATAATTATTACCAAGTACTTGGGTTTGTAATTTTGCAGGAAATATGAAACATTGAAACTTCGTTAGGCAACCTATGAACATTTTTGTAGGGTTGGACTTTAACTTAGCTTCTTCACGTGAAATGTGTACAATGTAAGAGTGGTAATATGTGGTGGATACAACACTTTATTTCAACGATCCAGCTATAACCAAGTCTTAGACACCATTTGATTTTGGGGAGTTTTGGCTCCGATAACCCATCGGATTCTTGCTCGCCCATTTCCATTGATCTCTACACATATCGTCTATATTGTATTTTGCCCTGCAATCGAGTATAAATTAAACCACGTATAAGTTCAACTATTCACATTATCAAATTTGACCTTATTTCATGTCATGTAATAATCATATATTGCGATAAGCATGACTATAAAGCGTTCCCACTACGCGAAACTTACTTCCAACCGAGTTCTTTAGCGGCTTTCTCTGTTGAAGCAAAAACCTTTTCAGCATCTCCTGGTCTTCTAGGACAGTTTTTAATAGGGATTGTCTGGATTTGAAACAAGAAATGTATCTTTTATAATAATCGCATTAATTTAGCTAACGAGTCAGAAAAACGCGAAGACGGAATACTCAACTATTCCGTACCTTATTAGACGCCTTCTCAAATGCTTTGACCATATCAAGTACTGAAGCACCATAACCCGTTCCCAAATTTATAGCAGTACAACCTACGAAAGAGTGTATATTTTGTACAATAAAAGGTTAACACATCCAAAGTGAGACGATATTCAAAATGAAAAAGTTTAGCCTATATGATCAATAAACTATCCGGTAAAATCATCGAAAGATCAATGGGGTTTCGCAAGGATACTCCATGGTAGATACCAGTCGGCATCAAAATTGTCGATTAAGAGTAACCAACTGAAGTATATTGCGATATTATGAAGTTAAAAAATAATGGAGCGCTTAATTACCTATATCCTCTGTTGTGAACAATTTCCTAAGTGCAGCAACATGTCCATCTGCCAAGTCCATCACATGGATATAGTCTCGAACCTGTCCAAAATTAAGGTCGTCTAATTAACAATATATAAAACGATAAGAAAATAAGCACACGTAATAATATCATTACAATTGCATACCGCGGTACCATCGTTTGTGTTATAGTCAGTGCCATAGACATTAAGCTCAGGTAGCCTTCCGAGAGCAACTTGTTCAATGTACGGCATAAGGTTGTTTGGAATACCTTTAGGATCTTCACCGATTTCCCCACTCTCGTGAGCTCCAACAGGGTTGAAATACCTTAAAAGAATGATGTTCCATTCTTTATCCGCTTTTGATATGTCCCGAGCAATTTCCTCCAAGTAAAGCTGGAATTTGTATACGGAATAAGATGCATGCTTAGGAATTAACCACTTAATAATCTCTTATTGAATGACTATTGAATTTTAAAAACTAAGCAAGGAAACATTTGAAAAAACAGAAAGAGAAGATAACGTATAAGAGTTTTAAACGATTAATCACCTTGGTGCGGCCATACGGATTCAAGGCCCTCAATTCAAAGTCTTCTACACATGGAATTTCTTTTGGCTGCCCGTAAACTGTCGCTGATGATGAAAAAACCAACTACACAACCCATACAATACGATCCAAATGTTATTATCAAACCAATACGGAGTATGAACTAACTATATAGGCAAAACTACGTTGTCTAGCAAGAAATGAATGTGGCAAGAATCATTGAAGTTCCTTTGACTTGATCACAAAAACAATAAAGATTTGCCACTTTGCACGTGGTACCGTATTTTTAAATCAAACGCTTACTAACCATATCTATTTGCTTACGACCTTTGAAACTTGGAGAATTAACAATGAGGCGTGCTCATTTATTGATAGAAATAAAGTTGAGTATTGTGTAAGGTAATAAAACTCAACTTCAACACAAATCCATTATACTAAAAGAATAAGAGATCTCCCAAATTTTCCCGTCTAAATGAATTTGACTATAATTGGGCTTTCATTATATTATATCTGTAATTGGGCTTTTATTATATCATATCTGTAATTGGGTTTTCATTATACTGAACTTTTCCGTTTAATTTCCTCCGATTAATGCAAAATATAAATAATAATAATAAATTTTACAATTAAAGTCCAAATTGAGTTAAATATTAGTTGTATAATTGTTATTTTCTTTAATATTCCTATCAAAATAACCGTGCATTCGCGCGGGATCTATATTAGTTATAGAATAAGTACATTAGTTTTTTTACAGTCTAAGACAATTATTTTAGCGACTAAATACTCGTTTATTTCTATCAATAAATGAATATTTTTATATACTCCGTCCATAATTATATGATGTTCCCTGACTTTTTAAAGTTAAAATTTGCAGACTTACACCGAAGATATCTAAAAAGTTATGAAAAATTACAATAAGATATTTGCATTTGTTACAAAGAAATATTTCATAATTTTTATTAAAAAATAATAATATGAGACGGTCATTATATTAAAAAAACAACTCATTTATTAACATTAAATTAACATTTATTTTATAAAAAATGGACCGTCTTAGACAGTCTTATTCTAGAATTTGTGATTATTGTAAGTAGGCTAACACTAAAGTAATACAATGATTTAAGAATCTTGTATCGTGGTTCGAATATGAATTGAACAAGTAACCTACAGTCAATAGAGAATAATTGAAGATCACTAGGACAATAAAAAAAAATAGTCAAGCACTAACAAACTTCAACTTTATAACAAAACAAAATTTATTGGTCATTTTATTTTTATATCCTACGCATGTCTATCGCATAACATATCAGATAAGACTATTATATTCAATCATAGCTAAATTAATTACAACATGGTATATTAAATTAAAAAGGAAAAAAAAAAAAAACAGACCTTCTTACAGTTGTACTTTGCCATGACTTGGTACAAATTGATTGAACCGATCAAATTGTTATCGAAATAACGAAATGGATATGCAACACTTTCTCCCACTGCCTTCAACCCCGCAAAATGTATCACCGCATCAAATCTATAACATAAACCATATAATAATTCAATTAAATTTAGAAACTTCGTAATAATTATCGGAAGTCTCATGTGAAACCGTCTCACATTGAGATAATGTAAGACAAAGAATGTAAGATTAGAGGTGATTAAATGCGGACTTTGGCCGAGCTCACTGCTCACGCTTAATTTTTGACCCACAGAGAAGCGGGTTAGCGGGTTTGGGGAAGATTAATGGGTTGAGCCTTTGTAATTATTTTTAATTTTTTAGTTGGGTTCAATGGACGGGACCACCCATAAATCGCTAAAAGTCTACTAACTGATAATACAAAAAGAGATGAAGAAAATTACGTGTACTCAGAAAACAGCTTCTCAATATCGTCTTTGTTTCTAAGATCACCCTGAAGAGAAAAATATTGACGAATATTAGAATACCGAGAAATTATAATATAAATTTCAATAAAAATTCAGAAAAAAAATAAGGAAATTGGATAAAAATTACCAAATGAAAATCAAGATTGCGGGATTTATGAGGACCAACTAATTTTCGAACACGATTAACAGCTTCTTCACAAGAATTATCAAGATTATCAATAATAACAACTCTAAAACCTTCATTAAGCAACAAAAGAACACAGTGTGTTCCAATGAAACCAGCACCTCCAGTTACCAATATGTTTCTTTGTTCTGAACCCATTTTTTCTTTTGTAATTAATTAATTTTTAGAGAGAAAATGAAGAAGAAAAACAGAGGAAAATGTGAGAAGGAGAAGTATGATTAAAGAAACATGGATGATGCTTATTTATATGATCATGTGCTTGTTGTCTCAAGTAGTGTAAAGAGATTAGATAAGTACAAACTATAAACAAAAGGATATTGTTATTTTTATTTTTTTTATATTCCTTTCACCTCGGTTAATAGTTTAAATTTCTTTTTTTCTGAATACAGTTAATAATTTACGTTTTCGTTTTGAATATGTCTAAAATAGAGTAAAGATATTAGATAAGGACAAGAGGTATAAAAAGATACTAGTTTTAAACCCGTGCAAAATTGCACGGGTATGTATTTAGGACGGTATGAATGTTTTTTGATGAATATTTTATTTTTACATTTCTATGGTAATTATCTAATAGTTCTATATATCAGTGATCTACATGTTTAATGTAGATCAGTTATCTAACTGAAAATGAACATTCTCGACGTTTGTTGAAGAGTAAATTTACTCGGTAGCCTATCATTGTCACCTATCATTTTCGATGTGCGCGGCTAGTAGTTAAGTTGCCGAGTTTTTAACTGTAAGTAAATACTCCGTCATGATTTTTTTTTAAAATATATCGTACTATCTAGTTTTAAAAAATTATGCCTGTAATTTATTCGCATTATATGTAATTCAATCCCGTAATTAAATATAAATCCTTCTCGTAATTATGTAATTTTATTGTTATTCAATTTTTTTGTAAAATTATGTAAATTATATAATTTGTAATTAGTTTCATTTATTCCGATTTGTAATTCACACCGCTTATATACCATTAATTTCATTTATTCGGAATATATAAAATTATTCCATAGTATTATTTCATAGTATTTGTTCTAAGACGGAATTTGTCGCATGTTTGTATTGGCGGAATTCTGAAGAAATAAATACTTTGCACACTAACGGGTCCCACCATAACATGAATTTCAAAAAAAAAAAAGATTGTATTAATGACGTGACACGTTCTGGATTGAGTATTATCTTCTGAATTAATAAAGATAAGATTGTTAATTTAATTGTTGTATAGTTTGGTAAAATGGAGGGAAAAGGGAAGAAAAAGAGGGTTAATATTAGTATGTGTGGAGTGTATAAGTTAAAATATGACTCATTGTTGATAAGGAAAAGTGTTGTAGGGAGTAATATTTGGCTAAAGGTTGTATTGATGATGAGATTATAGATAAGTTTAAATGTTTGATGATGGGGTGGTTGATAGATCAGAACCTTCCTTCTATTATTAATAAGAAATGTGAGCATACCGCTTAATTTAAAATTGAAGAAAAAGGAAACTTAAGATATGGATACAAGTATACAACAGATTTTGGTATTATGTGAGAAGACCATTTTAAATGCTAAAAGGTTATGCCAATGGTTGAGACTAAATTGATCGCAATATCTTAATAAACAATTGTTTCATTTTTGTTACTTCATCTGATTCTTTGAAATTGTCTCACTTTTTAAGATTTTTGAGTAATATTTTAAATAAGCATGACAATTCCAAAAAATAGTCGTCAGCATCTGTTTATTCGTAGTTATTAACATAAAATGAACTTTCTAAGAGTTCTACTATATTATTGTTGGGGTTTTTGGTACAAATAATATAAAAGGTAAAGACACAATATTTTTGTTATGGACTTAACCACAACCCAACTTTGTATTATTATTCTTCAACCTTAACAATAATACAATCTCAATCTCTAACACTTAGCTACTAGCTAAGATTTCCAACTATGCTTAACTCGGGATATTAAGCATACACTCTCTTTCTTTTCCAACATAACTAGTGATGACCTTTATATACAAGGTCCAAGTCCTAACTCCAATATAGCCACATTAAGAGCCTTAATGTCTTACTAATCTAACTCCTACCATTTACACTTAGTAACATATAATATTACTTAAGAATAACATGAGTAACCTACCTACAAACTAGTAACCATTAAAGACTCTAAATGCTATATTCAAAACCTTGACTTTAACTTATGCCTTGGATTAATGTTGGGATTACTTTCCCAACAAACCTCCCCTTAAGCCCAACATTACTTTGGACTTGTCAATCATCGAGCGGAGCGACCAAACCTTTACTTGGAAGCACCTCCCCTTCACCTGAAAGTACCTCCCCTTGAACTAACCCATCTTCAACACATCTTCCATCAAATGTGAATAAGTTAGTTTTTCCTTTTCTACCTTTGAGAATCACCTTACCATTTTTAGTGACCTCCAAAACACCATTCTTAACATGAATGGTACAACCCATAGAATCTAATCTACCCAATGAGATTAAATTTCTAGTAATGTTTGGTATGTATCTAACATCACCAAACCTTCTAACTTGGCCATCATGAAGTCTTACCTTCACCTCGCCAATCCCTTCAATCTTTGCCTTATCACCATTTGGCAAACTAACCATCTTCCCTTCACATTCTTCATAAGAAGAAAACCAATCTTTTCTCCCACATATGTGATAGGAAGTTCCCGAATCTAATACCCAACTCTCACTAGGTTCCTTTTCACCATGAACCATTAAGAGCTCACCATCATCAACTTCTGCCATAGCTGCAACCCCACTAGCACGAGACTTTTTCAACTCTTTCAAATCTTCTTTTGCCTTAGGACACACGGTTTGTATATGTCCTAACTCATCGCAGTAGAAGCACTTGATATTAGGATTGTGCTTTTTCCAACCGCCCTTCTTCTTGCCACGATATTCACCCACAAAAGCTCCTCCATCACTTGAAGAGCCACCACTTCCTTGCTTCATCAACTTTTCGGACTCAAGCAATACTACAACGGTCTCATCTAAGGCTAATGTTATCTTCCCCACAAGTAAACTAGTGATAACCGTGTTGTACTTTTTGGGAAGAGACGCCAACAACATTATTGCCTTATCTTCTTCTTTGAATGTCTCATCCAAACTCGCCAATTGGGTGATCAAGCCATTGAACTTGTTTAGATGGTCCCTCAAATCGCCGTCATCTACCATCTCGAGCTCGAAAAGATCTTTCTTCAAAAATAGTTTGTTAGCCAAGGACTTCGCATTATAAATGCTACATAACTTGGTCCACAACTCCTTAGGATTTGTCTCCTCTAACACACTATACTTGATTTCAAAAAGGGCTAACCGGATTGTACTAACCGCACGCAACTTCATGTCCTCCCATTTGAGAACTTGAACATCATCGGGCTTCTTGTCTTCAAGAGTCGCATACAACCCCTGTTGTATGAGAACATCCTTTATCATGCTTTGCCATAACGAGAAATTGTTCTTGCCATTAAACAACTCCATCTCAAACTTTGTACCAAAACTTTTCTCCATCGAGCCGTAGCTCTGATACCACTTGTTGGGGTTTTTGGTACAAATAATATAAAAGGTAAAGACACAATATTTTTGTTATGGACTTAACCACAACCCAACTTTGTATTATTATTCTTCAACCTTAACAATAATACAATCTCAATCTCTAACACTTAGCTACTAGCTAAGATTTCCAACTATGCTTAACTCGGGATATTAAGCATACACTCTCTTTCTTTTCCAACATAACTAGTGATGACCTTTATATACAAGGTCCAAGTCCTAACTCCAATATAGCCACATTAAGAGCCTTAATGTCTTACTAATCTAACTCCTACCATTTACACTTAGTAACATATAATATTACTTAAGAATAACATGAGTAACCTACCTACAAACTAGTAACCATTAAAGACTCTAAATGCTATATTCAAAACCTTGACTTTAACTTATGCCTTGGATTAATGTTGGGATTACTTTCCCAACAATTATTACTTTTTAATGTACAACTATAAAGTGTAAAAAAATCGAGTTTCAAAAACAAATAGAGATTTTTTTTTTTCCCATTAAGTTTGCTGAGATGGTGAATAGGAGGTGCATTATTGTTGCTTCATTACTTGGGTGTTAATTAAAAATGATAGTATGAGATAGTTTGGTGAATACAATCATGAATTGCGCATTACCAAATGTTTGTAATTAAATACAAATCATAGAAAAATGGCGTTATGTATTTAACAGAAAGCAACGTTTAGGAGGTTGGCGGGGTTTTCTGTTAAATGGGAAGACCTTACGACATTAGCTTTTATTGGAGTGGAGACTTTGTGCTTACGGCACATTTTTAAGTACACCCTCTAGTACCCACTACGTGAGCTGTAGTACTATTTATTTGGGACCGTCTAACGTGTTCTCTCTTTTTTTTTTTGTTAAATGATTGAGATGGAGAGAGTACGTGTTTAATGTTGAAGCTTTTTTAACTGAATTTGCTATATATGATGGAAGAAGAGCTACCAAAGGCGGACTTTATAGGACTTGTGGCATGAAAAGTGTAAAAACTCGGATGAAAACCGATGTTTATCTCATATTTCTCTCGTCAGCAGAAGACTAATGGTTTACTCTTTCCATTTCGGTCAATTTGTTTACATTAGTTTTAGAACAAAGAACAATGAAAGGGGAAATGACCATTTATGGGTGCTGTAATTAAGTGATAATGGACAATTGCATGCTAATGTGGATGATCAAATTACGTTTTAAAAATATTTATAATAGGAATGTGAACAAATGAACGAAACACCACTAATTAATAAAATAGATAAACAAATGACCATGATGGAAGAGTACTTAAAAGCATACGACAAGCTAAAGGTGACATAAAATCGAATTGAATTAGGATGACATTAAAAGGTAAAGAGATACTAATAAATTTCCATTGAACAATAATATCAAAAAAATTAATGGAATTATCCGTCATACTCAAACCTACTAGGATTTTAATCTAAATATATTGCATGTGAATTAGGATGGTAGGGTACAGAAGAGAATTGTGAGTTTGGCCCCTTTCTTATTCATGATCCAATGATCAATGTTATTTTGCTTTATTTGGCTTGAGTGTCCTAAAGAGTTTTCTGTTCTTTTCCTGGTTTTAGAGGGCAATTCCTTTTGCTGATCGTTAGCCATATGGATCGTTATGGTACCCAATCTCGGTACCAGTTGCATATCTACTTAGTATAAAAGCCAGGTTTTTTGAAGGCTTTCCATTGACTGAAAATTTTCCGAAATTTGGCAACAAATAGAACCCACCACTTTCTATACACCATTTAATTACCCTCTCTCCTTCCATCTCCTCTCCTCTCCACCCAATTCAAATCTGAAAAATTACTCCGAAGAAAACGATTTTAAGTTTATTTTGCGCGTTAAATCAATTTATTAATACTAAGTATAATCTACGCTAATCTAATTTGAATTAATATAATCTAATCTCTTAAATGATCTCAAGTAAGTGATTACAAATATTTAACATCTAAAAATTACTTATTTTTTTGAAAAAATTATTTTAAAATCTTCAAAAAAAATCCGAAAGCTAGCTACACTACTGCAATAAAACTGAGACATTTGCAAAGGGAAATGCCTGAAACTCCTTCTCTCTAAAAAAACAAAACCCTAAATCCTCCCTCTTTGCTGCCGCCGTTCTCCTCCTTCCTCCCACCGCCACCCATCAACTCCCTACCTTGTCGTCGGGGATGGAGTCTCTCAAGACCTTTCTCCGGCGACCCGTCTCCTCTCTTCCGATTAACCCTCCTCCCCTTTCTTACCCACACCCACCTCGGATCGTGCGGTCCGCCTTCCTCCTCCCTGGCCTGCGTGGTGTATGTGGGTCGTTCGGTCTTATTGGACGAGTTTGTTGAGGTGGTGTGGCAGGTGGTGCTTGATCCGCGGTGTTGTGGGTTGGTAGGGAGGCGGTGGCTTCCGTTTTTTTTCTCCCGTGTTCCGTTTTGTTTCCTTTATGTTTTTGTTTAATTTCCGCTTTCGTTTTTGTTTCGTCTCTCTTTCCGAGGGCTCTGTCCCCGTCTATCGGTGGTGTCCTTCTCTCGCTTTGAGAGTTTTCGTTTTCTCGGTTCGTTTGCAGTTTTCTAATAAGTCTGCAGAAGATCAGCGTTGTTATAGATCGTTATATGGTTTTACATATTTTGTCCGATTCATGGCTACAATCAATCACGTCAGAAGAAATGGATACTCGTCAAGGAAGATTCGGAGACCCTCTTATGGATGAAAGCCTTTTGCGGCGAATCGATGATAGAGACTACATTACGAGTGTTTCATTCTTTGAACAAGAATTTATTTTCTATGGTTGTAATCGATTTGTATCCGATTGAGCTTGGCATATGTTGTAGATGTCGTATGACTTTTTATTAATGATAATGATCTTTTCTCAAAAAAAATCCGAAAGCTAAATTTAACAATTTATTTCAAAAAATTCTCTTTAAAAATCCTGGAACTATAATAGGAAAAACATGCCATTAAAAACTTATATAAAAATAAGATTTAGGAATTTAATTGATAAATATTTTCAGATAATATCCAAGTCATTTAAATTTAATAGATTTAATTTTCGTTCTTTGAAATACTCTATTGTTTTGTCAAAAAAAAAAATCAAAAAACGGGAAGATTACAATCAAAATATAAGATTTTTTTAAATTAACGAAAATAAGTTTTAAATAAATGAAAAAATAATTTAAACGTAATATAGGCAACCAAATAAAGTAAAAAGAATATTATTTAAAAACACATACTTACTCATATTGAGTAATTTTATTTAAAAAAATAATACTCATTAGATCTATGATATTCACTAATAATTTTATAAAAAATTGTTCCGGGTGTAATTCCAGAGCAGTTATTTGTTACCACCCGCGCTTGCGGAATGACGTGTTTGGTTGGCTTCTCCTTTCGGTCTCCTGAAACAGTGAACAAACTGAGGGCTCGGCTTTGGACCGAGCGAACTCACTCCGACGCTCAAGTCAGTAACTTAGAGAGGTAAGTTGTTGTTACTTGGCGAGGTATGTATTGTAGAGAGATAAGGAAGATATTACCAGATGAATAGTGATTCTTAGGTTAAATTGTGGATCCTCTCCTCAATGAGGGTTGAGGAGTATTTATAGACTTTCACCTTTTGTCTCGTAGTGGCCAAGTGGCTAGCAGGTGGAAAGACTGATGTACCCTCGGCTGATGGACCCATTGCAGGCCGGCGGGCCCTGATGACTCCATGCCGAGGGGTCTTGGATATAAGCTCGCGGATATGTGCCCCGTCTGGCTAGTTGTCCTAGCCGAGGCACAAGAGACAGGCCGACAGGTTGCGTCGGTTAGGCTGTCTAAGTCGTTGACTTGCTGTGGATATCTTTGACCTTGCTCAATATGTTGACTTGGTCAGAGGGTGCAGAATATGCCCCATCAATTTGCCCCCAGCGTAGTCTATGCCGTGGTATGGGCTCCGATGTATGTTGAGCGTATATTCTGCGTAAGACAAAATAATTCTGCCCCGGCTTCTTCTACCTCGGCGTGGCTCTGCTTAGGCCGTACCATATCCCCCCTCCACATGGATGTGTAATGGACATCAAATGTGGAAAAGAAAGTGGTGCTGGCCGAGACCAAGGTTGTGAGCGCCGTGTGCTTTTGATTGCCCCCAGCCGGTGTTGACAAGCTTGGTTGATCATGTGGCCGGCGGAGAACAGATACTTAGGAGTTTGTTGAGGAAGATGAATGGGCAGAGAGATTTGAAGGGGCGTGTTGAAGACGCTTGGTCACTGTTGCATTAATTGACGTTCAACTGTTGCAACGATTGACATTCCGTGGTTGCATGTCTGACACGTGTCTGTTCGCTGATTGGCTGACGTTTCATGGGCTGTGCCCTGATTGGTCCTTCTTCACGGGCCTTCTCCTATAAATAGGACAGTTAGTCCTTGAAATTGGGCACCAATTTCATTTTCTCTAAAATTTTCTTCTCTCTAAACTTTCAAGGGCTTCTTTCTCTTCTAGTCTTCAGAGTCGTTACTTCGGCTAGCACTTTTCCTCAAGGTAAACAACTAAATTTTTCTCTTTTTAAGTTGTAAGTTTCGTTGTAAACATGTCTTCTGCTGGTGCTGGACCTAGTAAACCTGCGCTGGGGGGTTCCCCGTCGCATCTTGATGAGGAGGAGATACTAGACGCCATCCCGATAAGGTCTGGGGGCCCTAGGTCTCCGTCTCCCGAAGTCGATCCAAAAGCTTTGGAGGGTTGGGGGGGATGATGATGTTGATGATGACTTTGATGATGACGGTGAGGAAAGGATTCCTTCTGGTGAAGAGAGGCCGCATATCCTGGATCACGGCGAGGCTCGCACGACGGTCCCGACCGTGCCTGGACCAATAAATTCGCCGATTGTTCCGGCGAACTCTTTCGAGGGTCATTTCTCCTTCGGTGAGGGGTACAAAATCGTTATCCCCGGGAGGGTCAGGGCGGTCTGTTGCCCTCCTCCGAGTCATATCGGCGATATATCGTGCACCTGGAGTATGGGCTCCGGTTTCCTTTGAATAAATACGTCACGGCCATCATCAAAGCTATGAACGTCGCCGTGGCTCAACTGCATCCGTTGGCCATTAGGACGATAGTTGGCTTCGTGTGGCTCTGTCTTTTTAAGGGGGAGGTACCTACAGTTAACTTATTCCGCCGGCTTCATCATCTTCGGGCATCGACCCCCGGTAAAGCGGGGTGGTACAGCGTGCAGATGGAGCCGGGTGTCCTCTCCGTTGATAAGCTTTCTTCCTGCAAGGACTGGAAGCGGCGGTGGGTGTATGTCGAAGTGCCGGATGACTATCCGCTGCCCCGGTCCTTCCAGCACCAAGTCAACTTGCGGTGCGAGAGTAAGAGGGAGCGGGAAAAATGGGTCTCCCAGAGTAAGCTCAAGATGGATGCCAGTAGGGTTCCTCTTGGTGCGGATGAGGAGCGGGCGATGCAGCTGTTTGATGCTGAGAAGGGATGGGTGCCCCCGACTCAGATTATTCTTCAGGATGAGCTGCTTTGCCGCGTCGGCCTCATACCGGCCCTCAATCAGATCTTGAGAAATTGAATAGAAAAAAAAAATTAGAACAAAAAATGAAACAAACATAGCTGATAGTTAGAGAGATTATCAACTGGGTAAACATTATCGAGTAAGGAGATGATATATTGTTTAATGAATGAGGATTATAGAGAGAAATTATAGGTTTGAGGGAGTGATATAATGACGGTGACTGGTGAGGGCGTGTTTGATGAGAGAGAGCGAGGGAGAAAGAGGCGTGTGAAGTATGTTTTGGAAGTATGTTAGGTTAGCATTGTTAATTTACTATAAGGTGAAGGTGGGGCCTTTGGCGATATGTACTGAGATTTTAATGGGTTAGGCTCTGTTTGGCAAAACTAGCTGAAAAGGTATCTGAAACCTGAAAAGGTACCTGAAATCTGAGAAGGTACCTGAAACTTGATAAGGTAGCTGAAAAGGTAACTGAAAATTAGGAGCTGATAAGGTAGCTGATTTTTATTAAAAGTGTTTGGAAAGTAGCTGAAAAGGTAGCTGATATTTGATCAAATGACGTAAAAGGGCATGGTTATTATTGTTATCATTTATGTTTTTGCTATTATTCTTGTGTTATTATCATTGGCGTTAGACCTGGCAAAAGCAACCCGATCCGATTAACCCGACCCGAAAATGTTGACCCGAGATCCGAAGTGACCCGAACTACATCACCCGAGTGTGAGCCGAAAACCCAAATTGACCCGACCTGACCCAAATATGACCCGAGCTTTCTTGACCCGAAAAAGACCCGATCCGAAACCATCAAATCCGAAAATGACCGACAAAATATAACTCTAATTGAACCAAAAAGACTTAAAATGATATTTCTCTATTATTCGTTGACCCGAAAATTACCCGACCCGAAACAACCCGACCTGCTTAACCCGAAATAGACTCGACCAACAAACCCGAAACAGATCCGAAACCCGAAATGACCCATTCCGACCCGAATTAACTCTAAATCATGAGAGACCCGAACTTACCCGACCCGAATTGGCTCGACCGAACCCGAACCCGACCCGTTGACCCGTTTTGCCAGGGCTAATTGGTGTTGTTATTAATAAAGTCATAATGTAGTTTTTTCAATGTAGTTGCGCAAGTCTCCAACATGTTTCAAAGAGAATGAGAACAATAATTAACATATCACGATTAGGTAAAAGAAAAAAAAATTCAAACAATATATCATTGAAAAATGTATCTATGAATACAAAATTAGTTCTCTATTAAACTCCTATAAAAAAAACGATTTTTTCCGATGAAGTGTATTGAAGAATTTTATTTAACGGTTGTTTGTGTTATTTGGGAGAAGGTATTGAATGAGATTTTAATTGACAACATTAAAAAACAAGGGTAAAATCGGTAGACAAAAAAGAATCAGGTACCTGATTTCGCAAATGCTACATGAGGTAGCATTTCATTTCAGGTACCTTTTTTGGTCAAAAAAGGTAGTTGCCAAACACTCTAAAAAAAATAAGGTACCTGATTTTTTTGACAAAAAAGAAACTTGAGGCAAATCAGGTACCTGAAGTGTACTGCCAAACGGAGCCTTAGTTTGAGGTTGTTTAAGCCTATTTTAATCATATTTAGATTTTGAGCCAACAGTTTGTTATTGAGCCTATTTAGATTGACACGAATTATAGAGTAAAACGAACCACCGTGTGAGACGGTTCATTTCAACAAATAAACTATTTATCTAATATTAATAAGTAAGTTGTTTTTATATACAACGAAATTGTCTCACCGTGTAAAACCGTCTCATGTAATAACGACTGTATTAATGTTATTGTCTTTACTATATTCTTACTTACTTAATTTTGTATATTTGAATTTCAATATTTCTACATTTTCTCTATTCATAATTTAATAAAAACAATTGTTTAACAATTAATCCCGTGCAATTTTTGCACGGATTAAAACTAGTCTTCATGTAAAGTCCACTATTTCAATGGTTGGTTGTTTATATTGTACGTTAAAAGGTGGAATTGAAATTTGATACCGACCGGTGACACCATATCATTTCTTAAATATTATTACATTATTCGGAAGTATATACATTTCAATTATATTGCTTTTTATATTTTTGACAAATTTATACTCGTATTAATCTTCCACGTTCTCGATATAGTAACTAAAACAAGTATTCTTTTTTAAATATAAACTAGTTTTGAAACCCGTGAAAAATCACGGGTCCTATACAAATTTTCTTTTTTTATTAATACTACTTGTATAAAACATATTTTGATTTGGAAACATTGCAGACGATAAAATAGGATGAAAATTATGAGATTGAACATAATAACACGGTAATATAAACAATAATAATATGAGATTAGTGGGGAATAGAGGCATATCATGAGTAACTCTTCTTCTCCTCTATTAACAACCTAGTAAATTAATGGGATTTAAGCATTTAGTAGAGAGTTTTTTTTGAATGTATATGTTGAACGAATGACGTTGCTCATTGCTCTGATGATTCATGATTTATGTTAACTCGTAAATTCAGTAATGATTTGCATTCTCAATTCATCATACTCAAATTAAATAGTCTAATTACATGTATATAGAGATAAGTTGTTTATATAGAAATCAATGATTAATACTTATACATGGGTTATGTATTATGTAACTTCAAGATATTGGTGCTCCGGAGATTGAAGATTTTCTTAACCGCCAATTTACCAAAGGCGGTCAAGTTTTTCTCCTTCAATAGGTAAAAGAAAAATAGTCTAACAAAGTGAATGAAGTAAGACTAATATAGTAATTGAATACATTGAATACGTGTCTCTCCATTTCAAATTTAATTATCATTTGATGGTTTTTTTTTCTCTTGTAAGATTATCCGTCGATGTTGTGTCGATACTGTCACTACAACTAAAAGGCCAAGAATAACTAATAGGCTAAAAACCTTAGCATAATTATTGGAGCAAAAATAGATAGGCTAATATCAATTAAAATGTCAACGACATATAAATACATCCTCAATATGGTGATTACTCCATTCACGAGCTTCCGATTTGATCATCCATATGAACACATCTTCCAACATCAAATATCGTGTTAACTGATATTGAACTAATATCTAAAATTAAAAAAAAATTGATAATTCTTAAATTGTGTTCTGTACTCACCGATTGCCATGTATTAATAATTAAAATAGGAAAATCTCCAAAAAAAAAAAAACAGAAATTCCAAGAAAAAAATGAGAAACATCATGCTACCTCTTAAAAAATCCACATACTTGTCGATTGTCATTTGCACGTATTGATCTTCAAGTATGTCATGCTCCTGAAAATTCAATCAATTGTACAAATTAGTATTATGCGAAAATTATTTGTACACAAAATACAAAATTGCATAAGATATACCGAGTATATGTAAAATATTATCAAATGAGTTTTGTATTAATAATTAAAATAGAAAAATCTCCCAAAAAAAGAAATTCCAAGAAAAAAAATGAGAAATACTATGCTACCTCTTAAAAAATCCACATACTTGTCGATTGTCATTTGCACGTATTGATCTCCAGGTATGTCATGCTCCTGAAAATTCAATCAATTGTACAAATTAGTATTATGCCAAAATCAATTGTAAACGAAATACAAAATTGCATAAGATATACCGAGTATATTTAAAATATTATCAAATAAGTTTGACCAATATAGTAAAATCTTATAATGGAAAAGAGAACATGAGAAAAACGAATGAGCTGTAGGCTGATAAAAACTTATAATAAAAATGCATGTCTATTGTTGTGCTCATGGATTAAACATTATCATCTCAAGAAAAAAAAGTAGTAATTAAGAAGTCATAATATCATCAAAAGATTTAAGGTAAACTAAAAATATGAATCATTATAAAGAAACTTGAGAAATGAGTTATGGAGAAAGAATATGAAAAGTATGGTTAAATGCTTGTGGTGAATTGAATAAAGTATTGAAGTGGAAGAAGATAAAAAGTTTGTTGTCTTCTTTAATTTTTTTTTAATATTGTAATTGTAAGAATAAATATTAGGGGACATAAAAGACAATAATGATTATATGATGAGACTTGTAATATGGTTTCTTGAAATCATGTGGTTATATCAAATGTCATTTAAAAATGTACTCAATGTTAGCCTTTTTATACTATTTATTATATAGATTTTAAAGAAATAAATAAATATATACTTTAATTTTATGAGTTGTGTTAATATGAAAAAATTTAACTGATTCACTAACATCTATGTTCTCTTCCAAAAATTTCAATTAAAATGTGAAATATAATTGTAAATTATGAAACTTTTATGTGAATTTTGGTAAATTACATCTTTTTTTGGTTTTTTTAGCTCATAAAATCTTTAATATATACATTTAGTTTAAGAATATTAATGATGTCTTTTGATTTTCTTTATTTGTATGTTACACAATATGTAATGACTTTTTTGTAAGGACTTTTAGTAATCATTCAATTTTTTTTAAGAATCATATCAAATAACCAATAATCTAATAATAATTAATAAATAATAATTAAACAGTCAATAAAAATTAATGGAAATTAATGGGGTATAAAATATTAAATGCTAATGCCATGTGAAATTAAATTAAATGCTTTAATCTAGCCTTTTAACTATATTGTATAGATTTGCTTAAGTATTTACAGAATTTGTTTGTAAATTACTTAAATTAAATAAATATTTTTTTTTCCATATATTTTATATTTTTCAAAACCTTATCCTTTACGTGAAATAGTTTCATGAACTAAATACGGTATTTCTACCCTTTTAAAATTCTATTATTAGTGTTTAAGTATTTACAAAATTTGTTTGTAAATTACTTAAATTAAATAAATATTTTCCTTTTCATATATTTTACATTTTCCTAAGAAAATATTTTATATGATCTTTAATACTTATTTGCCGATTAATTAGTTCTGTAAAACATCTTCTATATACAACAAAGTTATAGTAACAATAATAGTGAGTTAATGCCTTTAAAAAAAAGTAGTGAATTAGTGACAATACAATTTTTTTTGTTTTCAACTTCATTTATTCTTCTTCGTTCTTAATTTCTTATGCATTCAATTTTTTTTATTTCGAATACATATAATAGTACTCCATATGAAATATCTTGAAATTATTAACTTATAGTTAATGCGTATTTTTTTATTGTAGTTTTTTTTTTTGAGTTAATTAAATTTAAATCTAATGGAACATGGATGGATTTTTAAAGTAAATAAGTGAATTAAATTAATGCAATATAATAATAAATTGGATAATCCACGTCATATTAGTTTGCCAAGTCACATGTTATTGTATACGTGGCTTTTTTTCATCCAATGTGGCATTGTCTATGTGGCATTTTTAGGCTAGCCTTTTAATAGTATTTATAGATTTTTAATCAAAAAAATAATATTAAGGAGATGAAAAGAGTATGAGATTATTCCATATATACAAATCCCTTCACTAACTTTTAATTTACTTTGTACAGGGAAATGCTGCATCTTTCTTAGGCTATTTGCTTTCAACAAGTTCTTGGTTTACCACTGATTATGTCGAAGAGCTTAGTCAGTCTTGCTTGATTAGCAATCATTTTTACCTTTTCATCTTTTACTCTTTTTGGGAAAACTGCTTTGGCAATTCCTCAAAGGTGATGAATAACTTTTGTTTTGATTCTTCTGTTACGACCGTTATCAGTTTTACGCTTTATGGGTGCTTTCTGGTCGTTTTTTCTCAGCAAATTCCCGTCAGCCATTTTTTTCGTCCCATTTGAATTTTGATTTTTGGACTGTTAGGGGCGCCAAAAAAAACATTTTTGACGGAGGAATTAAATTCTTTAGTTCGTCAAATGGTTTTATCATCTTACCTTTTTTACCTCATTTTCTATGGCCTTGTTTCCCTCAGCCTTGGTGATTACAATGGGAATCATTCTCTAACAAATGATGTTGAATTTTTTGCCAACTTCAACTTTTTTGGAGTAAAGTGCAACCTAGCTACTGTTTCGTTACAAATTTTCTTCGACATCTGACCTGGGATCTTCACAAGTTTTGTGTTGGTTTCACCTTTGTCTTAGCAAATTGGTTACGTATTTATATATTTTTTATCCATGAATATTGCTTTTTGGAATGTTAGGGGTACCAAAAGAAAAAAATTCGCTCAAGAACTAAATTTCTTTTGCTCGTCAAATGGAATTAAAATCTTAGCTATATGTGACACTAAGTCGTCTACTAAGCCTGACCCTTGTCTGATAGCTAACTTTGGTTTTAATAATTGCGACTTTATCCCTAGTGTTGGGCTATCAGGTGGGATTTGGTTATTTTGGAAAGAATCTAGCTCTATGACTTTTTCGTTAAAAGTAACTTTTAAATCGAATCGATTCATTGCTTGCGAAGTATGTGATCACTCGAATAATGTTTCTTTTTGCCTTATTTTTGTTTATGCCCCAGCGCAACCGTCTGAGAAGACGGATTTTTGGAATGTTTTTCAAAGTTTTATTCTTAATCTTTATTTGCCTTTCTTATTACTAGGAGATCTTAACGAAATTAAGAACCCTAGAGAAAAAGAAGGGGGTGCAAAGGTTAGCAATGCGCGCTGTTTAAGATTAACTAATTTTTTGAGTGATACTAATTGTGTAGATCTTCGTTCTCCGGTAATTTCTTTACTTGGAGAAAAAAGAAATCTGGCCCTGAAAATGTTTTTGAAATCCTTGATAGAGCATTAGCCTCTCCTAATTGGATCAGTATATATCCAAATATGCAATTTGCACACCATGCTTTCACTAGTTCAGACCACTGTCCCACTACAAAGAAAAGGTTCCATAGCGACGGAAAACTCCGTCGCAAATATGTCAATCCCGTCGCAAAAATAGAACTTGCGACGGAATTAACCCGTCGCTTTATTTCGTCGCAAAATTTGGTTTTGCGACGGGAATTCCGTTGCAACTAAATATCTGCGACGGATCAAAGCGTCGCAGAAACCCGTCGCAAAAGCGGGACTTGCGACGGAAATTCCGTCGCCATCCACTGTTCATGGGAGGCCACGTGGACATAATATTCAACCAAAAAGTCAATATCTGCGACGGAAAATCCGTCGCAGTTCACTGTTCATACAGGCCACGTAGGCACAGTGGTCAACCATAAATTCAATAATTGCGACGAAAATTCCGTCGCAGAACACTAAATTGGCTTTTAACTAAATTTCACTATCCTAATAATACTAAACATCCTAAATTGGCTTTCAACTAAACTAAACAATCTTAATAATACTAAACATCCTAAATTGGCTTTCAACTAAACTAAACAATCCTAATAATACTAAGCATCCTAAACATAATTAATCAAAACAATAACCATAAACCCTAATTAATCAAAATAGTAAAATAAATTAAACAAACCTTATATTAATTAAGAGAAGGAGACAAGGGGAGGGAGGGAGCGGCGCGGGAGCACGGCGGCGGCAGAAAAAAAAAAGGAAAGGGGAAAGGAGAAGAAAGGGGAAAAGGGAAAGGAGAAAGGAGAAATAAGAGGAGTGATTTGGGGAGTAGGGTTGTAGTAGGAGTGGTGGTGGTGGGAGTGGTGGTGGTGGGATTGAGGGAGACGGGTTTTTGGGAGTTTTGGGGTAAATAATTGAAGAGTGATAATGAAGGAGAAGGAAGCGGCTGCTGCCCATATAAAGAAAGTCTGCGACGGAATTTCCGTCGCAAGATTAAAATAATAATAAATCCTGCGACGGAAATTCCGTCGCAGACATAAAATAATATTATTTTTCCAGCGTGTTAAGAGATGTACAGCTGGACACTAAAAAATGTCTGCGACGAAATTTCCGTCGCAGGTAAATTATTATTTTAATATAGTGACGGAAATTCCGTCGCAAATTTTATTATTATTTTAATATAGCGACGGAAATTCCGTCGCAGACCTTCCCGCCATGTCAGAAAATTTGGCGGTCTGGGAAAATAGGCTGCAACGGAAAATCCGTCGCAAGTCCGTCGCACAGTATGAGGTCCGTCGCAGGTTTAAATTTGCTACGGATTAGTATTCCGTCGCAATGTGTCCGTCGCATCTAAACGTTTTTTTTGTAGTGTCCTATTTCCGTAAAGTTCCATAACCATATTCATAGGAAAGCTCCCCCTTTTCGTTTTGAAATTATGTGGACTCCGCGAGATGATTTTAGTAAGCTCGTCAAAAAATGTTGGCAATATCAATTTCATGGGTCCTTTATGTTTTGTCTCTCTCAAAAAGGCAAATTCCTAAAACAGAAGGCTAAAAAATGGAATCAGTCTACTTTTGGAAATATTTTTAAACAACTTTCAATTGCTGAAACCAAGTTAGAAAATATACAAAACCAATTAGGTTCATCCCATTCATCAGTTTTAGAAGTCGCACAAATGAAATGGCTAAAAAAGCGTGATGCCCTCCTTGACTATAAACGGATTTATTGGTAACAAAAAACTCGTATTGACAAAGCTAATTTTGGAGATGATAATACTAAGTACTTTCAAAATCATGCTACAATTAGACGCAATAGAAATGGTATTAAACAATTTATTAATAAGGATGGTGCTCTTTTTATTGATCAAGATCTCATTGAGCGAGAAATATCTTATGAGTTTAAGTTGAGATTTACAAAGAATCAACATTGCCACTTTGATAAAAATGAGGACTTTAAATCTATTATTGGAATAATAACAGATGAAGATAACAATTTTCTTATAAGTAAGATTAGTAAGGAAGAGGTTAAAGAAACTGTTTTCAATTTAGCTGCAGATAAAAGTCCAGGCCCTGATGGCTATCCTGTGGAATTTTTTCAAAAATACTGGGATATAGTGGGAAATTCGGTTACTAAAGCAGTTTTAGCATTTTTTCATTCTAGTAAACTCCTTAAAGAAATCAACCATACTTTTATAGCATTAATCCCTAAAATTGATAACCCTCAATCAGCAAACCATTTTCGGCCTATTAGTCTTTGTTCAACAATTTATAAAATTATTGCAAAAATCTTAGCAACTCGTCTCCGAAGTGTATTACATAAAGTTATACATCCGTATCAAGGAGCTTTTACACCTAATCGCTTTATTCAAGATAATATTCTTCTAGCACATGAGATCTTTAACTCCTTTAAGTGTAAAAAAGGTAAAGGAGGGTGGATTGCTATTAAACTTGATATGGAGAAAGCATATGATCGACTTGAATGGAACTTTATTGAAGAGACTTTTTTGCAAATGGGTTTTAATCCTATTTGGATTTCTTGGATTATGGAATGTATTAAAACGGTTTCTTTCTCGATCCTTGTAAATGGAAGACCGGGGGACGTATTCACACAAACTCGAGGTATTAGACAAGGAGACCCACTTTCGCCATATATTTTTATTATGTGTGCTGAAATTTTAGCAAGATCTTTATAAGAAAATAGCGATCTTAGTTCTAGTGATATTGGTATTAGAATTGGACCGGGATTGGAAAAAATTCCATTCTTGACCTTTGCGGATGACACGATCATTTTTGCTAAAGCTTCTAATCAGAGTTGTAGAACTATTAAATCTACTTTAGATAAATTTTGCACCATTTCTGGACAATGTGTTAATTTCGATAAATCGACTTTCCAGTGCACTAGAAATATTGACCGCTCACTCCGTGGGTCTTTTAGAGGTATTCTTGGTATGAACGAAGAAGCTCATTTGGGTAAGTACTTAGGTTGTCCTTTGATTGACGGGAGAGTGACTAAAAATATGTTTGAAAGTATTGTTATTTCCTCATGCGCTCAATTATCGAAATGGAAAGCAAATTCCTTATCACAAGCAGGTAGACTAGTTCTTGTTAATGCTAATCTTGCCGCGAAGGGAACCTTTCAAATGCAAAGTTTCCTCCTTCCCTCAAGTATCCATAACAGATTAGACAAAATTAATAGAGATTTTTTATGGAATAAGAATCCTTCACAGCGCTCTCCTAATTTAATTGGTTGGCATAAAGTTTGTTTACCAAAGTCTTTTGGCGGACTAGGGATAAAATCCTCGGAAATAGCTAATAAAGCCCTTCAAATGAAACTTTTATGGAAAATACTTATGGAAAAGGATAATATATGGGTTAAAATGGTAACTAAGAAATACTTGAAGAACTGTTCACTCTTTGAACATAAGCCTAATTCAGTTTGTCCCTGGCAATGGCGTAAACTCATGAGTATTCGGGACATGTTTAGAAAGGGGTTGAGATGACAGGTAGGTAATGGTAGCAAATCAATTTTTGGACTTACAATTGGGTTTTTCCTTATCCTCTTACTAGAAATATAGATGGTCATAATAACCTTGATTTAAATCTTTTGGTTAGAGATTTCATAACATCTGATAAACAATGGGATTTAAGGAAGTTATCAGATATAGTAAATAATGATATTATTAACCAGATAGCTAATATTCCATTGCCGCATAATGACATTCCAGATACCCTTCTCTGGGGGTTGTCTGTGGATGGAAATTTCTCGACCAAAACAGCGACAAGGTTAGCACAAGGCTTTTTCGATAGAAATATTGACAAATGTGAATTTTTCTGGATTTGGAAACTAAATGTTCCTCCAAAATTGAAATTTTTTCTTTGGAAACCTTGTGTAGACGGTCTCCCTACGAAAAGTAGGCTTCTAAGAAATCATATAATTTTCCCACCTCAATGTGTTTTGTGCAATCATCCAATTGAAGATAAAGATCATTTCTTTTTCGAATGTTCCTTGATTGCATCAGTCATCCAAGAGATGAATATCATTAGCTTTACTAATTTTTTGGCAATATATGATAATATTACAAGCCAAAACTTTATAGACAAATTTAATCAGCTTAAAATTATAATTCCAAAAGCCAACTTCATTAAGATTGTTTTTATCTGGTGGAATGCATGGTTCCATAGAAATGACATTATTTTTAATGATGTTCAGTTTAATCTTAGCAAAATTATTCTTTTAGGTAATAATAGCATCAAGATTTGGAATGAGACTAGACATAAGGATCTTAATGTTGGGGTTGGTGTCCTTAACAGTTAGTGCAAGGACTCATAAACCTCTAAAAGGATCAAAAGGGCATACTTTGGTATTATTATCAGTTGATCCACGTTTATCAATAACGGTTGGCTTGCTAGATAAGTTTGACGTTATTGTCATACAGATGGCGGTGATCAACTGGTCCCTAAAAGTCACACCTATAGGATACGTTCGAGAGATGTGACGGTATGAAAATACAGTCATGTAGATGCCAAAATTGACTAACCAGTTAGTCTGAGTTATTTGACTAATATTTAGTCAAATATGTGATGTTGGGATATTATATTTAATACGGATTAAATATTATGAGCTAAGGCGAATTAACCAGTTAATTCGTAAAAATTAAATATAAGCGTTTTATATTTAACTAAATGTATATTGAATATAATTATACAATACTGTTTTGTCGGACACGTATTAATAATTCAGCTAACCCGTATTATTAGCTGATGCCTTAATTTCCGATAACCGATAACAGTTTATAATGAAACCGCGTCATATACACTTAGCGAGTTTTGGACCGGACCACGAGTTTAATAAGGAGGAAGTGGACAAGCCCACTCCCTCTGTTGAAGCTCTCGGCCGAACTGCACAAAAGGAGAGGCTCCCTCTCCGTTTGACCTAGACAATTCATTTTACAGAAAACTAGGGTTTCGAAGAGCATTCTTCTCTGTAGAAACCGAGATCTCACATCTCAAGCAAACTCACATCAGTTCTCCCAATATTGCAAGGCAATCGGAGAACACGTTCTAGCACAAGGGCATATCTCGGATAAGTCTTGGGTGCAACAATTAGGAGGGAATCTCATTTGATTTCTGTTCTTTACGCCGCACTATAAGGACCCGAGGTTGATTCTAATTCCTTATCGTTTCTATATTGTATTTATGTTTTATGACGATATTCGCATGTTAAATTTACGTTATAGTCCTAAATTTAAAGGGTAGTATACGGATATTTACCTACAAGTGGTATCAGAGCGAGGCCACGTAAATTTTTCCATGTGTTTTTCATAAAACCGTTGCTGAAACGATTGTTTGTCTCGAAATCCGTGCCTTGTATACACGGATGTTGCGTTTTTGCTTTAAAACCGTGAGGCAGCAGGTTTTTAATCACGAAAATTTTTTTTTTGTGTTGCTGCGTTTTTCTTTGTCTCGAAAACCGTGTCCAGTTTACACGGCTAAAATTTTTTTTTGAGACCGTGACATGTCTTACACGGTTCATTCATCTTGTTTATCAATTTGTTTTATGCATATTGTTATTTTATACGGAGATTATAACAATATGTCAAGTTTTGTCAATTGTTAACTTGTTTTGATGCGTTTTTGATCAAAATTGCAATTGATTTTGTTTTGTCAAACTGTTTTCACGAGGGTTTTGAAATTAAGGCATCAGCTAATAATACGGGTTAGCTGAATTATTAATACGTGTCCGACAAAACAGTATTGTATAATTATATTCAATATACATTTAGTTAAATATAAAACGCTTATATTTAATTTTTACGAATTAACTGGTTAATTCGCCTTAGCTCATAATATTTAATCCGTATTAAATATAATATCTCAACATCACATATTTGACTAAATATTAGTCAAATAACTCAGACTAACTGGTTAGTCAATTTTGGCATCTACATGACTGTATTTTCATACCGTCACATCTCTCGAACGTATCCTATAGGTGTGACTTTTAGGGACCAGTTGATCACCGCCATCTGTATGACAATAACGTCAAACTTATCTAGCAAGCCAACCGTTATTGATAAACGTGGATCAACTGATAATAATACCAAAGTATGCCCTTTTGATCCTTTTAGAGGTTTATGAGTCCTTGCACTAACTGTTAAGGACACCAACCCCAACAAGCTCCCACTTGTCCGTACAAGTGTATGTGCAATGACGTTATCCGCACTAACTGGAGGACACAAGCTCCATCACTTAACAATCCTCATAAAGACGTGTCAGTTAGAAATACTACTAGAAAAGAAGAAATTTGGTGGGAGAAACCTAAAAATGGGTTTCTAAAGCTAAATTTTGACGGATCAAAAATAGATGATAATAAAGCTGCTCCAGGATATTCTATAAGAGATCATAATGGAAAAGTAGTTTTGCTAGGGGCAAAAAAGTGCGGATCTAATAGTATTCTTGTTGCTGAAGCTCTTGCTTTACAAGAAGGCATTTTAGCAGCTAAATACTCAGGAATCTCGAAATTAATTGTAGAAGGTGATAATTTATGTGTTATCAACTCAATACGTAGTACTTGGCAAATTTCTTGGGAAATTTCTAGTATTATCAAGGATGTAAAATTAGATCTTCAGTTCTTTGATGAAGTAATAATTAAACATTGCTTTCGTGAAGCTAACAAAGTTGCCGACTTTATGGCTTCTATTGGACACTCATTGTAACACCCCCATATTCCAAGTGCCTTACCAGGACCACTCAGGTAAGAAGATATTACCATCTCGGTTACCCGAGGCAATGATAATCAGATAAACAATAAAGAAACAACGTTTAAATAGAAATACTTAGTAAAAGGTTACAATCTCGAAACCAAAACCAAAAGTGTAATACATGTTCTCAAACTAACTGTTTACTGTTCTAACTGAAATGTAAAGAAACTACTAAGCTACAGCGGAAGACTTCTATCATCATATCGTGGCAATCCCAGCTATCCCAGTACTCATCTCATACCTGCTCAATATCTGCTCACCATCCCCGAATGGATCATCGCAGGTTTATAAAACAACCGGGGTCAGTACTAATCACACAACTCAATATATATATCAACAACAAGATAAACAGACAGCTTAACTGTCACACACAATCACACCAATTCCAAAAATCTCAATCACCGACTGTCCACTGGACCAGTCCTGCCAATGGGGGACCGCAGCCGTACCCACCAAATCCCCGCTCCTCATAATGAGCGATAACCCTGTCCATTAATGTGCACATCCCTTCTGTGGCGGGTTCCACAGAAGGAGAAACTAGGGCGTGAAGCCACTCCCGCAAGTGACCTCACTCAGCCGAGGACACGCCTCGAGAACCATAGACAACAATCACAATCACAATCACAACCGTCACAAAACAATTACTATATCAAACAATAAATCTCAACACATCAACAATCATCCCATTATGGGACTAATACTGAGTAGGAAATCCTACCTGGAAAGCACACTATCGACGGTCTCTCTACAAAGAGATCAAAAAGCTTCCTCTACGAAACCTCCTCCTATCATACAACATACAAATGCTACCAAATCACATACTACTCAAAAACCCCCAAATCCCTATATTAGGGTTTAACCAAAACAAAGGAAAGACAACTAAAAGGGTACATAGATCTTACCCTCGACGCAAGGATCTCAACGGTATAACCAACGATGAAAACCGACCTTCCAAACTCCGGATTTGCTAACGATGCGATTAGGATTAAGAACGTCGTGCTTTCTCTCTTTAACAAAAATTAGGTTTTGGAAAAGTGTTTAGAATAATGACGACGAAGGTTATATATCTTAATCGCATAATTAACAAAACCCGAGAAAAACTCCTCAGTAAACCTATTTACTCGATCGAGTACCCAAGGTACTCGATCGAGTACCCCTTACTCGATCGAGTATCCTAGTTACTCGATCGAGTACCCAACAGGTCAGAAACTATTCTAAAACGCAACTCACCCTTACTCGACAGAGTAAGGCCTACTCAATAGAGTACCCGAAGACTCATAAATACGGAGTATTACAGTCTTCCCTCCTTAAAAAGAACTTCGTCCCCGAAGTTCAAACCACTACTAAACAAAGGTACTCCCTCAACACTTCCAACTCAACAACCAAAACAAAACTCAACATAAAACATGTTACTAACCCAACTCATCCCGACACACATACCGACACAACATACAAAAAGGGTATAAAACTCTTAAAAACTCGTCACGATCATCTCCTACCCCCCTAAAAAAAATAAGGTTACGTCCTCGTAACCACAAATACCTGATCAAACAGAAAAGGGTATCGCTCTTTCATAGCTTCCTCTGGCTCCCATGTAGCTTCCTCAGTCTCGTGGTTAGACCAAAGGATCTTAAGCAAAACTGTCTCACCACTCCTAGTCTTCCTAACCTTTCGGTCAAGAATCTGCTTAGGCACCTCAAGATATGATAAGGACTCATCTAGCTCTAAGTTCTCTGCCTCTAACACATGTGACGGATCACTCATATACTTCCGCAGCTGCGATACATGAAACACATTATGCACTCTCTCTAACGCAGCTGGTAAAGCCAGACGATATGCAACTTCCCCAACTCGCTCTAAGATCTCATAAGGCCCTATAAACTTCTGACTTAGCTTGCCTTTCTTCCCAAATCTCATAACCCCATGCATAGGAGACACTTTCAAAAGAACCTTGTCCCCAACCTGAAACTCTATATCTCGGCGATGTAGATCTGCATAACTCTTTTGCCTATCCTGAGCTGCCCTCATCCGTTCCCTGATCATCTTAATCTGTTCCACCATCTCATGCACCATCTCTGGTCCTAAAACCACAGCCTCAGCACTATCGTCCCAACAAATTAGACTCCTACATCTCCTCCCATACAAAGCCTCAAACGGTGCCATACCAATACTAGTGTGATAGCTGTTATTGTAAGAAAATTCTATCAAGTCCAACCTCTGTTCCCAGCTACCACCAAAATCCATCACACAAGCTCGCAACATATCCTCAAGAGTCTTGATTGTTCTCCCGATCTGTCTGTCGCAGGATGGAATGCTGTACTCATCTTCAAAGTTGTTCCCAACGATTCCTGCAACTCTTTCCAAAACCTTGATATAAATCTCGCATCTCTGTCAGACACTATGTCCTTACGGACTCCATGTAACTTAAGAACGTTCTTTCGATAGGCCATAGCCAATTGTGTTTTAGTCCATGTATCTTTTATTGGAACAAAGTGAGCTGACTTGGTCAGTCGATCCACTATTACCCAAATCATGTTGTTACCTTGTTGACTCTTTGGCAAACCCACGATAAAATCCATGGAAATGGATTCCCACTTCCACTCAGGTACCGTTAAAGACTGAATCTTACCTTGTGGTCGTCGCTGTTCCCCTTTAACTCTCTGGCATGTCAAACAACGGGACACAAACTCAGTTGTCTCTTTCTTCATCCCAGGCCACCAAAACGTGTTCTTTAAATCCTTATACAACTTATCTCCACCTGGATGAACTGAATATGATGTGCAATGCGCCTCTGTCATGATAGTCTTTTTCAACTCCTCATCATTAGGAACACACCACCTACCGTCTAACCTCAAACTACCATATGTGTGAATAGGGAATCGAGACACTGTCCCTTTCTCTACTCCAGCTCTCCACTCAATTATCTTAGGATCCAACGCCTGCTTACCTCGAATGTCATCATAAAACTCAAGCTGCACTGTCATATCACCCATGGCATCTCCTTTCTGCATCATATGTATCCCAAACCTTGCTACCTCATCAAAGATAGAGCTGTACACAGAGAATGTACACTCTTCCTACTCAAAGCATCAGCAACTACATTGGCCTTCCCTTCATGGTAGATAATTTCCATGTCATAATCGCCAATCAGCTCCATCCACCTCCTCTGTCTCATGTTCAACTCCTTTTGAGTGAAAATATACTTGAGACTCTTGTGATCAGAAAATACCTTAAAGATTGCTCCATAAAGGTAATGTCTCCAAATCTTGAGAGCAAACACTACTGCACCCAACTCCAGATCATGAGTAGGGTAGTTCTCCTCATAAGGCTTCAATTGCCTAGAAACATAGGCAATCACTTTACCGTTCTGCATCAACACACATCCCAACCCATTCTTTGAGGCATCTGTATAAACCTCAAAGTTCTCGATCCCTTCAGGCAATGCTAAGACAGGAGCTGTGGTCAAACGCTCCTTTAATGTTTGGAACGCCGTCTCACAACTCTCATCCCAACGAAACATGTTCTCTTTCCTCATCAACGCGGTCATAGGTCTAGCTATCTTGGAGAAATCTTTCACGAACCGTCTGTAGTACCCAGCTAAACCCAGAAAACTCCTGATCTCAGCAACATTCTTTGGTGCTTCCCACTTTGTCACTGCTTCTATCTTTGCCGGATCCACAGCTACCCCATCGTTAGAGATCACATGCCCCAGAAAAGCAACTTTCTCTAACCAGAACTTACACTTGGTTAGCTTAGCATACAACTCATGCTCCCTCAAAGTTTGCAACACGATCCTCAGATGTTCCTCATGCTCCTCCTTAGTCTTAGAGTAGACTAGGATGTCATCGATAAACACCACTACAAACTTGTCCAAAAACTGTCTAAAGATCCTATTCATCAAATCCATAAACACTGCCGGTGCATTAGACAACCCAAACGGCATCACTACATACTCAGAATGACCATACCTCGACGTGAAAGCTGTCTTTGGTATGTCCACCTCTCTAATCTTCACCTGATGGTACCCCGACCTCAAATCAATCTTAGAAAAGACTGATGCACCACTCAACTGATCAAAAAAGTCATCTATCCTTGGCAAAGGATACTTATTCTTCACCGTCACTCGGTTCAACTCTCTATAGTCTATACACAACCTCAGACTCCCATCTTTCTTCTTTACAAAAAGAACTGGTGCTCCCCACGTCGATACACCAGGTCTAATGTATCCCTTCTCTATCAGATCATCCAACTGCTTCCTAAGCTCCTCCATCTCCTTAGGACCCATACGGTACGGTGCCTTAGAGATTGGCTCCGTCCCCGGTTTCAACTCTACTGTGAAATCTATCTCTCTTTCCGGCGGCAACCCCGGAATCTCCTCTGGAAACACATCCTCAAACTCTCCCACCACTGGTATCTGATCAACTGTCGGACCCTCTATCCGGTCATCTCTCACATGGCACAATATCAAAGGACATCCCTTCCTCGTATATGACTTCAAAGTAACATAAATTTAATCAACTTAACTTTGGATTTGACTAGAAAGCCACGATAAGACACACTAACGCCCTTAGGACCTCTTAAAGACACTTTCTTTTGATGACAGTCTATCTTAGCTTTATACTTTCCCAGCCAACTATCATCTCAAAACCGTCAAAAGGAAACTCTAGCAAGTCTACAGGGAAATCAACTTGCCCAACTATCATAGGTACATCCCTATATAACCTCCCACAAGATACAGACTCACCCGAAGGTATAAAAACTTTCTCACTGACAGACTCATACACCCTTAAGCCCAACCGTTTAACATGACTCGAAGATACAAACGACTGAGAAGCCCCCGAATCAAACAAAACAAAGGTATGAATACCATTAACAAGAAAAGTACCGGTGATAACGTGTGCATCCTCCTCAACTGCTTTCTTCTCCATCATGAATAACTTTCCACTGGTCTTCTGTCCACCTTCCGGACAAGATCTTGGGCGATGTGGTCGGCTTAGCACCCGACCCTTGGTTGTTGTTGTTGTTCGTTGGTGGTTTCTGATACGAATTACCGCCGTTGCGGTTGCCTCCACTCTGGTAACTCGACTTCCCGGTTTGGCCATGACCCGGCCTTGTCTATTGCTCGCATAGCTCTGCGCGCAGTCTCTCCGGAAGGTTCCCGGTGCACTTGTGCACTCATGTCTCTTGTGGCCTACACCACCACAGCTATAGCAGGTCACTCCCCAACTACCACTAACACTTCCACGGCCACGCCCGAAGGAAGCCCCAACACTGAACCCCGACCCGACCCAGAAAACCCTTTAGACCGATTGTGGTTGCCTTTCTTGTGATTAGATTGGCCACCACCCTCGCTCTCGACTTCCTTTTCTCACCACCCGACCTCTCCCGAGCCATCTCCACCAACCTCTCGGCTCTCCCCAACCCTCTCATAAGCTTCCTTAACATCGCAAAGACTCCCACGGGTAACTTATCCATAATCTTAGGGGTCAACCCCCTCTCAAACCTCGGCGCCAGATTCTCCTCACTCAAACCCATATCCTCGGCATACCTAGACTTGTCATTGAACCGCTGTAGTACTCGGCCACGACATCTCGGCGGTCATCTTAAAACTCACAAACTCCTCTCTCAACTTACTCCTCACATGCTCCGGTAAAAACTCTTTTCTCATAGCCCTACGAAACTCTTCCCAAGGTATAGCAGGTAAACCTTGGTTCACATACAACTCCTTAGCACTCACTTTCACCGTATCCCACCACTTACCACCGCCTCCCTCGGATAGAATGCGCCTGCTCCACTCTCATCTCATCGGACAAGAACCAAAACTAATATGTTCTCCATCTCTCTAAGCCAGCTATCAAGAAGGTTCGGCTCCCCAACCCCCTTGTACTCTTTTGGGTTAAACCTCGCTATATAGAGGCTGATTTTAGAGTGATCAACCTCTTTCTCCTTATCCTTATCTTTATCTTTCCCCACAGTGTTTAAAGCCTCAGTAAGAGCATCCTGATGCTCCAACATCTTAACGATGTCATCTATGTTCATAAGCTCAGCTCTCGCATACAAAGCAGTCTTCTTGGGCGGCATCTTGAAACTATATCAGAAAAGGGGTGGATATAAACATACGCGCTAAACCTCAAAACACGAAAACAAGCTGCCCAGACCCTACTCGATCGAGTTCCCAAACACACTCGATCGAGTAACAGGCTACTCGATCGTGTGCCCAACATACTCGATCGAGTGCCCCAACATCAGACCCCAAACAGACCTTCTGATCTCTAACATACTCGACCGAGTAGCTAGGCTACTCGATCGAGTGACCCCCTACTCGATCGAGTGCCTGAGGTACTCGATCGAGTGCCCAAAAACACGATTCTGGACTCAAAATCGTCAAAAACCCACCCGATCAAGTCAGTCCCACTCGATCGAGTCATGCTAACTCAAAAACGCTACCCTCATGCTATATCATATGCTAACATGCTAAAAACTTTATAAAACCAACATTATATCATAACTAAGCATATAATGCTACGCATCTTTTCATACGATCTACGAAATCATTATATCATGTTATTAAACGCCACATTGTAAACATTCAACATGTTTTCATTCCAACATCGATTCTACATATATCATCAACCTTTCTTTCACATTCTCAACTTCCAACCGCAAACACCCAACGGTTACACACACTTCATCACATTCACACACAAGTTAACTAAACAACACATACGACCTTGACATACACCCCCCATGTGACCGGTTCAAAATTGTAGGGCGAGTTTGCGACTTCAGGACGTCTCCCAAGCCTTTGCATTAGCTCCTACAACCTTTACCCCGGGTTCATTTTAATTGACTCCCTATGTTCATGAGGTTCATTGGTTACAGGTTTCAGGATCGTCGCTCTGATACCATTTGTAACACCCCCATACTCCAAGTGCCTTACCAGGACCACTCAGGTATGAAGATATTACCATCTCGGTTACCCGAGTCAATGATAATCAAATAAACAATAAAGAAACAACGTTTAAATAGAAATACTTAGTAAAAGGTTACAATCTCGAAACCAAAACCAAAAGTGTATACATGTTCTCAAACCGATCATTTCTTCGTTCTAATCGAAATGTAAAGAAACTACTAAGCTACAAATGAAGACTTCTATCATCATATCGTGGCAATCCCAAATATCCCAAGACTCATCTCATACTCGCTCAATATCTCTCACCATCCCCGAATGGATCACCGCAGGTTTACAAAACAACAACCGGGGTTAGTACTAATCACACAACTCAATATATATATTAACAACAAGATAAACAGACAGCTTAACTGTCACACACAATCACACCAATTCCAACAATCTCAATCACCGATCGTCCCACTTTGGACCCGGGACTCCCCGATGGGGGACCGCAATGCACCCCACCAAATCCCCGCTCCTCATAATGAGTGATAACCCTGTCCATTAATGTGCACATCCCTTATGTGGCGGGTTCCACAGAAGGAGAAACTAGGGCGTGAAGCCACTCCCGCAAGTGACCTCACTCAGACGAGGACACGCCTCGAGAACCATAGACAACAATCACAATCACAATCACAACCGTCACAAAACAATTACTATATCAAACAATAAATCTCAACACATCAACAATCATCCCATTATGGGACTAATACTGAGTAGGAAATCCTACCCGGAAAGCACACTATCGACGGTCTCTACAAATGTATCAAAAGCTTCCTCTACGAAACCTCCTCCTATCATACAACATACAAATGCTACCAAATCACATACTACTCAAAAACCCCCAAATCCCTATATTAGGGTTTAACCAAAACAAAGGAAAGACAACTAAAAGGGTACATAGATCTTACCCTCGACGCAAGGATCTCAACGGTATCACCAACGATGAAAACCGACCTTCCAAACTCCGCGATTTGCTAACGATGCGATTAGGATTAAGAACGTACTTGCTTTCTCTCTTTAACAGTAAATTAGGTTTTGCAAAAGTGTTTAGAATAATGACGACGAAGGTTATATATCTTAATCGCATAATTAACAAAACCCGAGAAAAACTCCCCGTAAACCGGCTACTTGATCGAGTACCCAAGGTACTCGATCGAGTACCCCATTACTCGATCGAGTATCCTAGTTACTCGATCGAGTACCCAACAGGTCAGAAACTATTCTAAAACGCAACTCACCCTTACTCGACAGAGTAAGGCCTACTCGATAGAGTACCCGAAGACTCATAAATACGGAGTATTACACTCATGTCCAAACCTCTCGAGGTGGTTTGAAAGCCGGTGACTTCAACTTACCTCTATCATTCGAAAGGATGAGATAGGTTGGTCCTACCCTAGATGATCAATCTAGTTTTTTTACCTAATAAAAAAAAAAAAAATCCATGTTTTTTCATCTCTTACTAGATAGGAGAGCTTGTATTATATATGCTCAATAGTCGATAACTAAAAGCCACTTGGTTTGCTCAAACTTTTCATGATTGAGATCCAAGATTTCATTTATGGACAATAACTTGTAAGTTGTAAGGAAGTGTCTACATTAAAGAAATTCACACACAAGACGTCTTGATATTTCTTTTTAGAGTTGTTCATGAGTTTTGCAGTTTTGCCGTTAGACAGATATTGGTGGGCTTAGAAAACATGGATTTCAAAAACAAGTATCGGGCTCAACAAAACCGACCCATATTACTAAATGGTCCGGACATGGACACAATTTTTTTTGGGTCCTGCTATACGTCGTCGACAATTTACTAATTATCGTCGACAATTAATGTAAATTTCCAAGTTTGCCCTCCATAACATAACTCCATTTCCGTCTCACTAAAATGCAATTTCCGTCTCACTAAAACACAAGTCAATTTCCGTCTCACTAACATCTCACTAAAATCTTTCAAACAAAAAAAAAAGACGGTTTTTCAAAAAAAAAAAAAAAAAGCGGGATTTGTAATTAACAACATGAACGAGAACTTAGCGATTATCGACTACCGCACCAAAAATTAACCCAAGTTAGAAAATGATTTTTTTTTTCAAAAAAAAAATAAAGAAAATAAAAAAAAAAATTTCCGGACGAAAAACATTTTCGTCCAGACCAAGGTCCGGACAAAGAAAATTTTCGTCCAGACAATGGTCCAGACAAAAATATTTTTCGTCCAGACCCAGGTCCAGACGGAAAATATTTTCGTCCAGACCCAGGTCCAGACGAAAAATATTTTCGTCCGGAATTTTTTTTTTTTTCTAAAAAAATATTTTTTTTTTAAATATTTTTTTTTTCCGGACGAAATTATTTTTCGTCTGGACCTGGGTCTGGATGAAAAATATTTTTGTCTGGACGAAAAATTTCTTTGTCCGGACCTTGGTCTGGACGAAAAATTTCTTCATCCAGGCCCTTTTTCAACAATTTTTTTTTTTAAAAAAAAAAATTATTAATTTCCGTCTTAAATTAGTTTTGGGTGCGTGGTTCGATAATCGCTAATTAAAATAAGTTTCAATAAATTAAAAAATTAAAATAAAACGAACTATTTATTAGTAATTATTAATTATTTTTTTACGAAAACAAAACAAGATGGAAAAAATATAAGGGGGAGTGTGAGGGAGGGGTAGTTTTGGAAGTTCATTAAAATTGTCGACGATAATTAGTAAATTGTCAACGATCTTTAGCAGACAGGTTTTTTGAACCCCATAATTAGCCCAACAGCCCATGGGCCATCTCGTTGGCATCTAGCTAGAGAAGTTTGGTCTGGATGATTATCCTCGAAATTTCAAAAAATTATCTCAATCAAAAGCTTAAATTGATGGTTAGATTGAGATTATCAGTAAGACCCTCCCAAGTCTTAAGACTCTGTCACATCAGCTTTCCACTAACTTTTATTATTTTTTTATTGTTCAGACTCACTTCAGACTTTATACATTATCCGTCAGACTCACCTCAGACTCTACTTTTTCACTTTACTTCTTTTTTTAACAAAAAAGAAATGACACATGAGAGCTACTCATTGGATAATTTTATTTCAAGATGGGGTCAAGACTCATCCAAAGTCTTAAATTGAGTCTTGGATTTCCAAGACTCAACTTAAGACTTTGTTAAGACTTTGGTAGATTATTGGTAGTCTTGGGTGAACCTTGTCTTAAGATTTACCAAAGTCTTGTCTCAAGACTACCAATAATCTTACCCTTAAAGTCCAAGATCGGTTTTATACTTTAACACGCCGCCTCACCCGAACGCCCTTTGGGCTTGAAGTGTGGATGCAACTGGCCTCCCCAAACCTGGTGCTAATATTCCACTTTAGAATAGAAGGAGGTGAGATTCGAACCGGGTGAACTTGCGGTCACATTGACTCTAATACCATGTCAAGAAACCATTTCAACTAAAAACTTAAACTGATGGTTGGAGTCCCAAGATCGGTTTTTATACTCTAACAGAAGCATCCTTGCTACGGTTGTCTAGCTTGCGTACTGATCCGTATATGTTTTGGGTTTCATCAAGAATTGAGCCAAAATGACTTGATAAACAATAACCAAGGGAGTAGCACATATTTGCAGTGGTGCCACTAGGAGGCAGCCAGGACGGTCTGTCACCCACGCTGAACAATGAAAAAATTGAATCTTTTAGTTGAAATTTTCGATTTTCTTCTAATTTACTCTATTACAACAATAGCTGGCCCCCACTGAAATTTCTCGCCCTCTAACATCAATCTTGGCTTCGCAACTACATACAGTATATGATAACCTTCTAATGCTACAACAAACAACATAGACAAAAATAGTTGCATCATCAGAGCCTTCAACCACAAAATTAATCAATCATTGACTAACTTAATTCCCCACCACATATCCTCACACTGCCTCAGATGAGAATTCACAGCAGTAATATTACCAATCTTATTACCACTGCAATCATTCGTGGGAGCGATATGAAAACAAGGCTCAGAAGAAATTCCTCGTTTACACGAAGAATCTCGAGCATTTCTACCATCTAGCTTGTCCAAAATCCATGGTTTTAATCCCCCTAGACCTTGTGCAACATAGCCAAACGTGGACTGACCACTAGTTACCAAGACATCACACAGACTAAGTAAATACATTTCTGCCCATGCCTTCATATTATGCATATTATCACCAAATTTCTGATATTCTTCATGACTAGGTTGATAAACTCCGATCACTTCTCCTGTCAATGTCGGTCTTACCCAATACATGTTCCTTAATTGTTCTGAAAATTGGGGGTATAACGATGAAACTAGAACTGATTTTGAGATTGGAGTTGGAGTCGAGTTTTGTGACACTGCAACATTTGTACCGAATGAAGGGAGTATATTATTAGGAAGAATACAGGATAAAATTTGTTTCATAATTTGTTCATAAGGTACTTTATTAACCGCGAAAACCCTTACTTGGAGGCCGATTTTCATGTCGGAATGGGCTAAGTACGCCTGATAGAATCTCGTGATTAGCCCCCAAGCGTTGTTAGACGGGTTGAATAGGTAGCGGCCTAATAGATGAAAAACCGAACCTTTTAAAGGGAACATTCTATTTAGCTCTTGCTTGAAGGAAGGCATTAGAAAAAGCGAAGGCGCGAAGTATTGGTCTGTTTTTAAGATTAGAACAGGAAAAGTTTGTAGGAGAGATTGAGTGTCATTACAGTGGAAATGTCGGATGGTAAAATCGCCATTTCCGTGTTGTAGATTAAGAAAGTATAGAGGACTAGAATCCCCTGAAGCTATATTAGTCCAATTGTGTGTGAGGGGGAAACTGTTGGGAAAAAGCCAAGTGGAATTAGGAAATGGTTCACAAAATAAGTCATCCATTTCAGGCCGAAACTCAACGAGGAGTACTCGGGATTGAAGAAGGGCGTAAAGGAAAGCAGAAGTGATGCTCACAATTCGGTTGCCTAATCCATTGGCCGGAGTCCAAACTAAGTACTTGCATTGTGTGGGGTCAGTAGTAGTACTACTAGTGCTGGACGATGGACTCGAAAGCTTTCTTATGGCTCGTTTATACGACAGTGTGAGGGGCCCACACCGTGAATGAAGGTCTTGATAGGCTCGAAGTTTGGATATGAGGTATGGAGACGGGTTGTAAGGTTTGTTTTTTCGGTATGAGGAATGTTGGAAACGACTTAAGCATGAGTCTTTGTTAAATAAAGGGGCTAACTCTTTAAATAGGCCTTGTTCATGCTTCACCGGAATGTTGCTAGTATTATTAACACCGCCTTTTGATGTATTGTTCCGCTCACCTGTGATTGAGTCGCCTCGTGTAAGAACAATTGATAAAGAACCATCAACTTGACTCTAAATATGAAAAATTCAGAAAGAATATAATTCGAGTGAAGGGGCTTACCAGCAATCAGTGACGATGTAATATTTCCAGCAACTTTCTCCAAGGATTTTGTATTTGAAGAAGGCTGAAATAGAATTTGTTTCGAGGTTGTAAACTTGAAGATAACTAGAGCTGTGAAACATGTAAATAAAATTGTTGTAAGTCTTGAGTGTTTTCTGACTTCAGAAATCCGGTCAGTGAGTTGCAGGTTTCGAAAAAATTGCAGATTTATCATCTTTGCTACCAGCAATATGAATGACTTCCTGAATTTAAACAGCACCAAACTTCATAAATAAAATAATATTTTATTTAATAAGTTTTCTTGTAAAATGAAGTAAAAGTTGGAGTGTAGAAATAAATTGATGTGATTCATGTGATTACTAAACTAATATAGATATATACACTGGTACAAGGTACTGATCTCACCTTAAGATTTGATAACGTAACCGACTAATCGGAAATGTTGTACACTTGTACCATTCATGTTGGCGATACCGTCACAAAATACCATGGAAATACCAGGGTCAGATACCATTTTAATATAATATGCAAGAAATCAATTCTTTCACATTTATATAATAAATAGTATATATACAAATCTTGTAGGGTAGTGCAAAATATAGAAAAATATCCTGAGTGATGGTGTGAATATATTAACTTTCTTAATACAAATATATACTTACTATAGTCAGCGATCACATGGTCAGTATACACCCTACAAAATATATACTCAAAAACATTGAATGCAAGAATTTTTTGACTAAAATTTTACTTTACACAAAATATAGATAGAACGGGTTCAGCCGTCTCATACACTGAGATAACCTTTTTAAGTAAAAGAAACCCATTTATAATGAGTTCTTTTTATTTAAAAGGACTGTTTTATAATATATATGACCGTTTCATGCAATAATTATAATTTACTATATTTGATTTAAGACGTATTATTCGTCTTAAATTTAATGTATAGAAAAAATTACACGGTATAAGTGTATAATATTTAATCCGTTTTATTAAGGGAGAATTAATGGGTCAATGAAAGGGAACAAGTTGGATCAAATCAACCTAGTTTCCTTATCTTAAAAAAAAAATAAAAAAATAAAAATAAAAATAAAAATAAAAATAAAATGAAAGGGAACAAGTTGGAAAACAAGTGTGTGACGGGTTACTTTTCCAAAAAAGGAGGGAAGGTTGTACTTGGTGAATGCATAAATGGTGAATGCATAAATGGAGAATGCAATGGAGCACATGGAATTTACGAGTCAGCGTATTGACCAAGGAAATGATGCTTCCTCCCAAGATCATAGGAACGTGCCGGCTAAGTGTAGTTATGTTTATTATAGAGGGGTAATCGGGTTAACCGGATTGGGTTTGGCCCAGGTTAAGTCTGGTCGGGTTACATTGAATTCGGTTTGTATCGGGTTATTTTAGGTCAAATAATCGGTCGGATTGAGTTGAATTTGGGTCGAAAAAGGGGTAAATTACGTGCATAGAAACAAAAAACCACGAAATTAAAGGAAACAAGTCGGACAACATTTACATATGAACACAAATACTTGCGTGAGACTGTTTTACGTCACTATAAGCTGATACAGTGATACGGCTCCAATCCCAGAACAGTCATATTGGACTGATTAAGTGTTACTCCATACTTAATACGGCCTCGAGTAACCACGACAAAATTCGGTCAACGATAATTTTTAAAAACTTATGAAACAGATTTTGATGCAGTCCTTGCTGAAAACAATTAACCTGATGTCAGAGCATTGATCACATTTTTTTCCTGTGTGGTCCTTTACCGTGGTATAAACTGATGCCCATTTTAAACCAAGAACAATAATGCAGGCTGTTTCTCTGAGTTACTAATATCAGTTAAAAAGTTCACAGTAGTTAAGACTTAAGAGGGGAAGCCTGCAAGTTTCCTTATATAAAACAGTAAACACCCCCTGCAAAATACAGAGAACAGCATTAAATCGAATCGAAATAGTATAGGTACCAAAGCTGTCTTTCTTTATCTTCAACATTAGAGCCACAAAAATGAAAATTACGCTACAACGGGAAAGGAAAATGAGATGGTTATATCGTGTCAGGACGGCATAAAAGGTTAGCAAAAGCGTGTTCAATCGTCACAAAGTGGACAACCATGTATTAGCATTTCAACATCCGAAAACATTAAAATTGGTAGTAAGTCTATTTTGAGGGAAGAATCGTTTGTTGTAAGCCAAAATGTACAAATGCTTTATGTAACTTTCTTAGTTCATTCTTCCATTCAGTAAAAAAAACATTGGGAGATACATCTTTACATGATCTTGCATTACCCCTTCCCAAGTTTTATGAGATTATTGCCTGGTTATTAGGAAGCAACACATTCAGCCTTGCCCTTGACCTCCTGAGCTGAACGGTGATGATTCTTTTCTTTACGAAAGCTGATTTGTTTCCACGTTGAATTTTTCGTCATATTTTCTTGAATAAGACAAGTCACATATCAAGCACGAGGTTCGCCTCCAAAGTCCTACAAGAATATAACGTAGCCTGAGTTAACTCACCACCTAAAGGAATGTTGCCACCAATTTATTAATCGTGAATTCGTGATACTGGCAAATAAAAGTTGTAGTTACCTGAAAGGCGACTGTCAGGATATCTTCAATATGCACATCTTTAAGGCAACATGTTAATAGCATTGACTGCAGTTGCACAAGAAGTGTGGCATTGAACTCGATCTAGGTCCGCTTCCATGTCAAACGAGGCTTCTAGACACCGTTCAATAGATTTATAAGCACCGTCAATCCCTTTTCCCACAGTAGTGTTCGATTTCAATGAACTTCTCCTTATAATAGAAGGTGTGGTAAAGCTCATTGCTGAATTCCTCAACATAGATTCAGGACTGCCATTACTAGTCGGGGTACTTCTCATACATCTAGTTGGTGTGGAGAAACATTGTCGGCCCTGATTCAAGTCACCAGGTACCCTTTCTACTTTGTTTTTCTTATTGTCCTGTCTATTATTATACTCTCTGGAATAATCAGGCGTTGCTAAACTCAAGAATGACTTGTCTATGTCTCGGAAAACCAGATCATCAGTGAAACTACTACTCCGCGGCCTTTTGGGAGATTCCAGTGACATTCTTGTTTGAGAAGTCTCCTTGTAGTTTATCCTCGTAGACAACTCAAGATTAAGTCCACTGACGGCATCATCATATTTATCAACTCTAGGATTTGAGCTAAGCGTAGGAGTACTTCCGAGAGACAACTCTGTAAGGCAAGTCTCGGAACTGGAATCTGATGCCAAGGAAATCTCTTTGGAAACCATGGCATAATCTTTCAATCTCGATTCTTCCACTTTTACATCCAACTTCTTCTTCAAAGAGCAGTTCCAGTGATTTTTAATCGCATTGTCCGTCCTGCGAGTAGAATTTTTAAAATATTTCCATCAGAACAAGAGAATTTCAATCAAATTTCTTATTCAATTAGGGAATGCAACTGATTAATAGTCCTACCGTCCTGGAAGAAATCTCGCTATCTCTGCCCACTTGTTTCCATATATATGGTGGTAATAAGCTAGAAGAGATTCTTCCTCTTTTGTCCATGCATCTTTCCTTATCGCCGGGTCTAAATGGTTGTGCCACCTAGAAGAGAACCCCTCAGTTAACAACTCACGACTTAGATTTATTCGCAGCACACATAAACAAATAATGAAAAGTATACTTAGGGACAAAGTCAGATAGTCTGCAGATTCATGCCAATGAAGAAATCTATGTCTACAAACTCGTGGTAGCACATTCTTTCAACCGTCAAAAACACAGTGCAGCAAGAGAAGAAAAAGAAAAATTACCTTTCTCGACATTGTTTGCCTATCCGACCAGGCAAAGACTTTGCTATGATGGACCATCTCTTGGAACCATGCTTTTGTACCAACTTAATGATACAGTCATCCTCCTGTAAATTCAAAGTATCAATTCATGTTCGGCTATTTCACGAAAAAAAATACATGTTTTTGGTCTAAAATGAAATGTCCAAGTGTCCTACCCATGTAGGAGGGTCGAGTGTCTGACACGGGTATGCGATGTAATACAGAAGAGACCGAGCAACATAGAGGCTCACAGTATTATTTACAGCAGTGGCTTCTATATGAGAGGTCTCAAATGCTAGACTATCCAAAAACTTCTGCATTCTTCTTTAAATTATACTGTACTCCGTAAGGTTAATGGGTTGAACTCACATGTAAGACCATCTAATATACTCTGTAAGTTTTTGTGTTTTAACGTGACCACTGCAGCAGTAATACCAGCCACAAAACCCTCATACCCGGAAACAGAAGCTCTTAATGGAAGAGGATTACAATGCGTACCTCCTTTGTCCAGGGTCCCTTTATTAGTTCAGGATTTACAACCTTTTGCCAGCGGTGTAGGCATTGAACATCTGTTCTTCCAGGAAAATGCTCAGCTGCATTAACAAAAGAAAGCACATCGTACAAACTTTAGCGTCTAGATGTAAGGTAAATTCTCATGATAATGTTCTATAAATTAGACCGGAATCCTTTAATGTTAACCACACTAGTAGCACTAAAGAATGCATAAGAAGATGATATTGTGTTCCACCTATTTGCCTCCAGTTCTTCGCGTTGAATTTCCTCACGACAGTTGTGAGATTATTATCCTGTTACAATATCATGAAATCATCAAAAGATATTACATTTGTAAATGCCCCCCAAGGGAATGCAATCCAGAGTGTCTTGAAAGTATACTACTGACCTCTTCCTCCGTCCACCCTCCCTTTGATGAACGTCTTGTATGACCACTAGACCTCCTGATTAACAGTATAATCGACCAAAGTTCAGCTCCAAATCATTATAATCATCATCATCCAACAACAACATAAACTACAAGAGCTAATCTTCATTTTGCAGCACAGTCGCGACTAATACAGTGGCGAATATGTCCTCAGATTAACGGGTTTGCATTCAGGGGCCCTAAAACGTTTTAGACTCCTACTTTGAAAGAAATGAATATCGTATTTACTTGTAATTTGGACCCTCAACTTGATATGTTGAACACGACCTCTCAAATTCATTAGACGTCCATTTTACAGCATCAGGATGAAAAAATAACAAAATTTGCTCAAACAACAGACGATTAAAGAGTCAAAAAGCCGATATCTTTCTAAGAAATTAAACAAGGCCACATACTCGAAAATTACACCGGGAGAAGGTTAAAAACACAAGGCAAGTGCCAAAAAAATTACCCGAGCAAAGGAGAAGGCGATTTAGGTGTGACATAGTCACAAGAATTACTCGATGAAGATATCGTAACGACTTCAGGGGATCGTAAACTCCATTCATTCTCCTCCTTTACCTCGATCATCTTCATCTTCAACACCACCCGCGAGATAAACTGATCACAATTAAAAACAATTAAAAACAAATTAACTAATTTGCATCAATATCGAACCTCAATAATCATTACACACAAGCTGAATCATTTTAATCTAGGAGACAACTTACATTATAATTACTAGTTCACTAAACTCATGATCCCATTGCACCCACTTTACAAAAACATCGCAACACAGAATATCGAATCGAATTTAAAGACTAAACAATCCACGTTGAAAATCAGAGAAATTTATGAACTGAAATCGTTCTAATTAATTCAGTTTCCACGGAAACCGACAGGAAAATTTCAACCGTTACAAAAACTAAGAATTAATAAATAAAATCAAAATCTTCCAAGATATCATAATTAAACTCATAACATTTCATTAAAAATTAATTGCATTATATAGAATTATTATGATTTATGAACTAACCTCCAAATATACGCAAATCGCTAGCTTTTTTATTATGCGGATAAATTTGTGGAATTTTGTAACGGCTAAAGACGATTAAATAAATTAAATTAATTAAGGAAAAAAAAAAGAGTAATAAAATTCGTGGATGTAATTATTATTATTATTTTTTTTTAATTAGGGCTGCGATTTAGGGTTTTGGATTAGGGATTGAAAAACAGCGGGAAATTATGAGAAATAGTGAGTTGTATGTCTAGTGTTGACTCTCAATTTTTGAATTTAATTCTCTCTTGTTCTTCTATTGGGAATGCTTAGGTTACAAGTTAATGTCGTGGAACGTGGATGGTCACATTTCGAATTCTTTTTCGAAAAAGTGATTACAAAAATAATTGTTATTTTGATTCGGGTTAATTACAAAAAGTGAGTTCTTCCGGATATTTGGAGACTTGTAAAGAAATTTTGGGATGTGTGATAGGACTATAGGCTAGATAAAAATGGTTATGCCATGGACCAAGTGTAACCTATACTACACTTATTGAGTGTGCAGTGGACCGAGTGAGAGGTGTAGTGGACTGAGTAGGTGTCACTCGGCCAAGTACATACTATACCCGACCGAGTGAGTGGTACTCGGCCGAGTGGATGGATACAACACTTGACCGAGTGCACTGTGTCAGGACGCGATATAACCTATGTCAGGATCCCTTTCTACTTAACCCTAAATCATTTATCCCATTCTCTCTAAACCTCCAAATCCTCTCCATTCTCTCTAAAACTCTCCTTAAACGTTCTCCATGGATGCTACTAAGTTTGGGTTTGAAGATCTACACCCTTTTCCCTTTTTCCGTTCACCTTAAGCTAGGATTTACCTTTTCTCTTTCTTTCATGTTAACCCTAACTTTTGGGAATTTTTGTTGGATTTATTAATTAGTAATTATTATGAGTTTCATGGGTAACTATTAGGATATTAGGAGGCCCATTAGGGTTAGGTTACGAGATATGACGGCTACCGTCTAGGGTTTAGAGTATTGTGGTTTAATATATATATCCTCTATGTATTATGATCAGTCACAATTCAATAATACGATTCCCTTATTATGAAATACTTCCCCATCTATAATCTTATCATGGTATCAGAGCCTCACGCTCTTGAGGCCTAAAAACAAATTTCCGCTACTTCGCCGGTGGGTCGATAATGTAAAACACCCACCGGCGAGATTTTCTCCGTTGTTCTAATAATAAAGATTAGTTTAATTTTAATTTTCATTAAAAAGAAAAATAAGAAGTTTGCCGTGAGATATCATGGCCAAAAGCTATTTTCAATCCTCTAATTTCTACCGACGAGCGAGAGTCGATTGCCTATGGATTTGCATTTTTAATGATCCGGTCTAATTCCCTCGTTCTCTCGTTGAATAAAAAAAAAACATATTTGTTGTTTCTTTGAATCTTTAAAATCTTCAATTTCTCGTTCAAGGTGGCACAAATTTACTGGCGAGTTACGCACTTTTAATCACCATGATGGTGGTTCAGATCTAGTTGGTGTTCGAAAAACTTAGCGTTCTCCAAACTTTAAAATTAACGGATAATTTTCCGTCTTACTGAAATTTATTTAGGTCCGATTAGTGTTCCTAACAAATTACTTGATATTCGACAAGTTCGAAAAACTTAAATTTCTCGTTCGAAGAAATTTTCTGACGAGTTTATACTCGTTTATCTTGCCAACCTTTCGGAAATGAAGATGGAGAAGTTGACGAAGAATGATTTTTTTCTTGTATTCCTCCAATCGTAAAGTTCGTACTACGTACTACCTTTACGATTGCGGGAGGGTATTAGGATATTAGGAGGCCCATTAGGGTTAGGTTACGAGATATGACGGCTACCGTCTAGGGTTTAGAGTATCGTGGTTTAATATATATATCCTCTATGTATTATGATCAGTCACAATTCAATAATACGATTCCCTTATTATGAAATACTTCCCCATCTATAATCTTATCAGTAACAATAAAGGGTTTTACATAATAAAATTATATAGAAGGTGTTGTGATGGTTATTATGTAATTTATGTAGGATGAGACGGTTTTATAAGACGGGATCTTGCTTATCACGGATTGCTTATAAAATATGCTAAAAGGTAGGATTTTACCTGTCCTAATGGTACTAATTACGCCGTTACATTTTGCCCTTGATTGTATAATTGAAAGGAACTTACGTACAAGGTTATATCTCGAATAGGAGAATGTTAAAATACTCCCGTAGTATTTATTGGGTCAATACTGCATGCTATGGCCTATGGCACTCAATGCATAGTTGAATTGCAAATTAAATAGCAGTTTTTTTTTTTTTTTTTTTTTTTTTTTTTTTTTTTATCACAATAAGAAAAGCAGGGCCGTCTCTGAGATTTCAGGGCCCTGTGCAAAAACTTAAATCGGGGTCCTATATAGTATTTTTCAACTTAAAGTATAATTTTAATCCCGACTACTAAGGTATCAAAGCCCTATTAAATTAAGATGGTACAAAGAAGAGACCATCTTTATAAGTTTTATATTAATTTAAGGTGCATAATAATATTAAAGTATAAAGACCGTCGGGATAAAATTATATTTAACTTAGCTCAAATACTAAAGGTTCATCAAAACAAAAACGGACAGCCATAGTAGTAGTCGAACCTGAACTAGAAAAGATTATAAAGAAGATTACCTGAACTAGAAAAGATTACAAAGAAGATTATTATCAGGGGCGGCCCATAACTAGAGCAATTCGGCCCGCGGAACCGGGGCCCAACATGGTTGGGGCCACATCTAATACCCAAGTCATTATATTAAAATTGACTGTTCATTAATATTAGTTGGGCTTCCTTTGGTATAGTGGTAGCCACTTACATAACCTCCACTTGACGTCCACGGTTCGATTCCCCTTGCTGTCTTTTTTACATCATTTTTTTTTTGTTCTAACTTAATATCTTTCCTCTTCTTTATTACTTACTTTAAATTAAACATTTTGGTTTCATTCTTTCTTTTAATCTCTCTAATGCTTCTCATTTATAAATTCAAAACAACACCATTACTCAAATTTTCCCATATATCCTTATTTTTTAAATTAGTCTTAGAAACAAATTATCTAAATGGAATAAGTGAAAAAATGGAGGGAATATAATCATATATGTTTTACGAGAAATAGAACAATACAAGCACGATTAAAGTTTATGATTAAAATCAACAAAATAACGTGCTTTTTTGTATTCATAGTATTCGAGATTTTGAATACTGCGCCTCCTCATATATTAAAGATCTCATATGTTCTTGTAACTATAAAAAAAATACGAGATATTTATCGAAAGGGCCTTCATCTAATATTTGGAACAAGGCCTCAATATTCCATTGGCCGCCCCTGATTATTATAGGCCTTATCCTATAACTAATAGTGTAGACAAATACAAATGTAGCCTTCTTGCCACATTTCAAGGCAAGGTGACAAATTTTTACGTCCCAGGTCTTTTTTTTTTTTTTTTTGGAAAAGGGGAAGTGCATAAATTAAACAAACCGAGAGTACTGATACATCAAGGGGGCGGGTCTGGGGGAGCGGCTCGATAGCCGCTACAAAGTCATTAGTAGGGATGGCAATGGATCCAGGATCTGCTCCGGATCCGCAAGATCCGACCCGCATGGATCGGATATGGATCCTATTTTTTAGGACCCGTTGGATACGGGTCGGATATGGATCCATTAATTATAAAGCGGATATGGATATGAATCTCATCACTTGGACCCGGACCCGATCCGCGGATCCGTTTTCAATTAAAAAAATTTGTTTTTGCTTGTTTACTCACCTAATCACCTTACTGATTTCTTTAATTCATACATTCAAAAAAAAAAAAAAAACAATTCACCATAATGACTTTACGAACTCTTAATTTCTATACCCTCGCCCTACATCTAAAGTCTGCCTTGAATCTTTCATTCACTTCACACAATAGTTGTTCATCCTCTTCATACCAGACCTTCTTCTTTTGCTTCATATGACTTTTTTTTTTTTTTTTGGTAATGAGCTATATAGACATTGTAGTTAGGGGTTGTGAATGCTAGTAATGTTTACGTACTTGGCTATTGAAATTGCTACTGGTGTATTAACTTTTTGCTTTTATCATTTTGCTTTTTAAATTTTTGGTTTGGCTCATAACTTAGACCCGCATGGGATCCAGATCCAACCCGGACCCGTTGGATATGGAACTGGAAAACTGGACCTGTTGGATATGGATAGGATATGGATCTAGTGTGGAACATGCAGATCTGGATCTGGATCCTATTGGACCCGATCCAGATCCGGCCCGTTGCCATCCCTAGTCATTAGTACATAAACGAAGAACGAAAGGTGGAGCAACGTCCCAATTAATACATCCATTACTAGAACTACTATCAACTAGACCGGCCTTGGCAAGAGCATCCGCAACTGCATTGGCAGATCTTTTCTCAAAGACAATCTTCAAACGGGGAGAGCTTTCCAAGAGGTCCATACGGCCTACACTCAAGTATAACGTTAGCAAATTGACCACAAGGCTGAGCCTTGCTCAAAATAGTAGTAACCGCATTAAGGCAATCAGAGGCAATAATAAAACGATTCATGGACGCAAGACCGGCCCTCAGACCCTCTCTAATGGCTAAGACCTCACCAACGAAGGGGTTAGGAGCAAGAAGCCGTCTAGACCAACCCCGCACCCACGAGCCCATGTCGTCCCAGGTCTTTGAGTACGTTCATAAGCCATGTTATTTCAGATGTACTGAGAGCCATGTTTTTCTTGAGATACCTAATAACCGTCTTTGCTGCTTATCAATGATCGTAGGCCGACAACTTTGACTCGAATCTATGCTCCATGAAGCGTAAACATGATGGTATTAGGGTCTTCAATACATAAAGACTTTTCTTATCAAAGGATGAATGAACTTGCTCAACCATGAAGAAAATCAGTCTTATTTCCATATCTCAATGTTACCGCTACCTTTCTTTTTAACATTAACATACACCCTATTAAGTAAAAGTATTAAGTGGATATTGTATTACAGAAAATAATATTGTTGGGTTTGTGCCTTGATTCTGTTAGTCGCAACTTTGAACAACTATGCGGGGGGTCTGTCTTGGGCCTTATTAGGTCATTCTGTAGTAGCTAGGTCTTAGAGAGTATTATATAAACTCTCTAAGCCTCCCCCTAGCAGTCATGCTTATCATACCTTCTGTATCTGTAATCTGAAAACTCCTCACATATCAATAAAACTCTGTTGATTATATCATGCTATGGCTTCATCATTTAGATGCTGGTTCCTGCACTGGTGCTTGTTTGAACTGCTGCCATTCAAGTTCCAGAAGCTCCATCCTCTCCTCCTAGTCAGATCCTCGTCTGAATGTAACAAACTCCAGCTGACAACAACCTGCCAAAGAGTTAGTTACAAATATTTTTGTATAGATCTTTACTGTATCTATATATACAAACACACATACTCTGTAAATTAAGTTTTGATCATATAATAAAATTTCACTTTTATTTACTCAAGTTGTTCATCATTAAGCTTGAGTAATTCTTTGCAATTTGATCTAGAATTCTATATACTAGAATTTAGTAAACTCTCTCCCTTCTGTCTTGTGGACGTAGCTAACACACCGTTAGTGGAGCACGTAAATCAGTGCGTTGCTTTCTTTATTGTTTTTTATTCGTCTTTCTTGCTTATGTCGTAACAAATATTGTATAAGTAACGAGACCCAAAATAAAAACGTAGATGATCTGCCACGTTATTTTTGACGTTATAGAGCCGATTGCACATATTGAGTTCAAATTGATGTTATAAGTTGAGATTAGACTTGTTAACTAGTAATACGGAGTATTTCACAGTAAGAGACTAAGAAAGTCGATCAAATCTCTTGTTGTGTTAGACCGTTAGTCTTGGAGCCTTGTTGGATTTTTTTTTGATAAGGTAAGAAAACTAGATTGATCATCTGGGATATGATCTATTATCTCATCCTTTTGAATGAGAGAGGTAAGTTGAAACCACCGGCTTTCAAACCAACTCGAAAAAGTTGGACATAAATGTCCAATAGAAGCCATTAAGTCAGTAACCTTGTTGGCTTCACGAAAGCAATGTTTAATTACCACTTCATCGAAAAATGAAGTATTAGTCAGTAAATATGTATTGTATTTTATGTTGATATTATCCTCCTGTATTCTAGGCTAGTATTATCTCGTAAATAGTTTTATCTTGTATTCCGTTCACACATGTACACATGTTATATATACCGTATCAATGAAATACCCTACTCAGGGATTCAATCATTTACATGGTATCAGTTACCTAGGTTTTCTATCAAGAAAAAAAATTTTTTTTTAATCATCTCCTCCCATTCCCTCTCGACCATGGTGGAAGAAAACAAAGACACAGAAACCTCCGGTGGCAACTCCGGCAAGCCTGGATTGCACCCTGTTTACTCCGTCAATAATATCCTTCACAAAGTGCGAATGCTTGACGGCGTTAAAATTACGTACTCATCGTGGGTAAAACTGTTTACCCTTCACGCAAGACGCTATAAGGTCTCTCATCATATTGATGGGACTCATCCTCCGGCTGCTACCGACCCCAATTACGTGGAATGGTGTGAAATTGATGCACACGTTCTTCAGTGGATCTACGGCTCCGTTTATGAAGATCTCCTCCTTCGAATTCTTGAGATGAATTCAACCGCCTACGAGGCCTGGACCCGTCTAAAGAACCATTTCCACAATAATAAAGGGGTTAGGGCTGCAGTGTTGGAGCATGACTTTACCAATCTTACGCTTGTTAAATGCGACTCCATGGATGACTATTGCCAAAAATTGAAGGACCTTGGCACACAATTAACCGATGTCGGTAGTACTGTTTCCGATCAGAGGTTGGTGTTGCAATTGGTTCGTGGACTTCCATCTTCCTATGACACTGTCGGGGCATATATCAATCAAATCTTACCCGAATTCGAAACGGCTCGGAGTATGCTGCAGTTAGAGGAGCACCGCCGGTCTGCGCGCATCGAGGACAGTAATGCTGCCGCCACTGCCTTGGTCGCTCCTGCTGTCGCTCCACCTAATAACTCCAGTTGGTCAGAAGGGCCGAATGGGTCAGGGAATACGGGTCAGTCCAATCGCAATAATGGTAAGTAGTCGGGTTACAAAGGGAAACAAGGCAGAGGCGGCGGTGGTTGGCACAACCAGCAGCGCGGGGGTGGAAATTCCACCGGTGGTCGCCCGCCCATGACTCAGACGTGGGTCGCCGCTGGTCCGCCGTAGTTTTGGCCTATGCAGTGGGTTGTCCCCCCATGCCCATATCCGGCTCAACAAGGCTGGGTTAGCCCATGGCAGCCTCAGCCTCGGGGTCCGCAGCATGCGCAGAGTCGATTTCCGCAACAAGGTCAGAAAGGTCATGCGTATGTTGCGAGCAAGACGGGTTCGACCCGACGCAATTGGGTCAGGCGTTCCAGGCAATGGCACTTTATCAACCTGAGGACACCAATTATTATATGGACATGGGAGGCTCTTCACATTTGACATCCGAGTCAGATATGCTTTCTCCCCCGTTTAATAAGAGTAAAATTCGGTCTATTTATGTTGGTAATGGCAAGTCAATTTCGGTTCACGGATCTTACAATACTACCAATCTACCATAACCACTCCCACCCGGAGCTTTACACTTAAAAACGTCCTTTATACCCCACAGATAATCAAAAATTTAATCTCTGTTCGACAATTCACCAAAGACAATAACGTGACTGTCGAGTTTGACCCTAATGGTTTTTCTGTGAAGGATATCCGGACTGGGAAAATTCTAATGAGGAGCAATAGCACCGGTACTCTCTATCCCGTGTCACCTATATCATCGAATGAGCCGCCCCATGCCTTCCTTGCTGAGTCATCCTCCGACCTATGGCACCCTCGTTTAGGCCATCCAGGCCATAATATTTTAGATTGTCTTAGAAATAAAAATACTATCAGTTGCAATAAGGAGCGTCGCTCCAAATTATGTCATGCTTGTCAAATTGGCAAGCATAAACGTTTACCATTTTTTTCGTCGCATTCTATGTCTTTAGCATTATTTGATATTATTCATTGTGATTTGTGGACTTCTCCTGTCTTAAGCAAAAGTGGATTTAAATGCTACATGATCTTAATCGATAATTTTTCTCAATATGTCTGGATTTATCCTCTTAAGCTAAAATCAGAGGCGTTCTCTAAATTTCTCCAATTTCGTAACTATGTTCGCACACAATTCGAAAAAGAAATAAAAGCTTCCAATGCAATATGGGACGAGAATTTGATAACTCCTCTTTTCACCGCCTGTCCACTGAAAACGGACTCATACTCCGTTTCTCCTGTCCTCACAAAACGGGAAGGCCGAAAGAATGAATCGTGCCTTAACGAAATTGTCCTTGCCCTCCTAGCCCACGCGTCACTCCCTCCACATTTCTGGGTCGAAGCCCTCCATACAGCTACATATCTCCACAACATTTTACCCTCCCATCTCCTACAATATCGATCCCCTGCTTCCGCTCTCTTCCTTCGCCAACCAACATATGACCATCTTCGCGTGTTCGGTTGTCTTTGCTATCCTAACCTCTCCGCCAACCGAGACCACAAACTTCAAAAACGATCCACCAAATGTGTCTTCCTAGGCTATCCACCCAATTACCGAGGGTACCGGTGTCTTGATATTGCTACAGGTAAAATCATTTTGTCTCGGCACGTCACGTTTGATGAACATGACTTTCCTTACGCTACAACATTCACTCCCCAACCGAGCTCACATATAGCTTCCTTGAGCCTGATGACTCCTCCCTTCCCACGACTACTTTACCAATCCCCAACCACCACCCGCTGCCACACCACAAACCCACACACCGCCCATGACACCTCCTCCCTACGCCTCTCCCACACACAACCCCGACCCTGCTACCTCACCAGCCACTCCCATGGCCTCACTTACGTCTCCCACAGCCTCCCCTGCTACCGCCACAACCTAACCATCAACCCCCACCCACCTCCCCCGCCACCGGCCACCTCCTCCACCAGCCCCTCACCACGGCATGGCCACCCGCGCCCATCATGGCATTTTCAAGCCCATTGACCGCCTCACTCTTGTAGCTACAAATGCCGACACTTCATCCCCCATACCAAAATCCCCCACCACCGCTCTCTTTGATCCGAATTGGCAGGCTGCCATGAATGCTGAGTATAAAGCTCTTATTGACAATGACACTTGGGAACTCGTTCCTCGACCATCGGATGCTTATGTGATTCGATGTATGTGGCTTTACCGTCACAAATTTCGCTCGGATGGTAAATTAGAGCGCTATAAGGCGTGCCTTGTGGTTAATGGCAAAACGCAGCACTTAGGTGTTGATTGTGACGAAACTTTTAGCCCAGTTGTCAAACCTGCCACCATACAAACGGTTTTGAGTCTCGCCGTGTCTCGAGCCTGGTCTATACACTAACTTGATGTTAAGAATGCTTTTTTACATGGTAACTTACTTGAAACCGTCTATATGCACCAACCCCCTGGCTTTGTTGATCGTTCTGCCCTAGGGGTGTTAATGAGACGAGACAGCTCGCGAGCTATTCGAGATCGGCTCGGTCAAAACTCGGTCAAAGCTCGGCTCGTGCGAGCTCGTCTCGGGCTCGGGCTCGGCTCGAGAGCTTAACGAGTCAAGCCGAGCAAAGGCTGGCTTGACTCGAAAAGTTCGCGAGCAGCTCGAATTTGTGTGATTACATAAGATATTACTGATATTTTATAAAAATATTTTATCATAATTATGTTTTTGTATCACACATATCAAATGTCTCGCTGATTTGCCAAATATTTTTACATATAACCCTTGAGCCTTGTTATTGAAAATATGGAAAGAAAAAAAATAAAAAAAAATAAACAGTTTTATATAGGCTCGATTTGGGCTCGAGTTTGGCTCGAGCTCGCATTAAAGCTCGCAAGCTTTATAACGAGCACATTTTTTTCAAGCTCGGGTAAGCTCGAGATCGGCCCGAGCTCGAGTTTTGGTTCTTGAGCACAAGACGAGCAAGGCCAAGCTCGGGATCGGCTCGACTCGTTAGCACCCCTATTCTGCCCCTTCCCATGTGTGCCGTCTCAAAAAATCTTTATATGGGTTGAAACAAGCACCCCGGGCATGGTATCAACGGTTCGCTAATTATATCATATCTAAGGGGTTTCATAGTAGCAAGTGTGATGCTTCGCTCTTCATATATCAACATGGGCCGAATATTGCTTATCTCCTTTTGTATGTTGATGATATTGTCCTTACTGCATCTAGCACTGCTCTTCTGCGTACCATTATTGCTGCCTTGTCTAGTGAATTTGCCATGACCGATTTGGGCAAGCTACATCATTTTCTTGGTAGCACTGTCTCGCTCACGAAAATAGGTCTATTTCTTTCTCAAAACCAGTATGCCAAGTCTATTCTTGCCCGTGCCTCTATGTCAGGTTGTAATGCGTCTGCCACTCCTGTCGATACATCGTCCAAGCTCAGTGTCGGTGACGGTCCTCCTGTCGCTGACCTTGGCTTATATCGGAGTCTTGCAGGTGCGTTACAGTACTTGACCATAACACGACCGGATATCACCTACGCGGTTCAACAATTATGTTTATTCATGCATGACCCACGAGAACCGCATTTGCATTTTATGAAACGCGTGCTACGGTACGTTTAAGGTTCCATGGATCTCGGCCTTACTCTCTCTGCCTCTAAGTCTCACTCCCTTATTGCTTATTCTGATGCTGACTGGAGCGGCTGTCCTGATTCTCGCCGATCCACTTCTGGGTATTGTGTGTTTTTGGGTGATAATCTCATTTCATGGTCGTCCAAACGCCAAGCTACAGTGTCTCGGTCCAGTGTCGAGGCTGAATATCGAGGGGTTGCCAATGCCGTTGCTGAAACTAGTTGGATCCTAATCTACTTCTTGATCTTCATATGCCGATTCAACAGGCCACTCTTGTCTATTACGACAATGTTTCAGCCGTTTACATGTCCAGCAACCCCATACAGCACCAACGCACGAAGCACATTGAGATTGATATACATTTTGTTCGTGAACAGGTGCAGCTTGGTAAGGTCCGCATCCTTTATGTCCCTTCCTCTTATTAGTATGCCGATATTTTCACGAAGGGACTTCCGCGCCAATTGTTTAATCAGTTCCGGACCAGTCTTTGCGTTCGTCCCTCTACCGCTACAACTGAGGGGGTGTATTAGTCAGTAAATATGTATTGTATTTTATGTTGATATTATCCTCCTGTATTCTAGGCTAGTATCTCGTAAATAGTTTTATCTTGTATTCTGTTCACACATGAACACATGTTATTGATGGGGCATATTCTGCACCGATGACCAAGTCAACATATTGAGCAAGGTCAAGGGCATCCACAGCAAAGTCAGCGACTTAGACAGTCTAGCCGGTGAAGCCCATCGGCCGATCACCCGGTCTCGGCCGACAACTCGCCACCGACACAAATCTGCGTACTCATATCCAAGACCCTCGGCGAGCCCGCCACAGTCCATCGGCCGAGGGTATAAGTCTTTTCACCGATAGCCACTTGGCCACTACGTGACAAAAGGTGAATGCCTATAAATACTCCTCAACCTTCATTGAGGAAAGGATCCACAAATTGACCTAATAACCACTATTCATCTGGTAATATCTTCCTTATCTCTCTACAATATACTCTTAGCCAAGTTACAACAACCCCTCTCTAAGTTCACTGACTTGAGCGTCGGAGTGAGTACGCTCGGCCAAAGCCGAGTCCTCAGTTTGTTCATCGTTTCAGGAGACCGCGAGGAGGATTCAAGCAAGGACATCATCCTACTAGCTACGAGTGGCAACAAACATCTGCTCTGGAATTACACCCGGAACAATTGGCGCCGTCTGTGGGAAAAGACACTAGAAGCTAGTCACATTCATTCCCAAACAACAAAAACAAAAACACAAAAAACCCACCCAAAAAGCTAAGATGTCGAAACAACAAGAGATAGTCGCAACCGACGAAGCCACATTCTACCAAGATGATACATTTCACCATTCTGGAGTAGTACAACCCTCCACCGGCGTAGTAGTCCAACCGGAATTCGGAATGCCGATAATACCGGACACGCCGCCGCCCGCCAACCAGGTCACCATCATGGGACAGGTGGTTGACGTAGCAAAACCGAAGACACTCCTGGACCTAATGGGAGTACACCACCACATAGGCACGCCGACACGAGTGGCGGAAGCCGTCCAGAGACCAGGGGCCTTAACGTGACTCCAAGAAACCCGAACGAGCACCGGGAGAAGCAGACCCTACCAAGACGCCGGAGGAGCCCAAAGTGGTCGTGGTAAACGTAAGTCCTTCTCGCACTCGGGAGAGGACATCGCCGCCGCAACACCGACGAGGCACACCCCGGGGGAACCAGCGAAGCCCGACTCAGGAGAGCCGGAGAAGAAGCCCGAGCCGGAGAAGAAGTCCTTCCCGGTACGAGGAGAGAAGCCGGACTAGGAATGCGAGGAGTCGGTCGCCGCGTGTCATCCGACACGTGGTCAAACAGCCCCTCAGTAATTATGTCCTAGACACCGCCGTGCCAACCAAGTCCGAAGTTGCCGGCGTTCACATATAAAGGAGACAAATGACCCGACCGACCACGCCGAGGCTTTCGAGTCTTACATGTCGGTATGGGAGCAGCCCGATGAGGTCTGGTGCCGAGTTTTCCCAACGACTCTGCATGGGATGGCTCAAAACTGGTACAAGGGGCTTCCCGACGGTTCGGTATACTGTTTCGCCGACCTAAAAGACGCCTTCTTAGCCCAGTACTCTTGCAACAAAAGGACGGTCGTGGAGACGTCGGACCTCCTGACTATCAAGCAGGAGGGGGGCGAGTCTCTACGAAGCTATATGAAGAGGTTCGACGGCAAGGTCCAAAGAGATTCGGGAAATCAACCCCGAACTTGCGGCTTTCGCAGACCGATGAAGGGCCTCCCAAAGGAAACTTAAAAGACGAGCTCATCAAGCACGGGGATTGGGCCTGGACGCCGCCAGAAGATGACCGATCGTGGCCATCAAGGTAGAAGATTACCACAAGACCTGGGTAGGCCCCAGCGACGCCGAGCCCTCAGAGAGGAAAAGCCGCCGGGATGATAGCCCGGATGAGAGGCGCCGCGGCGACAATAGGTCACGGTCCGATAAGTCCGCCAGAAAACAGAACTCGGCGGGCGCCGGGGGGAGTTCGGCACCTTACTACCGAAAGCAGTACGATGATCACACCCCCCTGGTTGTATCCGCCGCAGAAGTCTTCGCTCTGAGCAAAAGCGAAGGTCAGAAGTGGGAAAGGCCCCCTAAGCCGAGGGGCGACGGTGACACAAGCCAATACTGCGAGTACCACGGCTACACCGGTCACTTAACAAATGATTGCCGACATCTGAAAAATGCCATTGAGGAACTGATCCGGAAGGGAAGCCTAGGCAAATATATTGCCCGAGGCAAGAGCAGATGCCGGCGGATCAAATAAAAACCCATCTTAGAACAAAAGGAGTAATTAATGTCGTCATCAGGGGCAACGAGGGCGGCGAGTCCACTCGTGGGTACAAACGGCATCTGAATGAGCTATATCAAGCCATCAACTTTGTGCCCAACTTAGCAACCCCCGCTTCCAACATCCCCGATATGACCATCGGGAAGAAGGACTACGAAGGAGTCGTCGCTCCTCACAACGATCCACCGACGTCCACCTAGACATAGCCAACCACTTGGTGAAGAGGTGCCTAGTTGACACACAGCGCTTACACAAATATTATGTACGGAGAATGCTTTCTTAGCCTCGGTCCTCAAGGTTGAAGACTTGACCCCCGCACCCGCCCGTTATACAGTTTCTTTCTGGGGCGGCATGGTACCCCTAGGGTCAATCAGCCGCCAGTGAATGTTCGGAGAGCGAGGTGCGACCAAGAACGTTATGTCGGAATTCGTGGTCATTGACGGCTCATCCGCCTACAACGTCCTCATAGGCCGAGACACCCTGAGTGAGGCAGACGCGGTGGTGTCCATCCGGCTCGACATTGATGTATGTCTCGGACCGGGGGGAAGCGCATAGACTCGTCTCGAAGAACGAGAACGATGAGGTGGTGAATACCCAGTATCCGCCGAGGGTGCAACCCGCAATCCTTCAAAGCGGCGAAGAAATCGAGAAAAGGGAAGAGCCCATCCTTACGACGGGATGGCAGCACACGGATACCACCGTCGGCATGGTAGAAGGAGCGGAGACCGAGGAGGTAGAGATTGACCCAGGCCGCGCCGTGACTATCGGTGTCGACTTAAAACCAAAGTTCAGAGCCGCTCTCCTAGATCTGCTGAGGGAAAACAAAGACGTCTTCGCCTACTCAGCGGCCGAGATGCCAGGCGTGAGCCGGGAGGTAATCATTCACAAGCTAAACGTACTCCGCACCGCTCGCCCTGTCAAGCAAAGGATGAGAAACTCCTCGGCCGAGAAAGATGACGCCATCAAAGCCGAGGTAGATAAATTACTAGCAGCAGGCTTTATTATGCCTTGTACTTATCCTGAGTGGTTAGCCAACGTCGTAATGGTGAAGAAATCATCGGGGGCATGGAGAATGTGCGTAGATTTTACCAACCTTAATAAAGCATGCCCCAAGGATTGTTACCCTTTGCCTCGGATAGATAGCTTAATCGACGTCACGGCAGGCTACACCATGCTGAGCCTGCTAGACGCCTTCTCGGGATATCACCAGGTATTCATGGATGAGGAGGACATGCCTAAATGCGCATTCATCACCGCGAACGGCACATACATGTACAAAATGATGCCGTTTGGCTTGAAAAACGCCGGTGCAACGTACACCAGACTGGTGGACAAAGTATTCCAAAGTCAAAAAGGGCGGAACATTGAGGCTTACGTCGACGACGCTATTGTGAAAAGCAAGTCTGACAGCGAGCACCTGGCCGATTTACGGGAAACATTTTGTTCGCTAAGGAAATACAAGATGAAGCTCAACCCAATGAAGTGCAACTTCGGGGTCCGGGCAGGTAAATTCCTCGGTGTGCTCGTCGGTGCAGGCATTGATGCCAATCCCAGATAAAGTCCAAGCAATCCTAAATCACGGAACCAAGGAATCGAAAAGAGGTTATGATGCTGACCGGGAGAATGGCGGCTCTCGCCCGTTTCATCTCTCGATCAGCCGACAAAAGTACCCCTTTCTTCAAAGTGTTGAAAGGGAATAAAGACTTCAGCTGGGGGGAGGAACAGAGCGCGGCTTTCAAGCAACTAAAAGCTCATCTTCAGACTCTCCCAACACTGTCCAGGCCGATTCTAGGGGAGACGCTATACCTGTACATAGCAGTTACCTCGGCCACGGTCAGCGCCGTGATCATCAGGGAAGAAGACAAACAGCAACACCCAATCTACTTTGTCAGCCATACACTGCTGCCCGCCGAGAGAAATTACCCGCTAATTGAGAAAGCAGCTTTCTCCGTCGTCATTGCCGCAAGGAAGTTAAAACCCTACTTCGACGCTCATCCCGTGACGGTCCTAACCGACCAGCCTTTGGAAAAAGCTTTGGAGAAATTCGAACAATCCGGTAGGCTTATCAAATGGGTGGTAGAACTCTCTGGCTTCGGCATTCAGTACAAGCCAAGGCCTTCGATAAAGGGGCAAGCACTTGCAGATTTCCTAGCCGAATGCACATATCAAGAAGAGCCAAACCCAGGTGTATGGGAGGTTTACACCGACGGCTCCTCCACGACGAACAGCTCGGGAGCCGGCATCCTTATCATCAGCCCAAATGGAGACGAGTTTGAGTACGCCTTGAAGTTCACCTTCTCGGCCTCGAACAACGAGTCCGAATACGAAGCGGTGATAACCGGAGTCGAGATGGCCAGAGCCGCCGGAGCGGAACACATTGTGTTAAAGACAGACTCACTTCTGGTTACTAACCAAGTCAGAGGAGAGTTTGAGGCTCGGGATGACGGGATGGTAAGATACTTAGAAAGGGTAAAAGCCGACATAGCAAAATTGAAATCCTTCCAAATCCAATGTGTCCCCAGGTCCGAGAACAACCGAGCCGACGCTCTCTCAAAACTTGCCAGCTCAACCGTCAAAAACGTTAGCCGAACCGTGCTTGTAGACATCAGGAATGCGAAGAGCATCACTGAGACCATCGGCATGATAGGGGACGTGGAAACCGAGACAACGTGGATGACTCCGATAATGAAATACAAACTCACAAGTGAGTTACCGGATAACCGCAATCTCTCGGCTAAGCTCAAAAGGATCTCCGCCAGGTACTTGGTATTCGAAGGGGAACTATACAGAAGGTCCGTAATAAGACCACTCTTGAAATGTGTCGGCCCGACCGACGCAGAGCTAATACTGACAGAGATTCACGAGGGCATATGCGGACACCACATGGGGGCAAGAACACTAGCCCACAAAGCTCTCCGAGCCGGCTACTTCTGGCCCACCATGCTTCAAGACTCCAGAACAAAGACCAAGAAGTGCACGAACTGTCAGATGCATGCCCCGGTGATACATGCTCCTTCCCGAGACCTACAACCGGTGCTTAGCCCCCTTCCTTTCGCACAGTGGGGGATGGATATGTTAGGGCCGTTTCCAACGGCCTCCGGAGGAAGGAAGTTCCTGATCGTCGCCGTCGATTACTTCACCAAATGGGTTGAAGCTGTAGCAGTACCGGCAAAGACCACAGCGGCCGTCAGAAAGGTAATCTGGGAGAATGTTATAACCCGTTTTGGATTGCCCCAAGTCATGGTATTTGACCACGGCCGAGAATTTTGGAGTGACCTGATAATGAACTGGTTAGAAGAGCTTGGCATCAAGTATGCGTATTCCTCCGTCTGCCACCCACAGAGCAACGGACAGGCGGAGGCAGCCAATAAGACAATCCTCAACGGTTTGAAGAAGACAGTGGAAGACCTTAAAGGAAGATGGGCCGATGAACTACCCGGCGTCCTGTGGTCCCTACGGACCACCGAGAAAGAAGCAACGGGGTACACTCCCTTCCATTTAGTCTACGGATCCGAAGCAGTCCTACCAATTGAAGCGACGGTGCCGACATTGAAACTACCTTTAATCCAATCGAAAATGAGGAAGGCCTTAAAGCCTTCCTGGATCTAGTCGAAGAAAGCCGAGATACAGCACGCCTCAACTTGGCAGTATACCAAAACCGGATGAGAAGAGCCTACAACCGAAGAGTCCACAAGAGGGACTTAAAAGTAGGAGATCTAGTCCTAAGAAAGTCGGCCGCCACCAACAAAGGAAATATTCACGGTAAACTAACGGCCAATCGGGAGGGTCCCTATAAGGTGATTGAAGAAATGAGGCCGGGTACATACCGGTGACGACAGACATGGAGGGCGTGCCTTTGATGAGCCATTGGAACACCGACAACTTAAGAAAGTACTTTGTATAGCGGCGGAGGTGTCCAAACCCAATGTGGACACCCCAACGCGTGATCTTAAATGAAGAAACAACCAAGTTTTCCATCCAAGTGCCTGTCCTCCATAATCGCCACCCAAAGAGAAGAATTGCTACCGAGCCATAACCCCGTTACCTTGGCAATTGGCCGAGAGCGACGGGGACACAATGACCGGTACGCTAGAAGAATTGCTACCGAGCCATAACCCCGTTACCTTGGCAATTGGCCGAGAGCGACGGGGACACAATGACCGGTACGCTAGAAGAATTGCTACCGAGCCATAACCCCGTTACCTTGACAATTGGCCGAGAGCGACGGGGACACAATGACCTGTACGCTAGAAGAATTGCTATCGAGCCATAACCCCGTTACCTTGGCAATTGGCCGAGAGAACGGGGACACAATGACCGTACGCTAGAAGAATTGCTACCGAGCCATAACCCCGTTACCTTGGCAATTGGCCGAGAGCGACGGGGACACAATGACCGGTACGCTAGAAGAATTGCTACCGAGCCATAACCCCGTTACCTTGGCAATTGGCCGAGAGCGACGGGGACACAATGACCGGTACGCTAGAAGAATTGCTATCGAGCCGTAACCCCCATTACCTCCGCAACTTGCCGAGAGCGACGGGGACGCACCGGTCAGTACATCAAAGACGTTACGCAGTTGAGATATGCATTCGAACTGCCTCGGCCATACCAAAGGTAAAAACGAAGGCACTCAATTAATAACGCAAAAAGGACAAACAAAGATGGTTGATCAATGCCTTGGCCAAGCCAAAGGCCAAAAGGATAAACTTTGTTAAAAGAGTTGTAAGAAGAATACAGACGACGGCCGTCCCCATAGGGGTAAGCCTAAACACAACCTACCAAGAAAGTTTTTACAAACAAGGGAAAAGAAAAGCAAAAGATTACAAGCATGTCAATTGAAGCGCCAAAAGATGGCGGGGAGGAAAGGCTCAATAGTTGGCCCCGAACAAATAAGGCTATCCGAGATGCCGGGTGAGTCTGGTGACGACCGCCCGTCTCCCTATGCCTGTTGCTCCCCTCCATCAGAGGCAGCAGCATCCACGGTGCCCGGCTCAAGAGAAGGCTCGACATTTTCAGGCACCTTTAGCCTCTCAGCCTCCTTTTCGGCCTCCTTTGCATCATAGGCCGTCTTGGCCAACGCGATCCGAGCCGCCTTCGCCGCCTCCGCCTTCTCGGGCCACGCTTCAGAGCTTCACCATCTCATCCGAGCTGGTCATATTTATCCCACGGGAAAATGCCGTCGGGATCGAGCTTTCTGATTGCCTCCTTGGCCGCCTCCTCGGCCTGGTCCCGGAATTGAACGCACATTTTTGGGAGGAGATCATCTTGAAGCATGTCAATATCCTTCTCTTTTTGAGCAAGGATAGCCTGTGTGTCCCTGAGCACCTCCGCCGCTTCGGAACCGATCCTCCCACTCGTCCCTCTTGCAACCACGGCGTCGTAGGCACCCTTATATACCTCTCCGGTTCCTCCATCATCTTGGCCGTGGCGCCATCGCCTCCTCAACCTTGGCCCTCTCGGCCTTCAGCGGCTTCTCGGCCTCCTCCGCACGCTTCTCGGCAACACGAAGATCCAGACTTAGCCTTCCGGCTTCCCCTCTCGCGGCAGAGAGATCAAGCTTGAGCTTTGCAATCAGTGGCCCAGATTGGGCCGCGGCCTTTTCCTGCTCCATGATGAGGGAGGCGGCTAGACGGCTCCATTTCCCCAACCTCTTATATATTCTCTCACCCTCCGCCACAAGCTCGGTAGGAGTAGCCTTCTGGGGTGCGGAGTCAACGGTGACATTCCTGTCACCCGCCTTCTCAATCGTCTTTTCAGGCTGCTTCCCTGCTTGCCGTTCAGTGAGAACGCCGGCTGCCGATGATGGATCTACAAAAAATTTACACAGGGCATCCATGTCACCGTGCATTGACACATCAGAAAGTCTGTCATCAGGAACGTCCAACGAACCGGCTAAATCCGAACCACAAGTTAGATCCGTACCAGTTTGGACCCTCTTTTTTGGAGGGCTGGCAGAGGCAGGCTTCCCCCCGGCATCGGTGGAAGCAGACGGTGGGTCTTTCCTCTTTTTCGGAGAAGGGACCTTAGCAACGGTCACCTCCTCCTCAGTAATGTTGATCACCTCCACATGATCCTTTTGGACCACCAGGGGCGAAGAGGGAGTTGGCGTTGAAACCGCCGCCGAAATGGACGCCGCCTTCTTCGATCTTTTCGGCACGCCCCCAAGAACCCGTGCATGGGCCGTCTCCTGATCCAACCCCCTAGTCTTCTTTTCCATGATTTCGTTGGGGGATAGCCTGCGATCTTTCGAATCAGCCGTAGGACGCAGATTGACAACCTTCCCGTCCTTGTCAAGCCCTAGCCTCTTCAAGTCCTTCTCAGACAGATCCCGCCCAAACCGATCTGCAAGAAATCAAACAAGAGTTACATAAAGGAAGTAAAACAAGGCTCTGAAAAAGAAACATAACAAGCAAAAGTGGGCCTCACACCGACCCCACTCACCCCAGCTGAGGGCCGGTATGAGGCCGACGCGGCATAGCAGCTCATCCTGGATAATAATTTGAGTCGGGGGCAGCCATCCCTCCTTAGCATCAAACAGCTGCATCGCCCGCTTCTCGTCCACAGTAAGGGGGACAAACGAAGCGTCCATCTTAACCTTGCTACCCCGGGTGATGTGTTTCTCATACTCATCCCGGGTCTCACACCGTAAGTGAACGGGGCTCTGGAAAGACCGAGGCAATGGGTAGTCATCCGGCACCTGGACGTACACCCATCGCCCTTGCCAGTCTTTGCAAGAAGTGAGTTTGTTCACAGAGACGTAGCCCGGCTCCGCCTGTACGCTGTACCACCCCACTTTGCCGGATTTTGACGGCCGAAGACTATGGAGGCGGCGAAACAAGTTAACTGATGGGACCTCCCCCTAAAAAGACAGATCCATACAAAGCTGACTATCGTCCTCATGGCCAACGGATGCAGTTGGGCCACGGCAACGTTCATAGCTTTGATAATGGCCATGACGTGCTCATTCAAAGGAAACCGGAGCCCATACTCCAGATGCCTAATATACACGCCAATATGACCCGGGGGAGGACAGCAGACCGCCTGACCCTCCTCAGGGATAACAATCTTATACCCCTCACCGAAGGAGAAATGATCTCCGAAAAGAGTCTCTCCGGAACTGCTTGCGAATTTATTTGTAAATACACGGTCGAGGCCAGTCGTGCAGGCCTCACCATGATCCGGGATAGTCGTCCTTCCACCATCAACGGGAGCCCCCTCATCATCGACATCATCCTCATCCTCCAACTCCTCCAGGAGGGGCAGACCAAAGAGCGGGGAGGGAGACCTAGGGCCCCCAAACCTTAACGGGACGGCTTCTAATATCTCCTCCTCGTCGAGCGCGACGGGGAACCCCCCGCGCGAAGTACTAGCCCGGCATCAACGAGGACATGTTCGCAAATTACTAACGAAATAAAAGAAAATTTGTTTGATTACCTTGAAGAAATACACTCGCCGGATCGAAGACCGAAGATTGGAAGAAAAGAAAGCCCTTGAAGGTTTAGAGAGATGAAGATTTTGGGAGAAAATTTTGAAAATTTGAAGAAATGAAAGTAATGGCCAAAATCACGGAGTAACTACCCTATTTATAGGGAAAAGCCCATGAAGAAGGACCAATCAGGGCACAGCCCATGAAGCGTCAACCAATCAGCAAGCGGACACGTGTCAGACATGCAACCACGGAATGTCAATCGTTGCAACAGTTGAATATCAATCAATGCTACAGTTACCAAGCGTATTCAACACGCCCATTCACATCTCTTCGCCTGTTCATCTCCCTCAACAAGTTCCTAGGCGCCTGCTCTCCGCCGGCTACATGATCGACCAAGCCATGAAGCACCGGCCGGGGGCAATCAAAAATAACCGGCACTCTCAGCCCTGGTCTCGGCCAGCGTCACATTATTTCCCACATCGGATACCCTTTACGCATCCATGTGGAGGAGGGATATATGGTACGGCCTAACAAGAACCACGCCGATGCTTCCGAAGAAGCCGATACCAGAAATTTTGCAAAAATTCTTGCGCAGAATATACGCTCAACATACATCGGAGCCCATACCACGGCATAGACTACGCTGGGGGCAAATTGATGGGGCATATTCTGCACCGATGACCAAGTCAACATATTGAGCAAGGTCAAGGGCATCCACAGCAAAGTCAGCGACTTAGACAGTCTAGCCGGTGAAGCCCATCGGCCAGTCACCCGGGTCTCGGCCAGACAACTCGCCAGCCGGGACACAAATCTGCGTACTCATATCCAAGACCCTCGGCGAGCCTGCCACAGGTCCATCGGCCGAGGGTATAACGGTCTTTTCACCTGATTGCCACTTGGCCACTACGTGACAAAAGGTGAATGCCTATAAATACTCCTCAACCTTCATTGAGGAAAGGATCCACAAATTGACCTAATAACCACTATTCATCTGGTAATATCTTCCTTATCTCTCTACAATATACTCTTAGCCAAGTTACAACAACCCCTCTCTAAGTTCACTGACTTGAGCGTCGGAGTGAGTACGCTCGGCCAAAGCCGAGTCCTCAGTTTGTTCATCGTTTCAGGAGACCGCGAGGAGGATTCAAGCAAGGACATCATCCTACTAGCTACGAGTGGCAACAAACATCTGCTCTGGAATTACACCCGGAACAGTTATATATACCGTATCAATGAAATACCCTACTCAGGGATTCAATCATTTACATGAAGGTCTAGTTTCACATCTTTGATAATACTAGAAATTTCCCAAAGAATTTGTTAAGTACCTCGAATTGAGTTAATAACACATAAATTATCACCCTTTACGATTGTTTAAATGTTTCTATAGTTTATATATAAGTAATGAAAATACCCGTACACATAAAAACTTTTCTCCGTATGGAAAAATTCAGTAACTCTCCTATAGGACCGTCCTATAGCATAGGACGGGTCCAATAGAAGAGAATGGCCCAATAAGAAGAGGTTAATTGAAAACAAATGTATAAACTTCCGTCCACCATCACCACTATCCACACCTGCACTCCTCACCATTCACCAATCACCATAACTTCACTCCGGGTTCTATTCATCGCCAACTCCTCCACCGCTTCTACAGTCCACGACCTCACTCTCACCACCTACTCCGCCTCTTTCGAAGTCTACATCCTCGCCGCCTTCGCGATTGTTGTAGTTCTCTTCGCAAGTGTTCGACTCTTTCTCTCCTTTTACCAGTTAATGAAAACTAAAGAAATTGTGTTGATTGTTAACTCCAACACCAACTACCCAGGTTTGTAAACTAAAATTCAATGCTTCAATAATTTAAACTTAAATACTCAAATTTTTATGTTGAAAACTTTGAATTTTAAGTTGAAAGTTATGAGTTTCAAGTTAACTTAAAACCTTTACCTAGTTAATTCGCCATTTTAACTGACCCACATGGGCTAAACATCCAAAAGTTTTAACTTCAATACTCCCAATTTTAACTTGAAGACTCCATATGACTATGACGAAAACTAAAGTTTCTATATTGCTTCTTTTTGTTACAAAATTCGTATATTGTATTATTTTTGTCAAATACGGTTTTTAGAGTAATGACTGCCAATTTTAATTTGGAAACCAAATATTTTACGGAGGAACTAACAAATTTATGGTCGTGAAACATATATTTGTGTGGAGGATGTCGATGTATGAGGCCAGAGCCGAGGTTGCGAACCATAGGTTGCATCAATGGCGGAACCTAAATTGGGGTGTAGTAGAAGGAGAACAAATTTACTGGCTAAGAGAAGGAAGCGTAGAAGTAGTACAGTAGCAGTGGGGATATAATCAGTTTCTACTTTCTTGTAAAATAAATTTGTTGTGCTTTTACTTGGTGGATTGGTCTTATGTAAAAAGACGGTCTTATCTAACAATTTGTGGGAAAAATTATACTCTTCGTTTTTAGGATGGACTAGCCCAACTACAATTGTGGTACAACAAAAATAAATCCACATTCTTTACTCTAGATAATCAATATCAAACTTGTAATAATTTAAGCATCTACAATGATAAGCTTTAATTCCTTTTAACTTAATTTACTATGACAAAATTTCTAGCCATATCATATTGCTTCTAAATTATATGCTTCTTCAATGGTAAGTTACAACTATTTTAATTTGTAGCTTGAAATCCTTAAATGGTTCCACAAAAACCCAGCTATCCAATAGAAAGTAAGCTATTCAATTTTCAAGCATGTAGCTTGTTGGAGCGGTGTTGCTTGCAAGTCCAATGATATAGCTTAGGGATTTACTTGTAATTTTTAAAAATTACAAGCTAGTAGCTAGCTTAAATGAGCCCACAACAAAAAACAACCAATAGCAATTTAGTTGGACATTTTTCATTATTCAAGCTAGTATAAATGTTAAATTAAACCATTGTAATAGTTTGGTAGCTCAAAATAATTGTAGCTTAAAATATGATATGACAAAGATAAGTTAGTTGCAACTAGCTTACCATTGGACTTGTTCAGCGGGTTATTTTTTGGTTGCTCCAATGGTACGCACGTAGCTTGACAATTTACATAAATTGCACGTAAATCCCTCTACTATTCATTGGGGCTGCTCAATAATAATAATCAAATATTCATTCTAATAGTCTACACAATGATAGAACGAGTCAATAAACAATTCTCTTTAATGGTAAATTATAATATATTGCTCACATTTCAACGTTAGAATAATGACATTTAATCCGTCTCCAGCTTATAACGAAAGTGCCCGTCTTCAATAAATGATTATTGGTGCTAGTCATATATGTTGTGTTCCCTGGATATCCTTAATTTCGAGATTACAACTTGCTTACCATTATATTAAGTAAGCTAGTCTTATTAGACTTTTCTTTGATCACATTAACAATTTTTTGAGGGTTTCTGTAACGAGCGCTTTTCCTTGCTATCAACTAGCCCTCGTCCTGATCAACTTGCTTACCATTATATGCTTCTGATTTTGATTTAGTTTAGGTTGTATGGATCATTTATCATATTTCGAGAATAATTAATAACGAGAGTGTAAATCCAAACAAACACTATTTTGACCTTAATGGTGTATATAACCCTTTGTTGTAACATAAATATCCTTTGTGCTACTATATTCGTTGATAATACGATTGTAAGAGTGCACTAATTTTAATTCCGACGTTACTATTAGACTCGACAACGGCTATTGGCGTGTCATACTCACTAATTAATAGGTCGTCGGTGGTCTTGACGAGAAAAGTCACGTTTATTAGGACAAATGCATAATGTGACTAGTCACATTTTCTAGAATTTGACAAAATTTGTCTTTGTAATCTCGAAATTAAGGATATCCAGGGAAAACATAGCATATACGACTAGCACTAATTCTCATTGAAGATGACACTTTTCATTACAAGTTGAATATGGGTCAAATGTTATCATTATAACGATAAAATGTGAACATTTTAATGATAAACTGTATAGCTTACAAAATTGTTCAGACAACTTTTTATCTAAAAATGATTACATTTTCATTCTAAAATGAATCACATTTTATCCCGTCTTTAGCTTGTGATGAAATGTTACCAATTTTCAGTAAAACTTACTAATATGACTAGTCCTATAGGGCTGCTTTATAATTATAAATAAACTCCAAAAGCTTGTGAAGATTATGCAAGTACATTGAGTATGAAATATTTTCTCTTAGATGTACCATGTTACCTACCTAATTTTAGTTGAACAATAATTATTTCATATGTAAGATCGGTAGATACAAAACGGTCATATTTATCTTATATTATAAGTCTTGTTTATTGCTATCGGTAAATAAGGTACTCGGCGGTCTACTCATAATTTACAATTTTATTCTCGTTCATTGGATTTTATTAACTTTACTTATAGATCACTTATTACATGCTTACTTAGATCACAGTTTGATAATATAACAAATTTCACCCCCAAGACATATCATTGTAACTGATATGTTTAATGAACCGGAACGAGAATTAGATTTAGACCATTTAATTATAATGATGCCAATTTAAGTGGAAATTTTTCTTCTTTGGAATAAATTGCAGTGGTTAGGCAGTTTTGACTTATATATTATTTTGTTTTGAATAGAAAGAAATTAGGCAGCAGATTGATCTAGAAAGCTAATCTTCAACGTTGAACTAGTTTTACACCTGAAATGCACGGTTGTTTTTCAAAAATGCAAGCAAAATTGAAGAATCAATAAAAAATTGATCACTAAGTATGATCAAAAACTTATATATAGGTAATTTCTGAAAGTTTATATTGGTTAATATTTTCCCGTACGGAGTAAAAACGTATAATGTATGATTTGTTGTATTAAATTTGGAATAACTAAAATAAAAAATCCCATCATTTAAAAACTTTCTTATATGAAGTGAAAATGAATAATTAAGTTGAAGTATAAAATATCAATTCATGGACTATACAACCAGTTGTATATGTTGTACGGTGTAGAATATGAGTTTTGTGATAAAGTATCCGAGCTTTATGTTAAAGAATATGAGCTTTATTAGAAAGTATTGAGCTCATTCATTTACACATTAAACACATGAATTTTGAATTAGCTCAGAAAGAATATATATATAAGCTCGGATTCTTATAACTTGGTTGTACAATGCTCATGGTACAACTGGATGTATAATCCTATTTGTGATAAAATATGGATGTCCTACAAAAAAAAAGTTTTTTTTTCCAATCCCTTAAAATAGGGAACCAATAGAAATTTTTTAAAAGTCTTAACTTTTATACTAGGTAGATCTCAATATCTTTTATCATTAAAGAAAAATATTTAGTCTCGGCCGTTTTCCATCCCCGAGTCTTTGACCAACATAAATAATAAGTATTATGTGACCGATTTACTGAATTTCATAGAACTTTCAACAAATAAATTTCGATGAAAAATTAATGCACCTGGTTTCGAAATATGAAAACTTTTCAAATATTTTGGTAGTACTTCAATCAATTAAATACTTACGAGTAATTTTTTTATTTTATTTTATCTATTCCATTTTAGTATTAAGAGAGTTTTCTTAGAACGGTAGAATAATAAAACAAAGTCAAACTATATGCCAAACACATAATAGGAATGGTCCCGGTAACATTCCATCTTACACTCCTATTCTATTAAGCCAAATCGGCCAAATATACTGGTAAAGCTGGTCATTAGTACTGGCTAACCCGCCCTTGACCCGTTATTTTAGATAATTTGGTCCGCTCCGGCTTGACCCGTTGTTGGCTCGGGTCCTAAATTTCCATCCCGGCTCGCCCCTGGCCCCAAAAAAAAAATAAAATAAAAAATAATACACAGGTCCACCAGCTCGACCTGCCCTCAGCCCGCCCTCCAACCATCACGGATTTGTCCCGGGTCAAACATACTCCCAGCCCGGCGCAACCTATAATACCCACCCTGTTAGGGACACGTTGACCATTGTTGATTGACCTTAGACACATGTCTAGACCTTTGGAAGCCTTACGAGTTCAACCTCTGACATAGTAACTTTCGGAGTTTAGGAAGCTCGATCTAGCGGGGGTTACTCGATCGAGTAGAGGCCACTCGATCGAGTAAGTCCCATACTCGATCGAGTAACTGGAGTTCAGCTGTAAAATATAAATCGTGGCGTCATGAAACCAAAATCTTTTTATTCCATTTCTCCTAAACCTAGTTGCCGTCACATCTCTCTCATTCACCCATATTCATCCTTTTGGAGCCTTGTGAGTTGAGACACCATGGGGATGAGAAGCATGTGATGAGTAGCGGTCTTGTCGCCGGAACGTTATATATAGGTATGTCGTCATCATCATCACCATCGTCTTCCTTAGTTTTGGTTATGGTTGTGGTAGTAGTAATAGAGTTGTCATACTGTTTGCAATAGGTGGTCATGGTGGTTGCTTGTCGTCTTATGGTCGTATGCGGTATTGCTGCGGATTGCTAAAGGTAGGTTTTCCGACTCAGTACTGTTGGTTGTTAGTATGTTGATTGTAGTGTCTAGTTAGATTGGTATTGTTGTTGGAAGTGTGGATTGGTTGTTGTATGTTTGCCTCTAGTTCGCAAGATGTGCTCTCGGCTGAGTGGAGTCACTTGCAGGAGTGGCTTCATGCCCTTGATTCGCTCTTTGTGGAACCTGCCACAAAAGGGGATGTGCACATTAAGGAACATGGGTTTGCGCTCGGCATTTATGAGCGAGGCTTAGGTGGGAAAGGTTGCGGGCCCCGACTAACGGTGAGGATTATTGGTTGTGGCCGTAATCTGGCAGGACTTGTGTAATACCACAGTTTTCCTAAGTCTGCTACTCGGCCGAGTAAGTGTGTCGTGTGTGTCTGAATAGCTTTCTGCCCAGGAATACTCGACCGAATATGGGAATACTCGACCGAGTATAATTTATACTCGACCGAGTATCCGGTCTGACGGGTGTTATTTCTGCGGTTTTGATTAAAGTGATTAGAGATTATATATAATCGTTCATCAGTTTCTAAACCCATTTATTCCAAAACATAAAATACGTTTCATTCTCCTCTAATCATCTTCATAAATTTCAAGCCAAGGTCGTCTCTTGTGGGTTCTAGCATCTTATTCCGTGTCAATCGCCGTAGTAAGTGTCTTATCCTTGTTGCTCTATTGTTTTTCTTATAAGTTAACAAACCCTAGTTTGGGTTAATTTGAGGGTTTAGGGTTTGGTCATCATATGTGTGTTGATTGTTGATTATCATTGTTGTAGGTGATGATGTGGTATTTGTTATGCATATTGTATGATTGATTGCAAAGATAGTGGATTGCGAAAAAGGTAGGGTTTCCTACTCGGTTCTGTTTAATTGATTTGAGATTATGTTGTATTGTGTACGATTGTTTGCCTACTGATCATCGTTGGTGTGTTGGTGCGGTGTTGGTGTGGTGATAGTGATGGTGTTGTGATGATTGTGGTGGAGTCACTTGCAAGAGTGGCTTCACACCCTAATTCGCCCTCCGTGGAACCCGCCACGGGAGGGGATGTGCACATTAAGGGACAGGGATATCACTCGTTGATGAGCGGGACTTAGGTGTGGATTGGCTGCGGTCCCCCAATGGCGGCGTGGATCACCTGTTACGATGGGTAATCTGGCAGGGTTAAACACTTCGGTGTGTAGTCGGTTACTGTGTGAGATCGGGAGACCGGGGGAGGAGGATGATCAGCTGGTTGCTTACTGTACTTGTCTTACTTTAATTATTCAAGAATCGCCCCGTTGTTGTTTTGTAAAATCTGTGGTGATCCATTCGGGGATGGTGAACAGATAGTGACAAGTGATGCAGTTGTTTAGCTTTGGGGCAGTCATGGGGAGTCATCACACAAGCTTACTTTTCGCTGTCAAGAGTTTTAGTTGTCTTTTATAGTTGTTGATTTTATAACAGTACTTTAGTTGGAATTTATTTGAGACGATGTAAACATTACTCTTTTGTACTTTAATAAATGTGTTTTGGATTGTTGCTTTTGATATACTAACCTTGAGCAACCGAGATAGTAACAATCTTTCATGCTAGAGTAGTCCTTGGTAAGGTACCTTGGTATGAGAGGGTGTTACAACTTGACCTTCGGACAGTTAGAGGAGTGTTGAGGATTGAAAGAGGTATTGGGTGTATCTAGTGTTGTATATTCCCTCAGTTAGTGACCTTGTGTAGTGTGTCTGTGTTTTCTTTTTGTGTTGTGTCTGCCGTGATCCATTATGGTAAGCAGTCGATCTTAGCAGGTTGATCTGTGGAGCTTAGATGGGTGTTTTGGAGGGACGAGTCTACCACGAGTCATGGAAGAGATAGTATCACGTAGTTGTTAGTTGTCATCAGTTGTATTTTTTTTATTTTGTCGAGTAACTTGAAATAAACTTAATTGTTCTTCTATTGACGTTTGATATTTACTATTCCTCGCGCAACCGATATGGTAATGTCCTTATCTACTAGGGAAGGTCTTGTTAAGGCTTCTTGGTAGATGGGGGTGTTACACAGCCAACCCTGCCCCTCCCTCTGCCGGTTCAGGTCTCACCATAAGTCACATCTGTTAAATGTTGATTAAATGTATATTATGACTTGGTCTAAAACAAACTAGACTTATTAGCAAGCCCGTTTAAGCATTTACATAAGAAAATAACCAGTTGGTTTCTCTTAATATTCAAACATTTTAATATTAAGAGAAACCAACTTGGGAGCAAGGGTGGAGTCTAGTGGTTAAAACGTAGGTGAAATTCCTAGGAGACCCTGGTTCAAACCTCTTTAAGAGAAAAATCTTATAGAACATTCTTGGCCCGAGTCCATGCCTAATAGACTTCCAGCTTGTCACCCTCAGGTGGCTTACCTGGTATAGGTGGTTTGCAGGCTATCACGTACACTTGAGGGTTTACCAGTGCGCACCGAAGGTAGCAGCCGCGGGTTCCTTCGTCACCAAAAATAAAATAAAAAATATTAAAACAAGTTAAGTTTCATCTCATTTGTGCATATAAGTCACATCTCTTATTTTTTCTTATGCATTCTACTTTTGTCTTATTTATAATACCTGACCCGTATTAAAGTTAAGATAGGTATACCCGTTTTAAATAAGAATTTGTGGCAAACAAATTAAGCTTGATCTAACTTAATTATAAAGACCAAGTTCGGGCAAGATACACTTTTACCAACTTGTACTTTTTTTTTAGCAATTTGGCGCAAAGACTAACTTTTTTTACCAACTTTGCATAAATTCACTTTTTTTTTTACCAATTTGACACAAATCAAGCTTTTTCTTACCAATTTGAGAAGAGATCTTACTTTTCTTTTTTTTACCGATTTGGTCATTAGGCCAAACCAAATCTGAACCCCGTTGTTATCTATAGGATTACAATTTATTACCCAAGATTTATTAGTAGAATTACAATTTGCTTTGATCCAAGGTTGAAGAGGAAGGGTGTAATACCTCAGATATTTGAGTTGTTGGGTACTCTATCGAGTAGGACTTACTCTGTCGAGTAAGTCATTGACGGATTATAGAATACATTTTGCTTTGAATCTACTCGATCGATTAGGGGCAACTCGATCGAGTAGGCGGTACTCGATCGAGTACGTTAGTTACTCGATCGAGTAAGTCATATTTACAGATTTTCGGCTGGGTTTGATAGTAAAACGTGGAGAGTTATTTAATTTTCTATCGACAGTTCTTATCACTTTTACTTTTACTTTTCTAAACCTTTCCCAAAAGAAAAACAAACCGACGTTCAATCCTTTTATCTCTTAACTATCAAATCAAAGCTAGGGTTGTCGGATTTCTGAGATCGTCATACCTTTGTGATTATCATCGTTTGAGTAAGATTTGTATGTTGTTTTTATGTCAAATAGTGAATGTTGGTTAAACCCTAATTGGGTAATTTGGGGGTTCTTGGGAGTAATTGTGTAGTAGATTTGTAATTATATGATGATTGTTTATAGGAGGTGATTTAGTAAAGGAAGCTTTTTGATCCGATGCATTTGACTGTTGGTGATTCCGTCTCAGGTAGGATTTCCCTACTCAGTTGACTGTGTAAATAAGTATAAGATGGCATAATTGTTTTACTGGCATGATTACTGTTATCGTTACTTTAGTTTTGGCATGTTTATATTGGTATTGTGGTATTTGGTTGTAATTGTATGTGGTTCCCGAGGTGCGCCCTCGACTGAAAGGAGTCATTTTCAGGAATAGCTTCACGCCCTTGATTCGCCCCTTTTGGTTCCCGTCACAAGGGGGATGTGCACATTAATAGACATGGTTTATTCGCTCTAGGGTTTTAAGCGGGGCTTAGGTGGTACGGTTGCGGTCCCCACTGGCGGAGTGGAATATTTGTTGCATGGGTATTCAGGTAGGGCTAAACACTTTGGTGTGTACTCGGGTGATTGGTGATGAGATGGTGTTGGAGTAATGTGTTTGTATGATTGGATGTTGTTGTTTATATACCTTGTTTATTCAGTAACTGACCCCGTTTAAATGTTTTGAAACTATGGTGATCCATTCGAGAATGGTGAGCAGTTGATTAGCAGGTATTTCTTTGGAGTACGCGGGGGATCTAGCTGCGGATGGAGTCATCACTAGTCCAAGTCTTTTAGTCTGTTGTTTGTTATGAATGTTTTTATTTTAGTTTCGATTTCAGTTTGAGACGATTGTATTTTATATTTCAGTTTTGGTTAAGTTGTACGCACATTAAACTTTCACACTTAAAGTATGTTTCTTTATGGTCTCCTTTGGTTACTATACCTCGAGTAACCGAAATGGTAGCATCTCCATGTGCTAGGATGGTCTTGGTAAGGCACCTTGGTGTATGAGGGTGTTACAAAGTGGTATCAGAGCGGCGATTTTGGTACCTGTAACCAATGAGCCCAATGAATGTAGTGAGTCAAGTTAAAATGAACCCGGGAGACGTCCTAAAGTCGCGAACTTGCCCTTGCAACTTTGTACTGGTCACTATGTGGTGTCATTGTAACACCCCCATACTCCAAGTGCCTTACCAGGACTACTTAATGCATGAGAATGCTACCATCTCGATTACCTGAGACAATGTATATCAAATAGACAATAAAGAAACGTACTTAAATAAATAAGTTTATAGTGTTACAAGTCCCAAAATCCAAACTGGTAAAATAAATACAACTGTTCCTCAAAACTGTCAAACCAACTAATGTAATAGAAGTTTATTAAATAGCGGAAGACTCTAGTGACTCATGTGATGACTCCATCCCAGCTATCCCTCGTGCCAGCCAACTCATACCTGCTCAATAACTGCTCACCATCCCCGAATGGATCACCACAGTTTTTAGAACAATTAAACGGGGTCAGTACTGATTACACAAAAAAATACAGCTGAAACAATATACAATCCAAGCTAATAAACCCATCTTCACCATAACTCCACACACCTGACTACACACTAAAGTGTGTAGTACTGCAAGAATACTCATCGCAACAAGTATTCCACACCGCCAGTGGAGGACCGCAGCCGTTCCCACCATTCATTGAAGCATCTGTATATACTTCAATGTTCTCACACCCTTCAGGTAATGCTAAGACTGGAGCTGTGGTCAAATGCTCCTTTAATGTTTGGAACTTTGTCTCACAACTTTCATCCCAATGAAATCTGTTCTCTTTCCTCATCAACGCTGTCATAGATCTGGCTATCTTAGAAAAGTCTTTCACAAACCGACGGTAGTACCCTGCCAAACCTAAGAAACTCTTGATCTCTACCACATTCTTCAGTGCTTCCCACTGAGTGACTGCCTCTATCTTTGCCGGATCCACAGCTACACCCTTCTTTGAAATCACATGCCCCAAATAGGCAACCTCCTCGAGCCAGAACTCACACGTAGACAACTTTGCATATAGCTAATTGTCACGAAAAGTCTGAAACATTAACCTCAAGTTCTCCTCATGCTCATCCTTAGTCTTAGAATAGACTAAGATATCATCGATGAAAACCACCAGAAACCGATCCAAAAACCGACTGAAGACCCGGTTCATCAAGTCCATAAGCACTGCAGGTGCATTAGATAACCCAAACGGCATCACAACATACTCATAGTGACCATACCTCGATGTAAAAGCCGTCTTCGGTATGTCCTCATCCCTAATCTTCAGCTGATGGTAAGCCGACCTCAAATCAATCTTAGAAAAGCCCGCTGCCCCGTTCAACTGATCAAACAAATCATCTATCCTTGGCAAAGGATACTTGTTCTTCACTGTAACCCTGTTCAGCTCTCTGTAGTCGGTGCTCCCCACGGTGATACACTAGGTCTAATGTATCCCCTATCAATCAAATCATCCAGCTGTTTCTTCAGCTCCTCCAACTCCTTAGGAGCCATGCGGTACTGGGCCTTAGAGATTGGTCTCGTCTCTGGTTTCAACTCCACACTGAAATCGATCTCCCTCTTTGGTGGTAAACCTGGTATCTTATCTGGAAAAATATCTGGAAACTCTCCCACCACTAGAATCTGCTCAACTGTCGGACTCACCATACTATGGTCTCTCACATGGCATAAGATCAACGGACACCCCTTTCTTAGATAACACTTCAATGTCACCGCTGCAATCACCTTGACTTTGGTTTGACAACAAATCCACGATAAGACACACCAACTTCCTTAGGACCTCTCAAAGAGACTCTCTTTTAGCGACAGTCTATTCTAGCTTTATACTTACCCAACCAATCCATGCCAACTATCATCTCAAAACCATCCATAGGAAACTCTAACAAGTCCACTGGTAGGTCAACCTGCCCAACTATCATAGATACACCCTTATACAACCTCCCACAAGATACAAACTCACCCGAAGGTATAAAAACTTTCTCTTTTACAGACTCAAACTATCTCAAACCCAAAAGCTTAGCATGACTCAATGATACAAATGATTGTGACGCCCCAGAATCAAACAAAACAAAGGTAAAGACTCCATTAACAAGAAAAGTGCCCGTGATTATGTGATCATCTTCCTCAGCTGCTTTCTTCTCCATCATGAAGAGCTTACCACTTGTCTTCTGTCCACCTCCCTGGACAGTACTGGTAGAAGTAGACGGCTTAGCAGCTGACCCCTGGTTGTTGTTCGTTGTTGGTCTCTGATATGAATTATCGCCATTGCGGTTAGCCCCACTGTTGTTGTTGTTGTTGTTGTTGTTGTTGTTGTTGTTGTTGTTGTTGTTGTTGTTGTTGTTGTTGTTGTTGTTGTTGTTGTTGTTGTTGTTGTGACCACCCTGATTGTTCTATGACCCAGCCGGCCTGTTACTAGCATAACTCTGAGACGGACCCTGAGAGAAACTCCTTGTGATCGCCTCAAAACCTCGCCCACAAAGATCGGTACACTCATGTCTCTTGTGGCCCACACCACCATGGTTAAAGCAAGATAACCCCAAGCTGCTACTACCACCACCGCGGCCACGCCCATAAGAAGCTCCACCACTGAACCCCGATCCCGAAGAGTAAGCCCTCACCTGTTTATGATTGCCCCATTTGTAACTAGATTATCCACCACCCTCGCTCTCAGCCTTCTTCTTCTCAGAAGCTCTCTCCCTATTCTCCTTAGCCATCTCTACCAACCTCTCAGCTCTCCCGACACTTTCATATACCTCCTTAACATCAGTAAGGACTCCTACAGGCAGCTTCTCCATGATCTTGGGTGTCAAACCCTTCTCAAACCTCAATGCCAAGTTCTCCTGACTCAGCCCCATATCCTCTGCATACCTAGACTTCTCATTAAACTTGTGATAGTACTCAGCTACTGTCATATTCGGAGCCATCTTGAAGTCATCAAACTCATCCCTCAACTTACTACGGACATGTTTCGTCACAAACTCTTGACGCATAGCCCTCTTGAAATCACTCCAAGGTATAGCATACATCCCCTGTTTCACATATAGGTCTAAAGAGCTCTCTCTAACCTTATCCCACCATTCTCCAGCCGCATCCTTCAAGTAGAACGCAGCTTATTCCACTCTAAAGTCCTCAGGGCAATGAACCACATTCATAATGTTCTCCATCTCTCTATGCCAATTATCAAGCAAAATTGGCGCACCTGTTCCCATATACTCTTTCGGGTTAAACTGAGCTATGTTGATACTCATTTTAGCGAAATACACTCCAACCTCCTTATCCTTCCCAAACTTCTTTAAAGCATCAGTGAGCACGTCCTGGTGCTCTAGCATCTTAATTATCTCATCAATGCTCATATTCTCAGCCCTTACATACAACGCATTTCTCTTTGGCGCCATCTTTGCACTATATAAGAGAAAGGTAAACATAAACACACATCCTATATCTCAAACACGTATATGACCTGTGCAGAACCTACTCGAACGAGTAACACGACCTACTCGATCGAGTTGAGACCACTCGATCAAGTTACCCACTTACTCGATCGAGTGCCTCGACTCCAGAACCTGACCAGAATTCATCCAAAACCTTACTCGATCGAGCCACATATTTACTCGATCGAGCTGACCCCACTCGATCGAGTGCCCCTACCAACTCGGTCAAGTGCCCAAAAATAGTACACTCACTACTACAGATACAGGCTATAACAACGGTTAAAAACCGTTGTTATATAAAAAAGCGGACGTTGTTAAAGCGTCCGTTGTAAAAGGTTTTAACAACGGTTGGTTTTCTTAAGGAACCCGTTGTTAAAACTATTAACAACGGTTTTAAGTATAAAAACCCGTTGTGGAAAGTGTGACTCAATTTTGGTGGGAAAGTTATAACAACGGTTGTAATATACAAAACCGTTGTTATAACTAAAGACAACGGTTTTTTTATAAATAACCGTTGTTGTTTGTTCTTAAAAAATAAAAAAAAATTAAATTAAATATTACTAGATGCATGCATAATTACGGCCCGTTATAATTCCGATGCATGCCATTATTACTGCCATCCCTGTGCATATGAACGGACAATATGGAATAAGAAGGGCTAGTAATAAGATTTGAAGCAGCATTGAGAGATATGATGATGATTATAGCACAACTTCCTAACATATATATTAATTAAAAAACAACTCAAACCACACATTGCTTAGTATAAATACATGCATTATCTCAACTAACATTCCATTATCTCACTATATACATCTCCAAACCCTAACTGCTGAAACAAACTCCAAATAAATTAACCCTACTTAATCTTTCAAAACAAACTCCAAACTCAAACAAAATGAATGATATCATCCTTAAGACTCTTACTATGATCGAGAACAACAACAGTTTCATCCGTCGGTTGCTCCACATTGAGGAAAGTTTCAGGAGCTACCTTGCGGATGCTCGATCCATTCTGAAGGACGCCAAAGAAGATGGCTTGACGGAGCAGCAGCAGTTGCAGCTATATAACGATATAGCAACTGCTAAACGGAACCTCCAAATAGCCAAGGAGGAGAGGACGGATATCATAGAGGAGAATAAGACCCTCTGTGAAAATATAAGAATTGCATTTTTATTAATGTATTTTTTTTTAATTTATGTATTTATTATATATATATATATATATATATATATATATATTAATTATGTTTATCATGCATTCCTCTATATCATCTTGTCTCTTCTTGGTTTTAGTTTATTTAATTTGTTTTACTAGCTAATTAAGCGAATAATACTTAAAGAAATAACATAATGGTCGATAAAAACTAACAAATACACATGAAAATGAAATAATTAGAAAAAGAAAATAATGACGATGAAAGTCGATGAAACCAACAGTGACGGCGAGATTTACCTGATAATTAGACGATGAAATCAACCGTGACGGCGAGAAGATAAAGAGACGATGAGAAAGAGAGAAAGAGACGATGAGAAAGTGTGTGTTTTGTGTTTGTGTTTGTGTTTGTGTTTGTCTGCTGAGTTTGTGTTTGTGTATTAAGGTTTGTGTTTTGTGGCTGTAGCAGACTTGTGTTTGTGTGGTTTATGGTATGGAAGGTATTGACAACGGTTATAAAGAACAACCGTTGTCAAATAAGTTTTAACAACGGTTGTAAATCAACAACCGTTGTCAAATAAGGTTTAACAACGGGTTCCAAAAGTAACCGTTGTGATTACTTTTCACTAACTTTGCGTTAATTTTGCGCCAAATTATTAACAACGGTTGTGCATGTGTAACCCATTGTTAAAACTTATAACAACGGTTTTTATAACCATACCCGTTGTAATTCATTTTAGTAAAATTCGCGCCATACATTCTACAACGTCTATTGTGATTTCCGTGAATAATCGTTGTTAAAGGGGCGTTGTAGTTGCCTGGATTTGTAGTAATGACTGTCCAGAAACGAAAACACCCCACTAGATCAAGTCACACCCACTCGATCGAGTCACTCACTGCCCCCACTCATTCGAGTCATGCTGACTCGTATACTACCCGCTTGCTTATCTCAACAATTTCCAACCAATATACTTATATACCAAAACGACAAACATGCATATATATATATATATATATATATATATATATATGCAACAAACGACAACCTACTTCACATGTTTCTAGCAAGCCACGTTATAAATCATTCATCATACAATTCCATTATCCAATCAACATATATACTCATGCTACTCCTCACCTTTCACCACAACATTCCCCGCCTCCACATGCATTCATCCACCAATTCACACAACACACGATTATATAGATATACAATTTACATAGATAAACACATAACGATCCCAAGACATACCCCATAGTGACCGGTTCAAAGTTGTAGGGCAAGATCGCGACTTTAGAACGTCTCCCAAGTCTTTGCATTAACTCCTAACAACTTCTACCCGAGTTCATTTTATTTTGATTCCTTAAGTTCATTGGGTTCATTAGTTACAGGTTCCAAAATCGTCACTCTGATACCACTTTGTAACACCTCCATACTCCAAGTGCCTTACCAGGACCACATAAGGCATGTGAATGCTACCATCTCGATTACCCGAGGCAATGTATATCAAATAGACAATAAAGAAACGTACTTAAATAAATAAGTTTAAAGTGTTACAAGTCCCAAAATCCAAACTGGTAAAATAAATACAATTGTTCCTTAAAACTGTCAAACCAACTAAAGTAAAAGAAGTTCATGACACAGCGGAAGACTCTAGTGACTCATGTGATGATTCCATCCCAGCTATCCCTCGTGACAGCCAACGCATACCTGCTCAATAACTATTCACCATCCCTGAATGGATCACCAGTGTTTTTAAAACAATTAAACAGGGTCAGTACTGATTACACAAAACAATACAGCTGAAACAATATACAATCCAAGCTAATCAACCAATCTCCACCACAACTCACATACCTGACTACACACTAAAGTGTGTAGTCCTGCCAGAATATTCATTGCAACAAGTATTCCACACCGCGAGTGGGGGACCAGAGCCGTTCCCACCTAAGCCCCGCTCATCTCATCCGAGCGATAAACCCAAGTTCCTAAATGTGCACATCCCTTATTAGGCGGGTTCCACATAAGGCGAATCAAGGGCGTGAAGCCACTCCCGCAAGTGACTCCACTCAGCTGAGGATGCACCTCGCAAACCACAGACAATTATACAACAACCACATTATACAATCAACGATCATCAATTCCAAATCCGATATGATATAAACAAACAACAAAGAATCAATCATCACAATGCCATGTAAACAATACTGAGTAGGGAAACCCTACCTGGAATAGCAATCACAAGACCATCACAACAACTAATCAGTAATGTTCTTCTACGAATCCTCATCCTATATCACACATTCATACAATTATTACCTAATCAATACAATCCTCCCAAAACCCCCCAAATCTACCCAATTAAGGTTTTAAACAAACTTATTAAAACATTATAAAAATGGTACAGGAAGCTTACCCTTGACACGACTATCTTAACGGCGTAAAGAACAAGACAATCCGACGATCCTAGCCCTTGGGATTTGCTAATAACGCGATGAAAGAGAACTACGTAACTTGTTTTTCTTTTGAAAGGTTTATAAAGGTGAAAAAGTGATTAGGAATAATGACGGAAGCCTTTTATACTAATCACGCGTTATCAACAAAAACCGGCTAAAATAACCCGTAAGACCAACTTACTCGATCGAGTAAGTGACTTACTTGATCGAGTGTCCCACATACTCAATCGAGTACCCATCAGGCAGACTACTATTTTGCGTAAAAACATACTTACTCGATAGAGTAAGCCCCACTCGATAGAGTACCCATAGACATACAAAACCGTAGTATTACAGTCATGGGATCACTACTTGTTTATTATTTTTTCATATGCATATGTTGGATGAAGTGTGTATTAAAATGGATGACTTGGTAGGAAAAGATGAAGTATCTGTTTGCATAAGAATTTGAATTTCATGTGAGGAGCATGTTTATGTGATGGAGGGTGGATTTTATAATGTTTGTTAAATTAGTAACATGTGGATATGAGAATGTGATGTTGTATATTCTTTTATACGTTAAGTTATACATGTATAAGAATACGAGTAGTATAATTCGTGAGCATGACTCGACCGAGTAGGGGATAACTCGATCGAGTAAGCGTGGCTCGATCGAGTGGGTATTTTGCGTGTTGGGCACAAGCTACTGGATTTTTCGTTACTCGGCCGAGTAAGGGGAGTAATCGATCGAGTGTCGTGTACTCGACTGAGTACGTTAGTTACTCGATCGAGTATGTTTTATGTGAGTTCTGGACAGCTTCTGGAGTGGGGTACTGGATCGAGTGTGTAGGTTACTCGATCGAGCAGGTATGAGTACTCGATCGAGTGTGCCTTTGTGCAGGACATAATTGCTTTGAGCCGTAGGCTATGTGCTTACGTTTATCTCCCTTTTATAGCTCAAAGATATGCCGCCAAAGAGATCATCAGCCGTGTATGGTAAGGCTTAAGAGATGACCATTGAGGATATTGCCAAAATGCTTGAGCACCAAGATGCACTCACTGAGACCCTCAAGAAGATGGAGAAATATAAGGAGGCTGGGGTAGACTTCACCAAGATGAGTACTACCATATCTCGCTTCAACCCTACTAACTATGTGAATACAGGTGCATCGATTCTGCTCGACAATTGGCACCGTGAGATGGAGAATATCCTTGGGTTGGTGCATTGTCCAGAGTAGTTTATGGTAGAACACGTTGCGTTCTACCTAAGAGACTCAGCCGGAGAGTGGTCAGATAAGGTGAAAGACAATACCTTGGACATCTATTTGAAGTAGGGTAAACTGCAATTTTGTGGTCCGAGTTCAAAAGAGCTATGAGGAATGAGTGTTCCGGAGCATGTTCGGGGCAAGATGTGTGATGAGTTCGATTCTTTTAAGATGACTGGGGACATGACTATGACATAGTACAACCATAAGTTCAACGAGAAGTCAAGGTATGCTGAAGATATGGGGTTAAATCTGGTGAACTTAGCATTTCATTTTGAGAAAGGTTTAACTTACCAGATCACGGAAAAGCTACCGGCTGGGACTCTTACTGATGTGAAGGAGGTTTATGAGAGAGCTGGACGGGATGAAAGGTTGGTCGAAATGGCCAAGGAAACTAGGGAGAAAAGTTCGGAGAAGAGGAAGGCTGAGAGTGATGGCGATGTTCAATCTAGTTACACGCATGGTAACCACAACCAGACAAAGGCTTATTCTTCAGTTTCAGTGGAGGATCTTCTAACGGGCGTGGTGGTCACAGTGGTAGAAGTAGCTGGAGCATTGCATATTTTAACTGTGGCGGTGTTGGTCACAAGAGGCATTAGTGTACTAGCTAGTGCGGTTGGGAGAGGCTTTCAGAGACCGTCTTAGGGGAAATTTTCTTAGAGACCGACGTAGAGTTATGCAAGTAATCGACCATCTGGGTCGTGGAATAACCAAGGTGGATCTCCAAAGGGAGATGGGAAAATTATGCCACCTCCCAGGCAACGGCGCCAAAATTTGATACCGTCATTTTAGTACCAAAAATAAATACCTAGATACAACTAACAAAAGTTAGCAGCAAGTACGGTCGATCTCCACAGGGAGATGGGAAAATGTCAGCTTAATTAAGTTCGTCTAGGTAACAGTTCTGGGGGTTTTAATTGTTTGTTCTAGTCTAAAAGAGATCAATAAAGAGAGGGAAAACAAAGGAATAAAGGTTAAGCAAATAGAGAGAAAACAGCTAAGACAGTCGGTTCACCATGATTCTTCAGTCAAGCAATCTAGGTCTCAGGTCAATGCGGGTATGGTCTATGAGGCAGTGAATATCTCCTTCCGGTCTCAATTCGCCCCAAAGCACAGATAGCTTAGCTTTCGCCCTCACTACGTGCCCTAATGTTAACTACAGGTCTCACCCTTTCCAATCTTCCGATCTAGGTCAAGGTTTACAGCGATTTAATGACTAACTGCGTTGACTCAATTAGGCAGAAACAATTAAATGTAGCGATTAACAACATAAACTACACTAACATTAAACCTAATAATTCGACTACAATTCCCTTAAAATCATGGCTTTCCTATGTCTTAGCAAGGAAAATTTGTTGGGAAATGTGTCCTCGACAATAGTGCGATCACATGATTTAATATCATAATTAAATCTCATACTAAGAATACGTGAGGGATGATTCTTTATATAGTCGACTGACCGTCATTAATCGGTAATGATTGGCTAACTAGAGTTTGACATTACTATCGTGTGACGGTGGCGGTCAGTTGATTCCTTTAGGTCACACCTATAGGATGAGCCCCAAATAGATATTTAGTTGATTGTATGCGATACAGATTAATTAATTCCTTAATTATGGGAGTGCAATGTTGCGTTGTATTGTAATGTGATTAAATAAGATTTAATTTAGTAATTAAGTGTTAAATTACTAAATTAGTTGAGGTATTATATAAGTTTAGAGGTAGAGGTATTTAGTTATTTAAAGTTACAGGAAGTTGTAATTTTAACTAACTAGTAATTATGGGACCCATTATATGTTGATATAATGGTAGTATACTACTCAAAAAGTGGAGTGTATATTATATTATTAATTATAATATTTAAGTGTTAAATAATTACATTAATAATTAATCATGTAAGATAGTTGAACATATGACTTATAAGCATTTGTGGGACAAATGACAAAAGGCAAAAATGGACCAAAATGGATCCATTATTTCGGCCATATGAGAGAGCAAAAGATGCTCAAGTTTTTTGTCTTGTTCATTTGTTAGAATATAGTGTGATTGAGACACTTCTATGACACATCTTACAAACATGTTTCCTACACTCTACCCATGATAAACAAACAAGTAAAAACAAATGGGAAAGATTCCCCCATGCCAAAAGGCCACCGGTTTTGGTGCTCTTAAAATGAGCACTTGTTGCTCATTTTTTACTACTCTTGTTTTTGCTTGCTTTTCATTCCATATCTCTTCACATGCAAAATCAACTAAACTCTCTAAAATACTAATACTTTCCAAACTATTACTAGAGGTAGTAATATTAGAAATATTAGTAATATTAAGGGAACATTTCTACTACATATCTAGTTAATATTAGTAGGAATTTTTTGGGATTAATCTTGGGTGCAATTTATTGGAGTGGCTTCTATACTTGGAGTCTTAGGAAGATCATCCATCATATTTAGCTCAAGAACAAGTGAAGGAAGGTGACCTTACTTGTGCCCATATTTTTGAACCAACCATCAATGTAAGGGACATTGTTTTTCTTATAAATCTTTCATATTGTTATGCATGCACTAGATCTAAAGAACAAATAATTAACAAGTTAATTAGTTCATTATTAGAGGAGTCTAATAATAGGTATATGAACCTTACAAAATTAGCTATGCATTATCATTGAATTAGCAATAATCATACATAAGCAGGAGAAATTAAACATCGTAACAATGCAACAAAGAGATTGAATAAAAGCAATTGTAAATAAAGGAAGAGAAGAAATAAAGAGTAATAAAGGGATTAAGATTAAGAAATAAAGGAGAGTAATGGTACCGATTACAAGATTCAGATCCAAGCAATAGTTCTAGAGTAAGAGTCTAAGAGAGTGTAGAGAGGAAGAGAGAGTATCGTAGTCTAAGAGATCCTCCAGAAAAGTAACACGCAGTACTTAACCTAATTTTAAAACTAGTTACAAAGCCCAACACGAAATAAGGCAAAAATACACGTACAAGGTGAAACCTCTCGATCGAGTGGAATGAAACCACTCGATCGAGGACATAACCAACAATTCCTCTCGACCGAACAGAAAAATCATTCAATCGAGGACTTCTTATATCAGCCTTCTCGATCGAGTATCAAAACAACTCGATCGAGTGAATCTTCAAAGGATAAAGCATTCGATCGACTAATAAGTGGTCGATCGAGTTATATTAGCACGTAGGATTCCTTGACACCTTCCGAGGTCAGCTCACGCATCGTTTAAGTGATAGATTCCAAGCTCCAATTCCTTATTCTCCACAAATGCATGCAAATGAGACAAGTTTAGTCTCGATTTATCTTCTTTCCGGTCTGTACCTGCAATTTACACAAGACAAACCAAAGTAGACTATTCGGGGGTATTTATAGCTAGATGCTACATTAATAGTACAGAAATGCGTGTAAAAATGAGGTAAAAACCTTATATAAAATACACGCATCAAATCTCCCCAAACCAAACCTTTGCTTGTCCCCAAGCAAACTAGGAATGCAACTAAGAACAGATAGTGGAACGGGACCAACTCATCAACAACAAATCATCCACCAAAACCAGTTTAATGCAACAACTAACAAAGTGGCAAGTGATAAGTGCAAACGAATTAAATCAATGTCTCAAATTTACTGAACCGTCGACCTTACGAGACTCGTAGATATCGGAATCTCACGGGTCGATCATCACTCAAATTGGGCACATGGCGAGTATATAAGTGAAAGATAGAAAGAAGTAAAGACACTCACCTAACTCAACCTATAAGAGCATGCATGCAGTTTAACATGAATAGAATCTCTACGACCGTACATATGCATTCCCGCCAACTGATGACCAAGACACATGCCGAGGACTTATATTTGGGTAAGTGAGGTAATGGGTAAGAAGGGGCTAAAATGAATTTGAAAATGTGGAGTTAATAGCCAGGCTAGCAACAACGGATCCAAATTTTGAAATTACATCCCAACTTCATACTCAATATATAAAAATAAAAAATAGCGCAAATTGGATGCACTTAATTCACAATACACCATAAACTTGTAAACTCCCCATAAGATACAAATAAGACATGGGCGTAAAATCACAACGAATTAAACTTCAGCTCATGATTTTTCATAATTTTTTTTTTCTTTTTTTTTTCTTTTCTTTTTCAATTCTTTTTCTAATTTTTTTCTTTTCCACACAATTTTTTCTTTTCGTATTTTCTTCTTTTGACTCCCTTCAACATATTCACCAACTTCTTCAAATTGGATATATAACCGAACAGCAATGAAACATTCCCAATAACTACTGATTACTAGCTCGGCTAGGGTAGGCATAATTATAGATTGTAGTTAAACAGGACAAAGAAGGCAATTTGGCTATGTGAGGCTCATAGGTAGAATGAAATAAAGGGAACTGCCTCTCCTAACATGTGTCACCATCCACAGACCGAATGCATACAGGTATTAAGAAGACTAGATTAATGCTTATGCAAATTGATGTTACATGCCTTATAGAGAGTACTACTCACATCCTACATGAAACTGGTCATGAATGTCACCAGTTTATAAAGCTCTAACTTCAGAATATAATGTAGCTTGGCAATACGTGAGTCAAGTCTATTCGTTCAGATAAGAGAGAAACAAAAACTCGTAGATTATGCACATTACCATTCCAACAAAATGTTAAGAATATGCAAAGCAAGGGTAAAAACTCAAGGCAAAAAAGCTCAAACGTTCCGACTCAAAATAAACGTGAAATTTTTTGAATTTTATGTGACTTTGAAATAAAAGATAACTATGCATGCGAAAACTGAATAAACGTGCAAACGGAAATGCAATAAACATGAAGACACAGATATGGATGCATACCTCCCCAAACCAAACCGTACAATGCCCTCATTGTACTAAAAATAGGGAACGGAATGCAAACAAAGGAGAAAAGGATAACAGGAGTCGGTAAACTTACAAGACGGCGTAAGGAGGGACCTCCTCAAACTGCCCATCTTCATTGGATGTCATGGGTAGCCACACAGTAGCTCAAAGGACAAAAAACAGCAGCTGGACCATGTAACTGCTCGAACGAACAGATCAGAATAGTACGATCGAGAAGATTGGGTGTCAAAAGGGCTCGATCGAGAAGATGGTATACTCGATCGAGAGAAGTGGATTTGCATCAGTTCGATCGAGAGCAGCAGATGCTCGATCGAGTAAAATTCTTAGCAAAAGTAGTCGATCGAGTAGAAAAACCACTCGATCGAGCGACAACACCTGTAAAACAAATATAAGAAGTATAGGAAATACGAGGGACGCATAGTTCGGCGTTCTAAGGTCAACACAAAGCTAAAAGAAAGAAAATAAGTTCAACTAAAGTATAACAAAACAGTCTCAGTTGCCTCCCAGAAAGCGCAGGTTTAAGAGGCCCCACACAACCTTTCTGGCTTCAACGAATTGGCTCATCAAGCTCGTCGAAGTACAATACTTCTACACTGTTGTCTGCATCATTTGCTTCGTGGTAATGCTTCACATATTGCCCATTCACCTTGAACCTATTTCCCTCGGAACCTTCTAGCTCAATAGACCCAAATTTAGTGACAGTTGTCACTGTATAAGGGCCACTCCACCTGGACTTCATCTTGCCAGTAAATAATCGCAGTCGGGCGTTAAACAGCAACACCTTCTGCCCGACATGAAATTCTCGAGGTAAGATCCTTTTATTTTGCCATCTCTTCGTCTTCTCCTTGTAGATGCGTGAGCTATCATAGGCGTTGAGCCTTAACTTCTCAAGTTCATCTAACTGCAATAGACGGTTCTGACCACATTACTTAGGATCAAAGTTAAGTTCATGAATTTCCCACCAGGCTTTACATTCTAACTCAACAGGTAAATGACACGACTTCCCATAAACTAACCGATAAGGTGATGCACAAATCGGTGTCTTAAAGGCAGTCCTATAAGCCCATAATGTGTCTTCTAGTTTAAGACTTCAGTCCTTCTGTGATTTAGAAACTACTTTAGCTAAAATCTCTTTAATCTCACGATTAGAGACTTCAACTTGACCACTAGTTTGGGGATGATACCCCAAACCACGCCGGTGTTGAACACCAACCTTAGACAGAATGGAAGTTAATTTCTTTTCTTTAAAGTGCATTCCCCCATCACTAATGACGACCCTAGGGACACCAAATCGGGGAAATATAATCTTTTTAAACATCTTAATTACGGTCTTGGCATCACAATAGGGTGAAGAAATTGCCTCCACCCACTTAGACACATAATCAACAGCTACTAAGATATACCTGTTACCTTTACTAGAACCGTCTATGGTCCTTGGAAATCGGTGCCCCAGACATCGAAAACCTCAACCTCTAAGATACCATTTTGTGGCATCTCATGTCTCTTTGAAATGTTCTCTGATTGTTGGCACGCATCACAAGCTGAAACAAAAGCCTTAGCATCAGCAAACAAAGTAGGTCAGTAGAAACCAGACTGAAGTACCTTAGCCACGGTGCACGATGGACCGTGGTGACCACCATAAGAGGATGAGTGACAGCCTTCCTAGATCACTTTGGTCTCCCACTGCGGAATACACCGTCTATAGAGACCGTCTGCACACTCCTTAAACAAATAAGGATCATCCCAGAAGTATTGCTTAGCGTTATACAGAAAACGCTTCTTCTCCTGATGAGAAAGATCATGCGGCAAAATACACGACAACGTAATTAGCTAGATCTTCATACCAAGGATCTTGGTTAACAATAGAAGACAAAACAGCAAATAAAGGATTATCAGGAAAAGAATCGTCAATAGGTAAAGAATCTTCTCCCTCTTGCTGTGATAGTCTTGATAGATGATCAGCTACAACGTTCTCAGCACCTTTCTTATCTTTTATCTGCAAATAAAACTCCCAAGAAGGAGTATCCATCTCAACACCGTGGTTTAGCTTCCTTCTTAGCGAGAAGGTGTCTCAGCGCTGCATGGTCAGTAAAAAAAGTAACTTCTGACCCTATCAGATAAGAACGAAATTTTTCTAAAGCATAAACCACAACTAGCACACTACTACAAATACAGGCAAATACAACGGCCCTTTAACAACGCTTATTCACGAAAAATCATCAAAAGACGTTGTAGAATTGATGCCGCGAATTTTACCAAACTTAATTACAACGGTTCTGTGTTGTTAACCGTTGTTATTGGTTTTAACAACGGGTCATACTTGAAAAACCGTTGTTAATATAAAAACTAATAACAACGGTTGAATCTGTAATACATTTTAACCGTTGTTAATAATTTGGCGAAAGATTAGTGAAAAGTAATCACAACGGTTATATTAGAACCCGTTGTTAATACTTTTTAACAACGGTTGTAGACTCAATAACCGTTGTTATTAATGTTATGAAAATCTTAAGAACAACAGATTGCTTTATTCTGCTGTACGCTACAAAACACAAACACAAGCTAGTACTGCTACTCTATCATCCTCCATTCCTCCCTGATCGTCTCTCTGTCTTCATCTCCGTCAATGTTGTCACTGTCTTCTCTCCCTCATCGTGTTTATCAATCAGGTATATATATGTTTCTTAGCAACGCTTATAGATATAGGATTTTTTGGGTTATTATCTAATTTGTTGATAATTTAGCTTAATTGCCTTCTTGAATTTCGTTTATTTGTTTGCCTATTATTGTATTTTCTGAATTAGTTGCCTATTATTCCGAATGTAGAATAATGACTCGAACTTGGATGATTGATGCAAATATGAGTGACCACAACTTTAAGGATGGTTTAGCTGAATTTTATGAAGTCGTTTCGAACAATTTGAAAGGTTCTTCTAGTATTGCATGTCCTTGTGAAAGATGTGGTAATATTAGCTATATGGCTTTTCTGGACGTTAAAATACACCTAGAAAAGTGGAGATTTAGTCGATCCTATACACGTTGGATTTTTCATGGGGAATCATTAGAGGAAGAGAATAGCTCTGAAGAAGATGATGTTGAGGTACACGAAAGGCTAACTGATGATCCTGAGTTTGCCGAGGTTTTTGAGTTAGAAGAGTTGGAAGTAGAGAAGTTGAATGTTGGGTCTATAGATAATGAAGAGAATGATGATGAGTCGATTGCTTTTGAAGATGTAGATGATGCCACTAGTAATTGGGATGACCTTAACAACATGTATGAGAAGTTGTGTGAGTCTGAAGCACCTCTGTATCCTGGTTGTAAGTTCACAAAAATGTCGGCTGTGGTGAAGTTGTATAATATCAAGGGGGCAAATGGAGTGAGTGACATGTGTTTCACTAGTTTTTTAGCCTTGATAAAGTAGTTGCTTCCTGATGGTAATGTTCTACCTGTTAAGACATATGAGGCGAAAAAACTAATAAGAGGAGTGGGTATGAAATATGAGAAAATACATGCATGTCCAAATGATTGCATATTGTATCGGAAATTATATCAAAACTTAACCAATTGCCCTAAAGGTTTGGAGTGGCGTTATAAGGATAAGGAAGGGATCCCGGCTAAGGTGTTCTGGTATTTTCCATTGATACCAAGAGTCATAAGGATTTATGCGAATCCCGATGATTCAAAAATGTTAACTTGGCATGAAACAGGAAGAATAAATGATGGAAAGCTAAGACACCCGGCAGATGGTATGCAATGGAAATCGTTCGACGCTAAGCATCCCGAGTTCGGCAATGAACCTATAAACTTACGTCTAGCGCTGTCCACTGATGGAATGAACCCACACGAAAACATGAGTAGGCAACATAGTACTTGGCCAGTAGTGTTGGCTATTTATAACTTACCTCCATATGTGTGCATAAAAAGAAAGTATTTGATGTTGTCGTTAATTTCCGGCCCTAAACAACCTGGAAATGATATAGATGTATATTTGGAACCTCTTCTAGATGATTTGCGATTGTTGTGGGATAGTGGGATAGAAGTATTTGATGCATATAAGAACGAAACTTTCAATTTGAGAGCGATGTTATTGTGTACAATATCTCACTATCCGGCTTATGGCGACCTTTCTGGGCACACAGTTCATGGGAAAGAGGCTTGTCCATTGTGTGGGGAGGATATCGAGTCTGAATACTTGAAGTCTTCTCGTAAGTATGTGTATATGGGAAATAGGAGGTTCTTGTATCATGACCATTGTTATCGCAAGATGCAGAAAGCATTCAATGGAAGACTAGAACTTCGTCAACCTCCTAGAATTTTGAGTGGGCATGAAGTTTATCAGAAAGTAAAGCATATTGAGATAGATTATGGGAAGAAGAGCGACTCTAAATTGTCTACTCGTGGGTATAAGAAAATATCCATATTTTTTGATAAACTTCCATATTAGCCTGACCTGGAGGTCAGGCATTGCCTCGATTTCATGCACATTGAGAAAAATGTCTGTGATAATATTATCAATACCCTTCTGAATATTCCTGGTAAAACAAAGGATAACGCCGCAGTTAGGGAAGATATGAAAATGATGGGTATTAGGCTAGAGTTGGCACCACAGAAGAGAGGTAATCGTACATTTTTACCGCCAGCAGCTTATACCCTTTCACGGAATGAGAAAAAAGAGTTCTGTACATGCTTGAATGGAATTAAAGTGCCACATGGTTATTCATCGAACATCAAAAGCCTAGTGTCGATGCAAGACCTAAAACTCACCGGGTTAAAGTCACATGATTGTCACACTTTGATGCAACAATTACTACCTGTGGCTATTCATTCCATTTTACCTGAAAAGGTAAGATATGCTATAACTAGATTCTGTCTCTTCTTACAGTCCATATGCGAGAAAGTCATCGATCCCGATGACGCGGATTCATTGCAGGACCTCGTTGTAACCTCTCTTTATCAGTTGGAAATGTATTTTCCACCCTCTTTCTTCACTATCATGATTCATCTGACCATTCACTTAGTTAGGGAGCTTTTGTACCTTGGGCCCGTGTACTTGAGATACCAGTATCTTTTCGAAAGATTGATGAAAGTCTACAAGGACTATACATCTAATCAGTATCGTCCGGAAGGTTGTATTGCTGAACGCGCTATTTTAGACGAAGCTCTTTCATATTGTTACGCTCATCTATCCCCTGAGGAGTTGATTGGCGTTCCTAAGAATCGTCATAGTGACTGGATGACCGGAAAAGGTATTAGGGGCCGGGTTGAAAAAATTGTGACACGTGAAATGTTGCATTTAGCACATACGTATGTGCTAAACAACGAAGATGAGGTGCAACCTTATATTCAACAACACAACGATGAGCTCAAATACGATCACCCAAACAAGACCGAGAAGTGGATTGCAAACGAGCATACGAAGACGTTTGGAGAGTTGTTTAGGAATATTGTCTTAGAGTGTACGAATCAAACTGGTGATGACATCTCTCCTAGGTTACTACGTCTTGGTTTAGGTCCAAATGCCAGGGTCACCTTTTACAGCAGTTTTGCCATTAATGGATATACTTTTTACACCCGCGAGCAAGATGCGTTGAGCACAATGCAAAATAGTGGTGTGAGTTCTGAATTTGAGGCAATGCACTTTGCTACTTCAAAAGATAAAAAGCCTATTTGGGGAAAATGCCTTTATTATGGTGTTATTCAAGAAATATTGGTACTAGATTACATTGATTTCACAATGCCTTTGTTTCGATGTAACTGGGTTGATAACAACCTCCATTGTGTCCGAAAGGATAAAATGGGATTTACGTTGGTCAATCTGGGTAAGGTTGGCAATAATAAATATGATCCTTTCATAATGGCATCCTAAGCTAAACAAGTGTTCTATGTCACCGATCCTATGGATAAGAAGTGGTCTGTTGTACTGTCTATAAGGAGTAGAAGGAGTAGTCCATCCGATAATGGTGATGATGATCAGGATGTCGTTTTGAGGGAATGGATCACTCTACCACTGTATCTTATTTCGACGATGTTGACACTGATCATGAGGACACTGAAAGCATCTATATGCGTGATGACCATGGTGAAGGTATTTGGGTTAACGAAGAAACTATGACATCCAAAAACGCCCCGATCCCGAGATGGTTCATCGGAGACACGATGATATGGACGACCAACATTTTGAGTCATTTTCGACACAGTAATTTGATGGTTTAATTTATTGGTAAATCAATAATGGTCATTGTTAAATAAAAATTCCCAAATTTGCATGGCATGGTAAATCCCGTAGCTTAGATATGCAAAGATGCATGCATGCTTTGGTGTTGTCTTATTTTCTTGATCTTATTATTAGATGTGGATGCTTTGGTGTTCAAATTCTTTGAATAATGTTGCAAAGATATGGTACTTCTACATTGTACAATATGTATTGTTACAGTTTGAACCGCAATGGAATTACAGTAATTTTTTTTAAAAAAAAAGGTTCAACAATAACAACGGTTATATTTAAATTACCCGTTGTTAATACTTTCAACAACGGTTATAGTTACATTACCCGTTGTTATTACAATCAAAAACGGTTATAGTTACATTACCCGTTGTTATTACTTTCAACAACGGTTGTAGTACCCCTACCCGTTGTCATTGATTTTTTTGACATATTTCATTTTGGCGCAAATTTGGTGAAAATATATTACAACGGGTATATTTTAACCGTTGTAATAAAGTTTTGACAACGGTTGACTTTTATTGACCCGTTGTTATTAACATATAACAACGGTTTTGCTTTGAGCACCCGTTGTCAATAGTTTGTCTTAATAAAAAACTAATTTACAAACACATACAGCATACCACACAAACACACACAACACCAATTCAACCGTTGGTATCCTGAGTTTATTATTCTCTCTTCCTCGCTTTCTACATTCTCGTTGCCGGCCGCCGCCCGCTTTCCGACGCCTTGATTCTCGTTGCCTTCCCTTATCATCCTGCTCGTTCTCTTTATCATCATCATCATTATCAGGTATGTTCACTTTAATTTTGTGTTTCGTCGTTAGGGTTTTAAGACGATCATCTTTTTTCTTTTTCATGCATCTGTTTGTTTTTCGTCTTCTTTGTTATCTTTATCATCCCACATCATCTACTTCACTCCTCTTATTAGGGTTTAGGATTTTAGAAGCTCAATCTGTTGTTTTAAATTTTCATTCCTATTAGGGTTTAGGGTTTTAGATAATACTCTGCATGTACGTTGTTAAGTTGTTCATCTCCTATTTCATTCATATTTGGGTTTTAGGATTATCATGGGTGAAAAACGGAAAAGAAGTCAAAAGAATAATAAGCCTGGGGATAATAAGCCTAGTGAGAGGGGTGCTACGAAGTGCCAGAAAGCCCTTGCAGCTATAGCCGCTAAAGACCCGATAAAAATAACATGGAACTCGAAGGGTTTCCCTACTGGTCCAAATGCGGGTTATTTATCCAGTTGGATTGGATGTTGCACAAGACAGTTTGTGCCTATCCATTTAGATGACATTAGAAATTTGAATCCAAAATTGGCGGAGTTATACTTGGCTCGTGTAAAAGAAGCATTTGATATTGCCGATGAATGCCATGATAAGTATTTAATGCATAAGGCAGGGGATGTCCTAAGGCAGTGGAAGTGTGACGTTGCTAGGGATTGGTTGTATGTGGACAAGGCAACGGGGGAGATGCGTAAGAACCCACCGGAGACAATAAGTGTCCCACCATCAGTCAGGAACAATGAGATCTTTTCAAAGAGATGAGAACTACTGAGAAGTTTCAGGTTAAATATCCTCGCCTTTTAACGATTTACCTATCATTTTTTTTAATTAATGAGTTCTTTATATAATCTTTTTATTATCTCATCTACTTGCGCTTTTATATAATTATTTGAAGGCCGTTAGCAGAAGAAATCGTGCTAACATTTCATGCAAGAAGGGGAAATGGTATGGATCTCGAGGCGGTTACAGAAAGATAGAAGAGAATCTCGTAAGTAGCATACATTCCTCTGTGAGACTTTATTTTTTTAATCACACTTGGACATGCATTGATACACATTTACATATATAAATGTTACCATGTTAATGTGTAGGTGGCAAAGGGAGTGACCAACTTGGATCGGCATGTAACTTATAAAGAAGGACACACGCCTAAAGGATTCCGCTCGCGTGACAAATATGATGAGGAAGTGTTGGCCAACATAGTAAGCATTATTTTATTAAGACGAGTTCATTACTAACTTTATTATTTTAGTCACAAATATAATTTGAAGTTTATTTAATATATTATAGGACAACGTATTGAAGGAGGTAGAAGAAGGGAAATTCACTCCCAATGGTCATAATGACGTTCTTGCTAGAGCGATTGGCCGACCCGAACATCCAGGTCGATTGAGGGGCGTCCCGTTACAGGTTGGAGTAACGAAATATTATGGGATAACTGCCCCGATAAAGAAGAAAAGGAAAGACTAAGTCTAAGAAGGCTGACATGGTACCATTTATTCTATTATTTTCATTTAAGTTCAATTCACATGTTATTGTTGGGATAAAAATTGCTGAAACATTACATTCTTGGCACGCAGCTTCAGTTAATGGCATTCGTACTACTAAAGTTGAATGCTGGAGGCAAGCTTTCCGAAGAAGAAGTGAAGATGATGGAGGGTGTCATTTATAAAGGGGGTAATAAGGTACAACAGATTGGTCAAGAGGCCGCTACTACCTTGGCAATACATGAGAAGGAAGTATCGGTCAACGAGATTCAAAACATCGACTTCAAGTTGTAACAACTAAAGCCGATCAGGTACCTAATACTTTTTTTTTTTGGGTAAGATCAGGGGGTGTGTTCCCTGCCAGCTCTAATGCTATAACTTCTGCCATCGTGCCATTGGTTAATTTTATTAGGTAAATAATGGGTCTGAAAGGAGATGCAACTTGAGAAGACGGCTGATGGAAAACAGCATACATACCCTTCAAGTCAGTTCACTGTTTTCATTAAGGTATGCTTGAAGTGTTTAATTAGTTAAATTTATATGAATTCTATTAAATTTTGGGATATAATAATGTATATGTATTCTTCAGGCCGTAAACAAGAGGCCAGTTATTCTTGCTGACCCTAAATTCGAAAATCCATATGTGCGTGTTGGCCGGGGTCTCGTAGAAATGCACACCAAATCAGCAGCGGAAATTGTAGTTCATGGCGAAAAACTTTTGCCGAATTATAGAAAAGTAGAGATAACTATAGTCTTTCCAGGCCATGAAAACTTTCAACTGCCTGTCCCAGTTCGTGACGACATTACCATTCTGGGAGATGCGGTTGGAAGTTTCATCCAATGGCCTGAATCTCACATCTACTTGGCTCGGCTGCCTCCGCCTCATTAAAGCAATTGGGGTTAGAAGAAATACCTTTATATATATGTTACATTTTTAATTGTTGAATGTTTTTATATGTTAAATTTATATGTTATTATTTTTTTTTTGTAGGGAACAAAATAGCCGGCTTTGGCGGATAAGCCTAAGTCCACAGACATGCCAACTACCTCGTCGAGAGAACAACTTGATGAGGTATTTAATTAACTTCTCCATTTTTATGAAAACCTCCCTTTAATTTTTTTTTTGTTTCTGTATTTCTAAAAAGCATGGTAATTTTTTGTATGTAGGGAACAAAAAATCCGGCTAAGGCGGATAAGCCTAAGTCCCCGGACATGCCAACTACCTCGTCCAGACAACAACTTGATGAGGTATTTAATTAACTTCTCCATTTTTTTAAAAACCTCGCTCCCTTTATTTATATTTTGTCTGTATTTCTAAAAAGCATGGTAATTTTGTGTAGGGGAAAAAAAAAACCGATAAGCCTAAGTCCCCAGTCACACCTGCTACTACTACCTCATCATTGAAAGAGCAGGTTGATGAGGTATTGAGTTAAGTACACTTTTATTTTTATTACTCCATCTAGCTATTTAGGATATGTTACCTTTGGATTTTTTATTATTTTAATTATCTACATGTGTAGGCTGGTGGTAGTAGCACAAAATCAAAGAATCATTATTTCCCCGAACTGAAAGAAGTTAGGAGTTTAAACTCCACAAAATATTCTGGGAAGGATTACATGCAAAAAGTAAGAATGGTGACGATGAGGAAATTGCATGAGGAGGCTTGCGATCGCATAGGCAACGAGCAATTGATAATTATTCCGCTCGAGGAGGATATTCTAGGGGTTGAGCGCGAAGCACTTATGTCATGGGATATGCTAGCCATTTGGGCTGGCCTAGACCAGATTGATGTCCAACACATATTTGTTTGGATGAAGTAAGTTTCTTAATAAATAATTTCATATTCTAATATTCTGACTACTAGATAGTGTTTTAAATACCGGAATTAATACCGTAATAATGTAGGATATTGAAATTGAGAGTGATCCCCGAGAAGAAGATTCCATCTGATCAATACGGATTCCTGTGCCCCTATATTTTATCTATATTTATTCCGAATACTCGTCAAGATCGGGTAGATTATATTGCTCAAAAATTGGCGACAACCAAGAAGATGATTTTTGCCCCTTATAATGAAAAAGGGTAATAAACAAATTAATATTACGTTTCCCCCTACAATTGCATTTTCATAACTAATATATGTACTTGTTAATAATGATGATGTCTCTTGATGTAGGACTCATTGGGTGCTAGCAGCCATCATGCCGACAAAGAAGAAAGTTTTTTGGTTGGACTCTATACATAATCAACCAAGCGAGACTTTTAAGCGCTTGATTATTAAGTAAGTTTATAATACTTATTTATTTATAATAACATTAAGTTTCAATTTTTATTTATAGCAAAAAGCTCATTTTTGCTGTGATACCACGGTTTTATGAGTTTCTAGGTACTCTATCGAGTGGGCCTTACTCTGTCGAGTAAGTGTGTTTTGCGTTTTAAAATAGTTTCTGACCTGTTGGGTACTCGATCGAGTAGCCTTGGTACTCGATCGAGTAAGCGGCACTCGATCGAGTACGTTAGTTACTCGATCGAGTAAGTGTGTTTTACGGGGTTGTTCTGACGGGTTTTGCTAATAACGCGAGTTTGATATAAAAGGTTTCCGTCAGTTTATTTCATCATTTTTAACCTTTCTAAACCTTTCAAAAGAAAAAGGAGTTACGTAGTTCTCTCTCGTCGCGTTGTTGGCAAATCCCCAAGGCTAGGAGGGTCGGATCATCTTGTTCTTTGCATCATAGTGTTCCTTGCGTCAAGGGTAAGATCTACATACCAATTTTATAGTATTTAGTTAACTTTGTTTAAACCCTAATTTTGGGAATTGGGGATTTGTGTTAGTTTTGTGATTGTTAGTAATTATGTGATTATATGTTAGGAGGAGGATTCGTAGAGGAGGAATTTCGATCAAATTGTTGAGACCGTCCGATTGTGTTCTTTGTGCCGTAGGGTTTTCCTACTCGCATTAGTCTCATAATGCATTGTTGGTGTTTTGTGATTGTTGAATATTATCGTATTCGTACTGTGACGGTTGCTTTGGTTTTGATTCCTGGTTAATGGTTGTGATTGTTTATCTCTGGTTCTCGAGATGCGTTCTCGGCTGAGTGGAGTCACTTGCGGGAGTGGCTTCACGCCCTAGTTTCGTCCTCCGTGGAACCCGCCACGGGAGGGGATGTGCACATTAATGGGACAGGGTTTTCACTCGGTATGATGAGCGGGGCTTAGGTGGGAACGTCCGCGGTCCCCCACTAGCAGGGCTGGTCCAGTGGACAGTCGGTGACGGAGATTGATTGGAGTGGGTGTGATTGTGTGTGTGACCGTTTGAGCTACTTGTTTACTGTGTTGTTGGTTATATAAATTGTGTGATTAGTACTGACCCTGTTTAATGTTTTAAAAACTATGGTGATCCATTCGGGGGTGGTGAGCAGTTATTGAGCAGGTATGAAATGACGCGTATGCGATAGCTGGGATGAGTCATCACGTGGCAGTTAGAAGTCTTCCGCTGTGTCAGACGATGTTTTGTAGCTTTGATAGTTTTAGTAGTAGACCGTCTGAGAACCTTATATATCAGTTTCACAGTTTTGGTTTTGATCATGTAATCACTTTAATTTATATTGTTATTTAAATTATGTTTCTTCATTGTCTTATGATTATCATTGCCTCGGGTAACCGAGATGGTAGCACTTCCATGCCTTAAGTGGTCCTGGTAAGGCACTTGAGTATGGGGGTGTTACAAAATGGTATCGTAGCGACGATCCCGAAACCTGTAACCAATGAATCTAATGAATATAGGGAGTCAAATTAAAATGAACCCGGGTAGGAGTTGTAGAAGCTAATGCAAAGGCTTGGGAGACGTCCTAAAGTCGCGAACTCGCCCTACAATTTTGAACCGGTCACCATGGGATATGAGTTGGGATCGCTATGTGTTCATCTTGTGAATTGTGTATCTTTGTAGCAAAGTGTGGTATGAATCGGTGGATGTATGTGTGTGGAGAATGGGGAATATGTAAGAAAGATGGTGATGATGTGATTTTTGTTATGTTGTTGGTTGAAAGCATGTTGCATGATAGTTGGTTTACATGTTGGTTGGAATCGTTGGAAAAGTATATGAGAATGATGAATGATGTAGTAGAAAAAGGAAGTAGTTCATATATGATAATAGGTGACGAATAATGATGTTGCAGGATGAATGATTTATAATGTGGCAATCCTAGTAACTTGTGAATATGGGGTGTGATAAGATTTGTTTTCATAATTCCATTTGCATAAAGTTATATAAAAAGTTCATATAATTGTCTACTGTTGTATCATATGCGCTTGTTAGATAAAGAATGTGATTGAACTAGATGAATTGATTGGAAAAGATGAAGTGGCAATTACATGAGAATATGAATTCCTTGATTATGAATATGTTTAGATGATGAAGTGGAGTTGTAATATTGTTGTGTTAGTAACATGGAAATAGGATTTGTAATTGTATGAGTATGTTTTGCTTTACGAAAAGTCATAAAATTAAAGCATGCGGTTAGTACATGATTAATGAGTTAAATAATATATGTGCATAATGGATGTTGTTACTTGACTTTTGAAGATAGTAACATGTGATTGGCAATACTGGTTTTATGAGTACTGAGTTGTTTTTGTCTACCTTGTTGTTGTTTAAGTCGTTTGGAAGTAAAAATCAAGTAGTTGTGTTTTTCGATTATAAAGAGGTCGTCTTTAAACTGTTATAACTTAATATTTATAAATGATTTTAATGTGATTCCAATTGGAGGTGATAGATTGTTCTTTTACTATTCTAACGATAGGTCACACGCCCAAAACGACCAAGAAATGAGTGAGTTATGACTGTTTTACCAAAACTGGACAATGCTGAGAATTGCGTAAGGTACTCGATCGAGTAGCCTTGGTACTCGATCTAGTAGGCGGCACTCGATCGAGTACGTTAGTTACTCGATCGAGTAGCCCTGGTGATTTGTTTTACGTGCTTCTGACCTTCACCTACTCGATCGAGTAAGTCTCTTACTCGATCGAGTGGCCTGTACTCGATCTAGTGACCCCTGTTTTGGGTCATATGCTTATCTTTTGACTTCGTAGAATATCATGTTTAATTCAAAGGTGTTATCTTGCTTCTTTATGCATTGTTTTATATGTATGTTGATCATGATGCGTAAGTTACCCAACCTTATGATGTAAGGAGTGGCACCTGTGGTGAGTATGAGTTCGGTGGGAGAACATGAGTTATATGTGGTTGTGATAGATAGTGGAAAAAGAAAAGAAAGATCGTTATGGCTTAATTGAGACATAGAGAATGCTTTCTGAGATGAGATGAGTGATATGATTGTGTGTTGAGTAACGTAAAAGCAAGTGAATATGGGCAAGGGATGATGTGAGTCTAAGGAACGTGAGAATAAAAAGATTCAAAGTAAGGATGTGGATAGTGGCAGCTTGAGATGTGTAAAGAATTATGGAGGGAGGTGGTTAGGAGTCGTGTGGGTTAAGGATATATGTAGTGAAAGTTCGTTTTAAAGGGGTTGAGAAGAGTGGTATACAGTGAACGTTGATTTTATGGATAGATTAGTGGCAAGGGTGAGTAATTGCATAATAAGAGAAGATCCATGGTAAGAAAGAGTGAGGTGATATCGATATAAAATAATGGAATTTGAGTTTTGGAGCAACGAAAGGGTAACTGGATTACTAAAGAGTTAACTATTAATTGGTATTGTTGAGTGTAAAGAGAAAAGAAGGATAAAAGTAAGCTGAGAAAAATGTTGACCGGAGTTATGTGATATAGAAGTAAGGAATCGTCGAGATTTATGATATTATCACGAGGATATTAGTTAAGGGTTATATAGGAGTTTCAGGACAACATGATTAATCATGAGTTTCGAGGAATTAAGGGAGTATGAAGTTGGTGGGGGTATTTGCACGATACGAGATTTTGGTGGAGAGTTAGATGATGATACAATTAAGGATAGTATTGGGAAGAATGTTGAGGTAATTGTGTTGATGGATTCGATGTTCGTTGTTTGGGATGTTAACCAAAGATAGAAAGAAATCGCGATATTTAGAGATGAGTGTAAGAGGTTTGATGTCCTGGACAAATAGTGTTATGGTTTGTGACTAGTGGTTAAGGGTGGTGGTATATTAGAAAGGTAGAAATTCTAATGAGGTTGATTTTGTAGAGACCAGATTGATATGTATGGTTGTGAGAAAGTATAAGATGTGGTTATATGAGGCGGTTGTTAGTAGTTGAGTATTAATGGTATGGTTACAATTGGCAGGGGGTGATGGATATGCGAATGGGAGAATATGTTATGAGGGGTATACGAGTTAAGCTCGGGTGAGGGGTAACTTTTATCAGGTGGTAACTTACGTGATTAGGATTGACTGGTTGTATGTGATTACGGGTCTGTGATATATATATAAATGTTTGTGTGAGGTTTTGACCTCACAAGACGTGATATGGTGTGATTACCATAAAGTTGTTATTTGAATGTTCTGTAATGCATGTTGGGTACGCTAATCTAATTGAATGATGATTAAAAAGGTAATAAATTGAGTGATCTGGCATGATTGGTTACACTTGTATGTATTCATGATACATGTCAATCATGATATGGTAAGGGGATGATATTCATGAGGTTATTATCCTGCTTAATTCATAAAATATGTTGCGTTGTGATTTAGTAAAGTGGATTTGAGTAACTTTTTCTTGTCCGAGAAGTTATTCGAGTCGTTGTTTAGGAATTGTATGCGATTGTGATGTCTATCGATGTGGTTGTTGTGCCTCGGGTGGTGATCCGGCACGGTACATAGTGTTGTGATTCGGGTATTTTCGCATCATGGTGTGGCGGTGTTGCGATGCCGTCACCGGTTGTGGTGGAGTAGGCGGGATGATTATGATTCGAGTTTCAAAGTACGTACGATTATACATAGATTGTTGTTTTGTTTGATGTTGCTTCCTGTGAGTTTCGGTTTGTACGAGATAGACAGTTGTTTTGTTATTGATGTTTCTTACCGCTTAAGTTTGGGAATCAGGGTAGAGTATGATATGAAATAGAGTTGTATATGTTTTCGTTGTTGTCATGGTATAGTGATATTCTGTTGATGAGACACGGTTGTGAGAGGTTGTTACAGTAATTTTGATCTTGTTCTAGATAAGGCTTTAGTGGATATGGTAATGGCAAGTGATTCGTAAAACATGTGTGGTAATGACCTGAAAGATGCGGTGGTTCATAATCCTTTGTTGAGACAAAGGAGTGTAGGGTGTTGGGGGAATTAGTGTCATGTTAAGTTGTGTATGAGTTTTGCGGTAATGAAAGAAAGAACTTGAGGATCTAGTGTGAGTATACGTACCGAGTGTGGATCGTGAGTTATGCTTTTGGGAGATAGGTGCTTTACATAGAGAGGTATGTTGTTTTGCAGTAATAATGGAGAGTTAGTATGGTGATTTTGCTACGAGTTTTATCACTACTACAGATACAGGCTATAACAACGGCTAAAAACCGTTACTATATAAAATAGCGGACGTTGTTAAAGCGTCCGTTGCAAAAGGTTTTAACAACGGTTGGTTTTCTTAAGCAACCCGTTGTTAAAACTATTAACAACGGTTTTAAGTATCAAAACCCGTTGTGGAAAGTGTGACTCAATTTTGGTGGGAAAGTTATAACAACGGTTAATTTACAAAGAACCGTCGTTATAACTAAAGACAACGGGTTGTATCTACATAACCGTTGTTGTTTGTTTTTACAAAATAAAAAAAAATTAAATTAAATATTACTAGATGCATGCATAATTACGGGGCCCGTTATAATTCCGATGCATGCATTATTACTGCCATCCCCGTACTGTGCATATGAATGGACAATATATGGAATGAGAAGGGTTTACATAAGATTTGAAGCAGGGAGATATGATGATTATGGCACAACTTCCTAAACATGCATATATTATATTAATTAAAAAACAACTCAAAGGACACATTACTTAGTATAAATACATACATTATCTCAACCACCATTCCATTATCTCACTATCTTCAAACCCTAACTGCTAAAACAATCTCCAACCCCTAATTAATCTTTCAAACAACTCCAAATCCATCAACAAAATGAACGATTACATCCTTAAAACTCTTACTATGACCGAGAACAATAACAGCTTCATCCGCCGGTTGCTCCACATCGAGGACCGTTTTAGGAGCTATCTTGTGGATGCTCAAGCCGCACTCAAGGACGCCAAAAGAAATGGCTTGACAGAGCAAAGAGTTGTTGCAGCTATATGACGATATAGCAATCACTGAACGAAACCTCCAAATAGCTAAGGAGGAGAGGAGGGATATCATAGAAGAGAATAAGACTCTCTATGAAAATATAAGAATTGCATTTTTAGAAATGTAATTCTTTTTTTAATTTATGTATTTATGTATTTATATATATATATATATATATATATATATATATATATATATATATATATATATATATATATATATATATTAATGAATTATTAATTAAGTTTATCATGCATTCCTCTCTATCATCTTGCTTCTTCTTTGTTTTATTTTATTTAATTTGTTTTACGAGCTAATTAAGCGAATAATAACATAATAATGATCGATAAAAAACCCATCATATATACATGCAAATGAAATAATTAAAAAAGAAAACAATGACGATGAAACCAACAAAGGACGGCGAGATTTACCCGATAATTAGAGAAAGTAAGAGACGATGAAACCAACAGTGACGGCGAGATGATAAAGCGACGATGAGAAAGAGAGAAAGAGACGATGAGAAAGTGTGTTTGCTGTGTTTGTGTTTGTGTTTGTCTGTGTTTGTGTTTGTGTTAGGTTATGTATGTGTTTTGTGGCTGTAGCTGATCTGTGTTTGTGTGGTTTATAGCATTGAAAGTATTGACAACGGTTGTTAAACAACAACCGTTGTTAAATAAGTTTTAACAACGGTTGTAAATCAACAACCGTTGTCAAATAAGTATTAACAACGGGTTTAAAAATACCCGTTGTGATTACTTTTCACTAACTTTGCGCCAATTTTGTGCCAAATTATTAACAACGGTTGTGCAAATTTAACCCGTTGTTAAAACTTATAACAACAGTTATATAACCATACCCGTTGTAATTAAGTTTAGTAAAAATCGCGCCATACATTCTACAACGTCTATTGTGATTTTCGTGCATAAACGTTGTTAAAGGAGCGTTGTAGTTGCCTGAATTTGTAGTAGTGTATGGTATAGGTTAGGTGGTGTGCCGAATGAGTTGAGGTATGAGAAATGTTTAAGTAAGAGAGCCTTGGATATATGCATGGCGAGTGTTTAAATTATAGGTGGTTATCTTTGACATGCGGTGGTGATAAGGATAATGAGACGATATAGCTCGGATTTAGTATTAGTGAGTTACGAGGACGTAACATTTATCTTAAGAGGAGTAGGATGCGATAAAAGAGATTTTGATGGTTGTGCATATGGTGGTATATTTGCAGTAGAGTGTTGGTGTAGCATAAAGAAGGAAGTTGAATATTTTGTGGTTGATGTTGTTAAAAGGCCATGGTCGAGCTTGTAGTAGTGTGATGTTTAGGAGTGTGAGAATATTTCACTAGTGTTGACAGTTGGATGATGAGGTTATGAGTGTGAGTAAACTTCGAGGACGAAATTCCTTTTAAGGGTGGTAGAATGTAACATTCCGTTTGATGTTTATGAGTATCTTGATATTGGATTTTCTAGTGTATGATATTTTACGGAACTAGCAGCGTTTGTGTTGGTAGTGTATGGAGTTAGGATCGAGAGAGATATAATGGAGTTGGTACGATATTGTGAGCCATGTTGTGGAAGTAGGAATAGTTGGTGGAGTTGGGGTTACGAGTTCATGTTTGGTCGGTTGGGGTTTTGTTTTGAGTTCTTAGTTGGTTGTTGTGTGTTGATCAAGTTAGTATGTTTGTTTTTGGGTATGGGTTGAATTTCGGGGACGAAGTTCATTTTAAGGAGGGAAGACTGTAATACCACGGTTTTATGAGTTTCTGGGTACTCTATCGAGTGGGCCTTACTCTGTCGAGTAAGTGTGTTTTGCGTTTTAAAATAATTTCTGACCTGTTGGGTACTCGATCGAGTAGCCTTGGTACTCGATCGAGTAAGCGGCGCTCGATCGAGTACGTTAGTTACTCGATCGAGTAAGTGTGTTTTATGGGGTTGCTCTGACGGGTTTTGCTAATAACGCGAGTTTGATATAAAAGGTTTCCGTCAGTTTATTTCATCATTTTTAACCTTTCTAAACCTTTCAAAAGAAAAAGGAGTTACGTAGTTCTGCCTCGTCGCGTTGTTGGCAAATCCCCAAGGCTAGGAGGGTCGGATCATCTTGTTCTTTGCATCATAGTGTTCCTTGCGTTAAGGGTAAGATCTACATACCAATTTTATAGTATTTAGTTAACTTTGTTTAAACTCTAATTTTGGGAATTGGGGATTTGTGTTAGTTTTGTGATTGTTAGTAATAATGTGATTATATGTTAGGAGGAGGATTCGTAGAAGAGGAATTTTGATACAGCTGTTGAGACCGTCTGATTGTGTTCTTTGTGCCGTGGTAGGGTTTTCCTACTCAGTATTAGTCCCATAATGCATTGTTGGTGTTTTGTGATTGTTGAATATTATCGTATTCGTACTATGACGGTTGCTGGTTTTGATTGCTGGTTAATGGTTGTGATTGTTTGTCTCTGGTTCTCGAGATGCGTTCTCGGCTGAGTGGAGTCACTTGCAGGAGTGGCTTCACGCCCTAGTTTCGCCCTCCGTGGAACCCGCCACGGGAGGGGATGTGCACATTAATGGGACAGGGTTTTCGCTTGGTATGATGAGCGGGGCTTAGGTGGGAACGGCCGCGTCCCCCACTGGCGAGCTGGTCCAAAGGGGACGATCGGTGACGGAGATTGATTGGAGTGGGTGTGATTGTGTGTGTGACCGTTTGAGCTGCTTGTTTATGTGTTGTTGGTTATATAAATTGTGTGATTAGTACGACCCGTTTAATGTTTTAAAAACTATGGTGATCCATTCGGGATGGTGAGCGATTATTGAGCGGTATGATATGACGCGTATGGGATAGCCGATGAGTCATCACGTGGCGCTTAGAAGTCTTCCGCCGTGTCGACGATGTTTTGTAGCTTTGATAGTTTTAGCAGTAGACCGTCTGAGAACCTTGTATATCAGTTTCACAGTTTTGGTTTTAATCATGTAATCACTTTAAGTTATATTGTTATTTAAATTATGTTTCTTCATTGTCTTATGATTATCATTGCCTCGGGGAAACCGAGATGGTAGCACTTCCATGCCTTAAGTGGTCCTGGTAAGGCACTTGGAGTATGAGGGTGTTACATTTGCCCCTAAAAAAATGAGTTTATGTCTCCTTTTTTTTTTTTAAAAAAAAAGGCCTTTGAGAAGAGAAGAGCTAACGAGCAGGATCAACCCACGAAAGATTCTAATGATGGCCTTACTTTTATTACGATAACAGGGGTACGTGCTCAAATACAATACATTAAGTGCAAAAATCTGTGTTTCATACTAATACAATACCTAAAGTTCAAGATTCTGAAGTGAGCCTTCTCTCGTCTGTTTGTTTTTATGTAATAATAGGCCCCTCGCCAGCCGGATAGCATACAATGTGGATACTACGTTTGTCGGTTCATGTTGGAGATTATTAGGCGAAGATTTATCCTTATTCCAGAAAAGGTTAGTAATTTAATAATTTGTTTATTACCTTTTTAAATTAGAGCTGATGTTGTCTTGCTTGCTGCTATACCATGATGTTGCTACGCAGTATTTGATGTAGCATTGTTACAATAATGTATTGTCTTTGTTTTTTCCGCAGTATGTAATCAACTCGTCACAAGAGATTCAGCAGTACAAAAGTTTAGATATAGACGAGGTAAGGGACATGTTGGGCAAATACGTCTTAGAACATAGAAATAATGCATGATACTCAGAGCTTAGATCAGCTTATTAGTAAAAATTTTGTTGAAGTTAGGGAATGATTAGTTCATGTAAATTTAACTCCTTGTAAGTATATATATATATATATATGATGCTTCATTGTGGTTGAATCAATCTATTGAGTTCGATGAACCCAAATTGTGATTTATGTTGGTCTGGTATATGGTGTCATTGATATATGCGAGTTTTTGAATGGCATGAAACATATTTAATTTTTAAAAACATTAGGAGTTCGTAATAAAAACGGTTACTAAAAAAACCGTTGTGAATACCTTTCACAACGGTTACTAAAAAAAACCGTTGAATTCCTTTCACAAATACACGATAATATTCAACAACGGGTTTTAAACGAAGAACCGTTGTTAAAAGTCTTCACAATTTTGGAGGAAAAGTTACAACAACGGGTTTTAAACAAAGAACCGTTGTTACTACAAATTTCAACAACGGGTATGTAGCATATACCCGTTGTTAAAAGTCTTCACAATTTTGGAGGGAAAGTTACAACAACGGTTATACATATGACAACCGTTGTTATATTATTCCCACCAAATTTTTGAAATACTTTCCACAACGGCTTACACGCAACAACAACGGCTTTTAACCATGGTTAATACTTTCGACAACGGTTTAAGTAAATAACCTAACCGTTGTAAATACCTTTTACAACATCCGCTTTAACAACGTCCGCTTTTTGTTTTTACAACGGTTTTTACCCGTTGTTATAGCCTGTATCTATAGTAGTGGCAGGTCTTTCTCAGTAGTGGTGTACTTTACTTGAGCCTCATCCAGAGTTCGGCTCGCATATTAGATTGCATTTAAAGCTTTGTCTTTCCTTTGCCCTAACACTGCTCCTAGTGCATAATCACTAGCATCATACATAATCTCGAACGGTAAATCCCAGTCGGGAGGCTGTATGAACGGCGCAGATACCAAGGCCTGCTTTAACCTGTTAAAAGCAGAAAGACACTCACCAGTAAATACAAAAGGGGCGTCCTTAAGCAGCAGCTGTGTAAGTGATTTAGCAATTTTTGAAAAATCCTTGATAAACCGGCGATAAAAACCAGCATGACCAAGGAAGCTCCTTACTTCTTTAACATTAACAGAAGAAGGTAATTGCTGAATCACTTCCACTTTTGCTTTGTCAACTTCTATACCCCTGTCAGAAAGTAAGTGCCCTAAGACAACTCCCTCGTTGACCATGAAATGGCACTTCTCCCAGTTAAGCACAAGATTAACCTCAATGCAGCGCTGTAACACTTTATTAAGGTTAGACAGACAGTTAGAAAAATCACTTCCATAGACACTGAAATCGTCAATAAAAACTTCCATAATAGACTCAATATACTCTGAAAATATCCCCATCATGCACCTTTGAAAGGTAGCAGGGGCATTACACAAACCAAAGGGCATCCTGCGATAAGCAAAAACGCCCTGAGGACAAGTAAAAGTAGTCTTAGCCTGATCATCCGGATGAATGGGGATCTGAAAGAACCCCGAGTATCCGTCCAGATAACAGAAAAACTTGTGGGAAGCTAACCTTTCTACCATTTGATTAATGAAAGGAAGGGGACAGTGATCTTTCTTGGTGGCGGCATTCAGCTGTCTGTAGTCTATACACATCCGCCAGCCAGTTACTACTCTAGTAGGTATTAACTTGTTTTTGTCATTCTTGACCACAGTAGTCCCTCCTTTCTTAGGAACTACCTGAACTGAACTCACCCACTTAGAATGACCAACGGAATAGATAATACCTGTATCAAGTAGCTTAATTACCCCAGCCATCACAACATATTGCATCTTTTGGTTCAGCCGGCGCTGACCCTGTCTGCATGGCTTGTGATCTTCCTCCAGCTCAATCATGTGCATACAAATATCAGGACTAATCCCCTTGATGTCATTTAAAGAATAACCCATAACTTTCCTGTTTTTCTTAAGCACAACTAACAAAACAGTCAGCTGATCATCATCAAGTTTAGCACTAACAATAACTGGATATTGCTCGGTATCATGTAAGAAAGTATATTTTAGATGAGAGGGAAGAAGCTTACGCTCAGGTACCTTTACCTCTATGGCGCAAAGAGTACTGATCATCTGTTCCACTTTCTCTCCCTCGGCGTCGGTGAGTTCACGCTCATCTATAGCAGCTTCGAGCAAATCCAACACAGCGTCATTGTTATTTGGGTTATCTGCACACTCAACCAAAAGCATTAGAGCTTCTAGTGGGTCCTTTATAAAAGAATCCGACCAGAAGTAAAAGACAGACTCGTCAACATTATCAACAGAATAACATGTATCCTCTATCATTAGCCGAGCCAATGTACCAGGAAGACTGAAAGAAATTGCGTCATCCCCCACTGCAAGAGTCAAACGCCCTTGTTTGACATCAATAATGGCCCCAACTGTACATAAGAATGGTCTTCCTAGTATAATTGGGGTCCGGGTATCCTCAGCTATATCTAAAACAATAAAGTCCACTGGTATAAAGAACTTGCCTACTTTCACAGGCACGTCCTCTAAGATACTCAAGGGTCGTCTTACAGATCTATCAGCCATCTGTAACGTAATGTTAGTCATTTTAAGGTAGCTCATATTCAATTTCTTGCAGACAAACAGAGGCATGACACTAACACTGACTCCTAAATCACAAAGAGCCTTATCTATTACTTCATTGCCTATAATATAGGTAATAGAGAAACTACTCGGGTCTTTCATTGTAGGTGGAGCCTTATTTAAAAGTAAATTACTAGACTCTTCCATGAAAGTAACAGTCTCAAATTCATTTAGCTCTCTCCTATGAAATGTCTTTCATAAATTTAACGTAAGTGGGTACCTGGGTAATAAGTTCGGTAAAAGGGACGTTAGCTGGAGGATCTTGACAACATCCATAAACTTACCGTATTGTCGCTCAACTTTGGCGTCCTTCATACGTCCTGGATAGGGTACCCTGGTAGCAATGAGTGGACCCGCGACTTTCTCTTTACCTTTATCAGCACGTGATGCCTTCACAGCAGGGGAAGATGACACGGTAGCGGAATTAGATATTAAAATTGAAGCTCCGCTGGTTCTGGCACTCGATCGAGCAATTTATTCACTCGATCGAATGGTTTTATCTTGAGAATCACTCGATTGAGGCATTCGAACCTCTCGATCGAGTTCTTGAATTTCAGGTTCTCTCGATCGAGTCCCAGAATCACTCGATCGAGTAACTTTTTCTACCAAAGTGTTCGATCGAGAAGAATAAACTCCTCGATCGAAATCTATTAATTGGGCACCTCTCGATCGAGTGAGATTTATACTCGATCGAGTAACTGGATGGGCTATTTCACTCGATTGAACAGAGATTTCATTCAATTTAGTAGCAGGACGGTATTTGGCAGGGATATCGTCCATCAGCTCTTCTGACTCGTCATCCGGTAACATCACCGTCAACAACCCCGTCTTCCAAAGATTTTTGGCCCATCATATGCAAGACCACTTCGAATATTAATGGCATTGATTGGGTCGCACGAGGGTGGATGATTAACTTGGTGTTGCACGAGTGTTAATTACGCAACTTGCTCTCTTAGCTCCACAATAGCGGTATTATCCTTGTTGCATTTCTTCCCAAGCTGTTGTGTTAAGTTCAACACCAAGGATTTCAGTTCTGCTAACTCCCCATTTATGGAGGGGGAATCCGGGTGCATCGTTGGTGTAGAAGGAATGGAAGCACTCGTTGAGGTCAAGTCTTCATATAATTTTGAAAAAAGAACTCCTTGCTTAAATTTTTGATAAGCAAGGACGTGCTCTACATTTGCCATACAGCCAATAGGATCATGCCCCTCCATGCCGCATCTACCACATATTATCTCATGCTCAGTAATAGCACAAACTTGTGCATGCTCACCCATAGTCTGTATAATCTCCGGACTACCTAGACTTCTGCTAGGACTCTCCACCTCGCCTACTACCAACTCGTTCACATGCCTACCTCCTTGGGGATTTCCATACTCGGCAACATGGATGGCCATCTCCTCAATAAGATGCCACCCTTGATTATCCTCTACGTTCTTCTGAAATCTCCCTTTGGCTGAATTATCAAGAACAGCCCTCTGGTCCGGATACAACCCATTGTAGAATTGGGTACATAAGAACCAGCGCTTGAAACTATGATGAGGCACAGAACGGACGATCTTCTTGAACCTAGTCCAAGCCCCATTCAAGTCTTCAGTAGGTAGTTGCTCAAACGCAGTAATTTGAGCTCTCAACGCATTAGTGCGTTGTGGTGGAAAATATCGCATGTAAAAGGCCAAGGCAAGGGAATTCCAGTCGGTTACACCGGCAGCTTCCCTGTCTAAATCTCTCAACCATTCCCGGGCATCATCAGTCAAAGAAAAGGGGAAAAAGACTCCTTTCACTCTGTCTTGTGTCACCCCAACAGCAAGAGGAATGGTGGAACAGTATTCTGTAAATAATTCTATATGCTTGAACGGATCTTCTCCAGGTACCCCCCTGAAGAGATTTCTATCGACCAGTTGTATATAAGAGGGGTGGATTCCAGAGGTCCCCGAATCAGTAGTGGGTAATAGGAAACCTTTTGGATGGGAATCCACCGTAGGCTCTGAATGATTGGCTATATTCGGCATCCTGGCAGATAGAATTTACAGTGAAGCAGGTACGACAATGTTCTCTTTTAGAATGGATATCCTGCAAAACTTATCAAGAACTAACAAAAAATATGAGATCAATCTCAAGGAATAAATTCCTTGATATGAGAGACAAACTTAATACAAGCAACAAAATTACGCCACCCCCCGGCAACGGCGCCAAAATTTGATACCGTCGTTTTAGTACAAAAAATAAATACCTAGATACAACTAACAGAAGTTAGCAGCAAGTAGGGTCGATCTTCATAGGGAGATGGGAAAATGTCAGCTTAATTAAGTCCGTCTAGGTAACTGTTCTGGGGGTTTAAATTGTTTGTTTTAATCTACAAGAGCTCAAGAAAGAGAGGGAAAACAAAGGAATAAAGGTTAAGCAAATAGAGAGAAAACAAATAAGACAATGGTTCACCATGATTCTTCAGTCAAGCAATCTAGGTCTCAAGTCAATGCGGGTATGGTCTATGGGGCAGTGAATATCTCCTTCCGGTCTCAATTCGCCCTAAAGCACAAATATCTTAGCTTCCGCCCTCACTACATGCCCTAATGTTCGCTACAGGTCTCACCTTTTCCAATCTTCCGATCTAGGTCAAGGTTTACTGCAATTTAATGACTAACTCAAATCGACTCAATTAGGCAGAAACAATTAAATGTAGCGATTAACAACATAAACTACACTAGCATTAAACCTAATAATTCGATCACAATTCCCTTAAACTCATGGCTCCTCTATGTCTTAGCAAGGGAAATTAGCTATGCATTATCGTTGAATTAGCAATAATCATACATAAACAGGAGAAATTAAACATCGTAACAATGCAACGAAGAGATTAAATAAAAGCAATTGTAAATAAAGGAAGAGAAGAAATAAGGATTAATAAAGGGATTAAGTTTAAGAAATAAAGGAGAGTAATGATACCGATTACAAGATTCAGATCCAAGCAATAGTTCTAGAGTAAGAGTCTGAGAGAGTGTAGAGAGGAAGAAAGAGTATCGTAGTCTAAGAGGTCCTCCAGAAAAGTAACACGCAGTACTTAACCTAATTTTAAAACTAATTACAAAGCCCAACACGAAATAAGGCAAAAACACACGTACAAGGTGAAACCTCTCGATCGAGTGGAATGAAACCACTCGATCGAGGACATAACCAGCAATTCTTCTCGACCGAACAGAAAAATCATTCGATCGAGGACTTCTTATATCAGCCTTCTCGATCGAGTATCAAAACAACTCGATCGAGTTAATATTCAAAGGATAAAGCATTCAATCGACTAATAAGTGGTCGATCGAGCTATATTAGCACGTAGGATTCCTTGCCACCTTCCGATGTCAGCTCATGCGTCTTATAAGTGATAGATTCCAAGCTCCAATTCCTTATTCTCCACAAATGCATGCAAATGAGACACGTTTACGCTCGATTTATCTTCTTTCCGGTCCGTACCTACAATTTACACAAGACAAACCAAAGTAGACTATTCGGGGGTATTTGTAGCTAGATGCTACATAAATAGTACAGAAATGCGTGTAAAAATGAGGTAAAAACCTTATATAAAATACACGCATCATCTTACTTAAGGAAGGGGTGTCCTATGATACTTTGCCATGTGAAAGATACTCGCATGGTAGAGCCGATAGCAGTTGAGATACCAGTGGTGGGAGAGTTTCAAGATGTTTTTCCAGATGAGATATCGGGATTACTGCCGAAGAGAGATATCGATTTCAGTATGGAGTTGAAACCAGGGACGGGACCGATCTCTAAGGCCCCGTACCGTATGGGTCCTAATGAGTTGGAGGACTTCAAGAAACATTTAAATGAGTTGATGGGCGAAAAGTACATTCGACCTAGTGTATCGCCATGTGCGCGCTAGACTTGTTTGTGAAGAAGAGGGATGGGAGTTTAAGGTCGTATATCGACTACAAAGAGTTGAACAATGTTACAATGAAGAATAGGTATCCTTTACCAAGGATAGATGATCTTTTTTACCAGTTGAGTGGAGCTGGTGTCTTTTCGAAAATTGATCTATGGTCGGGGTACCATCCCTTGAGGATTTAGGATGAAGATATACTAAAGACAACTTTTCGATCGCGGTACGGTCACTATGAGTATGTGGTGATGCCGTTTGGGTTGACTAATGTTCCAGCATTGTTTATGGATCTGATGAACCGAGTTTTCAGCCAGTACTTGGATCGGTTCGTGGTGGTGTTTATAGAAGACATCTTAATCTATTCCAAGACTAAGGAGGAGCACGAGGAGCACTTACGATTGGTGTTACAAACTCTACGTGACAACCAATTGTATGCAAAGTTGTTTAAGTGTGAGTTCTGGTTGGAAAAATTGGCTTTTCTGGGCCATGTGATTTCTAAAGCGGGTGTCATTGTTGATCCTAGCAAGATTGAGGCGGTTGTTAATTGGGAGGCGCCAAAGAATGTGGCCGAGACCAGAAGTTTCTTTGGTTTGGCGGGATACTATCGAGGGTTCGTGAAAGACTTTTCAAAAATTGCCAGACTTATGACAGCTTTGATGAGGAAAGAGAACATGCTTCGCTGGGATGAAAGTGTGAGACAACGTTCCAAACATTAAAGGAGCATTTGACTACAGCTCCAGTCTTGGCTTTACCTGAAGGGAGTGAGAATTTCGAGGTGGTGTAATTATATGATGATTGTTTATAGAAGGTGATTTCATAGAGGAAGCTTTTTGATTTGCTGCATTTGATTGTTGGTGATTCCGTCTCAGGTAGGGTTTCTCTACTCAGTTGACTGTGTAAATAAGAATAAGATGGCATGATTGTTTTACTGGCATGATGATTGTTATCGTTACTTTTGTTTTGGCATGTTTATATTGGTATTGTGGTTTTGGTTGTAATTGTATATGGTTCGCGAGGTGCGCCCTCGGCTGAGTGGAGTCATTTTCGGGAATGGCTTAACGCTCTTGATTAGCCCCTTGTGGTTACCTTCACAAGGGGGATCTGCACATTAATGGATATGGGTTATTTGCTCTACGGTTTTGAGCGGGGCTTAGGTGGTACGGCTGTGGTCCACATTGGCGGAGTGGAATATTTGTTGCGATGGGTATTTTGGCAGGGCTACACACTTTAGTGTGTAGTTAGGTGATTGGTGATGAGATGGAGTTGGAGGAATGTGTTTGTATAATTGGATCGGATATTGTTGTTTACTTATGTTGTTTATTTAGTAACTGACCCCGTTTAAATGTTTTGAAAACTTTGGTGATCTATTCGGGGATGGTGAGAAGTCGATTAATGTATTTCTTTGGAGTACGTGCGGGATCTAGCTGGGGATGGAGTCATCACTAGTCCGAGTCTTTTAGTCTTCCGTTGGTTGTTATGACAGTTTTTATTTTAGTTTGGATTTCAGTTTGAGATGATTGTATTTTATATTTCAATTTTGGTTAAGTTGTACGCACATTAAACTTTCACACTTAAAGTACGTTTCTTTATGGTTTTATTTGATTACTATACCTCGGGTAACCGAGATGGTATTGTCCAAGACACAGAGGGCATAGGTACAATCGCAGAGGATGTGAAGCGTATTTTCCTGAATTGAAGGGTTAGAGCAGGCTGTGCATTGTGAAGTGGGGATGACAGATCTTTTGTAACAATTGAGGTTATGTAGGAGTTTGTCCCACCAAGAGAGTCAAATAAAGAGATTGATGCGAGGTTGGGAGGGGATGTCGTCCCAAAGCCAGTTCATGTCAAGCGGGGGGCCGGGGGTAGTACTAGTTGATGATTTGGGTCACCTAAGATGTGGTTATAAGAAGCCTCAATGAAAAACTTATTTTATTTCAGATACTGACCTGTTGTGTAAAATAACATTCGTCATGGTCATAAAAATTAACTTGTCATTTTATTTTTACGAAGTACAAGATACTATTTTGAGTCAATATGTTAACTTTAAATTTAACAAAATTAGGAAATTGTCTCGTTTTTTTTTCTTTGACAACAATTTCAATTTTATTGTAATAACAGTATTTTTGTAGAATTATGAGACGTGCATCATTGATTGTTTCATTCAATGTATTAGTAGTGATTTAATCAATTCATTACTCCTAGTACATAAACTTAATTACATTTAGGCCTAACTCACAAAGAAGACAAAGAAGTCACAAGCAAGTAGCTTTGATCTTTCAAACCTTATTGCCTATTTAAACCAAACGATCTTCACCGCTAAATCATCAAAAACAACTTAGCTTTTAAAAAATATAGTAAACATTTTCCATTTGTTTCAAAATGACCAACTTAAAATGCCTCCCAATTTTCTACACCCTACTAGTCCTCATACTCTCTACCACCACTAATGCAGCTACCTTTACTGTTAAAAACAATTGCCCTTACACTGCCTGGGGCGCAATGTCCTGTCCCGGCGGTGGTCAAATGAACTCGTGACACATGGACCGTCACAGCCAATCCAGGCCAGACAAGTGCCCGTATTTGGGCCCGGACAGGTTGTACCTCAACAGGGGGTAATGGTCTCCAGTGTACCACAGGAGACTGTGGTGGGGTCCTACAGTGCACCGCATATGGTACACCCCCTAACACTTTAGCTGAGTACTCCCTTAACCAATTCAACAACCTTGATTTCTTTGACATCTCGTTGGTTGACGGGTTCAACGTCCCAATGACATTTGTACCCGTCTCTAACGGATGCACCAGTGGTCCCACGTGTACTGCGGACGTTAACGGCCAATGCCCTAGTCAGCTTAAGACTAATGGAGGTTGTAACAACCCATGCACGGTGTTTAAGACGGACGAGTATTGTTGCAATTCCGGTAGCTGTAGTCCCACCAACTACTCCATGTATTTTAAGGGTTTGTGCCCTACTGCTTATAGTTACTGAAGAGTCAAGGACGAGAACACCTAAGAGGGGGAGGGGGTGAATTAGGTGTCCAAGTTAAAATTTTTAAGCTTGAATTAAGCTTCTTTAAAATCTAGGACAATAGACTAAACTGATATGGACAATACTTTAAATGATAGAGGTGTTTATACTTAGAACTATTTGAGTTAGAAGTATATACACACGAATTCAAATTTCAAGATATGTCACAAGAAAGTCGATCAAGGTGCACGACACTTAAAAGTATGAATGAAAGAGTATTTTTTCTTCAACTTAACAATGAAGATATTAAGTGAATACTTTTTAAGTTGAATACTCTTAGCAATGAAAATCTTAAGTGAATCTCTTTTAAGTTGAAAACTTGAAATACTTAGTCGTTTTAAGTTCACAAGATTGAATCAATCAGCAGGTCTGAGACACAGTATTGAACACTGTGACACGATGATTGTGAGATAAATAATATATAAATAAGGAGAACAAACGTAAAAGTAAATGAACAAACAAGACGATGTTTAAAAATTGGTTCAACCTCTACTCCGAGGCCTACGTCCAACCGTTATTTTATTGCTTGTTTAGAAATTTACTCAAACAACTAAACCCCTTACAATGAAAATAACTCGCCAACCTACTCCGGTTGCATTTGCTTGAAGCTACTCCGCTTCAAGACTTTCACTTGCTCAAAGCTACTCCGCTTCAAGACTTAAGTTCTATCTCACAGTTTACAGAGTCTTTGAATCTCAATCGTTCACTTAATGAACATGGAGATCACAATTAAGACCTAAACACGAGAATCATGGAACAAGCTCATATGCCACAAAGTCAAAATGAACTCGATACATGGAGATTTACAAATTTTTTTGAAAAATGTTTGAAGACTTTTAAAATAGAAAACAATTTTGCAAATAAGTTGAAGAACAAGAGCTGATGTTTTGCAAAGTGTTTTAACAATTAATACTCATAAAAGTCTTGGGTAATAAATGATGCAAAGGCACTCTATTTATAGTGGATTTGATCATCTAAGTAGTACAACTTAGGTTAATTAAATCCAATATTAAATAGATAGCCTTTGAGTGATTGTAAGTGTTAGGCTATAGGCTTGGAGCACAAGTCATTGATCAAAATAGAAAACTCTTCCCAAAACACTCAACATGTGACATTTTACCAAAATGGCAAAAAGCATTTCTAGCTTTAAAACTTTGACAAGTTCAACTTACCATTTTAGTAAAAGGTAAATGCACAAATCTAGAGGATTAATCAATGTGGATTTATGACTTAAAATTTCAGATTTAAAACTTCAACACATTTGACAAGTGACAACTTACCACAAATGGAAGAGTGCTTTAGTACTTGACTAAATCAACTTTCCATTTATGTAAAAGTAGATGCACAACTTTAGAGGAGTCACATGTGAGTTTTGCAAATTGATTTTTTTCAGATTTGTTTTCAAACTGGGATAATTCAAATGTAAAATCTTTGAGAATATGAAATTTGTAAAGATTTTGACACTTAAACATTTCGAATAAAAGTCCCTCCATACGGTAGTATCGTAAAACCACAAAGCAAAGGCAATCGTTGCATGGTTTTGCAGCCACTTGACGTAAATGAGAATGTTACACTTACTCTTACATTTTTCGACTTAATGCTAGGATCATATCATTGTCTTGACTTCTTGTTGACTTCATCTTGATCATGTTAAGCCGTCTTTGAGAGTCAATTTGATTGCTTCAATCACTAAGCATTTGTAATCGTTTACAACATTTGACTAAGGCTAAGGGATTTCTTATCATAACTTTATCTTGATCATTCTTGAATCATCTTTGGAAATTCATTGAGTGCTTCAAATGCTAATAATTATAACTAAGAAGCAAACAATTAAATAACAATGAAACTTGGCATCATCAACCAAGTGTGTTCTAACAAATTCCCCCTTTGATGATGGCAAGTTTTAATAATGTGTGAAGTTCCCCCTTAACCTATGGTTAGCCGGTCTTTAAGCATTCAACATAAAACATACAAGACATGATCAAGGCATGAAAGAGTCAATATACTTGGTCTAAGTAGAACATCTAACCAAGGTCGCAAGACATATTACGGTGAACGCAAGCCTAAGAGTTAAGGGGTCACACATAAGACATAATTAAACTACTTCCCCCTCTTGACATCATCAAGGGAGGACAAAACATAGTGACAAACACAGTTCGACATAGTTTAACAACAAACAAGGCAAGGTTCAACAAATAAAATAAGTACGGTTTGCAAAAGAATATGGAAAACATTAAGCCAAAATGGGTTATGTTGATGGATAACAGGGCTAGAAATGGGGTTAAGCAAGGCATCATCAATTTTCTTGGAGCTTTCCCCCTCAAAGTTTGCATAAGTTCCAAAAATTCTTCATTTCAAGTTCGAATTTTCTCACTAACCAATTGAGTAATGGCTACAAGAGTTACCCAAGTTTCAATGATTAGGAAAAGAGTTGGTGATTAATGATTGCATATTAGGTACCAGATGCAACATTCACCTTGACAGTGGCATAAATCTTCTTCTTCCATTTTTTTTTTTTTTTTTTTTTTGAATTTGATTTTGAACTTGAACCTTTTTTTTTTGTTCTTTTGTTTGGAAAACGCTTGGTGACAATGAGCTTATCATGTTAGTTTTCTTCCAAGTCATCATCAAGGATTTCAAAGATTTTCTCATTTGTAGCATGTGGTAAGGGCAATGGGTCAAGACTATTATTAAACATACTATCTTCATTCAAATTACCAATATCTTCTTAAATTTCATCTTCATTTTTAACCCCAATATTCTGGTCATCTTCCTCAATTAGAGTTGTGGTTTTCTTTCGTGTCACAGTGACACATGCTGTGGCATCAGCTTTGGGAGGAGAAATAACCTTGGATTTCTTAGAGGAAATGGGTAATTCGACATATGAGCTTCTCAACATTTCATTTATGGCAGCGGATTTAATGGGAGAAGTCATTTGTTTCTTTGAATTTTCTCTTTTCTTTGGGTCATAAGAATCTTGAAGATTTTGAAGTCTCGGTCGTATGAGGGTTTTGGAGGCATTTTTTGAAGTGTTGATTCGGATGGTTTTAGTGACATGCGGAGGGTGGAAAGGTTTGATTTTTGAATGTGGGTTGAGTGGCTCAATGCAACAACAATTCAAATACAAGCATAATTATTCATATTTTTCGAACCATATTTTTTTTGCATGAAGTAAACTAATTAACAATTAGGGTCATCACATGTATGTCCTCATCTTTAGTCAATCATTAAGGAAAATAAAATAATATGAATCACATATCACCCAATAAACCAATTTCCAACCGAAGTTTTACGAATTGTTCTCTTTCAAACGGTTTTGTAAAAATGTCCGCTAATTGATTTTCCGTTCTACAAAAAACTAAGATAAATTTTCCTTTTTACAACTTGATCACGTAAACATCATGTCTTATGTCGATATGATAAGTGTTAGAATGTTGCATTGGATTCTTTGAGGTGTTAATTGCACTAGTATTATCACAAAAGATAGAAGTTGTGTCGAAGATAATACCATAGTTATGCAGTTGTTGCCATACCCAAAGAATCTGTGCGCCACAGAGTACTGCACTGTTGTATTCATTTTCAGCCGTGTCTAGTGCAACAACTTCTTGCTTCTTGAAAGCCCATGAAATGAGGCAAGGACCCAAGAAAGTGTCAATATTTAATGTGTTCTTTGTATTCACCGTGCTACCCGCAAAAACCTACAAGATCAAGATCGTAATGAGATGTATATCAAATATATAGGTTTATGTTCCAATCAAGTACTCAAAAATCCTTTTGACGGCTTTGAAATGTGATTCCGTAGAACTTGATTGGAAGCGGGCACACAAGCATACACTAAATTGTATGTCGGGTCGACTAGCGGTTAAATAAAGTAATGAACCAATCATACCTCTATACATGATTTCACTAACACTCTTACCATTTTCGTCTTTGTCAGGATTGATGTTAGAAATCATTGGTGTAGCAAGAGGTTTAACATTAGTCAACCCAAACATACTTAGCATTTCCTTCAAACACTTTTGTTGATGAATCATTGTACCTTTCTCACTTTGTTTGATTTGAAGACCAAGGAAAAATCCAAGTTCTCTCATCATGGTCATCAAAATCGGTTATTAGATCCAAAAAGTATTTAAAAAGGACGCCATTTGTTGCACTAAAAATAATGTTATTGACATTTCCTTGCACAAGCAATAGTTTCCTCGCAGATCGTGACTTGATAAATAATGTTTTATCAACCAAACCACGTAAACAACATTTTCCCAATAGAAACTTTGAAAGCTTATCATATCAGGCTCATGAGCCTGTTTTAAACCATAAAGTATTTTATTAAGTTTTAAAACGTGGTTAGGGAACTCATTATTTATAAAGCCCAGTGATTGTTCGACAAAAACCTCTTCTTCAAGATATCCATTTAGGAAAGCAGTTTTTACATTCATTTGAAAAAGTTTTTGTCAACATGAGATGCAAAAGCTATAAGCATACGTATGGCTTCAAGCCAAGCTACCAAAGGTCAAAGGTCTTATCATAATCGAATCCCTCTTATTGGTTAAAACTTTGCACCACTAGTTTAGCTTTGTTCCTTACGATTTCGCTAAAATCATCAAGCTTATTGCGAAGACCAATGTTGTACCAATTACAGACATTGGCCTAGGGTAAGATGTCATATCTCATTCCTTTCGAATTGATTTAATTCCTCTTTCATGGTTGTCACTCGATGCAACAAAGAGTGCTACTGTGACATTGACAAGTTCATTTTGAGAGAGGAATGCATTGAAGGCACAAAAGTTTTGGAGTGAGGATTTGGTTTTCATTCCAAAATTTAGATTACTGGTTAGATTTGAGAGAGGGTGAGCTTTGGTGTTTCCATTTTTCCTTTTTGGAATAAGTGGGTTTGAGGAATCGGTTTGTTCTTGTGTAACAGTCGAGATGACTGTTGCATGGGGATTATTTGAAGAGGATGATTATGATTCATTCATTATTTGGTTGGGCTATTTTTCACCATCTGTGACACCCTTAAAAAAAATAGCGTTATCTAATTACTTAAAGGCGTAAATTCTACGGAAAAACTGGTAGGATATGTTTGTAAATGGTTCAACTAGATAAAACCTGCAATTTCAAAAAATTTTCTAACTAAACCATTCACAACCAATCCAACTCAAGAAGTCCAACATTCCCAGAAGCGGGTGCCAAGACCCTGCAAAAGCTGATGAACTACTTTACATGCCATAGCTAAATAAGAAAGTAGAATGATACAAACCCAAAATAGAAAAAGGGAGACATATGTCCCTTCAAATAATATACAAACCAAAAGATAAAAGGGTTACTATAAGAATAGCCAAAAACTAGGTCCAAGGTTCCTTGCTCACTAGCTCGTCTGTGACCCCCAACAAAGCATCAACAACCTGTCAATCGTATTTTATACAAACACGAAAGCCACAATTCAGTGGGGAGTAACTTCGAGTCCTCCCAGCCACGAATCGTCAAAATTAATGTAACATGTAATGTAACATGTAAACAATTTGATAAACCATTTACTTATCATGTATTCTAACAAATGACCCCTAAACTGACCAAACTAAACTATCATGTGAATCATATAACAAATAGTAATCCAAACTTTATCAATCGAACCGCTTACATCTCACCTATTACAGTTCATAAAATCACCATACAAGAAAGGGCAATATATCAAAGACAGGCATAAGTTCTTAGCACGGTCAATAGTCACTTTGTAACTCGAGTCTATACCACGAGGTAGGGAAGGTAATCGAACCGGTATCTTGGCTCGGCGGTTAATATTAATAAAACATGGCCAAGAGACAACACAACCCTAGCCTAAAATCACAAGCAGACCTAGACATGCGGATACACACCACCGCACCCAAGACCCACAACTTTTTTTAAAATAAAGTGAAGTGAGTACCCTAAGGAGTCCACCAAAGGGTTGGCTAGTACTTAAGCCGACCACTTACTCTCAAAATAAGTAACGAGGTCATGCCCCAACTTGGATAAACATCCACTAGTCAGGAACACAAAGGCTATCAAGCAATGAACATATACTCGTCAAAGACTATAAAGACCTATCTATGATGAAGGCCGAAATACTCACCTAGGACCTAGTCCCAGCTAGTCCCAGCTTGAATACTTTAGCCCACACCACACAAGACTCACCACACAAGTCAAGTAAGACAAAAAGTCCAACTTACCACCTAATTGCTAACACCCTATCATGTGAAAGGCTATATAAATGTCTATTCAAAGATACAAATCCAACAAAGTGTCCTCAATAAGAATTCAATACTAACTTCCAATTCTAGCAATTTTAACAATATTAAAGGCTTTAGGGGAATCTAGGGCCATTACTACAAAATAAGAAGCTATTTAAATTCAACTAACTAAATAAGAAGCTATTTAAATTCAACTAACTACACATGTGAAATAGAGATATAATAAATGGCCTAAAACAAGAAAAAGGCCGATTATCTAATTCATTCAACCGAATTTTTACCCGCAACCCCACCTGCGACAGTGCACGGTCAAATTGCGGTGACCATCACTCAATTAATTGACATCGCATCAGTCAAAGGGACTAAGGCTCAGTTTTCGGCACAATCAACAAAACATTACAATTATCGCTATAAAATTTATTTTGAGCCTATTAATTACAATTTCATTTTGTAAACTATCCTAACATGTGATAACTATTAATATAAGCATAGTTTTACCATTAACATAATTTTTATTACTTATATGATTCAATTCCTAAAGTGTACTCATACTAACTATGTCATTAATAAACCTTAAATGACAAATTTTGCATGGAAAACCGCGAAACAAGCAACGGACCGACCCGGGCCAACCGTGGGCTAGCCGTGGGCCTGCCACGGGCCCCGCTTTCCGCCCGCTACCCGTCCCCCTACACCACCATTTTTTTTCCATTTTTATTTAGTAAAAGACCGTCTGAACATTAATTAATCGTTCCCAATTCAACTTTGTTAATTTAAACTAACAAAAGGCATAATTTAAGCATACATGCAACAAATTTTAACATGTGAAAACTACTACTCAAACAAAAATTTACCAAACATACAAAAATCAAAAACATGTGACGATAATTCGTCGAGTAACTCGAAATATGTTACCTTAAGCTAGAAAATGAGCAATTAGCACCTCAAAACCGAAACCCTAACAACAACTAGCCGCTATCCTCTACAATATACGAGTCCCCGAACTCGTCTTTCAATTCTTCGCCTAAATAAACAATAAAAACACAATAATTAAGTATATAAACCGAATTTCCGAAAATTGGTCTTGAAACAACTTCAAGAAAACTGAAATTAAATTATACCCAGTTGTAGATCTCGGCGAGGGGATTCCGGAAAGGTAAATTATGCGAAAAACCGAGTAGAAACGAAGAAATTACGGCCAAATTAGCTTGATTTGTGAAAATGGTGTTTATAGAAGGTAGGAGATGAAGATAGAGGAAGAAAATTAGAAAAAAAAGAAAAGAAAGGGGGAAGGGGAGCCGGGTAAGGGAAGAAAGGAAGGAGGGAGGAAGGTGCGGGATTTTTAGTCGGGATTTTTATGAGTCGGGTTTGACTTGTTTCAATAATAATTAAATCCGTAAGTCAAACGCAAATTCCGTCGAGACCAAAGTTTTTAAACACGAGATTACAAGAAAATTGAATATTTATACTACCCATGTCCAAATTCGTTTACCCAACGTTCAAAAGAATTGTCATTTTCCCCCCGATACGCCCTTATTTCGAAATAAAAAGTTTTACACAGTTTGAACTATTTTTAAACATCTCAAAACTATCAAAATAAATACTTTTCTTCAAAATATAATAAAATTATATTTCTTTGAATTATTTTTACTTTAATTACTTTAAATATCAAATTTTATTTGATTAATAAATTATTTTCGAAATATATTAACGGTCCGAAATTTACGGGGCGTTACAATCACCCCTCCTTTTAAAAAGTTTCGTCCTCGAAACTTAGAAGGAGAAATTATAGTTATAAGAAAATATAGGTATCTTTTCAATGAAACGGTGATACTCTTGTTGATCAGACAAGAACATCCATATTCATATCAAGATATAAAAATATTTCTACACCAATAAATGAGAAAACCCATTATTGGGACGTCACCAACAACGAGATTAAACACTCATTAATGTTAAAACCATTAAAAATCATATAAGTATTTCCAAAATCTTAGTTTAGAGTTCTATAGCAAGAATACTACCTTTACTAATTATGATTAAATAAGGCTTAGTAACGCGGAAAAAGAGTAAGAAAAAGGAATCATTACACAAAACGAGAAATAGCTTAGGTATCCAATTGAACACTAGGGTTGAAAGAGAGTGAGAAATCATTTTCAAATGTTATTGAAAGAGGTCAATTTGTAGATTTAACTCCAAATTAAGGAAAAATGAACCCAAAAGTTTACTCAAACTATATAGAATCTATACAAGATGGAAAACAACTCGGGGACGAGAAGTGCAAGTCGCGATAGGGAACTCACACCCAACAGACAAGAAGGAATTAAACTCTTAAAGGTGGAATTTTTGGATGAAGTCAATAAAAATGTCAACGAACAAGACGCTTTACTCAAAAGGTCAAATGAGTTCCATAAAGGCGAACACAACGGAACAAGCCAGAATAGCAAGAATGACAATTGTCAGAGATCGGAATTAGGAAGATCGGTACATCGAGAAAGGTTCACTCAATTTTCCAACAATATTCCAATTCCAATAGAAAGATTCCTCAAAGGATTAAATATAAGGTCCAAATTTACAATAACATTCCAAAACAACTTTCACAAGCCTAAGGTCAAGGCTTCCAACAAAGTTATATTCGTATTCAACTAGAGTCAACTATGGGTTCCTCAAATATTCTACAAGGTTTTCATTTCAAAACAAGGTAGTAACATACCAATCCCAAAATCCGAAAAATCAATAGGATCTCACGTTCCTCTATCCTTTTATTTATTAAGGATTGCCAAAAACGGAACTACACTCAGCTACACTCAGCTACAACACCATCCCATCATCTCAAGTACTCAGTGCGACCTCAAGGTCTATAAAACTATAGAATTAACAAATTCTTCTCAAAACTAAGTCTCTCTCAACTCAAGAACTCTTAAGAGCCAACTAATACCAAATCACATCACCAATCCATTCTGGTCATCAACATCCCCAAGGAGTATTCATATTTACTGTGACAACTCAATTGGTTCTAAGAGCCAAAATCAATTCACCACACAAATTCATTTGTTACCTCCCATGTCACAAAGTATCTCCTTTACAATTCTCGTCATTGAACTTCACTTACTATGTCATCCCCAAGTACCATGGCTTGTTTACTCCATCATCTCACAACTTAATACTTCTAGTCTCCGATACCATAAATTAGAATCGCATCTTTGAACTCACGAACTACATCGAACAACTTTCCTAAACTTACTTACCATCAAATTCTCAAGGAACAAGGTCATAATTGTAACAACACTTTATCACCTCAGAGTTCCTAAAACCATAAATTGAAATTATGTTCCTTAGCCTATCAATTGGTGTCAACCATACCATTACCCTTTCTAGTTATTAAAACAAGTGCTAAAACTTCCCAATAATGTTGCTTACTCTCACTCTCATACCATAGCTCAAATAGTAATCAATATCACTCACATTTGACACACAAAATCCACCAATCCAACGTACTCACTTTATCAAGGATCTATATGTATAAGAACCATCAAGCATGTCTCATCACACTACCTAAGTCTTTCCAATATCAAATCCTCTCAAAACCGGGAAAGGGTCAAACCCAACAATCCCTTCAAAGGTCATGATGTCCAGCCAAGGCCAACGTTTCTCAAAAGAAATAGTATTATAAAAAGGCGTTAAGGAAGGATAAGCAAGGAACAAATGACATGTTAGGAAATAAGGAGTCGAACTGTAAAGATAACGGTTGACAAAAATAAGAGGTATTCGAGTTAAGATGATATCTCGGGCAAGAAGAAGGTACGTAAACTTTGGCATAAAAAAAAAAAACAAGGTTCAACGAACGTTAAAGAGAAGGAAAGGAGAATAAAAGCGGCACAATGAAAGGGTTACCGCTTACCAAACACTCATCAAAGCTTATGATCGATATGATAAGGTTACATCACTAAGGTATTCAACCAAGCCCCAAAAGTCTACCAAATTATAAGACTAACTAGGACTCCACAATGGTAGGTATTCCTCAACTCACTAGGCTCTCATATCATGCACAACTAACAAGTCTAGCCAAAGGATCCCAAGTTATATTCTCCTATACCACTCAAACCTTAACCAATAAATTTCTCAACTCGTTCACGCTCTCCAATGATACATTCTCTCAAAACCGGGTTCTCTTGAACAAGGGAACTATCCTACTGAATAAAAGGAAGATGTCCACATGGGCTTTATTATAAGAAGAAAACGAACCTAAGATGAATCGGGAAAAGGAATTGAAAAGTAGTTACCAAGGCGAGAGAAGAGGAATTTGAAAGACGAATAAACAACGAGATTGGAAGACTAAGGTAAGATTGCATTATCTACATCTATTGGAGAGCCATCTTACAAAAGAGAAAATCAATTAGTACCTAACAATTAGCAATCACAAACAGACTACCACATAAAATCCTAAATCTACCCATCCTACCCTTCTCTCAAGTTTATTATTTAAAGGTCAAGTGATTTCTAAGTGGGGTGCACAAACGTGCGTCGGGAGCAATAGGCTCTGATACCAACTGTGACACCCTTAAAAAAAATAGCGTTATCTAATTACTTAAAGGCGTAAATTCTACGGAAAAACTGGTAGGATATGTTTGTAAATGGTTCAACTAGATAAAACCTGCAATTTCAAAAAATTTTCTAACTAAACCATTCACAACCAATCCAACTCAAGAAGTCCAACATTCCCGGAAGCGGGTGCAAGACCCCGCAAAAGTGATGAACTACTTTACATGCCATAGCTAAATAAGAAAGTAGAATGATACAAACCCAAAATAGAAAAAGGGAGACATATGTCCCTTCAAATAATATACAAACCAAAAGATAAAAGGGTTACTATAAGAATAGCCAAAAACTAGGTCCAAGGTTCCTTGCTCACTAGCTCGTCTGTGACCCCCAACAAAGCATCAACAACCTGTCAATCATATTTTATACAAACACGAAAGCCACAATTCAGTGGGGAGTAACTTCGAGTCCTCCCAGCCACGAATCGTCAAAATTAATGTAACATGTAATGTAACATGTAAACAATTTGATAAACCATTTACTTATCATGTATTCTAACAAATGACCCCTAAACTGACCAAACTAAACTATCATGTGAATCATATAACAAATAGTAATCCAAACTTTATCAATCAGAACCGCTTACATCTCACCTATTACAGTTCATAAAATCACCATACAAGAAAGGGCAATATATCAAAGACAGGCATAAGTTCTTAGCACGGTCAATAGTCACTTTGTAACTCGAGTCTATACCACGAGGTAGGGAAGGTAATCGAACCGGTATCTTGGCTCAGCGGTTAATATTAATAAAACATGGCCAAGAGACAACACAACCCTAGCCTAAAATCTACGCAGACCTAGACATGCGGATACACACCACCGCACCCAAGACCCACAACTTTTTTTAAAACAAAGTGAAGTGAGTACCCTAAGGAGTCCACCAAAGGGTTGGCTAGTACTTAAGCTGACCACTTACTATCAAAATAAGTAACTGAGGTCATGCCCCAACTTGGATAAACATCCACTAGTTAGGAACACAAAGGCTATCAAGCAGTGAAAATATACTCGTCAAAGACTATAAAGACCTATCTATGATGAAGGCCGAAATACTCACCTAGGACCTCGTCCCAGCTAGTCCCAGCTTGAATACTTTAGCCCACACCACACAAGACTCACCACACAATTCAAGTAAGACAAAAAGTCCAACTTACCACCTAATTGCTAACACCCTATCATGTGAAAGGCTATATAAATGTCTATTCAGCATACAAATCCAACAGTGTCCTCAATAAGAATTCAATACTAACTTCCAATTCTAGCAATTTTAACAATATTAAAGGCTTTAGGGGAATCTAGGGCCATTACTACAAAATAAGAAGCTATTTAAATTCAACTAACTAAATAAGAAGCTATTTAAATTCAACTAACTACACATGTGAAATAGAGATATAATAAATGGCCTAAAACAAGAAAAAGGCCGATTATCTAATTCATTCAACCGAATTTTTACCCGCAACCCCACCTGCGGACAGTGGGTCAAATTGCGGTGACCAATCACTCAATTAATCGACATCGCATCGATCCAAAGGGACTAAGGCTCGGTTTTGGCACAATCAACAAAACATTACAATTATCGCTATAAAATTCATTTTGAGCCTATTAATTACAATTTCATTTTGTAAACTATCCTAACATGTGATAACTATTAATATAAGCATAGTTTTACCATTAACATAATTTTTATTACTTATATGATTCAATTCCTAAAGTGTACTCATACTAACTATGTCATTAATAAACCTTAAATGACAAATTTTGCATGGAAAACCGCAAACAAGCAACGGACCGACCGGGCCAACCGTGGGCTAGCCGTGGGCTGCCACGGCCTCTGCCGCCTGCTGCCCATCCCCCTACACCACCATTTTTTCCATTTTTATTTAGTAAAAGACCGTCTGAACATTAATTAATCGTTCCCAATTCAACTTTGTTAATTTAAACTAACAAAAGGCATAATTTAAGCATACATGCAACAAATTTTAACATGTGAAAACTACTACTCAAACAAAAATTTACCAAACATACAAAAATCAAAAACATGTGACGATAATTCATCGAGTAACTCGAAATATGTTACCTTAAGCTAGAAAATGAGCAATTAGCACCTCAAAACCGAAACCCTAACAACAACTAGCCGCTATCCTCTACAATATACGAGTCCCCGAACTCGTCTTCCAATTCTTCACCTAAATAAACAATAAAAACACAATAATTAAGTATATAAACCGAATTTCTGAAAATTGGTCTTGAAACAACTTCAAGAAAACTGAAATTAAATTATACCCAGTTGTAGATCTCGTAGGGATTCCGGAAAGGTAAATTATGCGAAAAACCGAGTAGAAACGAAGAAATTACGGCCAAATTAGCTTGATTTGTGAAAATGGTGTTTATAGAAGGTAGGAGATGAAGATAGAGGAAGAAAATTAGAAAAAACAAGAAAAGAAAGGGGGAAGGGGAGCCGGGTAAGGGAAGAAAGGAAGGAGGGAGGAAGGTGCGGGATTTTTAGTCGGGATTTTTACGAGTCGGGTTTGACTTGTTTCAATAATAATTAAATCCGTAAGTCAAACGCAAATTCCGTCGAGACCAAAGTTTTTAAACACGAGATTACAAGAAAATTGAATATTTATACTACCCATTTCCAAATTCGTTTACCCAACGTTCAAAAGAATTGTCATTTTCCCCCCGATACGCCCTTATTTCGAAATAAAAAGTTTTACACGGTTTGAACTATTTTTAAACATCTCAAAACTATCAAAATAAATACTTTTCTTCAAAATATAATAAAATTATATTTCTTTGAATTATTTTTACTTTAATTACTTTAAATATCAAATTTTATTTGATTAATAAATTATTTTCGAAATATATTAACGGTCCGAAATTTACGGGGCGTTACAACCATCCACATTCCCCCTGGATGAGCTAGCATCTTCTTGTGTTGGAGGACGATTAGTTCCCCCTGAATTTTGGATATCATCCTCGGGGCAACAAAGTGGCTCCAATCGTTTGCTCACCTCTTCCACCACTTGATCCATATCTTAACAAATCATCCCAATCTCGAAATCATCATCCTAATCTTCTTCAGCCTGTTCATTAGACACAAAAAGGACTAGATTCATCAAATATGAAATGAATGTTTTCTTCCATTTTAATGGTTCTTTTATTGTGCACTTTATAGGCCATGTTATGATCCGAATATCCAATAAAGACGACCTCGTCATTATGAACATTTAACTTATCCAAGTTGTCTTTCCCAATTTTTGAACAAAGTATTTGCAGCCAAAACATCTTAAGAGGGAATATTGGGATTTCTTCTTTTCAACAAATCGTAGGGAGTTTTATTAAGAATTTTACGTATCATAACATGGTTATAAATTAAGCATAAAAGTGTTGATGGCTAAAAAATAACTTCTTTGGCAACTTACTACTTAGAAGCATGGTCCTAACCATATTCTCAAGATACGGTTCAAACGTTTAACAAACTCATTTTGTTGAGGTGTTTTACGTTGGAAAAGTTATGACTAACACCATGTTCATCACAATGGGTTTCAAATGATGAATTCTTAAATTTCGTTCCATGGTCGGGTAAAAAAAAATCAAATTTATTTTACACACTTTTAACCAAATAAGAAATTCATCAAATGTTCCATCTTTAAAGATCAAGTAAGTAGCCAAACATATCATAAAATTTCATCAACACACATGCACAAGAACCGACTTCTACCTCTACTTTTAATATACATTGCTCCACACAAGTCTATACAAAAGAGTTTTAGAGGTTTTAGAAGTACAAGAAAAATAATTTTTGGATTTAAGGAGCATCTTACTTGTTTTACTTTAGCACAATCATCATACATCTCTTTAAAATTGAATTTTAATGTTAGGAATGTCATCAATAAGGTCAAGCTTTCTAAGGGTGTTCAATGTTGTAACATTTACATGATCTAATTGTTTATGCCAAAGCCACGAGTCATTCTTTAAGACACACATACAAAACATGATTGGACCGGACAATGAACAAAAATTAGTCAAGTAAACATCATTAGCATATTTTCCTTCAAGAACAAGTTCCCTTGTTTTTGCATCAAGAATTCTACATTCACTAATAAGAAATTCAACAACATTATCATGATCCCACAAAAAAGAGACACTAAGAAGATTGTGCTTCAAACCTTTGACAAGCAACACTTTGTCGACACGTTGTGACGATGACTTACCAACTTTTCAATACCAACAATTTCACCTCTTTTTGTTATGGTCAAACGTCATGGTGCCACCTTTGTAGGCTTCTAGTGAGAGAGATTGGCTTTCACTTCCGTCCACAATCAAAGTACCAATTGCTGCTGCCTCTCACTAATGCCTTTAACAAATCAAACATTTAGTTTAGGAACCCAAATTAATTTGGGTCCCTTCTTGTGAATCATGTCCTTTACCAAGTCTTTTCGGATCCACACTTGCTTGACAACCTTAATGTTTCTTTTAATGCCATTCATTCTCTTTGTACAACCATTAAATACATGACCAGTCTTGCCACAATAATTGCAAATAACATATTCAGGAAATCCAACATGTTTTCTTCTTCGGAAATATGTTTTGCTTGTTCTTGGTTTTGAATGCAACAAAGTGCATGTTATCTTTGTTGCATTTGAAAACGAGTCCAGCATTCTTTTCACTTTGTTGTGACTGACTCGTAGAAAACTTTAAAACAGTTTGACTTCCTTCCTTTTTCTTGTAAAACTCTTTTGCATCATTTAACTCTTTGTTTAAAATCTCAATTTTGGCAAGATAGTCAAGATTTAATGTTTGCACATTTTCAAAGGCGCTCTTAGCATGACTTGTTTCATTGTGTAGCATTTTTGCTAATTGTTCAAGTTCCTTAAGATGACTTTTACAAGAGGTTAGGTCAATTAAAAGTGAGTCTCGTTCTTGTGTTAACATAGAAACATGTTTGGTTAAAGACTCGTTTTCCTTTTCAGCATCATATGTCACAGTGGGTGTCTCTGTGACATTCAGCAGTTTGACCTTATTTACAAGAATCAGGTTTTGCCTTTTCAGTTTCCTTACTTCTTTCTCAAGACAAGGTGAAATGTTATCAAGCTCCTTTAGACACTCTCTAAGACCAACATTTTCCTCGGCTATGTTTTCAATTTCAATTTGCATAGCTTCAAGTTTATTGTTTTGGACACGACATTTATCAATGAATTTATCTAAGAGTAAACATACTTTGCTTTTGGAGAAGGATCGAACCTTTGTCTTGAGATTATTTACCTCATCTTCGAAGTCAGAATCAGAATCATCGGGATGAGCCATAAGACATTTGAATGTTTCTCTTTTTGGAGACCGAAGGGCATCATTATTAAGACGAGTAGTAAGACACAACTTGGCATCCAATTCTTCCTCAAGGATCTCGTCCTCATCGGAATCGGACATTCCCCAAACAGCACACATTACTTTATTCTTGTATTCCTTCTTAGCCAAGTCACATTTTTCTTTAGATTTGATGTTACCCCACTTTGGACATTCATTCATTTGGTGACCTTTTTCGTCACATTTAATGCAACCAACAATGGAAGTAGATCTCTTCTTTGAAAAATGTTTCTTACTAGAATTGTTGTTAAACCTCTTAGGATTATGACCATTAACAATATCCGCAATATTTCTAGTGAACATTACAAACTCATCGTTTCCATCATTTTCCTCATTAATTGAGGTTGATTTGAAAGCAAGCCCTCTTACTTTAGAGCTATCACCAAAACGCTTCATGAGAGTTAACTCATGAGCCATAAGTGAGCCCATTAGTTCATTGAGGGTTAAAGTGGATAAGTCTTTGGCCTCCTCAATAGCCGTAACTTTCGGTTGCCATGTTTTTACGTTAAACTTGAAGGATTTTACGGACCATATCCTCGGATTCAAAATTTCTACCAAGACTCTTAAGGTCATTAACAATACTAGAAAAGCGAGAGGAAAGACTATTAATTGACTCATCTTTCATCATATTGAACATCTCATATTGTTGCATGAGAAGGTCAATACGATGCTTTTTCACTTGAGACGTCCCCTCATAAGCAAGGCTTAAGGTGTCCCAAATTTCTTTGGCCGAGGTACATCCAGAAATCCGATTTACTTCTTGCTCACCAATGCCATATTGAAGAATGGACATGGCTTTTGAGTTTTTCTCGACCTTTCTATAATCAGCCTCGACATACTTATCCTCACTTTTTGGGGCACTAGTACCATTAGCACTAGTAACCGTGATACCAAGGGGCCCTTTTTGGATTATCAACCAACACTCATAATCCGTACTCTTAACATAGTGTTCCATGCGATTTTTCCACCATGAATAGTTATCCCCAATGAAGATAGGATGCTTAGTATGTTTCCCGTCCATGACTATAGGATCAACTCTTTGGTAATTAACCAATATCAAGAGCACAAGGCTCTGATACCAATTGAAGAGTCAAGGACGAGAACACCTAAGAGGGGGAGGGGGTGAATTAGGTGTTCTCGTCCTTGACTCTTCAATTTAAAATTTTTAAGCTTGAATTAAGCTTCTTTGAAATCTAGGACAATAGACTAAACTGATATGGACAATACTTTAAATGATAGAGGTGTTTATACTTAGAACTATTTGAGTTAGAAGTATATACACACGAATTCAAATTTCGATATATGTCACAAGAAAGTCGATTGTTGCCTGAGACAGAAAAAGTATGAATGAAAGAGTATTTTTTCTTCAACTTAACAATGAAGATATTAAGTGAATACTTTTTAAGTTGAATACTCTTAGCAATGAAAATCTTAAGTGAATCTCTTTTAAGTTGAAAACTTGAAATACTTAGTCGTTTTAAGTTCACAAGATTGAATCAATCAGGCAGTGTCCGAGACACGATTGAACACCGTGACACGCATGACAGTTGCGAGATAAATAATATATAAATAAGGAGAACAAACGTAAAAGTAAATGAACAAACAAGACGATGTTTAAAAATTGGTTCAGCCTCTACTCCGAGGCCTACGTCCAACCGTTATTTTATTGCTTGTTTAGAAATTTACTCAAACAACTAAACCCCTTACAATGAAAATAACTCGCCAACCTACTCCGGTTGCATTTGCTTGAAGCTACTCCGCTTCAAGACTTTCACTTGCTCAAAGCTACTCCGCTTCAAGACTTAAGTTCTATCTCACAGTTTACAGAGTCTTTGAATCTCAATCGTTCACTTAATGAACATGGAGATCACAATTAAGACCTAAACACGAGAATCATGGAACAAGCTCATATGCCACAAAGTCAAAACGTGAATATACATGGAGATTTACAGCCCTTTTGAAAAACGTTTGAAGACTTTTAAAATAGAAAACAATTTTGCAAATAAGTTGAAGAACAAGAGCTGATGTTTTGCAAAGTGTTTTAACAATTAATACTCATAAAAGTCTTGGATAATAAATGATGCAAAGGCACTCTATTTATAGTGGATTTGATCATCTAAGTAGTACAACTTAGGTTAATTAAATCCAATATTAAATAGATAGCCTTTGAGTGATTGTAAGTGTTAGGCTATAGGCTTGGAGCACAAGTCATTGATCAAAATCAGAAAACTCTTCCCAAAACACTCAACATGTGACATTTTACCAAAATGGCAAAAAACATTTCTAGCTTTAAAACTTTGACAAGTTCAACTTACCATTTTAGTAAAAGGTAAATGCACAAATCTAGAGGATTAATCAATGTGGATTTATGACTTAAAATTTCAGATTTAAAACTTCAACACATTTGACAAGTGACAACTTACCACAAATGGAAGAGTGCTTTAGTACTTGACTAAATCAACTTTCCATTTATGTAAAAGTAGATGCACAACTTTAGAGGAGTCACATGTGAGTTTTGCAAATTGATTTTTTCAGATTTGTTTTCAAATCGATAATTCAAATGTAAAATCTTTGAGAATATGAAATTTGTAAAGATTTTGACACTTAAACATTTCGAATAAAAGTCCCTCCATACGGTAGTATCAGAAACCACAGTGCAGTGCACTGTTGCATGGTTTTGCAGCCACTTGACGTAAATGAGAATGTTACACTTACTCTTACATTTTTCGACTTAATGCTAGGATTATATCATTGTCTTGACTTCTTGTTGACTTCATCTTGATCATGTTAAGCCGTCTTTGAGAGTCAATTTGATTGCTTCAATCACTAAGCATTTGTAATCGTTTACAACATTTGACTAAGGCTAAGGGATTTCTTATCATAACTTTATCTTGATCATTCTTGAATCATCTTTGGAAATTCATTGAGTGCTTCAAATGCTAAACATTATAACTAAGAAGCAAACAATTAAATAACAATGAAACTTGGCATCATCAACCAAGTGTGTTCTAACAGTTACCCTAAGGATGATCCTACAAGTACTTTTACTTGTCCTAGTGGTACTAATTATGCTGTCACATTTTGCCCTTAATTTGTATAGTTCAAGGGAACCGTACGTATAACTATACAAGGTTATTTCTCTAATAGGAGAATGTTATAATACGGAGTAATATTTATAAATTGTAGTGCTATAGCATTCAATGAGTCATTGAATTGCATTATAGCCTTTATATGATTATCACAAAAAATTCATAAATGAGTATGTATGTTGCTGATATTATATAAAGAAAATACATTTGGCTGTACCCCCTTCTCGCAAATCTGACAAACTATTTCTTGACCTTCTGCTGAAACCGAGTATCGTGCTCTTACAGCTATTATTATCTTTGAACTTTAATCACGATATGCTTCTCATACATTTTGGTTATATTGTAAATTACTCCCATAAGTTTGATATTTTGTGCAATCTAACCCTTAATTTATTAATGTAGCAAATCAACCCCATAAGTTTCTCTTAATGAGCAATTAACCATATATCTTATTTTTAAGAATAAAATTTGCTAATTAAATAATGAACTTTTAGCATTTCCTAGACAACTTAACAAGTGAATTGGTTTGACTCGTTTTAAGCTAAAGATGGATATTGCATGTCTATGATATGAGTACTCCCACTGTCCCGGTCTTTTGTTATCATTTTCCATTTTGAGGTATATCGGTCTATTTTAATAATGAACTTGAAGAACAATTTGATCATTTAAACTCAATTTATTATACTTGTCATTTAGTAATTGACTCCCTTCTATTTTCTTGATCTTTATGCTAAAAGTAAAGGACAATAATTGACCGGGATAATTTTTATTCCGACGTTAAGATTAGACTCGACAATGGCTATTGATGTGTACCTAAATTAATAGGTCGTCGGTGGTCTTGAGGAGAGAAATCCCGTTTATTTTTTTTTTGGAAAATGAGGACAATTATATTAAACAAAGACAGGAGAGTTCAATACAAATTAAGGGGGAGGGTCCGGGGATAAAGGGGTACAAATGTTTGCAAGATCCAAATTATACAAGGATAAAATAAAAGGGGGTACAACATCCCAGCTAAAAAAACCGCCACTGGAGCTTGAGTCGTGCAAGGCGAATTTAGAAATGCCATCCGCCACATGATTCGTTGATCGCTTCTCATAGATAATGGTCGTTGAAGGTGAGACTTTTAAAAGTTCCCTGCACTCCAAAATGATATTAGTAAAAGGTCCACATGGAGCCGAATTACCCAAGATCGCATTCACCGCAAGAGTACAATCAGAACTTATAATGAAATTCCCAACATTGGAAGCAGCAAAATCAATACCATTCCTTATCGCAATGAGCTCGGAGACGACGGGGTTAGGGGATAAAATTCTAGAGGACCAACCATAAATCCAAACACCTAAAGAGGAACGAGAAACACACGCAAGACCGGCAAGGGAGGAGGAAGGACAGAAAGCCGCATCGACGTTGATCTTAGACCAACAAGGCGGGGGAGGGGCCCAACGGTTTGGGTAAAAAGGGGTGACAGGAGCTGGGCAAGGGGACAAGGGGCTGGCAGGTGGCGGGGGCAAGGAGAAATCCCGTTTATTAGTAAACGCATATGTGACTAGTCACATTATCTAGAATTTGACATAATTTCCATTGTAATCTCTTGAAATTAAGGATATCCAAGGAACACACAGCATATACATATGACTAGTCATTTGTTGTCATTGTAAATAAATGCCAAAAACTTGTGAAGACTATACATAATATTGAGTAGGATTTACTCCTTTTTGTCTCAATTAATAGTTTATATTTTATCTGTTTCGGTCATTTGTTGTCCTTTGGTTTTGGCACAAATATCAACGAAAGAGGAGTGCGCCAATTACTAAATGACAAATGGAACAAATTGAGTGTGGATGATCAAATTGCTCATCAAGTTCATTCTTAAAATAGAAAGGACAACAATTGACTGAGACCCCCCAAAATGGAAAAAAAACAATAAATGATCGGGATAGAGGGAGTACTTGTTTTATTCCCCTCTCACAAAATAAGTTAATTGAAAACTAAAGTAAGATCTGTTCTTTTGGACTGAATTTATCTAAACTAAACTAAACTGAACTTAATGGACCTGAAGTGAACTAAACTGAACTGAACTGAATTAATAATAATAATAACAACAACAACAACAACAACACCCAAGATGTGTGAGTCTAGTGGAATTCCAGGGTAACCTCAAAGCCTCCTAAGGAGGAATTGCGAGGTCCTGGGTTCGATTCCCTAGATAAACACTTTCCGGGGACTGACTTCACGGAGAGGGAATAATCCCGCGGAAAGAACTCACATGGTACAGGCGCCTAGGTGGGGTCTCGTATCCCGGGAGGATCCAACCTCCTCGTCACAAAAAAAAAAAAAAAAAAAAAAAAAAAAAAAACAACAACAACAATAAAATAGATTTATTAATATAAACGATAACATTATAAATCATAATACTATAATAATAATAATAATAATTAATATAATAATAATAATAATAATAATAATTAATATAATAATAATAATAATAATAATAATAATAATAATAATAATAATAATAATAATAGTAATAGTAATAACAATAACAATAATAAGTATAATAAACTTTTTAATATAAAATTAATATAATAATAAGAAGAAGAGGAAGAAAAATAAGAACAAATATATTATTAATAATATGAATAAAATAATAGTTATAATATGATAATTATAATAAATATTAATACTACTAATATTACCATTAATCATAATAATATAATAATAAATATATTAAATATAAATATAAGTGTAATAATAATAATAATAATAATAATAATAATAATAATAATAATAATAATAATAATAATAATAATGTTGAACTGAACTGAAATGAACTGATCTGAATTAAACTGAATTGAACTGAATGGAGCTGAACTGAACTGAACTTAAGAGAACTGAACTGAATTGAACTGAACATATTAGAACTAAAATTAAGTCCAAAAGAACATGGCCTAAATTAAATTTACTCCCTTTTGAAATTAAAATTTTTACAATTACTCCCTTTTGAATTTCTTTGCTAAAATTACTCCTTCTTAAGTTACATTTTTTTTGCCAAAATTGCTTCCAAACTCCGCTTTAAGTGACTTATTTCGTTTTTTTTTTAACTTATTTCGATTGTGACTTAGTCAATCTATACTTTGAAATATATAACTATGTAAACAAATATAAGGGGAGTTCAAAAAGAGAGAAAATAAGTCAACTTAAATTGAAGTTTTGAAATAATTTTAGGAAAAAAATGCAACTTAAGGGAGTAATTTTAGAAAAAATGCAACTTAAGGGAGTAATTTTAAAAAAAAAAAAATTAAAAGTGAGTGATTTTAAAAAAGTTAATTTTAAAAGGGAGTAAAATTTAATTTTAATCAATGGAACATAGGGAGTAGGGGTTAGGACTTTAAGGGTATGAAATATTTTCTCTTTGATGTACAACGCTACCTATCTAAATTTATTCAAGCGATAATTAATTCGTACGAGTAGTATGTAAGATCGTTAGATACAGAACGATCATATTTATCTTATTAGTCTTTTTATTGCTATCGATAAATAAGATACTCCACAGTCCATACATAATAGGAGAGATGATTGTTGAGCTTGATCTTATTCTATAATTTGCAATTTTATTTTTGTGCATGAGATTTTATTAACTTTACTTTTTTTTTTATACGAATTAACTTTACTTATAGGTCACTTGTTACATGCTTACTTAGATCGTCACAGTTTGAGAATATAACAAATTTCATCCCTGGACATAACATTCGTTATTGTAACTTACAACCGTTGTAATTTGTAAGGAAGACTACCGGAACGAAAATTAGATTTAGGCCATTTAGTTATAATGACGCCAAATTAAGTGGAAATTTTTCTTTGGAATAAATTGCAGTAGTTAGGCAGTTTTGACTTATATATAATTTTGTTTTGAATAGAAAGCTAAATCTTCATGTTCCATCAACCAGTATTCCACCTCAATATCTTATCATTAAAGAAAAATATTTAGTCTCGTCCATTTTCCATTCCCGAGTCTTGACCAACATTAATAAGTATTATGCGACCGATTTACTGAATTTCATAGAACTTTCACAAAATAAATTTCGGTGACAAATTAATGCTCCTGGTTTCAAAATATGAAAACTCTTCATATATTTCGGTAGTACCTCAATTAATTAAATACGTATGAGTATTTTTTTTCTTTATCATGTTTTAGTTATATTAGGAGATTGGGCCTATACTAGGCCCAACTACCATTAGGGTTTGCCATTAGGGTTAGGGTTTGCCAAACTTGGATTAGGGTTTAATGAAATGTGAGCTATTATAAATAGCTCACCATATATTATGTAAGACAACATTATTATCAATACAATTACCTTATGCAATTCTATTCCTCTATAATCTATCATGGTATCAGAGCCTCTCGCTCTTGAGGCCTAAATCAAAAATCTCGCTACCCTGCCGGTGGGTGTTTAACCTAGCTATCATGCCCACCGGCGGGATCTTGACAAACAAATCAAATTTTTCGTTTTTCCCTTTTAATATATTAGGTTCAAGAATGAATAAATTCAAATCAATTCATATTTATTTGATCAATTTTTTGGTTATTGGACCAGTATGGCCAGTAGTCATGAGCATAGGCAATATTTTTTTGATGATTAGTGCTTTATGTCATTCCACATCCTTAGCGTTCTCCAAATTTTGAAATTGACGGATAATTTTCCGTTTTATTGATATTTGTCAGGTTCGATTAGGGTTCCTGCAAATTAACTCATACTTTCGACAAGTCCGAAAAGTTTAACGTTCTTGTTCGAAGAAAATTTTCTAACGAGTCTTATACTCGTTTATCTTATCAACCAACCTTGCGGAGATGAAGAATTAATGAAGATTGAAAAAGACGAAGATTGAAGATTTCATTTTTTTATGTTCTTTTTTTTCTTTGTATTTCTCCATTCGTAAAGTTCGTACTACGTACTGCCTTTACGATTGCGGGAGGGTATTAGGAGATTGGGCCTATACTAGGCCCAACTACCATTAGGGTTTGCCATTAGGGTTAGGGTTTGCCAAACTTGGATTAGGGTTTAATTAAATGTGAGCTATTATAAATAGCTCACCATATATTATGTAAGACAACATTATTATCAATACAATTACCTTATGCAATTCTATTCCTCTATAATCTATCATAATAGCTCACATTTCATTAAACCCTAATCCAAGTTTGGCAAACCCTAACCCTAATGGCAAACCCTAATGGTAGTTGGGCCTAGTATAGGCCCAATCTCCTAATAAGTTATTTTAAGAGTAAGTTTTCTGTTAAATGGTTGAATCATAAAACATCGTCAAATTATATGCCAAAGACCTTGATATTCTTATCACGGAAAAATGGTGGTTGACGGAAGGGCTTTTTTTTTCGGGGGTAATGTGAGTGTATTCATTATAGGACAAACAAAAAAAATTGACAAAATAACAACATAATAGGAATGGTAACATTCTATCTTACACTCCTATCCTATTAAGCCAAATCGGCCAAATGACTACTAAAAAAAAAAAAAAAAAGGTTCTTGTCAAATTGGTAAAAAAAAGTTTGATTTGTGACAAATTGGTAAAAGAGGTAGAGGTCGCGCCAGATTGGTAAAAAAACCTACTCCGTATACTAAGTGATGTTTCGACCAAATATCGACATTATGCATCGTCTTATGAAAGAATCATAAACAAATGTCAAGAAACCATCTCAACAAATCTGCACTTTATTATCTACCCGATATCTTAGATATATTCTAGCTGTTTCAAACAACTCTATACCAATTAACTTAGATTGATCCCCCACTAAATCATTTGTACCCATTTATGATGGAATAGTATGTTTTTTATCCAGTCCAAATACTTGAATAAAACAATTTTACCTAAGAATTTTTGTAATTTTAATTTGTTTATTAGAAAATATAGTAACTAAAACATTAGAAGTAGTGTATGATAATAACTTTCTTGTGTATCTAGAAATGTCTCCCAAAATTTAAGGTGTCATGTTCCATGAAAGTCTTAAGGAAAAATAACTTTCATCGGTCCTAAAAATTAACTTGTCATTTTACTTCTATGAAGTACATTGTAATAGGTTCCAAGCATCTTAGGCCAATAAAATTGTTCCTGCTAACTTTAAATTTAACAAAATTACAAAATTATCACTTTTTATTTTTATTCTAGACAACAATTTTAATTTATTTTAACAACATGGTATTTTTGTAGAATTACGAGACGTGCATCATTGATTCATTCATTCAATGTATTAGTAGTGATTTAATAATCAATTCAGTAGTACAAACACTTAATCACATTAGGCCAAAATCACAAAGGAGACAAAAAAGTCACAAGCAATTAAGCATATACTTAAATTTAACAGAAGTATATTTGATCTTTCAAACCTTTTTTTTTTATCTTTCAAACCTTAATGCCTCCTATACACTACTACAAATCCAGGCAACTACAACGCCCTTTTAACAACGATTATTCACGAAAATCACAATAGACGTTGTAGAATGTATGGCGCGAATTTTACTAAAATTAATTACAACGGGTATGGTTATAACAACCGTTGTTATAAGTTTTAACAACGGGTCACACATGCACAACCGTTGTTAATAATTTGGCGCAAAATTGACGCAAAGTTAGTGAAAAGTAATCACAACGGTTACTTTTGAAACCCGTTGTTAAAACTTATTTGACAACGGTTGTTGTTTTACAACCGTTGTTAAAACGTTTTAACAACGGTTTTTATTTAATAACCGTTGTCAATACCTTCCATACTATAAACCACACAAGCAAGCTACAGCCACAAAACACAAACCTTAATACACAAACACAAACACAGCAGACAAACACAAACACAAAACACACACTTTCTCATCGTCTCTTTCTCTCTTTCTCATCGTCGCTTTATCTTCTCGCCGTCACTGTTGATTTCATCGTCTCTTACTTTCTCTAATTATCAGGTAAATCTCGCCGTCACTGTTGGTTTCATCGTCTTTCATCGTCATTATTTCCTTTTTCTAATTATTTCATTTGAATGTATGTGTTTTTATCGACCATTATGTTATTTCTTTAAGTATTATTCGCATAATTAGCTAGTAAAACAAATTAAATAAACTAAAACAAAGAAGAAGCAAGATGATAGAGAGGAATGCATGATAAACATAATATATATATATATATATATATATATATATATATATATATATATATATATATATAGAATTAGGATCACATGAGTCCACCCTATCTTTTTGAATCCGTGAGTCCATGATACAATATCACATGTTATATTAAACAATATCACAGCTTATACCCCAAAAAAATCGTGATATTGTTTTGTAATATAATATCACCCGTTATGCTATACAATATCACAGTTTACAGTATCACACGTTATACTAAACAATATTACAGCTGAAAAAAAAAGTTTTTGAAAAAACAAAATTCGAAAAAAAAAATCGTGATATTACTTTGTAATACAATATCACACGTTATACTAAACAATATCACAACTTACCAATAAAAAAAAAAAAAAAAAAAAAAAAAAAAACTTTTTTGAAAAAAAAATTTGAAAAAAAGAATTTCGAGAAAAAAAAATTGAAAAAAAAAAAATTTCGAAAAAAAAAAATTACGAAAAAAAAAAATTGAAAAAAAAAATCGTGATATTGTTTTGTATAGTGCGTGATATTGTTTTATAGACTCAAATATATAGGTGGACTCACCGGATCTTGCCTCTATATATATAAAAAAAATTACATTAATAAAAATGCAATTCTTATATTTTCATAGAGAGTCTTATTCTCTTCTATGATATCCGTCCTCTCCTCCTTGGCTATTTGAAGGTTCCGTTCAGATTCTTATATCGTCATATAGCCGCAAATCGCCGCTTTCTGTCAAGCCATCTTTTTAGCGTCCTTCAAGACGGATCGAGCATCCACAAGGTAGCTCCTGAAACTTTCCTCAATGTGGAGCAACCGGCGGATGAAACTGTTGTTGTTCTCGATCATAGTAAGAGTCTTAAGGATGATATCATTCATTTTGTTGATGGAGTTTGGAGTTTGTTTGAAAGATTAATTAGGGTTTATTTGGAGTTTGTTTTAGCAGTTAGGGTTTGGAGATGTATAGTGAGATAATGAAATGTTAGTTGAGATAATGCATGTATTTATACTAAGCAATGTGTGGTTTGAGTTGTTTTTTAATTAATAGTATATATGTTAGGAAGTTGTGCCATAATCATCATCATATCTCTCTCTGCTGTTTCAAATCTTATTACTAATCCTTCTCATTCCATATTGTCCATTCATATGCACAGGGATGGCAGTAATAATGCATGCATCGGAATTATAACGGGCCGTAATTATGCATGCATCTAGTAATATTTAATTTAATTTTTATTTTATTTTTTAAAAACAAACAACAACGGTTATTTATAAACAACCCGTTGTCTTTAGTTATAACAACGGTTTTATATTATATTACAACCCGTTGTTATAACTTTACCCCCAAAATTGAGTCACACTTTCCACAACGGGTTTTTATACTTAAAACCGTTGTTAATAGTTTTAACAACGGGTTCCTTAAGAAAACCAACCGTTGTTAAAACCTTTTACAACGGACGCATTAACAACGTCCGCTTTTTTTATATAAAAACGGTTTTTAACCGTTGTTATAGCCTATATCTGTAGTAGTGATATAAAGCCTACAATCTTCACCCCAAATCATCAAACAACTTAGCTTAAAAATCATTCTCCCTTTGTTTCAGAATGACCAACTTGAAATGTCTCCCAATTTTGTACACCCTACTAGTCCTCATACTTTCTACTACCACTAATGCAGCTACCTTTACTGTTAAAAACAATTGCCCTTACACTGTCTGAGCCGCAGCCGTCCCAGGCGGTGGCCAACAGATGAACTCTGGTACGTGACACATGGACCGTCACAGCCAATCCAGGCTAGACAAGTGCTCGTATTTGGGCACGGACAGGTTGTACCTCAACCGGGGGTAATGGTCTCCGGTGTACCACTGGAGACTGTGGTGGGGTCCTACAGTGCACCGCATATGGTACACCTCCTAACACTTTAGCTGAGTACTTCCTTAACCAATTCAACAACCTTGATTTCTTTGACATCTCGTTGGTTGACGGGTTCAACGTCCCAATGACATTTGTACCCGTCTCTAACGGATGCACCAGTGGTCCCACGTGTACCGCGGACGTTAACGGCCAATGCCCTAGTCAGCTTAAGACTAATGGAGGTTGTAACAACCCATGCACGGTGTTTAAGACAGATGAGTATTGTTGCAATTCTGGTAGCTGTGGACCCACCGATTACTCCAAGTATTTTAAGGGTTTGTGCCCTACTGCTTATAGTTACCCTAAGGATGATCCTACAAGTACTTTTACTTGTCCTAGTGGTACTAATTATGCTGTTACATTTTGCCCTTGATTTGTATAGTTCAAGGGAACCGTACGAACAGGTTATTTTTTTTTTTGGTTGAAATGAGCATTAAATTAAAATAGAAATCCAAAGTTCAAGTACATCAAGGAGGAGGGTCGGAATTAAGAGGCGTGCAAGCCTCTAAAAAGTCAAGCATACATAAGTTTGTAACAAAAGAAGGGGAATGATCCCAACTAAAACAACCATTCGAAGGACTATCATCCGCCGCGGAGAACTTGGCAAGGGCATCCGCAACTTTGTTAGCCGTTCTCTTCTCAAACACAAGCTTCAGACCTGGTGAGGCCTGTAAGAGTTCCCTACACTCAATGATAATGTTAGCAAAGGGCCCGCAGGGAGAGGCCGGGCTCAAGATAGCATTGACGGCATTAATACAATCGGAAGCAATCACAAACTTATCAATGGACAAAACCGCAAAACGGATCCCTTCTCTAATAGCAAGGACCTCACTAATAAAAGGGGTAGTAGCAAAACACCGGCTGGACCACCCGTGCACCCAAGAACCAACAGGATCCCTAACAACACACCCAAAACAAGTGACCGAGGAGGAGCACTACTACAGATACAGGCTATAACAACGGTCAAAAACCGTTGTTATATAAAAAAGCGGACGTTGTTAAAGCGTCCGTTGTAGAAGGTTTTAACAACGGTTATTTTTCTTAAGGAAACCGTTGTTAAAACTATTAACAACAGTTTTATGTATAAAAACCCGTTGTGGAAAGTGTGACTCAATTTTGGGGGGAAAGTTATAACAACGGGTTTTAATATACAAAACCGTTGTTATAACTAAAGACAACGGGTTGTTTTAAAATAACCGTTGTTGTTTGTTCTTAAAAAATAAAAAAAAATTAAATTAAATATTACTAGATGCATGTATAATTACGGCCTGTTAGAATTCCGATGCATGCATTATTACTGACATCACTGTACATATGAACGGATAATATGGAATGAGAAGGGTTAGTAATAAGATTTGAAGCAGCATTATTGAGAGATATGATGATGATTATGGCACAACTTTCTAACATATATATTAATTAAAAAGCAACTCAACCCACACATTGCTTAGTATAAATACATTGCATATCTCAACTAACATTTCCATTATCTCAATATATTCATCTCCAAACCCTAACTCAAGCTAAAAACAAACTCTACTTAATCTTTCAAAACAAACTCAAAAACTCCAACAAAATGAATGATTTCATCCTTAAGACTCTTACCATGATCGAGAACAACAACAACTTCATCCGCCGTTCCTCCATATTGAGGAAAGTTTCAGAGCTACCTTGCGGATGCTCGATCCGCATCAAGCACGCCAAAGAAGATGGCTTGACGGAGCAAAAATAGCGATTGCGGCTATATGACGATATAGCATCTGCTGAACGGAACCTCCAAATAGCCAAGGAGGAGAGGACGGATACGATAGAGCAGAATAAGATCCTCTATGAAAATATAAGAATTGCATTTTTACATATGTAATTTTTTTTTTAATTTATGTATTTATAAATATATATATATATATATATTAATTATGTTTATCTTACTTCTTCATCTTGCTTCTTCATTGTTTTACTAACTAATTATGCGAACAATACTTAAACAAATAACATAATGGTCGATACAAACACATACATGCAAAAGAAATAAATAGAAAAAAAAAATAATGACGATGAAACTAACGAAAGGACGGCGAGATTTACCCGATAAATACGAACGTAATAGACGGTGAAATCACAGTGACGGCGAGAAGATAAAGCGACGATGAGAAAGAGAGAAAGAGAGAAAGAGAGTGTGTATGTGTTTTGTGTTTGTTTGTCTGCTGTGTTTGTGTTTGTGTATTAAGGGTTGTGTTTTGTGGGTTTGCAGACTTTCTTTTGTGTGGTTTATAGTATGGAAGGTATTGACAACGGTTATTAAACAACAACCGTTGTGAAATATGTTTTAACAACGGTTGTAAAAAACACCCGTTGTTAAATAAGTTTTAACAACGGGTTTCAAAAATAACCGTTGTGATTACTTTTCACTAACTTTGCGCCAATTTTGCGCCAAATTATTAACAACGGTTGTGCATGTGTGACCCGTTGTTTAAACTAATAACAACGGTTTTTATAACCATACCCGTTGTAATTTATTTTAGTAAAATTCGCGCCATACATTCTACAACGTCTATTGTGATTTTCGTGAATAATCGTTGTTAAAGGGGCGTTGTAGTTGCCTGGATTTGTAATAGTGGAGGGGGAAAAGGCCGCATCTACATTGATCTTACACCAATGTTGCGGCGGGGGGGGCAGCTAGGGAAGCGAAAGGCAGAGACAGGTTATTTCTCTAATAGGAGAATGTTATAATACGGAGTAATATTTATAAATTGTAGTGCTATAGCATTCAATGAGTCATTGAATTGCATTATAGCCAATATATGATTATCACAATAAATTCATAAATGAATAAAAACCAATCGTTGGTTGGCGCAGTGGTAGCATGGGGCTGCGCTTGGTAGGGAGGTCTGCGGATCGATCCCCCACAACTGCGATTGGGAGGGGTTTAAATACCGTAATCCTTGGACACGCCCCGAAATCCGGATTAGTCGGCCCAATGTGGTTCGGATTACCGGATGGTTTAGACCAAAAATTACAATAAATTCATAAATGGAGTATGTATGTTGCTGATATAATATTAAGAAATACATTTGGCTGTACCCCCTTCGTTGCAAATCCGACACACTATTTTTCGATCTTCTGCTGAAACCAAGTATCGTGCTTTTACAGCTATTATTATCTTTGAACTTTAATCATGATATGCTTCTCATACATTTTGGTTGTATAGCTAATCACTCTCATAAGTTTGATACTATGTGCAATCAAACCTTTAACTTGTAAATGTAGCAAATCAACCCCATAAGTTTCTCTTAGTGTGCAATTAACCACATATCTAATTTTTAAGAATAAAATTTGCTAATTAAATATTTATTATTATTGAAAATCAAAATTTTTGATTAGATTTTAATCCTAAAATTTTTGTTTATTAAAAAACATGTTCAAATATTTTTTATAATTTATTTGGCGAAAAATGTTCCTAATATGAAACTTGTTACTTGTTAGTGATGTTACCATGAAAAGTTACATGACCAGATTTTTGTTTATATTAAAATTGGTTCGCATTTTTCGTTGAATATGTAAATATTATATTTAATTATATAAGAAATATATTTATAATAGAAAATAATAGGTTTTATTTAAGAAAATGGTAAAAAACTTGATTTGTGCTTAATTGCACATTTTTGGGACGTTATGAGGCTAATTTACTACAAGTGAAACTTAGAGAGTTGATTTGCACATAGTTCATAAATTATGTGGTTAATTTGCTACATCCCCATTATTTTAGGTGTGTGGATCATTTATCTTTTTTCGATATCTTATTTTCCTACTGCCTTTCCTTCTACCATACACCCTTCATCCTTGATAATTGAAGAAGTTATCTAAATAAACTGGATAGCGTGTTATTAAATAGTAAATGTAACGGTGAGATAAAATAATACTTATAAATGAGAATTATTCACAACATTGTAAATTCAAACAAACGCTATTTTGGGGGTGATGGTGTATAACCGTATATCAATCCTTCCTTTTAACTTACAACCATTAAAAGACTACTATAAGTCTTGTTTAAGAAGGAGTAATCGTCTTAAATCTTGAAATAGTCAAGTACTATTACATGGTGTTACTAAATTCGAAAGACAAAGCTTTTAGCATTTCCTAGACAACTAATCAAGTGAATTGGTTTGACTCGTCTTAAGCTAGAGACGGATATTACATGTCTATGATACGAAGTATTCCCTCTGTCCCGGTCTTTTGTTATCATTTTCCATTTTGAGGTGCCTCAGTCTATTTTAATAATGAACTTGAAGAGTAATTTGATCATTTAAACTCAATTTATTATACTTGTCATTTAGTAATTGACCCCCCTTCTATTTCCTTGATCTTTGTGTCAAAAGCAAATGACAACAATTAACCGAGATAGAGAGACTCATTTTTATTCCGACGTTAAGATTAGACTCGACAATGGCTATTGATGTGTACCTAAATTAATAGGTCGTCGGTGGTCTTGACGAGAGAAATCCCGTTTATTAGGGTAAACGCATATGTGACTAGTCACATTATCTAGAATTTGACATAATTTCCATTGTAATCTCTTGAAATTAAGGTTATCCAAGGAACACACAGCATATATGACTAGTCCTATTGGGCTGTTTTATCCTTGTAAATAAATGCCAAAAACTTGTGAAGACTATACATAATATTGAGTAGGATTTACTCCTTTTTGTCTCAATTAATAGTTTATATTCTATCCGTTCCGGTTATTTGCTGTCCTTTGGTTTTGACACAAATAACAAGGAAAAGGAGTGCGGCACATACTAAATGACAAATGGAACAAATTGAGTGTGAATGGTCAAATTGTTCATCAAGTTCATTCTTAAAATAGAAAAGACAACAATTGACTGAGACCCCCCAAAATGAAAAAAGAACAACAAATGACCGGGATAGAAGGAGTAAGTACTTGTTTTATTCCCCTCTCACAAAATAAATTAATTGAAAGCTAGAGTAAGACCCTGTTCTTTTGGAGTGAATTTATTTAAACAGAACTGAACTTAATGGAGCTGAACTGAACTGAACTTAATGGACCTGAAGTGAACTAAACTGAACTGATAATAATAATAATAATAATAATAATAATAATAATAATAATAATAATAATAATAATAATAATAATAACAACAACAACAACAACAACAACAACAACAACAACAACAACAACAATAACAACAACAACAACAACAACAACGATAAAATAGATTTATTAATACAAACGATAACATTAATAATAATAATAATAATAATAATAAATATAATTAATAATAATAATAATAATAATAATAATAATAATAATAATAATAATAATAATAATAATAATAATAATAATAATAATAATAATAATAAGTATAAGTATAAGTATAAGTATAAGTATAAGTATAAGTATAAGTATAATAATAAGTATAATAAATATTTTAATTTAAAATTAAATATAATAATAAGAATAAGAGAAAGAGAAAGAAGAATAAGAACAAATATATTATAAATAATATGAATAAAATAATAGTTATAATAATAATAATAATAATAATAATAATAAATATTAATACTACTAATATTACTATTAATCATAATAATATAATAATAAATAAATATATTAAATATAAATATAATTGTAATAATAAGTATAATAATATAATAACTATATACTAATATTTTGGTAACTATAATATTAATAATAAAAATAAAAATAAGAGTAATAATTTATAATGTTGAACTGAACTGAAATGAACTGATCTGAACTAAACTGAATTGAACTAAATGGAGCTGAACTGAACTGAACTTAATTAAGAGAGCTGAACTGAACATATTAGAACTGAAATTAAGTCCAAAAGAACAGGGCCTAAATTAGATTTTACTCCCTTTTGAAATTAATTTTTTTTACAATTACTCCCTTTTGAAATGTTTTGTTAAAATTACTCCCGTAAGTTGCATTTTTTTTTTTTTTGCTAAAATTGCTTTCAAACTTCACTTTAAGTGACTTATTTCGTCTGTTTTTCAACTTATTTCGTTTGTGACTTAGGCAATCTATATTTTGAAAGTTATCACTAGGTAAACAAATATAGGGGGAGTTCAAAAGAGAGGAAATAAGTCAACTTAAATTGGAGTTTTGAAACAATTTTAGGAAAAAATGCAATTTAAGGGAGTCATTTTAGCAAAAAATGTAACTTAGGAGAGTAATTTTCAAAACAAATTTCAAAGGAAGTAATTTTAAAAAAGTTGATTTTAAAAGGGAATAAAATCTAATTTTATTCAATTGAACAGATGATCCTTACTGGGAAGATAGGGAGTATGAGTTAGGACTTTAAGGGTATGAAATATTCTCTTTGATGTACCACGCTACCTATCTAATTTTATTCAAGCGATAATTAATGATTGTTGAGCTTGATCTTATTCTATAATTTGCAATTTTATTTTTGTGCATGAGATTTTATTAACTTTACTTTTTTTTTATACGAATTAACTTTACTTATAGGTCACTTGTTACATGCTTACTTAGATCACAGTTTGATAATATAACAAATTTCATCCCTGGACATAACATTCGTTATTGTAACTTACAGCCGTTGTAATTTGTAAGGAAGACTACCGGAACGAAAATTAGATTTAGACCATTTAGTTATAATGACGCCAAATTAAGTGGAAATTTTTCTTTGGAATAAATTGCAGTAGTTAGGCAGTTTTGACTTATATATAATTTTGTTTTGAATAGAAAGAAATTATGCAGCAGATTGATCTAGAAAGCTAAATCTTCATGTTCCATCAACCAGTATTCGATCACAATATCTTATCACTAAAGAAAAATATTTAGTCTCGTCCATTTTGACATTTTCCATTCCCGAGTCTTGACCAATATTAATAAGTATTATGTGACCAATATCTTACTCCTCTATTTTTTTTTATATTTTTTCTCACATTTTTAGTCACACACTTCTCTCTTCAATATCTCTCAAATTATATGCTTAAATATAGTGATATGTATATTCATATGAAAGAGTTTTTCATAAGTAATCTAATGGTATAATTTTTATAATTTTTTACCAAATATTTTGTTGTAAATATTAAAGTCAAAGGTTACTTTAAAAAAGAAAAACGTCATATATTAAAAAGTGGAAGGAGTATCATTAAAGAAAAATATTTAGTCTCGTCCATTTTCCATCGCCGAGTCTTGACCAAATTAATAAGTATTGAGTGACCGATTTACTGAATTTCATAGAACTTTCACAAAATAAATTTCGGTGACAAATTAATGCTCCGGGTTTTGAAAAAAGAAAACCTTTCAAATATTTTGGTAGTACCCCAATTACATATATAGTATGAGTATTTTTTTTCTCTATTGTGTTTTAGTTATTTTAAAAGTAAGTTTTCTGTGAAATGGTTGAATGATAAAACATCGTGAAATTATATGCCAAAGACCTTGATATTCTTATCACAGAAAAGTAGTGGTTGACGGAAGGGCTTTTTTATTTCGGGGGTCATGTGAGTGTATTCATTACCGCACAAACAAAAACAACTTGCAAAATAACAACATAATAGGAATGGTAACATTCTATCTTACACTCCTATAGTACTATCCTATTAAGCCAAATTGGCCAAATGACTATACTAGTAAAAAAAGTAAGGGTTCTTGTTAAATGGGTAAAAAAAGTTTGATTTGTGATAAATTGGTAAAAGAAGGTAAGAGTTCGCGCCAGATTGATAAAAAACCTACTCCGTATACTAAGTGATGTTTGGACCAAATATCGACATTATTGCATCTTATGAAAGAATCATGAAACAAATTTCTAAGAACCCATCCCAACCAAATCTGAATTTTGTTATCTACCAGATATCGTAGGTATATTCTAGCTGTTTCAAACAACTCTTTACCAATTAACTTAGATTGATCCCCACTAAATCATTTGTACCCATTTATGATGGAGTAATATGTTTTTATCTAGTCCAAATACTTGTGTAAAACAATTTTATATAAGAATTTTTGTAATTTTAACTTGTTTATTAGAACATTAAAAGTAGTGTATGATGACTTTTGTTGTGTATCTAGAAATGACTCCTAAAATTTAAGGTGTCATGATCCATGAAAGTCTTAAGAAAAATTACCACAAATATTACTATACCTCTAATTGTATAATGAGCATTGTACAACCATTATATATTTATTCGAGCTTATGTGTAATTTTTCTGAATTTTTTATAATTTTTTTTTATGGTTAAGTGTGTGAGTTCAGAAACTTTCCGACATAAATTAGATTCTTTAAAACAAGACCCAAATATTTGTGTATAGAGCTCGGATTCTAAACCATAAAATTGGTGATAAAATAACTTGTTATTTTACTTCTACGAAATACATAGTATGGAGTACTATTTTGAGACGGTAGGTTAACTTTATTTAACAAAATTACGAAATCGTCACCAATTTAGATTTTATGTTAACAGTAATATTTTTCTAGAATTGTGAGATGTGCATCATTGATTCATTCATTCAGTAGTGATTTAATCAATTCAGTAGTACAAACACTTAATCACATTTAGGCCAAAATCACAAAGAAGACAAAAAAGTCACAAGCAATTCAATTAAGCATATACTTAAATTTAACAGAAGTATCTTTGATCTTTCAAACCTTATTGCCTATATAAACCAAACGATCTTCACCCCTAAATCATCCAAAACAACACTTAGCTTTTAAAAATTCTAGTAACATTTTCCATTTGTTTCAAAATGACCAACTTGAAATGCCTCCCAATTTTCTACACCCTACTAGTCCTCATACTCTCTACTACCACTAATGCAGCTACCTTTACTGTTAAAAACAATTGCCCTTACACTGTCTGGGCCGCAGCGGTCCCAGGCGGTGGCCAACAGATGAACTCTGGTGACACATGGACCGTCACAGCCAATCCAGGCCAGACAAGTGCCCGTATTTGGGCCCGGACAGGTTGTACCTCAACAGGGAGTAATGGTCTCCAGGTGTCTGGGCCTGAGACGTGGTGGGGTCCTACGATTAGCACCGCATATGGTACACCCCCTAACACTTTAGCTGAGTACTCCCTTAACCAATTCAACAACCTTGATTTCTTTGACATCTCGTTGGTTGACGGGTTCAACGTCCCAATGACATTTGTTCCCGTCTCTAACGGATGCACCAGTGGTCCCACATGTACCGCTGACGTTAACGGCCAATGCCCTAGTCAGCTTAAGACTAATGGAGGTTGTAACAACCCATGCACGGTGTTTAAGACGGACGAGTATTGTTGTAATTCCGGTAGCTGCCAGCCCACCGATTATTCCAAGTATTTTAAGGGTTTGTGCCCTACTGCTTATAGTTACCCTAAGGATGATCCTACAAGTACTTTTACTTGTCCTAGTGGTACTAATTATGCTGTTACATTTTGCCCTTGATTTGTATAGTTCAAGGGAACGTACTTACAAGGTTATATATTTCTCTTATAGGAGAATGTTGAAATAATATAATTATAAATGTTAGTGCTATGGCATTCAATGAGTCATTGAATTGCATATAGCCGATATATGAGTATCACAATAATAAATTGATAAATGGAGTATGTATGTTGCTGATACGAGTATTATATACTCGCTATTAATTGATAAATTGTTGGTTGATGACTTTTTCTATTTTTAATCAAGTAAAAGGCTCGCTATTATTTGGTTTAAAATCGCGATGAATGTAATTAATAAAGCAAAAATAATGAAGATGTATTTTTATTTGTCCGGCAATGTTAACATAAAAGTAAGATCGCTAATATTAGATCACTCAAACGGCAAAAGCACATACGATCAAATATTAGAATGGATCAAATTTATTTCAACTCCATCCCAATTCGGCAATTCCCTTAACCAAATGCCCCTTAAAACTTTTTTTTTTTTTGTAAAGAGCGAACATAAATAGATTAAATAAACGAGTTCAAGTATATCATGGTGGTGGGGTGGGGAGAAGAGGCGCACATACCGAAATGTAGTCAATGTTACATAAGTCTAATACAAAAGGTGGGGCAATGGGGGCAAATTCCCATACAAAACAACCATTACAAGCACTAATGTCTTTACTTGAAGTCCTAGCAATTGCATCCGCCATTTTATTAGCCGACCTTCTCAAATACAAGCTTCAAACGAGGTGAGACTTTTAATTGCTCATACCCTCAAGAATTTTGTTGGTATAAGGACTGCAAGGGGATCCCTTAATACTTTGATGTAATGCCATTTGAAAGTGTATAATCCCTTGAGTCGGGTTGTTATTATCATACCATATATATAAGAAGATTACAATTCAAACATAACTAGCTACATTCTAGGCTAAGTACATGATTACAATGTGAGCTAAATATTCTAAGGAATATACATACATACTAGGAAGATACATAATATTGACAAGATATTGACTAATACACCCCCGCAGTTATAGCGGGAACGGAGCGGACGAAAGACTGGATCGAAAACGAGTAAACAGGTGATTGGGAAGACCTTTGGTAAATATATCCGCGTATTGGTATTCGGCAAGAACGTGAAGGACTTTGAACATACAAATATGGACTTTTTCACGAACAAAATGAATGTCAATCTCGATATTCTTAGTTCGCTGATGTTGAACGGGATTGCCGGAAAGATAAACGGCGGAAATATTGTCACAATAGACAAGGCTGGCATGTGAGATTGGAACATGGAGTTCTAAAAGTAAGTTGCGTAGCCAGCTCGTCTCGGCAACAACATTAGCAACACTCCTATATTCGGCTTGCGCTCTAGACTTAGATATAGTGGGTTGGCGCTTAGAGGACCAAGACACTAAATTATTACCAAGAAATATACAATAGTCGGAAGTCGATCGTCGTGAGTCAGGACAACCCGCCCAATCAGCATCGGAATAGGCTGTAATATTATGAGAGGCGGATTTTGAGATGGTTAATCCATGATCAAGGGTTCCTTTTATATATCGTAAAATTCACTTTAGGAACTAGAAATGTGGCTCACGTGGGGCGTGCATAAACAAACATACCCGTTAAAAGGCATAAGTAATTTCGGGCCTCGTAATTGTAGGATATTGAAGCGCACCTGCGAGGCTGCGATATAGAGACAGGACTGCAATAAGAGGGCCAGCCGTGGAGGACAGCTTTGCACCGGGTTCATTAGGGGTACAAACGGGATTACAGGAACCCATGGAAGCACGTCTGTGTATGTCACGAACATATTGTGTTTGTGAGAAAGGAAGAGGCCCGTGGTGTTGCGATGTACCCGTATCCCGAGAAAGTGATTGAGCTTCCCAAGATCGGACATGACAAATTTATCAGAGAGGGCATGTATGAGCTGTCGAAGAAGAGAGGCACTTGACGTGGTTAAGATTAATGATATCATCGACATATAATAATAAGTAATCCATGTGAGCACCATCGCGATAAATAAATAAAGACTGATCACAAACGCTACTTCGGAAACCCCGAGACTGAATAAATGTCGCAAATCGATGATACCAAGCTTGCGAAGCTTGCTTTAGACCATATAAAGACTTACGAAGGCGACAAACATGGTGAGGAGCAGAGGGGTTAACAAAACCTGGCGGTTAATGTATATACATTGTTTCAACAAGATCGTCATGTAAGAAAGCATTTTTGACATCCAATTGGTGAATTGGCCAAGAACGGGAAGTAGCGAGACTGAGCATAGTGCGTATCTTAGTGGGTTTAACCACCAGACTGAATGTTTCATCGCAGTCAATTCCTACCTGCTGACATTTTCCATTGATCATAAGGCGAGCCTTGTAGCGCTGCAAAAATCCCGTTAGACTTAAATTTATGACGAAACAACCAAAGGCACCGAATAATAGGAGCATTGTGAGGACGCGGTACCAATTCCCATGTGTTATTATCAATCAAAGTACAATGCTCATCGGTCATGGCGACATGCCAATTTGAGTCCTGGAGGGCGAGTTTAGGTGATTTAGGAAGTGGGGAGATGGCGGGTTTGGTCGTGGCAGTTAGTGAGCTGGGAACACGGGGTTTGAAGATCCCGTGCATTTACTCGGGTATGCATCGATCGTGTGCTCCCGAGTTGGTGGAGGTGGTGAAGATCCCCTACCATTGTAGCCACCCTTATTTCCTCGCTTGCTACTATTATTGCGTTTAGTGGTGCGAGAAGACGGAGGGGAATCATCCCAGGCGCGGGATTCGGTGGAGGGAGAAGACGGACGAACTAGGGCTGTGGCTTCCTCACGGCTTGATTGACGGTGGTTTTCAAGTTCAATCATGCTTCGGACTGTCTCGAAATTGGGCAGCGTTTGATTGATGTACGCGGCTACCGTATCATACTCTTTGGGCAGTCCAAGAACCAGTTGAAGAACCAATCGTTGATCAATAATAGCAGCTCCGATATCTTTCAATAGTTGGCCTGACAACTCGCGGAGGCGTTGGCAGTAGGCATCGAAAGACGGGAATTTTCCGAGTTTGAGATTGTGAAATTCACTCCCAAGACTGGCAGCACAAGCACCCTTGTTATTGAGGAATATGTTTTTGACGCGATTCCAGGCCTTTTATGCGGTGAACTCGAGTTAAAGAACATGAGGCAACAAGTCATCCGACATGGTACCATAGATCCATTTTAGGACGTGGGCATCGATCTCATACCACGCATCATACAACGGGTCAATCATGGCAGGGGCGGGCGTGCCATTATTATTGTGCAAGACCTTGTATCCTCAAGCATGGAGCGTGAAAAGGTTCACCCATGAAACGTAGGATACCTAGCACCGTCTAACATGCGGACTTTATGCTGAATATTTGTCACGGTGTAGAAGGGATGAAGAGATGGTTTGGGTGTCGATGTATCGTCGTCGACCATTGTAGCGTGAGGCTAGGACGAGACGAGGGAATGACGATTGTTTGCCGGGGCAAAGACGAGGGCACAGGAGGATCGTAGTCAACCTGATACCATGAAAGTGTATAGTCCCTTGAGTCGGGTTGTTATTATCATACCATGAGGTCGTTTGGTTGACACTTAGAAAATATAGGCATTGGAAAATCCCATGATTTTGAAAAACATGGGTTGTTTGGTTGTCATAAATTTTGGAAAATGTAGGAATTAGCACTTCCCAGGAACTTCCAATGCCTACAAGATGTGGGAAGTTGCTTACCTACTCCCCCCTTGGTCATTGGAAGTTTCTGTGGAATTTAATTCCTACATGAGCACCCAAACACTTTTCCGAAATTCACCTAAATTGGATGAGGGAACTTAATTCCATGAATTGTATTTTTCTAGGAAAATTATGTTCCTTTATCAACCAAACAACCTCCATATATATAAGAAGATTACAACTATAACTTGGTACATTCTAGGCTAAGTACATGATTACAATGTGAACTAAATATTCTAAGAAATATACATAATATACTAGGAAGATACATAATATTGACAGGATATTGACTAATAGTATTGTTAGTGACCTTGTTGATGATGTGAAGCTAATAGTAATATATTCTTGTTAATAAGAAAAATTAAATGAGCAAAAGGAATTGACTAAACGTGATTCCACTTTTTTTTAATGTTACGAAATTTTCCGTACGAACTTTCTAATATATATACGTGGGGAATAGGGTAATATATGTAAAAATATAGACGCACTGATGATTTTACTGCTGTTGGGCCCTAAATTATCCCGCCTGACCGATATAGGCCAGGCAATGACAAGACAACTTCCAGGCAAAAGACATCTGAAACCAGGCATTGATTCAACACGGATAGGCACCAAGTAGGAGTTGATGAAAGACAAAGCGAAAGATAACCAAAAATAAAAAGGAAAAGCACCAGGCCACCGCAGCGACACAAATAGGTCATTGATATATGTTCCCTACAAAAAAGGAAGACCAATTCCAGAAAGCTATGATATAGGAAGCAGTCAAAACAACGGCTAATAAAGAGGCAACCACCTCCGATTAAATAGGGCACATTCCCTATTTACCAGGAAACCCTAAACGGCATAAGAAGGAGGGAGAGATCAGCTATAAATAGAAAAGAAGAGAAGATTAGAAGGGACATCAGATATACCCTCACTTTTACTTATATTTTTGTATTCTTAAGCTATATATTCGCATCACGCCCGATATAACAATACTCACAAGCTATCTAAAATCATAGTAACAATCACTCCCGGCTTGGTGCCCGTGGTTTTTTCCCTTATTCCCAGGGTTTTTCCACGTACAAAAACCTTTGTGTCATCGTTTATTAGTTCATTTTGCACTTAATTATACCAATCAGGCAAGTTGTTTGAGTTAGATCACCCTACATATAAATCCTCGGCAGGACAATCTAGATCGGTAAAAAGCCCACAAAACAATTGGCGTCCACCGTGGGGCATCTAACTCAAAAATAATCAAAGCCCACAACCAAATACCACAAAAAACTAAGAAAAGATGGCAGGAGATAGCGTTGAGCAACAATTAGTCTTTGCCAAACAACAGATTGTTGGAGATGGAACAACCGAAACAAAAATGATCCAAGTCAAGCGAAGTGGCAAAATTGAAAGAATCGAATCCACCTAAAAATACAAACTGGGAGAAAAAGCTTCAGGATCAAAGTTGAAAGTCCATCCTGGCACACCATTCTCCTCAATCATAAGGAACATTGATTTCTCCAATATTGGTACTCCTACTCCATCAAAGTCCAAAGCGGAGAAGGAACGGACTCAGAGAACTCCAAAATGAAGAGACCTCATCGAGATCGACTAACACGGCCATTATGATGGCTATGCTCCAAGAAATCCAAAAACTTCACGAGAGATTTGAAAAGATTCCAGGAGTTCCTACCCCAATTGAAGAAGTAAATCCAGAGAGCTATCTTTGATTCACCCTTTGTGGATGAAATAGCAAAAATAGACCTTGCAAAGAAATTTGTGATTCCCTCAATGAGAATCTATGATGGAACCACAGATCCACAAAACCATGTTGCCTATTACAAGCAAAGGATGCTTTGGCAAAGATCAATTCCCGATGAACTACGTCAAGTCCGCATGTGTAAGGGATTTGGAACAACTCGAACGGACCCGCCCGCAATGGTACATAAACCTGCCAAATGGAAGCATCAAGTCCTTTGTGACCTGGTCAACTCTTTCAATCATCGGTTTGCCGCGCAGGGGAACTAGAAAAGAGATCCGGTGACTCCGTACAGGGTTAAACAAAAGCCTGGAGAATCCATCAGATCCTACATGACAAGATTCAATAAAGAAAAGGTTTCAATCCCCAGATGTGATGTTGGAACAGCCGTTGAAGCTTTTAGGTAAGGGCTACCCCCGGACAAAGGACTTCTACGATGCAATGACCATGAAGTCCTGTCATACCTTTGAAGATGTCCAAGCATTAGCCATAGGCTATATCAGTGGAAGAAGACAAAGGCTACAAGGCGATAATGCGACAATAACTCGGGATATGACAAAACCAACGAGAAAAAGCTCTAACCACAGAGGAAGCGTTCCGTGCCATCTCCCTACACGAGACCCGACAGATCGTGTCAACTATACACATGAACAACGAGGTAACTCCTATAATTATCCTCCTGTCCAGGAATATAACTTCTCTGTTGACATTGCAGGACTGATCAAGAGACTTGACCATATGGGAGACATTGTCAAGTGGCCAAAGAAGTCAGACAACCCCAACTCAAGGAAGGACACTACCAGGTGGTGCGAATTTCACATGGACATAGGACACACAATGAGAAGAATGCCTGGGATTACGAAGACAAGTGGCTTACCTGCTAAAGAAAGGATACCTGAAAGACTTGATGCCAACAAAGAACATGGAAGATGATGGAACAAGAAAAAAAAAAAACACGAAAGGCAACAACGGGACTTACCCCCTGCACCACCCATTTATGAAGTCAAATTCATCAATGGAGGATCGAAAATTTGTGGCATGACCAAATTTCACCAAAGAAAATTGCCATGGAGTCAAAAATGAAATCTCCTTTTAAACCTATCAATTTACCTCAAATTACTTTTGACAACACCGATATGCAGGGCATTCCGGACCTCCACCATGACGACTGTGATCACCATGCAAATAGGACCGCACGTGTCATGAGAATCCTGGTAGATGGAGGCGATTCAAGAAACCCGATCATGCTTGATGTCCTTAAAGCAATGAAGATTGATGAAAGCCAAATCATAAATAAGTCTAATGTCCTAGTGGGATTCAGTGGAGAAACAAGAAACACACTGGGAGAGCTACACCTGCCCACATACGTGAAAGGAGTATCTTCATACGAAAGATTCGAGTCCTGGACGCTGTCATCCTACAATGCCATATTGGGAAGACCATGGATCCACAACGTAAGGGCCATACCCTCCATCTATCACCAATGCATCAAAATACCAACGAGAATGGGAGTAGCAACCATAAAAGGTGAACATAAATCGCCCAGAATGCTATACTTGAGTCACTAAAGCCTTCCAAGGCGGTAAGTCCCTCGCCTAGCAATTACGAACCACTGTCAGACAACTCATGTGGCGAAAACCAAAATGGAAACGATCAAGTAATTTTAGACCCGAGTACCCGACAGGCACGTCTTCGGTAGGATCGATGTCCCCGATAATATCGAGGCGGAAATTAGTAAATTTTCTTAAAGGTAAATCTTCATGTTTTGCCTGGTCACATTTTGATATGACCGGAATAGATGCCAATATTATTACACATAAACTAAATATAGATGAGTCTTATAAGCCTATCCAAATAAAAAGAAGAAAGTTTGCACAACAAAGACATGCTATCATTAATGAAGAAGTAGACAAACTATTGGACATGGGGATGATAAGAGAAGTCATGTACCCTAACTGGCTAGCCAACGTAGTGGTGGTACAAAAGAAGAATGGCAAGTGGAGAGTTTGTGTAGATTACACAGACCTCAATAAAGCCTCGCCCAAAGACCCATTTCCGCTCCCACACATAGACGCAATGGTGGATGCTACAGCAGGGCATGAACTTCTGACATTCATGGATGCCTCAAGTGGATTCAATCAAATCAAGATGCACCCATCTGATCAGGAACATACTGCATTTATCACGGAAAGGGGCATATACTGCTACACAGCAATGCCCTTTGGCCTGAAAAATGCGGGGGGCAACATACCAACGCCTGGTCAATACAATGTTTAAGGACCAAATAGGAGACACCATGGAAGTCTATATTGATGACATGGTAGTTAAATCAAAGAAAGTCAAGATCATGTCGGGACTTGGAGACAACCTTTAAGATCTGGAAGAATTCAATATGAAACTTAACCCATCCAAATGCCATTTTGGAGTATCTTCAAGAAAATTCCTAGGTTACATGGTGACCAAAAGAGGAATAGAAGTCACCCAGAACAAATAAGAGCCATACTAGAACCGAATCCCCAAGTCGGTCAAAGATATTCAAAAACTGACAAGACGAGTTGCAGCCCTGAATAGATTCATTTCCAGATCATCGCAAGGGTGCAAGGCATTCTATGACCTACTCGGAAGAACAAAGCATTCAAATGGTTGCCGAACACGAGTCGCCTTCCAGAGCTCAAAACATACCCGACTACACCTCCGCTACTTGCCAAACCGACAAAGGAGAATCCCCGACGGTCTACCTATCTCATCACGAAACAACAGTAAGTGGAGTCCCGACCAAAGAAATTGATGGCCAACAAAAGATCCGATTTACTATGTAAGTAAAAGTCTCCTAGACGCAAAACCGGTATGGCCTACTTGAAAAATATGTACTTGCTTTAGTAATGTCCTGCACTAAACTTCGACCTTATTTTGAAAGTCACCCAATCATTGTAAGAACCAACCCGCCTATCAAATCGTCCGAGAAAGCCCGAGTTGTCGAGCGAGAATGGCAAAATGGTCAAGACAAATCAAGACCTATGACATAACCTTTGAACCCAGGACGACAATTAAATCTCAGCACTAGCGGACTTCGTGGGCGAATTCAATCCTACCCTAGAACCAGACCTCATAAAAGAGGTCAATCTTCTTGACACCCAAAAGACAGACCAAGAATGGACTCTCCATGTAGATGGGGCAACAAATATGAAAGGCAATCGGCCTAGGACTAGTCCTAAAGTCACCACAGGGAGACCTAATTGCACAGGCTATTAATTGTGAATTCAAAGCCACGAATAATGAGGTCAATATGAAGCCCGATTCTTTGGATTAAAGGTATGTATAGAACTCGGTGTAGCAAATCTCAAGGTAAAAACAGACTCTCTCTTAATTTCCAATCAAATCAAAGGAGTATATGCTGCAAAAGATTCAAAGATGATACTCTCTTCGGAATATGTCAAAAACCTTTGCAAAAAATTCAAAACCTTTGACATTGACCAAATACCAAGAGACTTAAATACCCAGGCAGATGCCCTAACCAGCCTGGGATCAAACTTCAGCCCTGCTGTGTTTGACAAAATACCCATCGTCCACCTGTTGGAACCAACCATAGAAAGGCTTGAACAAATTTGCCCTATCCAGGAAGATACAACATCCTGGACTAAACTTTACTATGATTGGTTCCTACAGGGGATACTCCCTACAAATAAAAACGAAGCAAGGGCCCTGAAAATCAAAGCATCCACTTATACCATTATAAATAACACCTTGTTTAAAAAGTCTCAGGCTGGACCTTACTTACGTTGCCTGGAACCAAATGAAGCCAGCCAGGTCATAGAAGATATACATGATGGATACTGCGGAAATCATAAAGGTGGAAGAAGCCTGGCAAGCAAAATTCTCGGAGACAGGCTACTTCACAACCCCGAGAGCTGACTGCATAGCATATAGCTCAAAATGTGAAGCCTGTCAAATCCATTCCCCTTATATCCATCAACCATCAGAGCTACTACATTCCATCTCAGCCCCCTGGCTATTCATGAAATGGGGCATGGACATAGTAGGCAAGCTACCTCAGGCGCCTGGACAAAAAGTCTTCATGCTAGCAATGACTGACTACTTTTCCAAATGGATAGAGGCAGACTCTTACAGGCAAGTCAAAGAAAAGGATGTCATATCATTTATCAAAAGGAATATCATATGCAGATATGGAATACCTTCAGAAATAGTCTGTGACAATGGTACACAATTTGTGGGAAAAAGAACAAAGAAACTTCGTGCACAATGGAATATCAACCTAGTCACATCTACACCAGGCTACCCTAAAGCCAACGGCCAAGCGAGAATCAAGTAACAAAGTAGTAATCACTGCAAGAAAAAGTCCGAAAAGAAGAAAAAAGAAGATGGGCGAAGAGCTCCCCTAGTCCTATGGGCCGACAAGACCACACCCAAAATAGCCACAAAGCCGGACACCATATTCCCTGGTCTATGGTCACAAGAAGAAATACCAGCAGAAATTCATGTGCCAACTACCGAAACAACACAATAGAAGAGAACAGGCCCCTATTACAGGATAACCTACTCTTAACAGAAGAACTAAGGGACGCAGCCAAAGTCAGGATAGCCGTCTACCAACAGGCAGTAGCCAGAAGTTACAACAAAAATGTCAACATCAGAGTATTCAAAGAAGGAGACCTGGTACTAAGGAAAGTTTTCCCCAACACCAGAGAAAAGAACGCAGGCAAACTAGCCCCTACATGGGAAGACCCGTACTTAATTGATTCAATAGTGGGACAAGGAGCTTACAGGCTACAAACTTTGGAAGGAGAAATGATCCCCAGATCTTGGAACATTTCCCACTTAAAATTATTTCATATCTGAGAAGCAGGTAAAACTACCTATCCTATATAAATGTCAATAGAACTTCCTGCTATGTGCTAAGTTGCTTGCATGTTATTCTTAGCTTCACATAAAACTTTATTTTAAATCCTGAAAACTTGTTTTACGCCTTCTTTTCACTTATTATATGTTACACTTTAGGCTTAAACAAATGTTCAGGATTGAGGGCCACTCCACCCCACCTGAACAGCATTTCTAAAAATGCTCTAATTTGGCACCTGCCTGCCTGACCCAAAAATTAAACTGAGCTCAGTTCATAAAAAGATAAGTACAAAGGTGGAATAGACCATAGTACTTGTCAAAGAAGCCCTCTCGACAGCCGAGGGCCATAAGCCCTCCCGACCCAAGCAACCACCCTCATTCTCAAAAGCCCTCCCGACAGTGAGATAGAGCCACCATTCCCCATAAACACGGGAATGAGGGCCATAAGCCCTCCCGACAGGGCATTACTCTAACAAAAAAATCACATGAATGTACAGTACAAATTCCGATCAAACACAAAGAAGAAAATCAAGAGAAGAAAGGATATATATATTAAAACCTACCCAGAATATACCCTTCCCGGCAACAAATCGTTTATCCAGAAAAGCCAACAAAAACCAAAACAAATCCTAAATTATTTGTTCAGGGAACATCCCCCTGAATAGGCCAAAACAACACAAAATTCCACAAATGAAAAAAATCAAACTAGCCCGCCTTGGACACGATGGCGAGCCAATCCCTCATCAATGACCTCCTCTTCTTCATCTCCCTCCCCTTGAAATCACTATTTTTCCCTTTGGATGGAGGAGAGTCCACTTCCTCGTCGGCATGCAACTTACAAAGCTCGGGATAAGTGGCATTGAGATCGGCCAACTCCCGATCGATTCCAAAAAGGCGACTTGAAGAGCTCTTTCATAGCATCCACACGGCCCTTGCCAAAGAAATACGGTCAAACATCTTTATACCTAGCTTGGACCTCATCCCTCTCTACTGACCAATTCTTCATTTACTTTTAATCGCTCTGCATAGCCTCGCTTTTCGACCTTCAACTCTTCCCCGAGCAATATCAAACTTAGCCTGAAGAGCTTTCGAGCATCCCGAGCGATTTCGACTTAGAAGACTCCACCAAAGAACCGAGCCTTCCCCGCCTCATTATCCTCCTTCAAAGAATGATTCTCACCTTGGACACCTCCAACTCGGCTTTAAACTTGTCAAAGATCTTTTTTCAAGATTTGTACCTCCCAATCCAAGGCATTTTTAGACCATGGACTGATTCCGGTTGACAGCGCTCCTCGGACATCATTAACATTCTAAAACAAAAGAAAAAATGCCTATCTAAGCCACAAAAAAGAAAACACACACAAAAACCCACAATAAACAAAGACAGAGAATATATACCTCCTGAAGCATGGTAATCGGGTTGGCAAAGATAGTCCCCGGAACGATACATAGCAGCCAAAGCACGGCGAAGCTTCCTCCGCACGGTACTTGAAATAGGGATCATCAACCACAAAAGCCCGAGCCACGAATTTGATCCTTGGCAACCGGACCTCATCCATACGAGCCCTGACCTCATGAACTCCTCTAGACTCATCCACTCTCTTCCTCTTCTCGGGACGGTCACTATCATCCACAATATTTTCAGAGACGCCAACCGAACCTCCCGCACAGTTCCCGAACTTGAACAAAGACTCACACTTCCCGTTGCCTCACAAGCTCTTTGACTTCTCCCCCGTAACTGGGAGACCCCCGCCTTCACCAAAGACAGACCAAAACTAGCAATTCTGCGAAGCCCTGGTAGCCGCACGACGAGTTTCTAAATCAAAGAATATAAGCATGAATCCAATACGAAACGAGAATGACAAAAATAAGCAAAAGAACTTACTCCCCGACGAAGATGCCCCCCGGAACCTTAGTGCTCTTTACAGGCTTATACGTACTCAACTTAGCCTTCTTAAAACGAGGCATAGAAGCTTGCCCCGCATGGCAAGCCAAGCCCTCTCTTCTTCAGTGCAACGCCATAAACGCCGTTATCCGGTCACCGACCCCTCGGCATCGGGATCATTCACCCAATCATTTACTAAAAGAAAGCACGGGCAAAGTAAGTAAACTCTCCAAAACATATTATTACCAAACCAAAAAATGCGGAAAGAAAGTTACCTCCTTCAACAATTTGGGTAATTCGGATAGTCCAGGTCGGGGGCAATTGAATCAGCCTTGATAAACATATAAGTTTGAACCCATCCTTTATCATCCCCCAATCAAAGTTGGTAATCGGGTGAGCCATCTTTGACTGACTCGAAAATTGAACCTCCCGAAGAGAATGACTCTTCAGGTGATAGACATTCTTGAAATCATCCAGGGTAATAACCAATTTATGCTTAGAACATAAATGCTCAATAGAATGGACAATTTTCCAAACCATTGGCATGAGTTGAAACGGAGGAACCCTAATAGCCCTAACCACCTCGGTCATAAAAGGAGAAAGGGAAAGCCGACCGCCACCCCGAACGCCCACTCAAAAATACAGAACCAACCCGGCTACTCCAATTAGCCCCGACAGACTGTTCTCGGGAATCCAAACCTCGGCTCCATGAGGAATAAGGCCCCCGCCCTTTATATAATGCTCAAAAGTAGGTTTCAGGTTGATTGGCTTCTTGAAAAGAAGCCGCCAAAGCCTTATTAGGAGAATATTCAACCCCCTTATAAGACATGGACAGAACCTCCGGAGGAGCAACAACCTCCACCACATCATCCTCGGGGGATGATATCGGGGACCCCTCAAGCTCGGCGAAAACCATTTCAACTTCAACAGAACTTTTTCACCTCGGCGAGCTTTTGAAGTGTTTGTCCTTCTCCCTGCCACCAGCCATATCTTATTTTTTTTCGGAAAGATGAATTTTTCAAAGAGAGAATTTTTTAGAAAGGGAAAGAAGAAATTTGGGGATTGAAATGTGGAAGCAATCACGGCAAAGGAAGGATATTTATAACCGCAAATCCTAAACGGCTAGAAAAGCAAGTGGTAGAGACTAATCATGACTCTCCTAGGGTTTTGTGAACCTACCCTATTAATGACAAATAACCGTTACAAGAAGTTGAATCAAACACCAATTCTAAATCCGATAAAAAGACCTGCACAAATCACTTGCACGGCCCAAATTTTTATCTCCTTATTCTGGCGGACCCAATAATGGAATAAGCGAGATAAGGGGCAATTGTTGGGCCCTAAATTATCCCCGCCCGACTGATATAGGCCAGGCAACAGCCAAGGACAACTTCCAGGCAAAAGACATCTGAAACCAGGCATTGATTCAACACGGATAGGCACCAAGCAGAGTTGATGAAAGACAAAGCGAAAGATAACCAAGACCTAAAAGGGAAAAGCACCAGGCCACCGCAGCGACAAATAGGTCATTGATATATGTTCCCTACAAAAAAGGAAGACCAATTCCAGAAAGCTATGATATAGGAAGCAGTCAAAACAACGGCTAATTAAGAGGCAACCACCTCCGGGTAAATAGGGCACATTCCCTATTTACCAAGAAACCCTAAACGGCATAAGAAGGAGGGAGAGATCAGCTATAAATAGAAAAGAAGAGAAGATTAGAAGGGACATCAGATATACCCTCACTTTTACTTATATTTTTGTATTCTTAAGCTATATATTCGCCATCACGCCCGATATAACAATACTCAAAGTTATCTAAAATCATAGTAACAATCACTCCTGGCTTGGTGCCCGTGGTTTTTTCCCTTATTCCCAGGGTTTTTCCACGTACAAAAATCTTTGTGTCATCGTTTATTAGTTCATTTTGCACTTAATTATACCAATCAGGCAAGTTGTTTGAGTTAGATCACCCTACATATAAATCCCGGCAGACAATCTAGATCAAGAAAAAGCCTCAAAAACAATCGCAAACTAATTATATGCACATATAAATTTGTTCAGACGTTTAGTCGTTGATCTTCTGATTCTTCCGCATTATTTACTGTTTTATAGTAAGATAACAATCAATATTATACTAGTTTTAACCTTGTGTAAATTGCACGGGATTACATAAACATTGTGATCATCAAAAGTTTTATACATTTAAGATTTATCAATTGAATATTTTGGTTATAAATATACTTTGAACTAAAAATTTTATCCATATAAATTTGAACAAAGTTGTTATATATAAATATAAATTCAACAAAATGTAATTATCAAATTGTCAATATAGTGACATAAGAAATTACGTACAAATTTTGTGCACTACGTTAATTATTCAACAAAATATGAATTATTTCTTTATAAGCAACAAAATCGTTTCGCGGATAATAGAAAGCTATATCCATTTAACACATACATTTGTGTTAATTTGTTAATCCGTTGTGTAAATCTAGGTAGCCTAACTAAACGCTCCGTACAAATTAACTTCATTGACCCAAAAGCTAAGTAGGGTTATCTAACTCTAAAGTAGGCTGATTATTATGCATGCTAGAATAATTACGCAATTGCTAAATCCCGCACGTTTATTTGCTAAATCCCACACATATTGCCCTAATTTTACAGAATTGCCCTTCGTCTTAGCAAAGAATTAAAAAAAACTTCTCTCTCTAAGCCTAACAAATCTGTTAATCGTTCGACAATTATTGATCGTAATTCACAAATATCAAACGTAATTTCGTTGTTTTATCAACATTCTTATTAAGAATCGTCTTTTATTCGATTTAGTTGACGTTTTTTTGATTAAAAAATGGGTTTTTTTTTAACAATTAGGGTTTGGGTTGGGTTGGGTTGGGTTGGGTTGTTGAGAGGGTGGTTGTAGCATCATCAGGCCAGAGAAAGGTGGTCACAGGAGGCGGCGTCTAGTGGTATGGTCAGCGCGCCGCATGTCGTAGAGTGCACCGATGGCTGCAAGTTGTAGGAGGGGATGGGAGCAGAGACGGGTGGTAGGCGCAAGGACGGTGGTGTGGAGAGATGGTCGGCGCGTGGATGGGGGGCGGAGACAGGTGGCGGGGACAGGTGGTCGGCTGTGCTGTAAGGGTGGTGAGGAAAAGGTTGTCGGGGTTGAATTGGTGGTATACTGTATGGTTTTTTTTTATTTCTTCCTTTTTTTTCAGTTTTTAATTAATTGATTTTTTGGGTTTTTTTTGTTTCTCTCTCTTGTTTTTGCTTGGTTGGGTTGAGAAATGAGGAGGGTATATTCGGAATAAGGGGGGAAAAGTGTGCGGGATTGAATAAAATGATGTGCGGGATTTAGCACGTCCCAATAATTATGCGAGGTTGATAAAAGTATGAATAAATAAACATAAACAAATGCAAGACAAAGAGATTTATATGTGGAAATTAAAAATCTTTGAATTGGAAAAAATTACGGACACCAAGTCAGGAGAAGATTTCACTATGTATGTAAATTAATTGCACAATTGTATGAATAATTTCGTATAATAATTGCTAAGTTATGGGTTGCTCGAGTGGGAGATCTTGTGTCCCTCATTCTATTTATAACCACCTCCTTCTTTCAAATGGATGTCACCCTTAGTAAGTGGGTGAACCTTGCACGTTTGAAGGCCACCTTCTTTGGAAATAGTTGACTCGTTCTTCTTGTTAACTATCACTTCTTCTCTCTATGCTAGGGCTTTTGGGTTCTTCTCCTCGTTCTTCAAATGATGTGGAGTTAACGCTCCATCAAAATATGAACCACTTTGAAAGTAGTCAATTAGCATGTGCTCAATTGGTTTCTTATCCAGGGCCTGACCAATATAGTGTTAGGAATATTTCCTAGTTTCATATTGTATAAATTTTGTTAATATTTCCGCTTTCCTTATTCTCGTAATTACCTTAGCTTTGCTTATTTGTTTAGGTAAATATGTTGATAGTTTTCTTTCCTTCCAAGCATTGTAATAGTATATAAGCTATGTTTGTAACCCTTGTAAATCATCAATACAATTAACCTTTTCCATTTAACACTTGCACCACGCTCTTGAAAGCGGTGGTCAATTAGCCTCTTTGTCAAATATGACGAAAGATGTAGTAGATTTAGCATCCTGCACTTTTAACTCGATACGATACCTAACAGAAAGAAGAGTCAGACAATTAGATAACAATGTTGATAGTGTCATTATTACATCTATTAAAAATCAGAGTATTGTCTGAAAAACTAATACCTTATTGTCTGAGTTTCACTTGACTTTTTGCAAGTGTCACACCAAAGGCCAGATGCCTTGTGACGTGGCTTACTGGTGCACCCAAAACATGATTGGTAATTCCAGGGGTTTTCTCTCGGGATACCTTTTACTTTAGCGGTGCAATAACATATGAGATCTTGGGTGTCTCAAAAAGGATAATAAAGGGCTTAGTAAACCAAAGGAGAAGAAAAAAAAGGACAGTTAATAACTTTATACCTTCTTGTACTCAATTTGTGCATACTCTAAGAGGCTTGATATATCTTTTGGATGATTTCATCTCTAACTGATTTGTGTTTGAACTCGCCATTCTTCTCACTATAAATTGTCTTTGAGTGTGTTCACTTCGAGGAAGTCCGTTTGAGGTATAGACTACTTGTTGACGAAGTTGCTAGACTATTGTATCCTGAAAATTTTTTAAATCAAATGAATTTGGTGATATGGTCTGACATTCAGTAAAAAGCATGGTAGTGAATAAATTACATACTTACCATTATAGTTCTTTACCGTGAGAGATGTTACGACGGCTATGGTAGGTAAATTAGAACCAATCAGTTTTTCCTTTTGTAGATGATAGTCGGCGAGACACTGATCCCATAATGTAATTCTTATTTTATCACCCCTGTATAAGAATTAAAGGAGATTATAAAGTTTTGGAGGGAGGGAGAAAAGTAAAGCATATAGATTATAATCCAAAGGTGGGGTACATACACTTAATTTTCAATCACTATTGCAAAATAATTGCTTCCGGGTTTCTCGTCGACAACCACTCCGTATAGATCTGTAAATTATGGAGTAAAGTTAGAAAGGTAGATATTAATTACGGACCATTAAGTAAGGTTAGTTTAAATACCAGTAAGTATGTAGTGATTATCACGACGTTGATCTAGGTTGTCGTATGGAATGAAGTCAAATCTATAAATAGGTATAGTACTATCTTCTAATGCCATGGCCTTGGCAAAAGTAGAGTAAAAGAACTTCAGCATAATCTTGTTGTCGCTTACAACACGATACATAGACCTGTTTGCGATAACCTCAAAGTTCTTGAGGATATGGATTTTTCCATCACAAATTTTTGGTTGGAAGCGTTTCCAAAAATAACCTGGGATGGTTGCCTGCACGTATCCTCCCTGTAAACATATAGTTGGAAGTAAGTTGGTTGCCCCAGGTGAAAAACATAAGGTATATGGACAGAGGAGATAGAATATAGAATAGTTCGTTACCTCTTCATCTATGAGGACCATAGAAACATAAAGAAGTTCAGCTTTGTTATTTGGATTATGAACTTTGCACAATCTTGTGACACGAACCTTGATTTTCAAATCGTTACTGCTGGAGTCTTCGTTGTCAGGAGGTGTGGGTCTTAGTTCATTGATCATCGAATAAGATCTGTTGCAAAGAAAAATTCAAGTTAATATAATATAAATTAATGCAATAGTAATTGGATGCAGGTACAGAAACGGTACTGAAGCTACACATGGAGAACACACCTTGGTGCCATGGTTGCTTAAAGAGTTTGCAAGCTAATTTTTTTCACAGGTTTTTCAAAGTTGATATTAGGTTATTTATATAGTAACTTTGCAAATTTATCTGTTCCTATAGGTTTAGGAATATATGAGCTAAAAGATAAGAGTCCACAAATTGTGTTCTACTCCAACATGAATTGGAACTAACGTGCAAAGGGGATTGAAGATCGTATGAAAGTGAAGACAACATGCTGTATTTGTGGTAGATTGGGGATCAGATTTTTTAATGTAGTAATCATCAACTTAAGATAATATTTGGACTTTTTTAGTAGTGTTTGTTTTATGGTAGAATGTATCCAACGTGATTTTTTTAGATTAATATAATGAAATCTGTTTGTATATTTTAATTTGGGTGTTTTATAAAACGTGGAGTCTCTAGAATTGCCTGAAAAAAGCCTCTTTTATATATTTATATATATATATATATTTATATATATATATATATATATATATATATATATAGGGTGCTGATTTTCGCAGTACGCATTTTACTCATTACAGTACACTATTGACAATTATACCCTTCTAATTTTTTTCTCTCATTTTCTCTCTCATTCCCCTTTCTTTTACCTCTAAATTTCTACTCCCATCCCAACACCTTCATCAACTGTGTTGACAACCTTCAATAACCACCGTAGTGATGTTTTTCAATGTGAACCTTTTTATAAAAATTTATACTAATTCAAAATGATGTGCTCGCTCACTAAATAACGTATCGTCTCGAAGAATTACTTATTGTACTACGTAAAAAAATAAAATTGAATCATGTTGTACTGTATACACCAACCACTTCCCTCTTCTTCCAGCCACCATTAACTACCTTGTCTGGCCACCTCCGTTCACCTCCATCTATTCCTTATCGCCGCCCAGACGACCCCCATCGACTATCGTGTCTCCCTCATCCCCCTCCTCTCACAAACAGCCCCACCATTCCTCGCAACCATACCAACAACCCCTTCTATTGAAACCCTAATATTCAAACTACCACCCACCAGTTGCCCCGACAAACCATCACGCTCGCCTGACCACAGCGGCGTTGCCCATCAGTTGCCTGACGACCATCCACCCGTGCCACCGCTAGCCTTCTTCCGCTCCGCCAAATGAAAACCTAATAACCTTCAAACTCATGATAGAACAAATTAACACTTAAAAATAAAAGAAGAAAACATTAATTTGCTTATATTTTCCGTTAAACAAACTAAATGCATATTTTACAATCAATTTAGGTTAATTATTAAAAAGGTTTGATTGATTAAAAAGGTTGAATTATTAGGAGTTCAGAGAGCAAGAGTTAATGGCGTTTTTTATGTGAAGGGTAGTAAAATGGAAAGTATTGGGTAAAATGTACTGAAATGAGTAAAAATCGTACTGCAAAAATAAATTACGTATATATATATATATATATATATATTGATTTAATATGTTGGTGATTAAACCTTATTAGTGTTAAACTTTATAAGTTATTTACTCTTATAACTTTGTAAAACACTTTTAAGTTTCTAAAAAAAACCAATAATCACACATAGAAAAGAAAAAAAAAATATATTAAATTACATAAGTGAGGCTGAAAACAGGGTATCGATCAGATATACACACTACTACAAATCCAGGCAACCACAACGGCCCTTTAGCAACGTTTATTCACGAAAATCACCATAAAACGTTGTAGAATGGATGGCGCGAATTTTACTAAACATAATTACAACGGTTATGTGCTGTTAACCGTTGTTATTAGTTTTAACAACGGGTCAAACTTGCACAACCGTTGTTAATATAAAAACTAATAACAACAGTTTACTCTGTAATACATTATAACCGTTGTTAATAATTTGGCGCAAAATTAGTGAAAAGTAATTACAACGGTTATATATAAATCCGTTGTTAATACTTTTTAACAACGGTTTTCTAAGGACCCGTTGGTAATATATTCTCTAATGACAACGGGTTTATGTGTAAAAACTGTTGTCAATACTTTCCATAATATATACCACACAAACACATATCAGCTACAGCCACAAACACAAACACATACACAAACACAAACACTTTCTTTTTCATCGTCTCTTTCTCTCTTTCTCATCGTCGCTTTATCATCTCCGTCACTGTTGTTGTCATCGTCTCTTTCTTTCTCTAATTATCAGGTAAATATCTATCGCTTTATGGTTTTAGGTTTTGTCATCATCTCCGTCATTATTTTCTTTCTCTAATTATTTTATTTGCATGTGTTTTTCTCGATCATTATTGTTCTTTCTCTAAGTATTATTCGCTTAATTAGTTTTGTCACTGTTGTTTTTCTGCGTTTATTAGCTAGCAAAACAAATTAAATAAAATAAAACAAAGAAGAAGATGATGGAGAGGAATGCATAAACTTAATTAATATATAAATACATAAAAACTTATTACATTGCTAAAAATGCAATTCTTAGATATGCATAGAGAGGTGCATTCTCTTCTATGATATTCATCCTCTCCTCCTTTGCTATTTGGAGGTTTCGTTCCGCAGATGCTATATCGTCATATAGCTGCATTATCTGCGGCTCTAACAAGCCATTTTTTTTGGCATCCTTGAGTGCGATCCGAGCTTCCTCAAGGTAGCTCTTGTACCTCCTCTCGATGTCCAGCAACCGGCGTATGAAACTCTTGTTGTACTCGGTCATAATGCATGTATTACGAATGTTATCATTCATTGTTGTTGAAGGAAGTTTGAAGTTTATTATTAGGTTTTAAAGATTTAGGGTTTGGAGTTTAGGGTGGAGATAGTGATATAATGGAATGATTATTGAAATAATGCATGAATTTATACTTAGTAATGTGTCGTTTGAGTTGTTTTTTAATTAATATATGTTTAGGAAGACGGTCATAAGGAAGACGGTCTCATAAGGAAGACTAACTGATATGTTTAATGAACTGGAACGAAAATAGACTTGGACCATTTAATTATAATGATGCCAATTTAAGTGGAAATTTTTCTTCTTTGGAATAAATTGCAGTAGTTAGGCCGTTTTGACTTATATATTATTTTGTTTTGAATAGAAAGAAATTAGGCAGCAGATTGTTTTTTTTAGCTAATCTTCAATGTTCATCAACCAATATTCGATCTCAATATCTTAATCATTAAAGAAAAATATTAGTCTCCTCCATTTTCCATTCCCGAGTCTTGACCATCATTAATAAGTTATTACGTGACCGATCACTGAATTTCATAGAACTTTCACACACTAGATTTCGGTGACAAATTAACGTGTCTGGTTTCGAAATATGAAAACTTTTCAAATATTTTGGTAGTAGCTCAATTAATTAAATACATACATACGAGTATTTTTTTCTCTATAGTGTTTTATTTTTAAGAGTAAGTTTCCTGTGAAATGGTTGAATGATAAAACATCGTTAAACTATATGCCAAAGACCTTGATATTATTATCAAGAAAAAGTCGTGGTTGACGGAAGGACTTTTTTTTCGGGGGCAATGTGAATGTATTTATTATAGCACAAACAAACACAATTTACAAAATAACAACATAATAGGAATGGTCCTTGGTAACATACTAACATTCTATCTTACACTCCTATCCTATTAAGCCAAATCGACCAAATGACCATACTGGTAAAAAAAAGTAAGTGTTTTTGTCAAATTGATAAAAAAAAGTGATTTGTGACAAATTGGTAAAAGAAGGTAAGAGTTCGCGCCAGATTGGTAAAAAACCTAAGTGATGTTTAGATCAAATATCGAGCATCTTATGAAAGAATCATAAAATAAATGTCAAGAAATCATTTTAACCAAATCCGAATTTTGTTATCTACACGATATCTTATAGGTATATTCCAGCTGTTTCGAACAATTCTACACCAATTAACTAGATTGATCCCCACTAAATCATTTGTACCCATTTATGACGGAGTAGTATGTTTTCGATCCAGTTCCAAATATTTGTGTAGAACGATTTTACCTAAGAATTCTTGTAATTTTAATTTGTTTATTAGAAAATATAGTAACTAAAACATTAGAAGTAGTGTATGATGACTTTCTTTTGTATCTAGAAATGTCTCCCAAAATTTAAGGTGTCATGATCCATGAAAGTCTTAAGGAAACATTACAGTGATCGAGAATTAAAATGGCACTCTTTTTTATTTATTTATTTATTTGTTTAAGTAAGTCTTGCATGCCTCTTATGAAAAAATCATAAATCATCTCAACCAAAATTTAATTTCGCAACTAAAAATAAAAGAAAAAAATATATTTAATGTAAGAGAGGTCTTAAAATAACTTTCGTCATAGTCATAAAAATTAACTTTTATGTTAACAGTAATATTTTTCTAGAATTGTGAGATGTATGTGCATCATTGATTCATTCATTCAATGTATTAGTAGTGATTTAATCAATTCAGTAGTACAAACACTTAATCACATTTAGGCCAACATCACAAAGGAGACAAAAAAGTCACAAGCAATTAAGCATATACTTAAATTTAACAGAAGTATCTTTGATCTTTCAAACCTTATTGCCTATTTAAACCAAACGATCTTCACCCCTAAATCATCAAAAACAACTTAGTTTTAAAAATTTTAGTAAACATTTTCCATTTGTTTCAAAATGACCAACTTGAAATGCCTCCCAATTTTCTACACCCTACTAGTCCTCATACTCTCTACTACCACTAATGCAGCTACCTTTACTGTTAAAAACAATTGCCCTTACACTCATCTGGGCCGCACCGTCCCGGCGGTGGCCAATGAATGAACTCGGTGACACATGGACCGTCCACGACCAATCCGGGCCAAACAAGTGCCCGTATTTGGGCCCTGGACGTGTTGTACCTCAATCGGGGTAATGGTCTCCCGGTGTACCACCGAGATCGCGCGGTGGGGTCTACGATTGCACCGCATATGGTACACCCCCTAACACTTTAGCTGAGTACTCCCTTAACCAATTTAACAACCTTGATTTCTTTGACATCTCATTGGTTGACGGGTTCAACGTCCCAATGACATTTGTACCCGTCTCTAACGGATGTACTAGTGGTCCCACGTGTACCGCGGACGTTAACGGCCAATGCCCTAGTCAGCTTAAGACTAATGGAGGTTGTAACAACCCATGCACGGTGTTTAAGACGGATGAGTATTGTTGTAATTCCGGTGGCGTCACCCCACCGATTATTCCAAGTATTTTAAGGGTTTGTGCCCTACTGCTTATAGTTACCCTAAGGATGATCCTACAAGTACTTTTACTTGTCCTAGTGGTACTAATTATGCTGTTACATTTTGCCCTTGATTTGTATAGTTCAAGGGAACCGTACGTATAACTGTACAAGGTTATTTCTCTAATAGGAGAATGTTATAATACGGAGTAATATTTATAAATTGTAGTGCTATAGCATTCAATGAGTCATTGAATTGCATTATAGCCAATATATGATTATCACAATAAATTCATAAATGGATTATGTATGTTGCTGATATTATATTAAGAAATACATTTGGCTGTACCCCCTTCGTTGCAAATCCGACACACTATTTCTCGATCTTCTGCTGAAACCGAGTATCGTGCTCTTACAGCTATTATTATCTTTGAACTTTAATCATGATATGCTTCTCATACATTTTGGTTGTATAGCTAATCACTCTCATAAGTTTGATATTATGTGCAATCAAACCTTTAACTTGTAAATGTAGCAATTCAACCCCATAAGTTTCTCTTAATGTGCAATTAACCACATATCTAATTTTTAAGAATAAAATTTGCTAATTAAATATTTATTATTATTGAAAATCAAAATTTTTGATTAGATTTTAATCTTAAAATTTTTGTTTATTAAAAAACATGTTCAAATATTTTTTATAATTTATTTGGCGAAAAATGTTCCTAATATGAAACTTGTTACTTGTTAGTGATGTTACCATGAAAAGTTACATGACCAGATTTTTGTTTATATTAAAATTGGTTCGCATTTTTCGTTGAATATGTAAATATTATATTTAATTATATAAGAAATATATTTATAATAGTTTTTATAATAGAAAACAACTAGTATTGGTGCCCGGCTTCGCCCGGGCTACCTCTATTTACCATTAATTTTTTTCATTAAATAAAATTACTTAAAGTTGCATAACCCATAAATTTATCATTAATATATTTTTCTATGACATATCCTCAAATTACGATAAAATAAATTTCGAGACAAATTTACTACTCCCGCTATTAATATTTTACCCTTATTAATGAAACAATAGTAATAACATTTCACTACTTACCCATAATCATTGTTACTTTCACTACTCCCGCCGTAATTATTGTTACTGTCACTACTGCCGCATTAATACTGATAATTTCACTACTCCCGCCGTAATTATTGTTACTTTCACTATTGCCGCATTAATATTGATTATTTCACTACTCCCGTTGTTGTTTCTACCACTTTCACTAATCTTTCTGATAATATTCACACCAAAAAAAACTAATATTTCTGATAATATGGTTACTTTTACTATTCAAATGAGTGATTACTATCATATAAACTAATGTTACTACAATTCTTTTTTTATGATGATAATAATTAATATCATAAGTGTGCATGTTTATACTAATTAATTATTTTATTTTAAGGAAATTGACCATCTTCTAGTCTTCTATAAATATGTAGGAAAATTACCAAGCATCTTCTTTCTTTTAATCTCCTTGAAATTGACCATCTTAATTAATTATTTTATTTTAAAGAAATTGACCATCTTAATTAATTATTTTATTTTAAGGAAATTGACCATGTTTTAATCTCTTACAAATGTTTAGGAAAATTACCAAACTTCTATATAATTTAATTTTAACCCAAACTAAATAATATTTGCATTGAGATCCCTTAATCGGGTCCATCACACGGTGCTATTGATTTAAAACTATATAGTATAATTAATTTGTATAACTTTCTTTAATTACATTGAAATCCCTTGGTTTCTGGAGTACCTCTACTTACCATTAATTTTTTTTTCATTAAATAAAATTAGTTAAAGTTGCATAACTCATAAATTTATCATTAATATATTTTTCTATGACATATCCTAAAATTAAGACGAAAGAAATTTTGAGACTAATTCACTACTACCGCTGTTAATATTTTACTCTTATTAATGAACCAATAGTAATAACATTTCACTACTTGCCCATAATCATTGTTACTTTTTACTACTCTCGCCGTAATTATTGTTACTGTCACTACTGCCGCATTAATATTGATAATTTCACTACTCCCGCCGTAATTATTGTTACTTTCACTATTGCCGCACTAATATTGATTATTTCACTACTCCCGTTGTTGTTTCTAGCACTTTCATTAATATCGCTGATAATATTATTACTTTTACTATTCAAATGAGTGATTACTATCATATAACTATATCAAATGTTACTACAATTCTTTTCTTTACTGACGAAATTACTTTTACTACTTAGGCATGCAATTTTAAGAGGATTATATATTTATATAAATATATTACATATATGCATTAAATCAAATCAAAAGAATTATGCAATATTATATATTATGGAATCTAACTTGAATTATTTATAACCTACTCATTATATTTTTGTATGTTAAATAATTAACATCTCTATACATCTAATTTAATATTTTTACAAAGTTTAATAAAATTGCATAGATTTTAAATTTAATATATAATTTTATGATGATAATAATTAATACCATAAGTGTGCATGTTTATACTAATTAATTATTTTATTTTAAGGAAATTGACCATCTTCTAGTCTTCTATAAAATATTTAGGAAAATTGTCAAGCATCTTCTTTCTTTTAGTTTCCTTGAAATTGACCATCTTAATTACTTATTTTATTTTAAGGAAATTGACCATCTTAATTAATTATTTTATTTTAAGGAAATCGATCATTAATTTAATTTAATTTTAACCCAAACTATATAATATTTGCATAGAGATCCCTTAATCGGGTCCATTACACGGTGCTATTGATTTAAAACTATATAGTATAATTAATTTGTATAACTTTCTTTAATTACATTGAAGTCCCTTGGTTCCTGGATTTAATATATAGTACTAGTATTGGTGCCCGGCTTCGCCCGGGCTACCTCTTCTTACCATTAATTTTTTTTTTCATTAAATAAAATTACTTAAAGTTGTATAACCCATAAATTTATCATTAATATATTTTTATAACATATCCTAAAATTACGATGAAATAAATTTTGAAACAAATTTACTACTCCCGCTATTAATATTTTACTCTTATTAATAAAACAATAGTAATAACATTTCACTACTTACCTGTAATCATTGTTACTTTCACTACTCCTTTGTAATTATTATTCTTGTCACTCTTTCGCCGCATTAATATTGATAATTTCACTACTCCCGCCGTTATTATTGTTACTTTCACTATTGCCGCATTAATATTGATTATTTCACTACTTCCGTTGTTGTTTCAACCACTCTCACTAATCTCGTTGATAATATTGTTACTTTTACTATTTAAATGAGTGATTACTACAATTCTAACTTGAATTATTTATAACCTACTTATTATATTTTTGTATGTTAAATAATTAACATCTTTATACATCTAATAAACTATAATAAAGTTTAATAAAATTGCATAGATTTAAAATTTAATATATAATTTTATGATGATAATAATTAATACCATAAGTGTGCATGTTTATACTAATTAATTATTTTATTTTAAGGAAATTGACCATCTTCTAGTCTTCTATAAATATTTAGGAAAATTACCAAGCATCTTCTTTCTTTTAATCTCCTTGAAATTGACCATCTTAATTAATTATTTTATTTTAAAGAAATTGACCATCTTAATTAATTATTTTATTTTAAGGAAATTGACCATGTTTTAATCTCTTACAAATGTTTAGGAAAATTACCAAACTTCTATATAATTTAATTTTAACCCAAACTAAATAATATTTGCATTGAGATCCCTTAATCGGGTCCATCACACGGTGCTATTGATTTAAAACTATATAGTATAATTAATTTGTATAACTTTCTTTAATTACATTGAAATCCCTTGGTTTCTGGAGTACCTCTACTTACCATTAATTTTTTTTTCATTAAATAAAATTAGTTAAAGTTGCATAACTCATAAATTTATCATTAATATATTTTTCTATGACATATCCTAAAATTAAGACGAAAGAAATTTTGAGACTAATTCACTACTACCGCTGTTAATATTTTACTCTTATTAATGAACCAATAGTAATAACATTTCACTACTTGCCCATAATCATTGTTACTTTTTACTACTCTCGCCGTAATTATTGTTACTGTCACTACTGCCGCATTAATATTGATAATTTCACTACTCCCGCCGTAATTATTGTTACTTTCACTATTGCCGCACTAATATTGATTATTTCACTACTCCCGTTGTTGTTTCTAGCACTTTCATTAATATCACGATATAATATTATTACTTTTACTATTCAAATGAGTGATTACTATCATATAACTATATCAAATGTTACTACAATTCTTTTCTTTACTGACGAAATTACTTTTACTACTTAGGCATGCAATTTTAAGAGGATTATATATTTATATAAATATATTACATATATGCATTAAATCAAATCAAAAGAATTATGCAATATTATATATTATGGAATCTAACTTGAATTATTTATAACCTACTCATTATATTTTTGTATGTTAAATAATTAACATCTCTATACATCTAATTTAATATTTTTACAAAGTTTAATAAAATTGCATAGATTTTAAATTTAATATATAATTTTATGATGATAATAATTAATACCATAAGTGTGCATGTTTATACTAATTAATTATTTTATTTTAAGGAAATTGACCATCTTCTAGTCTTCTATAAAATATTTAGGAAAATTGTCAAGCATCTTCTTTCTTTTAGTTTCCTTGAAATTGACCATCTTAATTACTTATTTTATTTTAAGGAAATTGACCATCTTAATTAATTATTTTATTTTAAGGAAATCGATCATTAATTTAATTTAATTTTAACCCAAACTATATAATATTTGCATAGAGATCCCTTAATCGGGTCCATTACACGGTGCTATTGATTTAAAACTATATAGTATAATTAATTTGTATAACTTTCTTTAATTACATTGAAGTCCCTTGGTTCCTGGATTTAATATATAGTACTAGTATTGGTGCCCGGCTTCGCCCGGGCTACCTCTTCTTACCATTAATTTTTTTTTTCATTAAATAAAATTACTTAAAGTTGTATAACCCATAAATTTATCATTAATATATTTTTATAACATATCCTAAAATTACGATGAAATAAATTTTGAAACAAATTTACTACTCCCGCTATTAATATTTTACTCTTATTAATAAAACAATAGTAATAACATTTCACTACTTACCTGTAATCATTGTTACTTTCACTACTCCCGCTGTAATTATTGTTACTGTCACTACTGCCGCATTAATATTGATAATTTCACTACTCCCGCCGTTATTATTGTTACTTTCACTATTGCCGCATTAATATTGATTATTTCACTACTTCCGTTGTTGTTTCAACCACTCTCACTAATCTCGTTGATAATATTGTTACTTTTACTATTTAAATGAGTGATTACTACAATTCTAACTTGAATTATTTATAACCTACTTATTATATTTTTGTATGTTAAATAATTAACATCTTTATACATCTAATAAACTATAATAAAGTTTAATAAAATTGCATAGATTTAAAATTTAATATATAATTTTATGATGATAATAATTAATACCATAAGTGTGCATGTTTATACTAATTAATTATTTTATTTTAAGGAAATTGACCATCTTCTAGTCTTCTATAAATATTTAGGAAAATTACCAAGCATCTTCTTTCTTTGATTTTCCTCGAAATTGACCAGCTTAATTAATTATTTTATTTTAAGGAAATTGACAATCTTAATTAATTATTTTATTTTAAGGAAATTGATCATGTTTAGGAAAATTACTAAGCGTCTATATAATTTAATTTTAACCCAAGCTATGTAATATTTGCATTGAGAACCCTTAATCGGGTCCATCACACGGTGTTATTGATTTAAAACTATATAGTATAATTAATTTGTATAACTTTCTTTAATTACATTGAAGTCCCTTGGTTTCTGGATTTAATATATAGTATTGATTGATAGGTTTTATTTAAGAAAATGGTAAAAAACTTGATTTGTGCTTAATTGCACATTTTTGGGACGTTATGAGGCTAATTTACTACAAGTGAAACTTAGGGGGTTAATTTGCACATAGTTCATAAATTATGTGGTTAATTTGCTAAATCCCCATTATTTTAGGTGTATGGATCATTTATCTTATTTCGATATCTTATTTTCCTACTGCCTTTCCTTCTACCATATATACACCCTTCATCCTTGATAATTGAAGAAGTTATCTAAATAAACTGGATAGCGTGTTATTAAATAGTAAATGTAACGGTGAGATAAAATAATACTTATAAATGAGAATTATAACCGTATATCAATCCTTCCTTTTAACTTACAACCATTAAAAGACTACTATAAGTCTTGTTTAAGAAGGAGTAATCGTCTTAAATCTTGAAATAGTCAAGTATTCCCTCTGTCCCGGTCTTTTGTTATCATTTTCCATTTTGAGGTGTCTCAGTCTATTTTAATAATGAATTTGAAGAGTAATTTGATCATTTAAACTCAATTTATTATACTTGTCATTTAGTAATTGACCCCCCTTCTATTTCCTTGATCTTTGTGTCAAAAGCAAATGACAACAATTAACCGAGATAGAGAGACTCATTTTTATTCCGACGTTAAGATTAGACTCGACAATGGCTATTGATGTGTACCTAAATTAATAGGTCGTCGGTGGTCTTGACGAGAGAAATCCCGTTTATTAGGGTAAACGCATATGTGACTAGTCACATTATCTAGAATTTGACATAATTTCCATTGTAATCTCTTGAAATTAAGGATATCCAAGGAACACACAGCATATATGACTAGTCCTATTGGGCTGTTTTATCATTGTAAATAAATGCCAAAAACTTGTGAAGACTATACATTTTAATGATAATATTGAGTAGGATTTACTCCTTTTGTCTCAATTAATAGTTTATATTCTATCCGTTCCGGTCATTTGCTGTCCTTTGGTTTTGACACAAATAACAAGGAAAAGGAGTGCGGCACTTACTAAATGACAAATGGAACAAATTGAGTGTGAATGGTCAAATTGCTCATCAAGTTCATTCTTAAAATAGAAAGCACAACAATTGACTGAGACCCTCCAAAATGAAAAAAGAACAACAAATGACCAAGGACGAAAGTACTTGTTTTATTCCCCTCTCACAAAATAAATTAATTGAAAGCTAGAGTAAGACCCTGTTCTTTTGGAGTGAATTTATTTAAACAAAACTGAACTTAATGGAGCTGAACTAAACTGAACTTAATGGACCTGAGGTGTACTAAACTGAACTGAACTGATAATAATAATAATAATAATAATAATAATAATAATAATAATAATAATAATAATAATAATAATAATAATAATAATAATAATAATAATAATAATAATAATAAGAAGAAGGAGTACTTGTTGACCGTTCGACCATGCTTCAGGAGGTCCGCCGTCGGTGCCCGGCTCTCTCCCGTTGGGTGGAGTTTTGTTATTCCAGCCCGGCCCGCCTTTTTTATGGGGAGCACTGCTTGTGGTCTTGTCGGGGTGTTCAAGGGGTGATCCATTGGGGCCTTTGCTTTTCGCGTTGGTTTTGCATCCCTTGGTTTGCAAGATCCGGGACACTTTTGACCTCACTTTGCAGGCATGGTACTTAGATGATGGCACCATAGTGGGAGATACTTTGGAGGTGGGGAAGGTGTTGGACTTGATTAGGTTGGATGGCCCTTGTTTTGGTTTACACCTTAATGTCTCCAAGACGGAGGTCTTTTGGCACTGTGAGGATCCACGGAGCCGGCTTAGGGGTTTTCCCCGCTTCTATTTCTCGTCCATTGCGTGGTGTTACGGTATTGGGAGGACCACAAGACTTGTCCTGGTTTTAGCAGTGAGATTGTGGCGACGAGAGTAACTAAGACCATTGAGCTGATGGACTTGGTTGCGAGGATTGAGGACCCGCAGTGTGAGTTGCTTCTTCTTCGAGCTTGTACTGGTATATCTAAGCTCTACTTCTCTCTTCGTACTTGCTCCCCTAGTGTTTTTGGGTCCATTCCATCTTCCTTTTGATGCCGCTCTGCGTTCTAGCTTGGAACGTATTGTCACCGCGTCGGGGGCCGGGTTTTGGGGATTGCGGTGGCGCCTTGCTACATTCCCCTTTCATCCGGTGGCCTTGGTGTTTATGCGGCCGGAGATGTTTTGTTCTATGCCTTTATTGCGTCCCGCTTGCGATCTGGTTTGCGAGCTAAGCTCCTCGGCCCTTCTCGTGTTGTAGCTACGGCCCTGCTTTTGATGATGCCGCACGGTGTTTTACTGCGACTACAGGTTCTGATATATTAGGTCGCCCTAGTGAAATTGCTGCCCCCAAACTTATGAAGAAATTGGCAGATATTTATTTCACGACGGTTGCTTCTGCCTCAGAGTCTGTTTTTTCTTTGACACCTCGCCAGATCGCTTTATGGCAGTCTCAGCAGGGTTCTCACTCCTCTGATTGGTTGCGTGCGGTTCCTATCTCAGGGTTGGGGCAGACTATGAACGGGAGGACTTACCGTAGTGTGTTGGGGTATCGTCTGGGTGTTCCGTTATTCTCGGTATCTAGGCCCTGTCCTGCTTGCTCTCGGGTTTTTGCTTTGGGGATGTTTTTGGGGACCACGCTGTTTCTTCTTATCTTGATCGTGGGCGTTAAACATCGGCATAACCTTGTCCGGGACACTCTCTTCGACATCTGCTATAGATCTGGTATATCTGCGGGGAAGGAGGTCGATATCGGTTTGGTTGATGGGCATGGTGGCTCTCTTCGTCCTGCGGATTTATTGCTTTATTCTTGGGACAGGGGGCGTGATGTGTGCGTCGACCTGACAGGTTCTTCACCTTTGACTCGGGCCGGGTTGGCGATTTTGTGCGGGCGGGTTGTCGGCCGATCTTTCGGCGGAAGTGTGCTAAGTATGGGGATTTGTGCGCGGTGGCGGGTTATGGTTTCCTACCTTTCTCTTTCTCTTCACTCGGGGAGTTGAGTTTGGATGCTGTTGCCTTGCTCAAGCGGATCCAGAAATTCTCGGTATCTCAGGATGCTGGGGCTCGGGTAGCCGCTTACATTTTTACTCGTATTAGCTTCACTATTGCTAAGGGTGTGGGAGCCCAGATTGTCTCTCGGCTCCCCACCAATTTCATGTAAACCTTTTATTTTTATTATAATGAAAGCTGCGCGCATTTTATAAAAAAAAAAAAAAAAAAAAAAAAAAAATAATAATAATAATAATAATAATAATAACAACAACAACAACAACAACAACAACAACAACAACAACAACAACAACAATAACAACAACAACAACAACAACAACAACAACAACAACAACAACAACAATAAAATAGATTTATTAATACAAACGATAACATTATAAATAATAATAATAATAATAATAATAATATAATAATAAGTATAATAATAATAATAATAATAATAATAATAATAATAATAATAATAATAATAATAATAAGTATAAGTATAAGTATACTAATAAGTATAATAAATATTTTAATTTAAAATTAAATATAATAAGAAGAAGAAGAAGAAGAGAAAGAAGAATAAGAACAAATATATTATAAATAATATGAATATAATAATAGTAATAATAATAATAATAATAATAATAAATATAATTAATAATAATAATAATAATAAATATAATTAATAATAATAATAATAATAATAATAATAATAATAATAATAATAATAATAATAATAATGTTCCGGGTGTAATTCCAGAGCAGGTATAGTTACCACCCGTGGCTAGTTGAATGATGTCTTGAGTTGGATTCTCCTTTGGTCTTAATCGTTCCTCTCGGCCTCTCCTGCAACAATGAACGAACTGAGGGCTTGGCTTTGTGCCAAGCGTACTCACTCCGACGCTCAAGTCAGTAAACTTAAAGGATAAGTTGTTACTTGACTGAAGGTATATTGTAGAGAGATAAGGAAGATATTACCAGATGAATAGTGTATTTAGGTTTAGTTGTGTATTTGTTGGATCCTTTCCTCAATGAAGGTTGAGGAGTATTTATAGGCTTTCACCTTTTGTCACGTGGTGCCAAGTGGCCAAGTGGCTAGCGGTGGAAAGACGATCTACCCCTCGGCCGAGGGACCTATGGCAGGCCGGCGGGCCCTGTTGACTCACCGCCGAGGGGTCTTGGATGTGAGTACGCGGGTATGTGCCCCGGCTGGCAAGTTGCCATGCCGAGACCCAGGCTGACAGGCCGATGGGATGCATCGGCTAGGCTATCTAAGTCGTTGACTTGCTGTGGGTATCTTTGACCTTGCTCAATATGTTGACTTGGTCAGCGGTGCAGAATATGCCCCATCAAATAATAATAATAATAATAATAATAATAATAAAGTATAAGTATAAGTATACTAATAAGTATAATAATTATTTTAATTTAAAATTAAATATAATAAGAAGAAGAAGAGAAAGAAGAATAAGAACAAATATATTATAAATAATATGAATAAAATAATAGTTATAATAATAATAATAATAATAATAATAATAATAATAAATATTAATACTACTAATATTACTATTAATCATAATAATATAATAATAAATAAATATATTAAATATAAATAAAATTGTAATAATAAGTATAATAATATAATAATTATATACTAATATTTTGGTAACTATAATATTAATAATAAAAATAAAAATAAGAGTAATAATTTATAATGTTGAACTGAACTGAAATGAACTGATCTGAAATAAACTGAATTGAACTAAATGGAGCTAAACTGAACTGAACTTAAGAGAGCTGAACTGAACATATTAGAACTGAAATTAAGTCCAAAAGAACAGGGCCTAAATTAGATTTTACTGCCTTTTGAAATTAATTTTTTTTTACAATTACTCCCTTTTGAAATTTTTTGTTAAAATTACTCCCGTAAGTTGCATTTTTTTTTTGCTAAAATTGCTTTCAAACTTCACTTTAAGTGACTTATTTCGTCTGTTTTTCAACTTATTTCGTTTGTGACTTAGGCAATCTATATTTTGAAAGTTATCACTAGGTAAACAAATATAGGGGGAGTTCAAAAGAGAGAAAATAAGTCAACTTAAATTGGAGTTTTGAAACAATTTTAGAAAAAAATGCAATTTAAGGGAGTCATTTTAGCAAAAAATGTAACTTAAGAGAGTAATTTTCAAAACAAATTTCAAAGGAAGTAATTTTAAAAAAGTTGATTTTAAAAAGGAATAAAATCTAATTTTATTTAATGGAACAAATGATCCTTACTGGGAAGATAGGGAGTATGAGTTAGGACTTTAAGGGTATGAAATATTCTCTTTGATGTACCACGCTACCTATCTAATTTTATTCAAGCGATAATTAATGATTGTTGAGCTTGATCTTATTCTATAATTTGCAATTTTATTTTTGTGCATGAGATTTTATTAACTTTACTTTTTTTTTTATACGAATTAACTTTACTTATAGGTCACTTGTTACATGCTTACTTAGACCACAGTTTGATAATATAACAAATTTCATCCCTGGACATAACATTTGTTATTGTAACTTACAACCGTTGTAATTTGTAAGGAGGACTACCGGAACGAAAATTAGATTTAGACCATTTAGTTATAATGACGCCAAATTAAGTGGAAATTTTTCTTTGGAATAAATTGCAGTAGTTAGGCAGTTTTGACTTATATATAATTTTGTTTTGAATAGAAAGCTAAATCTTCATGTTCCATCAACCAGTATTCCACCTCAATATCTTATCATTAAAGAAAAATATTTAGTCTCGTCCATTTTCCATTCCCTAGTCTTGACCAACATTAATAACTATTATGTGACCGATTTACTGAATTTCATAGAACTTTCACACAATAAATTTCGGTGACAAATTAATGCTCCTGGTTTCGAAATATGAAAACTTTTCATATATTTCGGTAGTACCTCAATTAATTAAATACGTATGAGTATTTTTTTTTCTTTATCGTGTTTTAATTATTTTAAGAGTAAGTTTTCTATTAAATGGTTGAATCATAAAACATCGTCAAACTATATGCCAAAGACCTTGATATTCTTATCACGGAAAAATGGTGGTTGACGGAAGGGCTTTTTTTTTCGGGGATAATGTGAGTGTATTCATTATAGGACAAACAAAAACAATTGACAAAATAACAACATAATAGGAATGGTAACATTCTATCTGACACTCCTATCCTATTAAGCCAAATTGGCCAAATGACTATACTAGTAAAAAAAAAAAAAGAGTAAGGGTTCTTGTCAAATTGGTAAAAAAAGTTTGATTTGTGACAAATTGGTAAAAGAGGTAAGAGTTCGCGCCAGATTGGTAAAAAACCTACTCCGTATACTAAGTGATGTTTAGACCAAATATCGACATTATGCATCGTCTTATAATATGATCCTAAGAGCCGTTGCACAAAGCAAGCAAGGAGCCGTTGCACAACTCAAGACAATCTCGGCAGAATCATCTCCTTCTCCTGTTTGTCTCCTCTGTTTTGGTAAATAGCATAACAAATATTTGTTTCCGTAAATGAACGATTTCCTATTGTATATATATATATATATATATATATATAGCCTAGAATAGTTTGTAATAAACACAAGTTCTTGACACACAATAATATAATCAGATGTATTTGCATCTCATTCCATGAATTATAATATGGTATCAGTGTTCTAGGTTAATTTTACACATATCTGCCGTCTTCTTCATCTTCTTCGTCTCATTTTTTCTTCTTCTTTTCTTACAATCTCTACATCATGACTAATGGAGAAGTCATTCCTACCACAAAATCTTCATCTCCATCTCTGTCGTATATTCAAGTTGAAAACACCGGCCACATAATAACCCCAATTGTTTTTAACGGGAATACTTACGACGAATGGTCTCGATCCTTTCTTCTTGCTCTTATGGCTAAGGGCAAAACTGGTTATATTGACGGCACCATCGTCAAACCTTCTGCTACCGCTGATGACTTCGAAACATGGCAATCAACCAACGAGTTGGTCACCATGTGGATTTATAATACAATTGATTCTTCCTTACGTAATCAAATAACCCTTTGTCCTGAGGCGAAACTCGTCTGGACAGATATAAAGAACCGTTTTCTCAGGTTAACGAGGCTCGAGTTTATCAATTGCAGGCTGATTTACTAGCATGCCGTCAAGGTCCCACCGAATCTCTGGTTGCGTATTATGGGTGGTTGACATCAATATGGAATGCCATCGCGGATCTGGACGCTCTTCCAGCCTGCTCGTGCAACCCATGCGCTTGCAATTGGGTGAATCTCATGACTGCCAGACGAGAAAAGAAAAAAGTACGTGATTTTTTAATAGGTCTTGATGACCGCTTTGCTAGCACATGTTCTCGGATTATTGGTATTACTCCTTTCCCATCTTTAGATCTTGTTTATAATCGCCTATTGCAAGATGAGGGCGTTCGAAATATTTCTTCTGCTATTTATTGTGACACCCTTAAAAATTAGCGTTATCTAATTACTTAAAGGCGTAAATTCTACGGAAAAACTGGTAGGATATGTTTGTAAATGGTTCAACTAGATAAAACCTGCAATTTCAAAAAATTTTCTAACTAAACCATTCACAACCAATCCAACTCAAGAAGTCCAACATTCCCAGAAGCGGGTGCCCAAAACCTGCAATTGCTAACTATCTAACTTACTTACACCGCGAAAGGTAAGAAAATACATAATGATACAACCCAAAATAGAAAAGGGAGACATATGTCCCTTCAAATTATATACAAAACCAAAAGTTAAAAGGTTATATACATAACCAAAAGGTAAAAGGTTTCTACAAAAGAAAGCCAAACTAGGTTCAAGGTTCCTTGCTCACTAGCTCATCTGTGACCCCAACAAAGCATCAACAACCTGTCAATCGCATTTTATACAAACACGAAAGCCACAATTCAGTGGGGAGTAACTTCGAGTCCTCCCAGCCACGAATCGTCAAAATTAATGTAACATGTAGTAAAACATGTAAGCAATATGATAAACAATGTAATTATCATGTAATTCTGACCTATGACCCCTAAACTGACCAACTAAACTATCATGTGAATCATATAACTCAAATAGAAATCCAAACTTTATCAACTGTAACCGGCTTACATCTCACCTATTACAGTTCATAAAATCACCATACAAGAAAGGGCAATATATCAAAGACAGGCATAAGTTCTTAGTACGGTCAATAGTCACTTTGTAACTCGAGTCTATACCACGAGGTAGGGAAGGTAATCGAACCGGTATCTTGGCTCAGCGGTTAATATTAATAAAACATGGCCAAGAGACAACACAACCCTAGCCTAAAATCTGCGCAGACCTAGACATGCGGATACACACCACCGCACCCAAGACCCACAACGTTTTTTAAAACAAAGTGAAGTGAGTACCCTAAGGAGTCCACCAAAGGGTTGGCTAGTACTTAAGCTGACCACTTACTATCAAAATAAGTAACTGAGGTCATGCCCCAACTTGGATATAAATCCACTAGTCAGGAACACAAAGGCTATCAAGCAGTGAACATATACTCGTCAAAGACTATAAAGACCTATCTATGATGAAGGCCGAAATACTCACCTAGGACCTAGTCCCGGCTAGTCCCACTTGAATACTTTAGCCCACACCACACAAGACTCACCACACAAGTCAAGTAAGACACCCACTTAACCATCGTAGGGCAAAAAGTCCTACTTACCAACATAAATTCTAATATTCTATCATGTGAAAGGCTATATAAATGTCTAATCAAAGAGATAAACCAACGAAATTCTCAATACAAATTTCCAATTCTAACAATATTAACCATATTAAAGGCTTCAGGGAATCTAGGGCCGTTTTTACAATATAAAAAGCTACTTAAATCAACTAATTACACATGTGAGATAAAAATATAATGAATGGCCTAAAACAAGAAAAAGGCCGACTATCTAATTCATTCAAAATTTCATCCAACCGAATTTTTACCCGCAACCCCACCTCTGACAGTGCGGGTTAAATTGCGGCTGACCAATCACACATTTAACTGACATCGCATCAGTCAAAGGGACTAAGGCTCAGTTTTCGGCACAATCATCAAAACATTACAATTATCACTATAAAATTCATTTTGTAAACTATCCTAACATGTGATAATTATCAATATAACATAATTTTTCTACCATTAGCATAATTTTTAGCTACTATTACGATTCACTTCACAAGTTTAACCATGTGTACTATTCTAATTATATCCATACTGAACCTAAAATGACGGACAAAGCATGGAAAACCGCGAAACAAGCAACGGGCCGACCCGAGCCAGCCGTGGGCCAGCCGTAGGCCTGCCGCTCGCTTTGCCGGCCCGCCGCCGCCCCATTACTCCTCTTTTTTTCATTTTTGCCCGATAAGACCGTCTCAACATAATTAACCGTTCCAAATTCAACTTTGTTAATTTAAACTAACAAAAGGCACAAATTAAGCATACATGCAACAAATTTTAACATGTGAAAACTACTACTCAAACAAAAATCACCAAACATACAAAAACAACACAGCATGTGACGATCTTTCGTCGAGTAACTCGAAATATGTTACCTTAAGCTAGAAAAAAGAGCAATTAGCACCTCAAACCCAAATCCTAACTAGCAACTATCCGCTATCTTCGATAATATACGAGTCCCCTAACTCGTCTTCCAATTCTTCACCTAAATAAACCATAAAAACACAAAGATAAGTATATAAATACCGAAAATACCGAATTTTACCCAAAATTCGTCTTAAACAACTTCAAGAAAACTGAAATTAAATTATACCCAGTTGTAGATCGCGACGAGAGGATTCCGGAAAGGTAAATTTCGTGAAAAACCGATAAGAAATGAAGGAGTTGTGTCGATTTTAGCTTGGAATTTGTGAAAATGGTGATTTGTGTCTTATTTGATGAAGATAGAAGAAGAAGATAGAGGAAAATCAGAAAAAAAAAGAAAGGAAGGGGCTGGTCCGCGGGAAAGGGAAGAGGAAAGGAGAAGAGCGGGATTTTTAGTCGGGATTTTTACGAGTCGGGTTTGACCCGTTTCGATAATAATTAAAACCGTAGGTCAAACGCAAATTCCGTCAAGACCAAAGTTCTTAAACACGAGATTACAATAAAATTGAGTATTCATACGACCCATTTCCAAATTCGTTTACCCAACGTTCGAAAGAATTGTCATTTCCCCCCCCCGATACGCCCTTATTTCGAAATAAAAAGTTTTACACGGTTTAAACTATTTTTAACATCTCGAAATTATCAAAATAAATACTTTTCTTCAAAATATAATAAAATTATATTTCTTTGAATTATTTTTACTTTAAATACTTAAATATCAACTTTTATTTGATTAATAAATTATTTCCGAAATATATTAACGGTCCAAAATTACGGGGCGTTACAATCACCCCTCCTTTTAAAAAGTTTCGCCCTCGAAACTTAGAAGGAGAAATTATAGTTATAAGAAAATATAAGTATCTTTTCAATGAAACGGTGATACTCTTGTTGATCAGACAAGAACATCCATATTCATATCAAGATATAAAAATATTTCTACACCAATAAATGAGAAAACCCATTATTGGGACGTCACCAACAACGAGATTTAACATTCACTAATGTTAAAACCATTAAAAATCATAAAAGCATTTTCAAAATTTTAGCTTAAAGTTCTATAGTAAGAATACCATCTTTACTAATTATGATTAAATAAGGCCTAGTAACTCGGAAAAAGAATAAGAAAAGGAATCATTACACAAAACGAGAAATAGCTTAGATGTCAAATCGAACACTAGGGTTGGAAGAGGGTGAGAAATCATTTTCAAATGTTATAGAAAGAGGTTAAATGAGTTCCATAAAGGCGAACACAACGGAACAAGCCAGAATAGCAAGAATGACAATTGTCGGAGATCGGAATTAGGAAGATCGGTACATCGAGAAAGGTTCACTCAATTTTCCAACCACAAAGTCATCCTACTAGGTCCTCAGAACATCAACAGGGCAACAACCAGAGGCCACACTAATCCAAAGAGCCATCTGAACTACTCATCGACAAGTCTACGCATAAGCTAATCCTTGAGACAATCCTATCCTCCACAATATTCCAATTCCAATAGAAAGATTCCTCAAAGGATTCATTATAAGGCCCAAATTTACAATAACATTCCAAAACAACTTTCATAAGCCTAAGGTTAAGGCTTCCAACAAAGTTATATTCGTATCCAACTAGTGTCAACTATAGGTTCCTCAAATATTCTACAAGGTTTTCATTTCAAAACAAGGTAGTAACATAGCAACCCCAAAATTCGAAAAATCAATAGGATCTCACGTTCCTCTATCCTTTTACTAATTAAAAATTGCCAAAAGCGGAACTACACTCAGCTACACTCAGCTACAACACCGTTCCATCATCTCAAGTACTCCATGCGACCTCAAGGTCTATAAATCTATAAGGTTAACAAATTCTTCTCAACACTAAGTCTCTCTCAACTCAAGAACTCTCAAGAGCCAACTAATACCAAATCACATCACCAATCCATTCTAGTCATCAACATCCCCAAGGAGTATTCTTTCAAATTTGATATCCTAAACTTACTTACCATCAAATTCTCAAGGAACAAGGTCATAATTGTAACAACACTTTATCACCTCAGAGTTCCTAAAACCATAAATTGAAATTATGTTCCTCAGTCTAACAATTGATGTCAACCATACCATTACCCTTTCTAGTTACCCAAAACAAGTGCTAAAACCTCCCGATAATGTAGCTTACTCTCACTCTCATAACATACTTCAAGTAGTAATCCATATCACTCACTAAAACCAACAAATAATCCCACATTTAACATTTCCCACACGATAAAATATACATTATCAAACCCTCATATCCAAAGTGATTATGGAAGCCAAACACAAACTCGACTACTTAGTCAATCCTATATCCTCAAATCACATCTCACTAACTCTGTAAACATGGTCAACAAGGTACCAACTATACTAAGGAGTTAAGGAGTGATGATGGAATAGAGAAACGGTAAAACATTTCTGAAGGGTGCATGAATCTGATAAATTAGAAAGCTAAGGAGTCGGTCCGTAAAGGTAACGGTTGACATAAATAAGAGGTATTCAAGTTAAGAAGACATCTCATGCAAGAAGAAGATACGTAAAATTTTGACATAAAAATAAGGTTCAACGAACGTTAAAGAGAAGGAAAGGAGAATAGAAGCGGCACAATGAAAGGGTTACCGCTTACCAAACACTCATCAAGGCTTACGATCGGTATGATAAGGTTACATCACTAAGGTGCTCAACCAAGCCCCAAAAGTTTACCAAATTATAAGACTAACAAGGACTCCACAATGGTAGGTTTTCCTCAATTCAATTGGTTCTAAGAGCCAAAATCAATTCACCACACAAATTCATTTGTTACCACCATGTCCTAAAGTATCTCCTTTACAATTCTCGTCATTGAACTACACTTACTATATCATCCCCAAGTATCATGGCTTGTTTACTCCATTATCTCACCAATTAATACTTCTAGTCTCCGATACCATAAATTAGAATCACATCCGTGAACTCACGAGCTACATTGAACAACATTCCACCAAAATTCCCAAATCCAGATATGATTGATAAGGTCACCCACGTGTTCTCAAGTTTCGAAAGGTCAACAAGGGTTACTCTATACTAAATTTGGTCAACTCAAAAGGTTTAACAAACTAACTATTTCCAAAGTACAATACCAATCCATTAAGCAACATCAATGTCCTATTGTATTCCTTTCAAGGCCTACAAGGATTAGTGCTAACTATCATTTCTTTAATTCTCCTATACAACTCAAACCTTAAACAATCAATTTCTCAACTCGTTCACGCCCTCCAATGATACATTCTCTCAAAACCGGGTTCTCTTGAACAAGGGAACTATCCTGCGGAATAAAAGGAAGGTGTCCACATGGACTTTATTATAAGAAAAAAAACGAACCTAAGATGAATCGGGAGAAAGAATTGAAAGGTAGTTACCAAAGCGAGAGAAGAGGAATTTGAAAGACGAATACACAACGAGATTGGAAGACTAAGGTAAGATTGCATTATCTACATCTATTGGAGAGCCATCTTTCAAAGAAGAAAATTAATTAGTACCTAACAATTAGCAATCACAAACAGACTACCACATAAAATCCTAATTCTACCCATCCTACCCATCTCTCAAGTTTATTATTTAAAGGTCAAGTGATTCTAAGTGGGGTGCACAAACGTGCATCGGGAGCAATAGGCTCTGATACCAACTGTGACACCCTTAAAAATTAGCGTTATCTAATTACTTAAAGGCGTAAATTCTACGGAAAAACTGGTAGGATATGTTTCTAAATGGTTCAACTAGATAAAACCTGCAATTTCAAAAAATTTTCTAACTAAACCATTCACAACCAATCCAACTCAAGAAGTCCAACATTCCCAGAAGCGGGTGCCCAAAACCTGCAATTGCTAACTATCTAACTTACTTACACCGCGAAAGGTAAGAAAATACATAATGATACAACCCAAAATAGAAAAGGGAGACATATGTCCCTTCAAATTATATACAAAACCAAAAGTTAAAAGGTTATATACATAACCAAAAGGTAAAAGGTTTCTACAAAAGAAAGCCAAACTAGGTTCAAGGTTCCTTGCTCACTAGCTCATCTGTGACCCCAACAAAGCATCAACAACCTGTCAATCGCATTTTATACAAACACGAAAGCCACAATTCAGTGGGGAGTAACTTCGAGTCCTCCCAGCCACGAATCGTCAAAATTAATGTAACATGTAGTAAAACATGTAAGCAATATGATAAACAATGTAATTATCATGTAATTCTGACCTATGACCCCTAAACTGACCAACTAAACTATCATGTGAATCATATAACTCAAATAGAAATCCAAACTTTATCAACTGTAACCGGCTTACATCTCACCTATTATAGTTCATAAAATCACCATACAAGAAAGGGCAATATATCAAAGACAGGCATAAGTTCTTAGTACGGTCAATAGTCACTTTGTAACTCGAGTCTATACCACGAGGTAGGGAAGGTAATCGAACCGGTATCTTGGCTCAGCGGTTAATATTAATAAAACATGGCCAAGAGACAACACAACCCTAGCCTAAAATCTGCGCAGACCTAGACATGCGGATACACACCACCGCACCCAAGACCCACAACTTTTTTTAAAACAAAGTGAAGTGAGTACCCTAAGGAGTCCACCAAAGGGTTGGCTAGTACTTAAGCTGACCACTTACTATCAAAATAAGTAACTGAGGTCATGCCCCAACTTGGATATAAATCCACTAGTCAGAACACAAAGGCTATCAAGCAAAGGAACATATACTCGTCAAAGACTATAAAGACCTATCTATGATGAAGGCCGAAATACTCACCTAGGACCTAGTCCCAGCTAGTCCCAGCTTGAATACTTTAGCCCACACCACACAAGTCAAGTAAGACACCCACTTAACCATCAGAGGGCAAAAAGTCCTACTTACCAACATAAATTCTAATATTCTATCATGTGAAAGGCTATATAAATGTCTAATCAGCAGATAAACCAACAGAATTCTCAATACAAATTTCCAATTCTAACAATATTAACCAAATTAAAGGCTTCGGGGAATCTAGGGCCGTTTTTACAATATAAAAAGCTACTTAAATCAACTAATTACACATGTGAGATAAAAATATAATGAATGGCCTAAAACAAGAAAAAGGCCGACTATCTAATTCATTCAAAATTTCATCCAACCGAATTTTTACCCGCAACCCCAGCCCTGCGACAGGTACGGGTTAAATTGCGGCTGACCAATCACACATTTAACTGACATCGCATCAGTCAAAGGGACTAAGGCTCAGTTTTCGGCACAATCATCAAAACATTACAGTTATCACTATAAAATTCATTTTGTAAACTATCCTAACATGTGATAATTATCAATATAACATAATTTTTCTACCATTAGCATAATTTTTAGCTACTATTACGATTCACTTCACAAGTTTAACCATGTGTACTATTCTAATTATATCCATACTGAACCTAAAATGACGGACAAAGCATGGAAAACCGCGAAACAAGCAACGGGCCGACCCGAGCCAGCCGTGGGCCAGCCGTGGGCCAGCCGGGCTGCTGCCGGGCCCGCTGCCGCGCCCCATTACTCCTCTTTTTTTTCATTTTTGCTCAGTATAAGACCGTCTGAAACATAATTAACCGTTCCAAATTCAACTTTGTTAATTTAAACTAACAAAAGGCACAAATTAAGCATACATGCAACAAATTTTAACATGTGAAAACTACTACTCAAACAAAAATCACCAAACATACAAAAACAACACAGCATGTGACGATCTTTCGTCGAGTAACTCGAAATATGTTACCTTAAGCTAGAAAAAAGAGCAATTAGCACCTCAAACCCAAATCCTAACTAGCAACTATCCGCTATCTTCGATAATATACGAGTCCCCTAACTCGTCTTCCAATTCTTCACCTAAATAAACCATAAAAACACAAAGATAAGTATATAAATACCGAAAATACCGAATTTTACCCAAAATTCGTCTTAAACAACTTCAAGAAAACTGAAATTAAATTATACCCAGTTGTAGATCGCGACGAGAGGATTCCGGAAAGGTAAATTTCGTGAAAAACCGATAAGAAATGAAGGAGTTGTGTCGATTTTAGCTTGGAATTTGTGAAAATGGTGATTTGTGTCTTATTTGATGAAGATAGAAGAAGAAGATAGAGGAAAATCAGAAAAAAAAAAAGAAAGGAAGGGGCTGGTCCGCGGGAAAGGGAAGAGGAAAGGAGAAGAGCGGGATTTTTAGTCGGGATTTTTACGAGTCGGGTTTGACCCGTTTCGATAATAATTAAAACCGTAGGTCAAACACAAATTCCGTCAAGACCAAAGTTCTTAAACACGAGATTACAATAAAATTGAGTATTCATACGACCCATTTCCAAATTCGTTTACCCAACGTTCGAAAGAATTGTCATTTCCCCCCCCCCCCCCCCCGATACGCCCTTATTTCGAAATAAAAAGTTTTACACGGTTTAAACTATTTTTAACATCTCGAAATTATCAAAATAAATACTTTTCTTCAAAATATAAAAAAATTATATTTCTTTGAATTATTTTTACTTTAAATACTTAAATATCAACTTTTATTTGATTAATAAATTATTTCCGAAATATATTAACGGTCCAAAATTACGGGGCGTTACATTTATGACCCTACACCAACCGCCATGGCTTTCGCGACTCGTCTGACTCATGGGTCATGACAGTCAGGTAGCGGTCGTAGTGACACTAGAATTGATCGTCGTAACCCGTCTGCACCTTCTAAATATTTTTGTATCGCTTGTCAAACGTCGGGTCACAGTCTTAAGTTTTGCTATCAAGTCACAGGCAAATTCCCCGAATGGTGGGGTGATCGTCCTCGTAACCGTATCTATATCGACCCAATGCTACTGATTTAAGTAATGCAATTTTTATTCCGGATGAGCGTGTTAAATCTCAGCCTGCTCGCACTGATACAAAACCCCAGGGCCCGCCTCCAAAGGCTCATATAGCTTCTGTTAACAATGCCTCCTCGTCCCAACCATCACTTGCTCAATTCGACAAACTCGATTTGAACTCTCTGACACCGGATAAATTGGATAAACTCGGTACTTTGTTACAGGCTCGAAAAACAGAGCAGTCCACTGACCGTCTCAATGGTAATTTCTCTCCTTTTACTTGGATTGTTGACACCGGTGCGTCTAATCACATGTCGGGTTGTCTTTCTTTTTTTTCGAATTTAAAGGCTATTACTCCTATTTCTGTTTGTCTTCCGAACGGCGATCTTACAATCGCTACTCAAAGTGGAGATGTAAAGTTATCATCTCGTTTAATTTTGCATGATGTCCTTTACGCAGCCAATTTAAATTGCAACCTTATTTCTGTCTCTAGCCTCTTAATTGATCATAATTTAACTATTCAATTTTCCCGTAATTTGTGTCTTATTCAGGACCGTATCTCGAAGACGGTGATTGGGGCGAGTGAGCAATATGAGGGGCTTTACTACCTCCAACAAGTCCGCGACGAGAAAGGTCATGCATGTTTAACCGGGTCTCCCAATCCCTTAGAGCTATGGCACTGAAGGTTGGGGCACCCCTCTTCCAATATTTCCCGTTATTTACCTTTTTTTTAATAATAAACATTCTCGAACTCCGGACAATTTTCATAGCAAAACATGTGATATTTGTTTACGCGCGGAACAAACTCGCGAACATTTTTCTTTAAGTACTAGTCATGCTTCGTCTCTATTTGATCTTATACATTGTGATTTATGGGGGCCATACTCTAAAAATGCCTCATGTGGATCCCAACATTTTTTAACTATTGTAGACGATTTTTCACGCTCCACATGGGTATATCTCTTACGTCACAAGAGTGACACAAAACAAACTTTGCTTAATTTTTTCGCTATGATTGATCGCCAATTTGGAAAGAAAATCAAAATTTTACGGACCGACAATGATACCGAATTTAGGCCACTTATTCCTTTTTTTAACGACAATGGAATCTTATTTCAAACCTCTCAAGTTGACACTCCACAACAAAATGGACGAGTGGAACGAAAACATCATCATATTTTAAATGTGGCACGTGCCCTTCTTTTTCAAGCTAGCCTACCTTTGTATTTTTGGGGAGTGTGTGTTCTTAGTGCGGTTTACTTAATAAATTGTACTCCCACACCCCTTCTAAATGGTAAAACTCCTTATGAAATGATTTTTAATAAACCACCCCCTTTCGAAAATATTAGAATTTTTGGTTGCCTCGCATATGCTCGTAATTTAAATCGTTCACGCGATAAATTCGCTTCACGAAGCAGAAAATGCGTTTTTATTGGTTATCCTTTCGGGAAAAAGGGGTGCCGTCTTTTCGATTTGGATAATGGATCTTATTTTGAGTCTCGCAATGTAATTTTATCGAAACAGAATTTCCTTACAAAAACCTCAACCTTCACGAACTTGATAACGATCCCACCTCATTTGTTTTCGACACTTCTCCTATCGAGGCTTCCATCCTAGTTTCCTCCTCACCATCTCCCACTCCTCCCAACACGGAAACCACCCCCACCACCTCTTCTTCTCCCTCGACCACAACCAATCCAGACACTACATCTACCCCGTCAACTGACAACCCTACTTCACCATCTACAAACGAACCCTCTACCTCATCCACCGAACCGTCTGACTCGACAACTTTGGGCCGGGGGCATCGAGTTAAGATACCCAATTCAAACCTTAATGGTTTTATTCTCTCAAAACCTCGCCCCTCATTGCATTCACTCACTACCAAACCATCGCCTTCAGGTACTCCTTTTCCTATTTCTCATTATCTTAGCGATAATAATTTTTCTCCTAAACATCGTATTTTCTTGTCGGCCGTGACTAAAAACCACGAGCCTAGTTTTTATAAAGATGCTGTGCAGGTAACGGAATGGCGAGACGCTATGAAACGTGAGATCGATGCTCTTGAAAAGAATCACACATGGACACTTGAAACTTTACCACCCAACAAGAAAGCAATTGGTTCAAAATGGGTTTACAAGATCAAATATAATGCCGATGGATCCATCGAAAGATATAAGGCTCGCCTAGTCGTAATGGGCAATCGACAAATTGAAGGCGTTGATTATAATGAAACATTTGCCCCTACGATTAAGCTCGTCACTGTTCGCACTTTGCTCGCCATCGCCGCCGCCAAACAATGGGTCCTTCACCAAATGGATGTTCATAATGCTTTTCTCCATGGCGATCTACATGAAGAAGTCTATATGAAACCCCCGCCAGGTTTTCACCCATCGAACGATGGGAAAGTCTGCCGTTTACGAAAGTCTCTATATGGCCTCCGTCAAGCTCTTCGATGTTGGTATGCCAAGCTCGCTTCCGCTCTCCTACAATATGGATTTCAACAGTGCCCCTATGATCATTCTTTGTTCTCCATTTCTCGTCCCAACACAGAGGTACACGTCTTAGTCTATGTTGATGACTTGGTCATTTGTGGGGATAATTCTCATTTTATTGCACAATTTAAGAATTACTTAAGCAAATGCTTTCATATGAAAGATCTTGGCACACTAAAGTATTTTCTCGGTCTCGAAATTACTCGAAATAAAACCGGGATTTTTGTCTCACAACGAAAATACGCCCTCGATATTTTTAAAGAAACGGGTCTCCTAGGGTCAAAGCCCGCATATGCACCTATGGAACAAAACCATCGCCTTTCTCTCTCCAAATCCGATCCACTCACTAATCCGCAGCAATACCGTCACCTTGTGGGCCGCCTGGTTTATCTAACCATTACTCGGCCAGAGCTTACTTACTCGGTTAACACGCTTGCTCAGTTTATGAACTCACCTACAAGTGATCAGTGGCAAGCCGCCCTCACTGTCGTCCGTTACCTTAAAAATTCCCCTGGATAGGGCATCCTTCTTCGGTCCGACAGTGACCTCCGTCTCAACGCCTATTGTGATGCGAATTATGCCACCTGCCCGACCACCCGCCGCTCCCCCTCCGCTTATATCATATTTCTGGGTCCCTCCCCTATCTCATGGAAAACAAAGAAGCAGACAACGGTTTCTCGCTCCTCCGCAGAATCCGAATACCGCACAATGGCGTTTACAATTTGTGAACTAAAATGGCTAAAAGGTTTGCTCACATCCATCATTCGCTACCTATTCAGCTTCGATGTGACAACAAATCGGCACTCTATATTGCCCGAAATCCGGTCTTTCACGAACGCACAAATCATATCGAAGTTGACTCCCATTTCATCCGCGACGAAATTCAAAAGGGTGTAATAGCACCGAGCTATGTTCACACCAAAGCACAACTCGCGGACATTCTCACTAAGGCTCTAGGTCCGAGTTCCTTTGACGACTTGCTCTCCAAGTTGGGAGTCTCGACTCTCCACTCCCCAACTTGCGGGGGGGTAATATGATCCTAAGAGCCGTTGCACAAAGCAAGCAAGGAGGCGTTGCACAACTCAAGACAATCTCGGCAGAATCATCTCCTTCCCCTGTTTGTCTCCTCTGTTTTGGTAAATAGCATAACAATTATTTGTTTCCGTAAATGAACGATTTCCTATTGTATATATATAGCCTAGAATAGTTTGTAATAAACACAAGTTTTTGACACACAATAATATAATCAGATGTATTTGCATATCTCATTCCATGAATTATAATATCTTATGAAAGAATCATAAACAAATGTCAAGAAACCATCTCAACCAAATTTGCACTTTATTATCTACCGGATATCTTAGATATATTCCAGCTGTTTCAAACAACTCTACATCAATTAACTTAGATTGATCCCCACTAAATCATTTGTACCCATTTATGATGGAATAGTATGTTTTTTATCCAGTCCAAATACTTGAATAAAACAATTTTACCTAAGAATTTTTGTAATTTTAATTTGTTTATTAGAAAATATAGTAAGTAAAACATTAGAAGTAGTGTATGATAATGACTTTCTTGTGTATCTAGAAATGTCTCCAAAAATTTAAGGTGTCATGTTCCATGAAAGCCTTAAGGAAAAATAACTTTCGTCAGTCCTAAAAATTAACTTGTCATTTTACTTCTACGAAGTACATTACGATAGGTTTCAAGCATCTTAGCCCAATAAAATTGTTTTTGCTAACTTTAAATTTAACAAAATTACAACATTATCACTTTTTATTTTTAATCTAGACAACAATTTCAATTTATTTTAACAACATGGTATTTTTGTAGAATTACGAGATGTGCATCATTGATTCATTCATTCAATGTATTAGTAGTGATTTAATAATCAATTCAGTAGTACAAACACTTAATCACATTTAGGCCAAAATCACAAAGGAGATAAAAAAGTCACAAGCAATTAAGCATATACTTAAATTTAACAGAAGTATATTTGATCTTTCAAACCTTAATGCCTATATAAAGCCTACAATATTCACCCCAAATCATCAAACAACTTAGCTTAAAAATCTCTTACCAAACATTCTCCATTTGTTTCAAAATGACCAACTTGAAATGCCTCCCAATTTTGTACACCCTACTAGTCCTTATACTATCTACTACCACTAATGCAGCAACCTTTACTGTTAAAAACAATTGCCCTTATACCGTCTGGGCCGCAGCGCGGTAGTCCCCAAAGTGGTGGCCAACAAATGAACTCGGTGACACTGACCGTCACACCAATCCGGGCAAACAAGTGCCCGTATATGGGCACGGACAGTTGTACCTCAACCGGGTAATGGTCTCGAGTACCACCGGAGACTGTGGTGGGGTCATACAATTGGCACCGCATATGGTACACCCCGTAACACTTTAGCCGAGTACTCCTTAACCAATTCAACAACCTTGATTTCTTCGATATCTCGTTGGTTAACGGGTTCAACGTCCCAATGACATTCTTACAGGTCTCTAATGGATGCACCGTTGGTCCTACGTGTACTGCCGATGTCAATGCACAATGCCCTAGTCAGCTTAAGACTAATGGAGGTTGTAACAACCCATGCACGGTGTTTAAGACGGATGAGTATTGTTGTAATTCCGGTAGCTGCCAGCCCACCGATTACTCCAAGTATTTTTAGGGTTTGTGCCCTAGTGCTTATAGTTACCCTAAGGATGATCCTACAAGTACTTTTACTTGTCCTAGTGGTACTAATTATGCTGTTACATTTTGCCTTGATTCTATAATCGAAGCGAACGTACTTGCAAGGTTATATGAAGAGTTAAGAACGATTAACACCTAAGAGGAGGAGGGGGTGAATTAGGTGTACCTTTTAAAAATTTTATCCTTAATTTGGTTAATTGATTAACTTAAGTAAAGAATATTGAAGTACAAGACTTGAGAAACTTAATTGACTGTAAGTTCACAAGAAGGTACAGCAGTTCTATGTCACATTATAGGTGACTGTGACACAGAACTTGATTAGGTACATGCGAGAAATAGCAAAGTGGAAGAACGTAAAAGTAAATGAACAAACAAACGACATTTTTAAAAATTGGTTCAGCCCCTACTCCGAGGCCTACGTCCAACCGTTATTTTATTACTTGATTAGAAATTTACTCAAACTTACTAAACCTCTTACAATGAAAATAACTCGCCAACCTACTCCGGTTGCACTCAAACTTAAAGCTACTCCGCTTCAAGAGTTTATGGGTTCTATCTCAAGGTGTTACAGAAGCTTGAATCTCAAGAGTTGACTAAATGAACATGGAGATCACAATTAAGATCTAACACGAGAATCATGGAACAAACTCATTATGTCACAGTACAACGAACTGATACTTGGAGTTTTTACAGCTTTTTCGAAAACAATTTAAAGACTTTAAAAATCAGAAAAATGTTTTGCAAACACTTGAAGAACAAAGCTTTAAATGCACAAATAATTTGCAAAGTTTTACAATAAATGCTTTGGAAGTCTTAAGAAATAAATGTGACTAAGACACTCTATTTATAGTGGATTTAGTCTTAGGTAAGTACAACTTAGAAAAATTGAATCCAATATTAAAATGGTAGCCTTGAGTGATGGTAAGTGTTAGACTATAGGCTTGGGGCTTAAGAAATCAGAAAACTTAAGCTACTACACTCAACATGTGACATTTTACCAAAATGGCAAAAAGCTTTTCTTACTTTAGAAGTTTGACAAGTCTTCTTTGCCATTTTAGTAAAAGGTGTTTGCACAAATCTAGAGGCATAGTCAAGTGGGTTTGTGACTCCAAAATTTCAGATTATTTTCAAGCTTTTGAAAATTCAAATGTTTAAGGTTTGAAGTTTTGCAAAGTTTTAACACTTAAAACATTTTGATCGAAATTTCTCCTCCGTATGATAGTACCAGAAACCACAGTACAACGTACTGTTGCATGGTTTTGCCATAACTTGACTTAAATGAGAATGTTGCACTTACTCTTACATTTTTCGACTAAGGCTTAGAAAATATCATTGTCTTGACTTTCTTGATTATCTTGAATCATTGTTGAAAGTCCATTTGATTGCTTCAATCACTAATCATTTCAACTAAGAGCAAACAATCAAATAACAAAGGGACTTGGCATCATCAACACAATGTGTTCTAAAAAATCCCCCCTTTGATGATGACAAGTCCAAACATGTGTGATATTCCCCCTTAGCCGATGGTTAGTCGGTCTTTGGTCATTTCAACATAAACATAATATATAAACATGATCAAGGTAGTCGAAAGGTGCAACATGCTTGGCTAAGGTAAAACTTCTAATAATGGAAGCTAAGGCATAGTCACGGTGAACGTTGGCCGAAGAGTTAAAAGATCACACATAACATAGTTAAACTACTTCCCCCTCTTGACATCGTCAAAGGAGGATAAAACATGTCCAAAGTTTAGCAACACGATTTAAAAACACACACAAATTGTTCAAGCAAACCAAACAAACAAGCAACCAAAGAGTGCAAAAGAGTCTTAAAGTAACAAAGAGCCAAGGTTCAAGGAAGAGATAAACGGTTAGAAGGGCATGAGCTCAAGTGGAGGAGTTTGGCTTCGTAGCATCAAGGCGTTCAAGTAAGTCTTCATTCATGGTACGAAGATCACCCACCTCATCCCGTAACTTGCCTTGTTCTTTAACCAAATGATTAACAACTCCAAGAAGTTCATCCAACTTTGTTAGCACCACACCCAGTTCAACAGTAGACCCTATTGTAGCACCACTACCCGACTGATTTTTCTTCTCTAATTTCTCATTCTTAATCTCCAAATTCATCCGAGAGAAAAGACCCGGTGTCATTTCATCACTCAATTTCTCAACTGCGGGACTTCCTTTTAGCAGTAACCCCTCCTCCATAAAGATGATGGAGAGCCACATACCATAAGGCACCACGACATTTTTGTCAAAGTTGCCGTTTTGAAATTCAATTGACATCTCTTGAATTCGGTGAAACATAAGGCAAGGGAGATTAATGGGTTTGTGTTTGACAATGTGATGGATAAGGAGCATATCAAGAAGAGAACATCTCCCATGGCTATTGTTGCTAGCTAGGGACGAGATTACAAAAAACAAGGTTAAAAATAAACCTAATGGGTGCGGACAATTCAAGGGCATAAATGTTGGTTGGGCCATTTTTATCATGAGGTCGAAGAACCTTCATAACTTGGGTGGATGTGACCTCATCAATTTCTCCCCAGTCACGTTTGCGAAAGGAGGTAAGTCCGACATTACAAACATCGAGATGGGCAGTAAGTTGGTCAAGTGTGAGGACAAAAGGTTTCTGATTTATGTAGGCGGAAAGGGTTCCAGATGCAACATCTACTTTGATTGTTGCATAGAATTGGATGATTTCGGACAAATACATGGGGCTATACTTGTCCAACAAATTCACCCAACCCTGTGCATACATAGCTTCTTTGAAGTATTTGAAGGCAAGAGAAGTGTCATACCAAGATTTTTTATAACGCCTTCCACTGTGGAAGCAACAGATCAGCATACCGTGGCATAGCTTGAGAGTCTCATCCGAAAGATCGAGAGAATTGAGGTGGTTAAGGACGTCATTTTTGAATGCATCACCAAAAGGAGCAATGACTAGGTCCATGCAAGTATTAAGTGGAACCTTCTCCTCAAGAATCTCATCTTCATTCACACTAGACATCTCTTGATGAAACTGAGCCTTTTTGGTTGCCTTGGTTTTGGAACCGGATCCCTTCCTTCTTTGTGTAGCCTTGGGCTTTGGTGGGGTGGCTTCCGGTGTTTCATCATCATCATCACCAAAGATTTCAACCATCTTTCGCTTAGACTGGGTTCTTGATGCGGGTTGTGAGAATAATGGGTCAAGCCCATCATCAAACACCTTTTCGGCATCACCATGATCCTCAACATCAACTATTTCTTCAACATGCATGGTCTTCTTTGTGTTTTCATCGCTTTTCTCAATGTCATGACTGATTTCTTCTTCAACAATGTGGTTGCTTGTTGCATCCGGCTTATCCGGTATATCATCTTCGAATTGTTCATTCATTAAGTCTTTTAAAAGCACATCATCAACATTCTCCTCTTTATTTTACTTGTTATTTTTATCAGCTTTCTCCTTCTTTTCTTTCGAAACTTTCTTTCTTCCTTTTGATTTTTTCGGACTTTCCTTTGAATCTCCCACATTTTCTTTTGATTTTTCTTCATCTTCATTCAACTTTTCCTCACTCTCTTTTGATTTTTTATTGTCTCCTTCTGATTTTTCCTCATCTCCCTCTGATTTTTCCTCATCTTCATCTGATTTTTCCTCACTTTGTTTACTCTCTTTTTATTTTTCTCCTTCAAGTTCCCCCTCTCTCATCTCACTTGGTTGATCTTTCATTTCACTTGAATTGGCAACATCACTTATCTTTTCAATCTCTTCATCCTTCTCGGTTCCCTTAGAACAGGAGTCTTCTTCATCAGTATCAACATCCACCTCTTCGTTCAAATGGAGCGAGATTGGGGTTTTTCTACCACGTCCTCCTCTGCCCCGACCACCACCTCTTTTGGCGGTTGTCTTCTTTCGTGCAACGGTGGGTTTGGCAGTGGCAGAGATGGTCGCATCAGTCTTGGCAGCGGGTTTGGAAGACATTTTCTTTTTGGCAATGTACTTTGGATTGAATGAGTTTCTAAGTCGAAGGACTTCTTTTGAGAAGCTTTGTTTTGAGGACATTTTGAATTATTAGCAAAGGAAGTGGCTTTGACGGTTGGGGAGTTCGAAAAGGAGGAGTTATTTGTTTAGTGGGTAATAGGAAGTTTTAGCATTGAGACATGGAGGATAAATGTAGGTTGGTGTGGTTAACAAGGAAAGTGGGTGGTTGAGTGTTGGGAGGTTAAGGCTAGTATGTAGGTTTTTAGATGAAATGACATAAAGTGGTTTGGTGGCTCAAGGTTATTGACTCACGTGCACAAGGAAGTTGGATATTTATTTTTTCTCGACCAATTTGTATATGTTAGACGGGTTAGCTTAATTTTGTAGACACATCATTCCATCTTCTAGTCAATCATTGAGGAAAGTGATTTATTTTAGCTACATGTCACCTAGTAAACCAATTTCCGACCGAAGTTTTACGAATTGTTCTCTTTCCAACGGTTTTGTGAAAATGTCCGCAATTTGATTTTCCGTTTTACAAAAGCTTAGACATATATTACCTTTTTCAACTTGCTCACGTAAAAAATGATGTCGTATGTCGATGTGTTTAGTTCGTGAGTGTTGTATAGGATTCTTTGATATATTAATCGCACTAGTGTTGTCACAAAATATAGGGGTAGTCTCGAAAATAAGGCCATAATCATGCAATTGTTGACGTACCCAAAGAATTTGTGCACAACATAGAGCGACACTCACATATTCACTTTCGGTCGTGGATAATACAACGGTGTTTTGCTTCTTAGAAGCCCATGAAATGAGACACGGACCTAGAAAAGTAGCAATGCCTGAAGTGCTTTTCCTATTCAATGTATCACCGGCATAATCCGCATCCGAAAAACCTACAAGATCAAGTTCGTAGTGAGTTGGGTACCAAAGATATAGCCCTTGTGTTCCAATCAAATACCTAAAAATCCGTTTGACGACTTTGAAATGTGATTCCTTAGGATTTGCTTGGAAACGGGCACAAGCACACACACTAAATTGTATGTCGGGCCGACTAGCGGTTAAGTAGAGTAAGGAACCGATCATACCTCGATATACCTTTTCACTAATGCTCTTACCATTTTCGTCCTTGTCAAGCTTGACTTTAGGCACCATTGGTGTAGGCATAGGATTAGAATTAGTCAACCCAAACTTACTTAGCATTTCTTTTAAGTACTTTTGTTGATGAATCATTGTTCCATTTTCACATTGTTTGATTTGAAGACCAAGAAAAAATCCAAGTTCTCCCATCATACTCATTTCAAATTCGGAAGTCATTAAATCAGAAAAGTACTTATAAAGAACATTTTTAGTTACTCCAAAAATAATGTCATCGACATATACTTGCACAAGCAACAGTTCATCTCCTTGTGACTTGATAAACAACGTTTTATCCATGGACCCACGTAAGAAACCATTTTCCAATAGAAACTCTAAAAGTCTATCATACCAAGCCCTAGGAGCCTGTTTTAAACCATAAAGTGTTTTATCAAGTTTAAAAACGTGGTTGGGAAATTCGTTGTTAATAAAGCCCGGAGGTTGTTCAACAAACACTTCTTCATCAAGGTATCTATTTAAAAATGCGGTTTTGACATCCATTTGAAAAAGCTTTATGCCTTGAAAAGACGCAAAAGCTACAAGCATTCGTATGGCTTCAAGCCTAGCTACCGGTGCAAAGGTTTCATCGTAATCAATTCCTTCTTGTTGGTTAAAACCTTGCACCACTAGTCTAGCTTTATTCCTTACGATTTCTCCAACATCATCTAGCTTGTTGCAAAAGACCCACCGTGTACCAATTACAGTACGTTGGGAGGGCCTAGGGACAAGATGTCATAGCTTGTTCCTTTCGAATTGCTCCAATTCCTCTTGCATTGCAATCACCCAGCATTCATCAGTCAAGGCTACTGTGACATGGTCTGGTTCGATTTGTGAGATGAAAGCATTGTGTGTACAGAAATTTTGGAGCGATGATCTGGTTTTTATTCCAGAGGTTAGGTCACTGGTTAGATTTGATAAAGGATGTGAGCTTTGGTGTTTCCAATTTTTGGGGATAAGTGAGTTGGAAGATTCGGTTTATTCGTCTGCAACAGTAGAGGGGACTGTTGCATGAGGATTGTTTGAAGGAGGTGATTGTGGTTCGTTTATGTTTAGATTGGGCTGTTCTTCACCATCTTTGTTCCCCCTGGATGAGATAGCATCATCTTGTGTAGGAGGACGATTAGTTCCCCCTGAATTTTGGACATCTTCCTCATGCAACAGTGGCTCCAACTATTGCTCAGCCTCTTCCACCACTTGATCCATATCATGTCGTGTCATACCAATCTCAAAATCATCATCATATTCATCATCCTCATCATCAACCTGTGTGTTTGATACAAAAAGACTAGATTCGTCAAATATTACATGAACGCTTTCTTCCATTTTCATAGTCCTTTTGTTACTATGATCGGAATAACCAACAAAAACTCCTTCATCACTACGAGCATCAAATTTGCCAAGGTTGTCTTTTCCATTATTGTGCACAAAGCATTTACTACCAAAGCATTTTAAATGTGAAAGATTAGGTTTTCTTCCTCGTAGTAGTTCATAGGGAGTTTTCTCAATGATTTTTCTAATCATGACACGGTTGTAGTATAACAAGATGTGTTTACGGCTTCGGCCCAAAAATTCTTAGGAACTTTAGAGCTAATGAGCATGGTCCTAGCCATATTTTCATGAGTTCGATTCATTCGTTCCACAACCCCATTTTGTTGTGGGGTTCTTGCGGCCGAAAAGTTGTGACTAACACTATTCTCATTCCAATAAGACTCAAATGACAAGTTCTCAAACTGGGTTCTATGGTCGGATCTCAATGAGACAAGCTTATAACCAAATTTGTTTTTAACCTTTTTGACCCAAATTAAGAACTCATCAAATGTTTGATCCTTAGAACTTAAGAAGAGAAGTCAAACAAATCTTGTAAAGTCATCTACAATGACACAAATATAACGACTTCCACCTCTACTCACAACTCGCATGGGACCACATAAATCAATATGAATGAGTTCAAGAAGTAAGGAAGTGCTAACAACCTTTTTGGATTTAAAAGAGAATTTAACTTGTTTTCCTTTAACACAATCATCACAAAGTGATTTAAATTCAAACTTAATGTTAGGAATGCCATCAACTAGATCAAGTCTCTTGAGAGTGTTAAGTGTCTTAGCATTTACATGACCAAGTCGTTTGTGCCAAAGCCAAGGGTCATTCTTTTGAACACTCATGCATGATACTGATTGACCCGACAATGAATATAAGTTAGTCATATAGACATCTTTGACACGTTTACCTTCAAGTAAGTTCTCTAGTTTTTCCATTGATGATTCTACATTCACTAGCAAGAAATTCAACAATATTACCTCGATCACATAGTTGTGAAATGCTCAAGAGATTGTTTTTCAAACCTTTGACAAGAAACACTTTGTCCACGCATAATGACTTTGACTTACCAACCTTTCCAATACCAATAATTTCACCTTTCTTGTTGTCGCCAAAAGTCACCATGCCACCATCGTAGGCTTCTAGCGAGAGGAATTGGTTTTCATCTCCCGTCATGTGACGAGAGCATCCACTGTCTAAGTACCAATTGCTGCTGCCCCTCACTAATGCCTATAAGAAATCAAACATTTAGTTTAGGAACCCAAACAAGTTTGGGCTCCTTCTTGACAACGACCTTTTTGACTTCCTCTTTCTTGATCCACACTTGTTTAGCCTTTTTAGTGTTTCTTTCTAAGTCACGGACTGTTTTTTCACAACCATTAAACTCATGACCTATTTTGCCACAATAGTTACAGATGATGTACTCAGGAAGACCAAAGATACTTTCTTCTTCTCTAAGTCAGTTTGGCTTGGGTCCTGGTTTCGAGTGCAACAGTGTGTGCTACTGTTGCATTTGAATCCAAGTCCAGCTTTCTTTGCAAATTTTTCATATTCTTGTGATTGTTTTAAGAGAAACTCCAAAACATTCTGACTTCCTTCCCATTTTAAGTAGAACATATTAGCCTCATCTAGCTCTTTAGTCAATGTTTCGATTTTAGCAAGATAATTAAGATTTAATTTACCCAAATTATCGAAAGCTTGTTTTGCAAGTCTTGCTTCATCACTAAGTATCATCCCAATTTGTTCCAATTGTTTATTATCTCTTTGACACAATGTGAGGCCAGCTAGAAGAGAGTCACGTTCTTTAGTTAAGGAAGATACTAATTTAGTGAGATTATCTTTTTTCTTTTCTCGACTCGGATGCCACAAAGAGAGACCTCTCAGGCATGAGTCTGTTTCACTCTTTTAACATCTCAATTTGAGCAAGAAGGTCATCATTTGTTTTTTGAGCTCGTTCTAAGGTGCTTTTGACATGACTAGACTCATCATTCAACATTTCAGCAATTTTAATGAGATCATCTTTTTCATTGTTGCAAGTAGCTAAGTCAGTCAAAAGTTGGTCACGTTCTTGAGTTAGGAACGACACATTTCCTTTAGAACTGGATGCAACAGTGCAGGGATCTGTTGCACCTGTTCCATCAACTTTGTTGGCCAAAAACAGGTATTGTTTTCGAAGTTTTTTGATTTCCTTTTCAAGACTCAACATGGAACTAGGTTGATCATTCTCATTTAGACTTTCTTTTAAGATGACATTTTCCTCAGCTATGTCCTCGATTTCGTTTTGCATAGCTTCCAACTTATTAGTTTGGACACGACATTTATAAATAAATTGATCTAGGAGGAGACAAACTTTGTCTTTAGAGAAAGATCGAACCTTTTTCTTGAGCTTAATTACCTCATGGTCTGAATCAGAGTCTGAGTCCGCGGAGTGAGCCATAAGACACTTGATGTCTTCTTTCTTTGAGGATTTGGAAGCATTTTTTGAGGAGCTAGACGAGATGCTAAGTTTGGCGTCTAATTCATCCTCAAGGACATCGTCCTCTTCAGAATCAGATATGCCCCAAATAGCAGTCATTACTTTGTTTTTGTACTCACGTTTAGCGGAATCACGTTTTTCTTTGGATTTGATATCGTTCCACTTTGGGCATTCTTTGATTTGGTGACCTTTGTCACCACATTTAAAGCAACCAACTGTGGAATTAGACCTTCTCCTAGGAAAACGACGTTTGCTAGAGTTATTGCTATACCTTTGAGAGCTTCGACCATTTATCATGCCAACAATGTTTCTAGTGAACATTGCAAACTCGTCATCTTCATCCTCCTCATCACTTGAGAGAGCATTAAGAGCGAGTCCTTTAGCTTTAGAGCTTTTACTAGAACGTTTCATAAGAGTTAACTCATGAGCCATAAGTGAGCCCATAAGTTCATCAAGGGTGAGCAAAGAAAGGTCCTTAGCTTCCTCAATAGCCGTAACTTTCGGTTGCCATTTTTCAGTTAGGCTACGAAGGATTTTACGGACTAAATCCTCGGATTGAAAACTCCTACCTAAACTCTTAAGGTCATTGACAATACTAGAAAAACGTGAAGACAAACTATTAATTGACTCATCTCGTTCCATATTGAACATCTCATATTGTTGCTTGAGAAGATCAATACGATATTTCTTGACTTGTGACGTTCCCTCATAAGCAAGGTTTAGGGTGTCCCAAATCTCTTTGGCCGAAGCACATCCAGATATACGATTAATCTCTTGGTCACCGATCCCATATTGAAGAATGGACATGGCCTTAGAGTTTTTCTCGATTTTCTTATAGTCGGCCTCAACATACTTATCCTCACTTTTCAAAGAACTAGTGCCATCAGCATTAGTCACTTCGATTTTGAGGGGACCCTTTTGAATGATTAACCAACATTCATAGTCCGCACTTTTGACATAGTGCTCCATGCGATTTTTCCACCAGGCATAGTTTTCTCCCTTAAAACTGGGATACTTAGTGTGTTTTGAATCGTCCATAACTATAGGATCAACTCTTTGGACTTAACCAATATCAAGAGCACGAGGCTCTGATACCAATTGAAGAGTTAAGAATGATTAACACCTAAGAGGGGGAGGGGGTGAATTAGGTGTACCTTTTAAAAAATTTATCCTTAACTTGGTTAATTGATTAACTTAAGTAAAGAATATTTTAGTACAAGACTTGAGAAACTTAATTGAATGTAAGTTCACAAGAAGGTACATCAGTTCTATGTAACAGTATAGGTGACTGTGACACAGAACTTGATTAGGTAGATGCGAGAAATAGCAAAGTGGAAGAACGTAAAAGTAAATGAACAAACAAACGACATTTTTAAAAATTGGTTCAGCCTCTACTCCGAGGCCTACGTCCAACCGTTATTTTATTGCTTGTTTAGAAATTTACTCAAACTTACTAAACCCCTTACAATGAAAATAACTCGCCAACCTACTCCGGTTGCACTCAAACTTAAAGCTACTCCGCTTCAAGAGTTTATGGGTTCTATCTCAAGGTGTTACAGAATCTTGAATCTCAAGAGTTCACTAAATGAACATGGAGATCACAATTAAGATCTAACACGAGAATCATGGAACAAACTCATCATGTCACAGTACAGCGAACTGATACTTAGAGGTTTTACAGCTTTTTCGAAAACAATTTGAAGACTTTAAAAATCAGAAAAACGTTTTGCAAACACTTGAAGAACAAAGCTTTAAATGCACAAATGATTTGCAAAGTTTTACAATAAATACTTTGGAAGTCTTAAGAAATAAATGTGACTAAGACACTCTATTTATAGTGGATTTAGTCTTAGTTACGTACAACTTAGAAAAATTAAATCCAATATTAAAATGGTAGCCTTGAGTGATGGTAAGTGTTAGACTATAGACTTGGGGCTTAAGAAATCAGAAAACTTAAGCTACTACACTCAACATGTGACATTTTACCAAAATGGCAAAAAGCTTTTATTACTTTAGAAGTTTGACAAGTCTTCTTTGCCATTTTAGTAAAAGGTGTTTGCACAAATCTAGAGGCTTAGTCAAGTGGGTTTGTGACTCCAAAATTTCAGATTATTTTCAAGCTTTTGAAAATTCAAATGTTTAAGGTTTGAAGTTTTGCAAAGTTTTAACACTTAAAACACTTTGGTCGAAATTCCTCCTCCGTATGATAGTACAAGAAACCACAGTACAATGTACTGTTGCATGGTTTTGCCATAACTTGACTTAAATGAGAATGTTGCACTTACTCTTATATTTTTCGACTAAGGCTTAGAAAATATCATTGTCTTGACTTTCTTGATTATCTTGATCATATTGAATCATTGTTGAAAGTCCATTTGATTGCTTCAATCACTAATCATTTCAACTAAGAGCAAACAATCAAATAACAAAGGGACTTGGCATCATCAACACAATGTATTCTAACATTATATATCTCTCTTATAGGAGAATGTTGAAATAATAATTATAAATGTTAGTGCTATGGCATTCAATGAGTCATTGAATTGCATATAGCCGACGGAGTATATGATTGTCGTAATAATAAATTGAAAAATGGAGTATGTATGTTGCTGATATTATATATAGGAAAATGAAAAATAGAACCTATTGGATTGTATTTAAACATTTAATACCCTTCTATATTTGGCATTAATTTAGAAATTAGAGAGTAATTACACATAAATCAATACAATTAATGCATATATTAACTATTTATTTCCTCTTTTAGGTTGCTTAAATACAACCTACTGTATACTCGCTATTAACTGATAAATTGTTGGTTGATGACTTTTTCTATTTTTAATCAAATAAAAGCTCATTTTTAACCAAAGTGGCTTGAGTGTAGTGGAACGCTGGAGTGCCTCAAAGCATTGCAATTGACAATGAATTCAGAAGTCCCGGGTTCGACTCACTACACGGGAGTGCTGCGGTTACCTGTCATCTTAAGGGATGTCTTACCTGGCCCACGTGGTTTGCAAGGTATTGCATGTGCCCGAGGGGATTAAACCCCGCGTCATAAAAAAAGAAGAAAAAAAGCTCACTATTATCTTATATCTATCTATCATTCTATATTAATAAAGAAACTTTTTTCAAACGCTTAGAGAGAGTCCAATTTTTCAAAACTAATTAAACTATTTTTTTATTTAGAGATAATAATTAAGATGTAAATTAATTATATATTGGAGAAAAATAAATTTTATCTCATCATAATCATAAATAACCACATTGGAATTGTAAAGCTAATGAAATTCTGTAAGGGGTATTGTTCTTTTTTGCAAGCTAAATTTAAGAATATAATAGATGAGGGGGGTAGGTAGTTTCCTAGGAGTTTCCAATGATCATGAGGGGGGTAGGTAGTTCAATTCCCCCATCATGTAGGAGTTGAAAACTCCCCCATTTTATAAAAAATGGGGTAACCAAACAATCTCCCAAAACCACAATTCATGGGATTTTAGAATTTCCATGAATTGGGTTGGCAACCAAACGAGTGATACACTTGAAGACGTGCTACAATTGAAGACTATAAGAGTTTGGTTGTTGATAAAATTAGTTCTACGGACTATTTAAAAACTTAACTAAATTATTCAACAACAATAACAACATCAGAGCCTTAATCCTAAAATAATTTGGGGTCAACTGACATGAATCATCCTTTAGAACCGTCTATGGGTGAACGCACACCTCAAAATGCGAAAAAAAATGATTTGGGGTCGACTGACATGAATCATCCTTTAGAACCGTTCATGGGTGAACGCACACCTCACAATGCGAAAAAAAAGGAAAAAATGAAAAACAAAAGGAAGAGCGAAACATAATATAAAGTCAAGGTAAACTTATAGGTTTTAAAATCGAATTTTTGATTTCTTTTATAAAAAAACTTAAAATTTAAATCGAGAATAAAGATTAAACCGATTTTGAAAACCGAAGTGGAAGTTAAGGATCCGGACTACCTTAAAACTAAACCAAGTAAAATATATAAGAAAGTGGTTGGTAAAAAAACTGTAATAAAGGAGAGAAGAACAAATAAATTCTTTTAAAAATTAAATAAAAACACTAAATATGTCAAATAACAGCAAAAACTAAAAATCCACATGTATCCTTTCTCTCCATCGTGCCCTCTCCGTCACCATACTCTCCTCAAACCCCAGAAATCTCATATCGTGCTGATCTATCACTCTCAATCATGTCTGTCTCGGTCTCCCTCTACCCCTAGGGACCTTTTCTTTTCTCCAAGTCTTCAGCCCCATAACTAGTGCGTCCATAGGTCTCTTTCTCACATGGTCAAGCCATCTTAGTCTATTTTCCATCATCTTGTCCTCTATTGGCGCCACTTTTTCTTTTCCTCAATCAGCTCATTCCTTAATCGATCTTTCCTTGTATGGCCGCACATCCACCTCAACATACGCATCTCCCCAAACTCGTCTTTTGAATGTGACAATGTTTCACGGCCCAACACTCGGAACAGTAAAGTAATAAGGCAGGCCTAATTGTCGTGCTATAAAATTTTCCCTTTAATATTTGCGGCATATGTTTATCGCATAAAAATCCTGAAGCGCTCTTCCATTTCAACCATCCCGCTTTAATTCTATGAGCCACATCTCCGTCTAACTCCCCGTCTTTTTGAATAATAGATCCTAGATATCTGAAAAAATCCGACCCCTCAACAACATTCCCATTGAAAATAATACTCCTTGCCTCTGTCGACCTCGACCTCGACATGTTAATGAACTGACACCTCAAATACTCGGTCTTACTCCTACTCAGTCTAAATCCACGAGTCTCCAAGGCATGCCTCCATAATTCCAACTTTCTCTCCACTCCCTCTTTCGTCTCATCAATCAACACAATATCTTATTTGTATATATAAAAGCTTCTTATAAATACTACCGCTGTAAATTTGTCTTCCCATAAATAACATGTTTGTCTTCTTATACATTGATCGATCTTAAGTTTTATATTATATACTTAAAAGTTTTAAAAAAATACTTCATTCGTCCGATCATTTCAAAGATCAAGGGAAGAGGAAGGGAACAAACAAATGACCAGGACAGAGAATACAATGATACATTATTTACATAAATATATAAGGTTGTGTATAAAATGAGTATCAGCTAATATTAGTATCTCATCTTGTGAAACGTTAAGCTATTCTTTCAGTATATTCTCATAGAATATGGATTTAACTATGTATAGAATTTTTTGTGCAAACAATTGTCATTTAGAAATTAGGCTCTCACACATCCAAAATCAAAGCTAACATAACCGTAACACCCCCATATCCATAGGAGCCTTAACTAGGCCTTCCTTAGCATATAAGGGCGTTACCATCTCGGTTGCCCGAGGTAAATAATCATCAAAAGTCGATAAAAGAACAATTATAGTTATATTACATGCGTTACAACCAACTTAACAAAATAAAGGTACAACTCATTGGCTACACTCTATTACTATCAAAACTCGTGAAGACTCATCCCTGCCCGGACTCCAGCTATCAACGACATCAACACCTGCTAAGACAGACTGCTCACCATAAGGGATCACGGCAGACACATAAATCAACAAGACAACCACACAAGGTCAGTACTGAGATAAGACGTGACAAACCAACAACATCTATCAACACGACACAACACAATCAAACATACACACAAGCACATCCCACTCCAACCAATCTCCGTCACCGACTGTCCACTGGACCAGCCCTGCCAGTGGGGGACCGCAGTCGTACCCACCAAATCCCCGCTCATCATATCGAGCGATAACCCTGTCCCATTAATGTGCACATCCCCTCCCGTGGTGGGTTCCACGGAGGGCGAAACTAGGGCGTGAAGCCACTCCCGCAAGTGACTCCACTCAGCCGAGGACGCACCTCGAGAACCAGAGACAAACAATCACGGCAAACCGTGCAATACAACCACAACCAACAAACTGTATATACCAACTGACTACCGCATATACGCTGCCACTAGGGATGGCAATGGGTAGGGTCTGGGTAGGGTCCGCCTAGACCCGGACCCGACCCAAGATTTTCCCATTGGACCCATACCCGACCTAGACCCGCAAGGGTCTAAAATTTGAGGACCCATACCCGGACCCTATGGGTAAGGGTAGGGTCTGGGTCTACCCGCGGGTCCGAGTTTCAGCCACTTTAGTAACAAGATTAACAGCTATAGGGTCTATAATATTAAAAAAAAAATCATACTACTTTAACATTATGAGTTTATTAATCTGCCGTTAATGGTGGTTGTCGGTCGTCGGCTATTAGAGAGGTGGTTGCCAGTCGCGTATCAGTGCTGTGGTGGTGGTTTTCTTGTGTCAGTGGTGGAGTGGTGGTATTGTCAGAAGGGTTTGGTTGAGTTTTATCACTTTATGGGATGAGGGAAGAGAAAGAGATTTTAGTCGGATTTCTACAGTCTACCAGTATGAATTCAGAAAAGTTGTAATTTTGATTTTTTTTCTTTAATAAAGGGTCTAAGGGTCGGGTATGGGTCTCATAACTTAGACCCGGACCCGAACCCGAAATATTTTCTTAAGACCCATACCCGACCCATTAGGGTCCGACCCTCAGGGTCTGGGTAGGGTCCCCGACCCACTGCCATCCCTAGCTGCCACACAAACACAACCACAATACAACAACAATGACACGAAAATCGACACACTAGACTATCCACAGAAACTGAGTAGGCGAACCTACCTTTAAGCAACTGCAACCACTCCATGCCAACATACGAAATATCCAGCAATCAAGCAACACCTATATCCACAACACAATCATCTATCATTACCAAGCAAACCCTAACTGCAAAGACAAGGATACGGATGATGATGATGACATACCTACAAGAAGGAACCTGGCAAAAGACCGCTACCCGACTCAACCCTATGCTCTCCTAAGGTACAAGAACCTTCAAAGGCTTTCATGAAGGTTATATGGTGAAGGGAAGGGAAAGAGGCGACCTAAGGATCTGAAGGAATGAGGCGGAAATGATTTGCGGATTTAACAAAACGCGATTATAAACCCTCGCTGAAAACCCGTTACTCGATCGAGTGGCCCATATACTCGATCGAGTGTCCCCTTACTCGATCGAGTATCCAAGCTACTCGATCGAGTAGCCCTTACTCTATCGAGTACCACACATAACTCGCAACCCAAGGTAACTTTGGCATGCATTTCTATGGACTATTACCGCTCCCAAGATCGACCAATCTTTGGTCAAAGGGTCTCTAAAAGGGCGGGTATTACAGTCTTCCCCCCCTAAAAAGAACTTCGTCCCCGAAGTTCAACTCACTCAACCAAGGCACACAAAACGGAAACGAAACAACATCACTATCTTTTTTTTTTTTTTTTTTTTTTTGCATAGGTTACCACTCCCCGGAAATACCCTCCCCCATGTCATCATCATCAACTGTCTAACACTCCATATAGACCCACTCCTACAAAATATTACTTGAAATACCCAACACACTACGAGGTTACACTTTCACCAGCAACAACCAACAACGCGAAACATGTCACTTTAGCACCACTAATGTATTCAATAATATAATTCTATTCCAACGCACGACCTCATGACTATCTTTCTATGACCGCCTTTTAAGTATACTATTCAACTTTAGTTCAACATACAAGTTACTTCCGCTAACAAGTGCAAACAATTATACTTCCATACCAGAGATATGACTAAAGTCATAGGAAACGTTATAAACAAACAACAACATAATTTCAAAATCGGCCCTTTTTATTTTGCGACATTACTCTTCCCCTCTAAAAAGGAACTTTGTCCCCGAAGTTCACCATTAAATTACTACATATGTTAATTACTACTTACATCTTGACATATATCCAAACCATATTATTCATTATTGACATTACTCATATTACTCGTACAACCAGCAAACCATAAAGATATATTCAACCATATTCGAATAACTAGCCACCGTCAAGAAGGCATGTGTATAACATTTGCATTTGTATATATGAAAGGACGCACTCTCGGTGAAATATAACTAGTAGACAATACGGATCTAAAATAAATGCAATAAAAACAATTACAACTTCACGATTCGTTACAAATACGCCTCTAAAAACGAAGTACGACCTCCAACGTATGATATTAACGGTTCAAATATGTTACTAATCATTAATAGCCATGTTAAACACCAAACATGTAATTATATGACCCTTAAACAATTTTAATTAGTGAAAAGTTCCTGTAACATTGCTACTCGATCGAGTATGTAGTGGTACTCGATCGAGTGCCCGATACTCGATCGAGTGTCTTGGCTACTCGATCGAGTAGCCCTGAGATCAGAATGCCTCATTTCTGTCACACTGCACTACTCGATCCAGAGTATGGGGTACTGTCGAGTACCTACTTTAGTCAAAATCTTGGAAAATACCTATCATAACCCACATATATGCATATATAAATGTCACATAACGTGAGTCGAGATGACTTCCCGACTCCCAAAACCCTGCAATAAAGTCAAACTAGCGAATCCGGCCTTATGGCCATCCATACAAATCCCAAAATAAAAGTTCTAACTAACGAAAACTACCAACATCCAACACCATCGACTAGAACAAGGATAAAGAATAGGAGTATCACTCCTGCTGCTGCTGCTCCTCCATCAGCTCATCTCCACCACCATCTCCTCCCGAGGTGCCCGCTCTCGATGACCCAATACCCGCATCAACCCCCGCTCCAGCTCCAGGACTCACATACCATGGGGTCAAGCCACCAAAAGCAAAGGACTGAGGTGTCCCCCAAGCTGACTGATCCACCCCGTAAGAGTGGAAAACCCCACTATAGTCCCCAACTCCGCTCCACCACATCGGATGCGGTCCCTCGGTGCCAATCCCCTGAGCATACGCCATCTCATGCATGTTCCGGAGTGTCAAGGTGGATGACACTCTCTCTGCCAAGTAGCTCAAACGCGTCTCCGGGGTGTCGAGGTAGGGGTAACAAGGAAAAGGGTGCTGCTGCGGTGGTGCTGCCGGTCGTGGTCTAGTCTCAGCGGTCCTCTCCCTCACTCGACGGGGTCCTCTCCCCAACCTAGGCCTCTCCTCCACTGCCGTAGCATTCTCCCCCTTCTTCGGCTCGGGCATCACCTAGAGGATCGTGTCATCAATGAGGTACGTCCTCAACTGTCGAGGTCCATCATCATCCTCCTCCTCATCGGAGTCCACAGCTACTACCACCGGGTCTAAGGGCTCTGTCGGTGGGAGGTGCTCAGGAGCCAGAATCTTCATCCAGCTCATGCCCCACACCCTCCAAGCTAGGCTGCCATCAGCTTAAGTTCTCAACCATTTCAGGTCGAGGTAGTAGTCTCGGTCCATAATAGGCACCAGTGTAGCCAGAGGAACATACTCAGAAGAAGCCTCAAAGGAGGCGAGCTTTTCAGCTAATCGAGTGGCGACAAAGACCACAACTCAAGTCTTGGGTAGTGGCGTAGCCATCAAGGCAAGGCCGCACGACCATGGCGGGAGCATTAAAGACCACCCTCTCGGTCCGCTCCGGGTTGAGGTAAGACATCAGAAGCAGCATCTCATGATTGTTCAGTTTACTAATATCCGGTCTATCATAAAGGAGGTTCGAAATAGAACGAAGAAAGATCCTCAAGGTAACATGTTGAACATCATTAATCATGTTGTTTGAGGTGGGAGCTGGCTTTCCGGTAAGACAAGGCATTAGGCGGCAGACACCGCACTCAGAAGGGATCTCACTGATGGAATCCTTGGGAGGCTTGGCCAACCCAAGGTGAGACGCAAAAGGTCCATGGTCAACAGGAAACTAGTGCTCATCAACCGAAACTCAACAGTTTGTGCAGCTGGCTCATAATTAAACGAACTCATAAACTCCAAGGTAAAAAAAGGGTAAGAATGCTTCCTCAGTCGATACAACCCCGTAAATCTCAAAGTCTCAAAGATGTGACGGACATCCGTCTCAATTCCCAAGTCAGTATGAAGTGTGGTATCCACACAACGGGTAGGCCTCATTTTGCGTTTCTGTAACGCCACAAATCGCTCCCTCTGCTTAAAATCTACAAACACCACCGAAGGGTACTCCGTACCAGCGGTACTACGGGTCCACTACCTTCCCCAAGCTCGGGCCGTGAAGCCTTCCCCTCTTACTCGACGGGTCCCTATGTTTAGTCTCGGCATCTGTTTCAGCATACAATTTAAACAAACTTGCATAGGCATGTAAAGCACATAATTCATACAATTGAACCTTGAATACTCAACTAGGTACACACTTTCACCAACAAATTCCCAATTTGATATGTATAAGTTCAGTTTATGGCATTCAGACGATCTCTATGGCTGTGACAAGTTTAACCTAATAAACATAATTTACTCAATCAATTCAGCTATCATGGCTTGGCTCCCATGCTACTTCATATACATACTTGATAACATGTGAAATGTTCATATATGTTCATAGAAAGGCAACTTAAAACATGCCATCATCGACCTTCAACTTTAGAAACAAACAATTCAATTGGACTAATCAGACGGTCTCTACGGCTGTAACAAATTGACATATTCCTCAAGAATTAGCATCACCATTACTATACTAAATTTCATCTCTTGTATATACATTCATATCCAACACTAAATTCCAAATATAGAAAACGAATTTCAGTTTGGGGCACTTTTAAGACGGAGTTTTAAGGCAAGTTTTAAGGTGAAAATCACCAAAATCCAACTTCTAACATGGTATCTGTAACCTATAGTACTCAATTTCATCATCCAACATGTAGAAAACAACCAAAAATCAATTTTGATTTTGCAAACCCTAGAAAATTCGTCCCCAATTTTGCAATTTCTAGTCTACTCTACAGCAATTAATCACCAACATTCATGGAAGGGAAGCATGTGAATCATATTACAACAACTAAAAGCAATAATTCGCCTATATGAATCGAAAATTTCAGATTACACCATCATTCTAACAAATCCAAAGTAATAAAAACATACAAATAAGGAAGGAGTTCATACCTTGGCTAGATAGGAAAGTAAAAGAACGAAATTAACAAGCAAATAACCCAACTAATCACCACCAACACAAGAAGAGAGGAGAGTTTTGTGAGAGATTTAGGGCTTAGGGTTCGAAATAAGGGGGTAAAATGAGAAGAATAAGAAGAAATAAGGGTTTTAAGAAACCCGTAAGAGGCTCTGTACTGTAGCCTACTCGATCGAGTGCCCGGGGTACTCGATCGAGTGCCCTCTACTCGATCGAGTAGGTGCTATTTCGTCGAGTATCTGCAGAAAATTTCCACATCCCGACATTATAGCTTCCTAACTAGATCGAGTGAGGTCTACTCGGTCTAGTAAGCACTCGCACTCGGTCAAGTAAGGTTGAGTACTCGGTCAGGACTGCGAAGTGAATTGAAGATTCCTGCAAAAACAATATCGCGTGTCGATTCCAAACTATATTCGGAATTCGTCACTAGTTATCATACTTACTCATGTATTAAGCTTATCATACCATCTCATCAGACAAAATTCATGTCACATTACGCTACAACAAATTTACCCAACTCGGTTTACCTGCTACCGAGTCATTCATATGCATAATCACGTCATCATACCATATCTAAACTCGTCTTACCACATTGTTATCGGCTTATTCTCATGTTAATGCAAAACATATATTCAACGATAATTATTCTCATGTCATCCAAGTACTTTCTACATAATCAAGTTCCAATATAAACAAATTATTCCACACAATTAAACACCACGTAAGCGGAAAGTTTCAATCACCAAGCATTGTATATACGCATCACTAATTACCAATTCTCGTACTATATCTCAACACTTCCTTAACTATCATCATTATAGCTACGGTAGAAATTATAAACTCATATAGGTTCGCTATTACTAACAACTTAAAGTAAACACCAACACGTCCACCTTTCATATTACAGCATACACTCCCGCACTTTCACGCATTTCTATTAAATAAAACCTACATCGCATAAGCTCACTAATTCTATCCAACTTCACCATATACGATTCAAGTCCGACTATCATGCTTATACCAACTTCAACAAAACTCATCCACAGGTAGTTCCAACGAAATTAACATACACACGGACTCCACATTCCCATACCCAGTGACTGGCTTAACTACAATGAGGCCAAGATTTTGAAATGAGGGCGCTTACTCACCCAAAACCTAGCATCAGCTGGGGCTCTCATCATACATACACCAGGTTCATTTTATTAGACTCACTACGTTCATTATTTTCATTGGTTACAGGTTCCAAAATCGTCGCTCTGATACCACTTTGTAACACCCCCATATCCAGAGGAGCCTTAACTAGGCCTTCCTTAGCATATAAGGGCGTTACCATCTCGGTTGCCCGAGGTAAATAATCATCAAAAGTCGATAAAAGAACAATTATAGTTATATTACAAGCGTTACAACCAACTTAACAAAATAAAGGTACAACTCATTGGCTACACTCTATTACTATCAAAACTCGTGAAGACTCATCCCTGCCCGGACTCCAGCTATCAACGACATCAACACCTGCTAAGACAGACTGCTCACCATAAGAGATCACGGCAGACACATAAAACAACAAGACAACCACACAAGGTCAGTACTGAGATAAGACATGACAAACCAACAACATCTATCAACACGACACAACACAATCAAACACACACACAAGCACACCCACTCCAACCAATCTCCGTCACCGACAGTCCACTGGACCAGCCCTGCCAGTGGGGGACCGCAGCCGTACCCACCAAATCCCCGCTCATCATATCGAGCGATAACCCTGTCCCATTAATGTGCACATCCCCTCCCGTGGCGGGTTCCACGGAGGGCGAAACTAGGGCGTGAAGCCACTCCCGCAAGTGACTTCACTCAGCCGAGGACGCACCTCGAGAATTAGAGACAAACAATCACAGCAACAATGATACCGCAATACAACCACAACCAACAAATCTGTATATACCAACTGACTACCGCATATACGCTGCCACACAAACACAACCACAATACAACAACAATGACACGAAAATCGACACACTAGACTATCCACAGAAACTGAGTAGGCGAACCTACCTTTAAGCAACTGCAACCACTCCATGCCAACATACGAAATATCCAGCAATCAAGCAACACCTATATCCACAACACAATCATCTATCATTACCAAGCAAATCCTAACTGCAAAGACAAGGATACGGATGATGATGACGACATACCTACAAGAAGGAACCTGGCAAAAGACCGCTACCCGACTCAAGCTATGCTCTCCTAAGGCACAAGAACCTTCAAAGGCTTTCATGGAGGTTATATGGTGAAGGGAAGGGAAAGAGGCGACCTAAGGATCTGAAGGAATGAGGTGGAAAAGATTTGCGGATTTAACAAAACGCGATTATAAACCCTCGCTGAAAACCCGTTACTCAATCGAGTGGCCCACATACTCGATCGAGTGTCCCCTTACTCGATCGAGTATCCAAGCTACTCGATCGAGTAGCCCCTACTCTATCGAGTACCACACATAACTCGCAATCCAAGGTAACTTTGGCATGCATTTATAAGGACTATTACCGCTCCCAAGGTCAGTCAATGCTGGTCAAAGGGTCTGTAAAAGGGCGGTATTACAATAACTTTTTTTACAAAATCTCATTAAAGACGGGCGATATTCGTCACAAATTTGTGACGGATATCGTTTTCTCTCACAAATACCCATTGAGAGGTGAGTGTGAAGCACATGGAGAGTGCCTCACCTTGTCCCCTTTTGTGAGAGGTCACAAGCTTGTGACGAGATTAGCCCGTCACAAGCAAGACTAGCTGTACTTTTTTAGTGGTCATATTTCAAAAACTTTGACCAAGAACACCGATAAAATTATTAATTTTTTTTTTTTACGAAAAAGTCACATATATAATTGTTAGATTTTAGTTCAAGTACATCACGGTGGGGGGTCGAGGTTTAGTACCATACAAGCCGAAAGAAACTCCAAATTACAATAATCAAATACAAAAGAAGGGGCATGAGCCCAAATAAAGCATCCATTCCGAGAGCCAGTGTCTTTGAAAGCGAACTTGGCAATAACGTCTGCAACCTTGTGAACTCAAGCTTAACTACTCCTGCCTATATATAATTGTTAGATTTTAGTTTTTTTTTTTCTTTCGATATATTTTAGTAACTTAGATTTGAAGGTTATATTTAAAAAATATTGTGCAAATTAATGAAAACGTTTGACATAGTGAAACAAATATATAATAACGAAAATTAAATATTAGACCCAGCTCGACCATTGATGTCCTAGAACAACAAAATTAAATCTTAAACTCTCTAATTCATGTTCTAATCGTTTTATTTTTATACTCTCGTATAGAGTATTGTACTTTGTAGCTGTCAAGCCAGGTGTGCTCAGGAATTGAAATACACGGAGTACATTGGATGTGGAAAACGTTTCCGTTTGGACTGACTATCAAAAGATGTTCGAAATTTCAAACTGATTTTCGGACCCATAAGAGCTATTATCCTTTTACAACGAATCGAAAGATCCCCTCAAAAGCTGCATGAAAGCATGACAGAGATATTTGGTAAGGTCGATGTAGAGATCACTGGTAGGCAACAATCCTTGCCTGAATGCTTCCAAGGCTCTCCCGACATCACACCTGGGAATGCAGACCATTTCTTTGTGGAGTATGGCGAGGACTTGTCCTTAGAGTCTCATCTGCTTTCTGGGTCACTCTGCACAGGTCACTGGATCGCTTCTCGAGTTCCCTGCTGCTGGCAAACTACTGGGTGAAGGTGTTCACCAAATGAGCAAAATATTTAATACAACCATTAGGCAGGTTGATGTACCATTGCAGTGATGGTCCGGCCAGGGTTGTTCCGAATCATTTGCACATGCATACTAGCCTAAACTCACTTGGGATCGATGCAACCAACATCTTCATTTAGTTTGTAAAAGGTTACATGATTTTGTGGATATGTGGTTCCATCATAAGTTTTCATGGACGAGACCACAAACTAATTTCTTGGGAATCAGAGATCCATCTTTGTTATCTCGTCTAAGAAACGTGAGTAAGCATAGCTCTCAGGGTTAGTTTCCTTTATGCGGGCATGTATTATAGGTATTTTCTCAATCTTTTCATGAAATTTATGGATTTCCTGGACCATTGCCATCATGATAGCCGTCCCTGTCTTGTCAGTGTCGGCATTCTCATCAGGAATGTCATCTTCCTCTGTATTGATAAGTCCCTCTTTTTTTGTAGGGGTTGGCCTTCCTAAATTGGACAAGTCAATATTCTTTATGATAGATGAGAACGGGGTTCCTGGTTGGATTCTAGAGTTGAAGCCCTGAGATTTGCTTTCCAACTTTTGTTTCAGGCTTGACTCAGATTCTTTCATCTTTTGAACTTCAGCTTCAGTCTGAGCCATCTTTTCTTTCAAAGCTTCCATTTTTACCAATTATTGCTTGGCTATGGTCAGTTGTTGTTCAAGGGTTTGGTTTGTCATTTTGTGAGGTTAAAGGTATTTTTGCAGTGAAGGAAAAAAAGTTGTTTTTGTGTTAGATGCCACACGGTACACGCTAGTTGTTTTTGGAGTATTTTGCGCGGAACATAAATAACACCAAGGAAACCTAAGCAGGGTTATATAACTCTAAAGTAGGCTGACTATTATGCATGCTAGAATAATTATGCGAGGTTGTTAAGAGTATGAACAAATAAACATAAACAAATGGAAGACAAAGAGATTTATACGTGGAAATTAAAAATCTTTGAATGGGAAAAAGTTATTGGCACCAAGTTAGGAGAGAATTTCACTATGTATGTAGAATAATTGCACAATTGTACGAATAATTTCGTAGAATAATTGCTAAGTTATGGGTTGCTCGAGTGGGAGATGTTGTGTGTCACTTCTTTTGTCCCTCATTCTATTTATAGCCACCTCCTTCTTTCAACGGATGGACGTCACTCTTAGTAAGTGGTGAACGTTGTACGTTTGTAGGTCACCTTCTATGAAAATAGTTGACTCGTTCTTCTTGTTAACTGTCGCTCCTTCTCTCTATGCTAGGGTTTTTTTATTCTACTCCTCGTTCTTCAAATGATGTGGAGTTAACGCTCCATTAAAATATGAACCACTTTGGAAGTAGTCAATTAACATGTGCTCAATTGGTTTATTATCTAGGGCCTGACCGATATAGTCTCCTGGCCAGATACTCAACCTTGCACCTTGCATTGCCCTGTATCCTGATCTCCTACCTGGTGCCTGATAGTTGTGATATATTCTGTGTTGCTCGAATTTTACCCGATCGGGGTGGTTGTGCTATATAACTTCGGACAGTATGAATTATCAGCCCCACACATATATAAATAAATAAATAAAGTTTCTCTCAAGGGTAAAGTCGAGTGGTTAAAATTTCGGTGACATTCGTAAGGGTCTTGGATTCAAGCCTACTCAAGAGCAATCTTGTGAATTATTTATGGCCAGAGGCTACGCTTCCTAGACTTCGAGCATGTCACTCTCGTACCCAGCCCTCTCGTATTCCCCTTTGAGCTCTGCCCTCAAGTAATGATGTGGCTTACCGAACAAATGGATTTAACAACACTACTATTATTATTTAGAATCATGAAATGTACATTATTAATTCATTTTATTAATAGTGGTTTAATCAATTTCAGTAGAAGATATATAATCTTAATTACAGTTAGGCCAAAGTCACAAAGAAGAGGCTTGGCGCACAAGTCACACAAGTAATTAAGATTTAAGCATATCCAATTTTCCATGCACAACCATAACCATCTTTGATCTTTCAAACCGTAATGCCTATTTAAACCCAACAATCTTCACCCCAAATCCACAAACTTAGCTTGCTAAATCATCAAACAACTTAGCTTAAAAATCTCCCTTTGTTTCAATATGACTAACTCGAAATGCCTCTCAATTTTCTATTCCCTACTTGTCCTCATACTCTCTACTACCACTAATGCGGCAACCTTTATGGTAAAAAATAATTGCCCTTACACTGTCTGGGCCGGGGCTGTCCCAGGCGGTGGCCAACAAATGAGCTCTGGTGACACATGGACCGTCACAGCCAATCCAGACCAGACAGGTGCTCGCATTTGGGCTCGAACAGGTTGTACCTCAACCGGGGGCAATGGTCTCCAGTGTACCACCGGAGACTGCGGTGGGGTCCTACAGTGCACCGCATATGGTACACCCCCTAACACTTTAGCTGAGTACTCCCTCAAACAATACAACAACCAGGATTTCTTCGACATCTCGTTGGTAGACGGATTCAACGTCCCAATGACATTCTTACCCGTCTCTAATGGATGCACCAAAGGTCCCACATGTACTGCCGATGTCAATGCGCAATGCCCTAGTCAGCTTAAGACTAATGGAGGTTGTAACAACCCATGCACGGTGTTTAAGACGGATGAGTATTGTTGCAATTCCGGTAGCTGTGGACCCACCGATTACTCCAAGTATTTTAAGGGTTTGTGCCCTACTGCTTATAGTTACCCTAAGGATGATCCTTCAAGTACTTTTACTTGTCCTAGTGGTACTAATTACGCGGTTACATTTTGCCCTTGATTCTATAATTCAAGGGAAAATATTACGTGCATACGTACAAGGGTAATTTATAAATTGTAGTGCTATGGGATTCAATGAGCCATTGAATTGCATATAGCCAATATCACAATAAATTGATAAATGGAGTATGTATGTTATTGCTGATATTCCATTTAAAAAAATTATTATTATATATTGAATTGTTGGTGAGATGACTTTGTCAAGGGTGTTAACGAGCCGAACCGAGCATGAGCTTAGTCTTGCTCGGCTTGTGCTCATAAAGTAGAACTCGAGCTCCAGCCAAACTCGAGCTTGAAAAATTTATGCTCGTTATCAAGCTTGCGAGCTTTAACACGAGCTGGCTCGAGCTGATCAAGTTGAGCCTATATATAATAATTGAATTTTCCTTTTTTTTCTCTCCGATATTTTCAATAACAAGGCTCAAAGATTTTATATAAAAATATTGGAAAATCAATGAGACATTTTTTATATTTGTGATACAAATATATAATCATGACAAATTTTTTTTATAAAATATGAGTAATATCTTATCTAATTACACAATTTCGAGCCGCTTACGAGCTTTTCGAGCCGACTAGCGCTTGAATCATTAAGCTCTAACGTCGAGCCCAAACCGAGCTCACACGAGCCAAGCTCAATTTGCTCGTGAGCTGTCTCATCTCATTAACATCCCTAACTTTGTTTATTTTTAATCAAGTAAAAAACTCGTTATTATTTGGTTTAAAATTGTGATGAAAGTAATAGAATTTTTTTTTTCCAAAATTCACACGGTACACTTGAGATTTTACACTTTGCACAAATAAATTCAATTTTTTGGTCCGGAAAACTTTAAGAAACCATAACTCGTATTTACGAGTTCTAAAAATGACGATTTTTATTTCTAATCGATCATCTTTCTTAGCTTGACCTACGATTTGAAAAAGAAATTCACTAATTCTTATTTCAGACCGGCCGATCCGTCTGAAATAATAAGACGGGTCAAACCCACCCATATTCCATTAAACAACCCGTCCGGAAATGCAATTTGTGGGACAAGTCATTAATGAGCCGTCTAAAAAGTGATTGTGTAAGATTTGCTGATTTGAGTTGTTTAATATAATAATAACAATAGTACCATTCTTCCTTTTCTCTTTCTATTCTAACCTAAACCTTCACCATCTCATACTGCACGGCTTCCTCTTCAACCATTCTCCATTTTCATCACATTTCATCACATAGATCAAAAAATCAACTTTCAACAACAATTATAATTCTCAATCACTCATTTTATTTAATTTATCATCAAACAAAATGTGACGGTCTTCGTATCAATGTTCTACTTCTTGTTTCGTACTTCATAACATTTAGTTATGGAGTAAAAAAAAGTCACACATGGAAGCCAATAATCTAGGCATGACTATTGTCACCGTTGAGGATGAAGTTATCGATGTCGTTATAGGGGACGCTAGTGTGGTCAGCAGTGATGATGTCGTTCTAGGGGACTCTATTGTGGTTGGCAATGACGATGTCGTACCAGGGGACTCTATTGTGGTTAGCAATGATGGTGAGTTAGACTGTCTCCATATGGTTAATTTGCATGTAATTTTCAATTGGTTTTCAGATGGTTAATATGCATGTAGTTTTTATATGGTTTATGAAGATGATGAAAGTAGTTCGAATGAGCTTAAATCTCGTGTGTTTCATATGGTTAATATCCATGTAGTTTTTATATGGTTTATTAGTAGTTCTAAAACAACTTATTAGACTTTTTCCAAACTTGTCGCCACTTATGATTTTTTTGTGTACTGTTAATCAGACAATGACGTTGGTTTTATGAGAAATTCAAAAACAATGTGGTCACTTATGTTTATCTTGTGTGCAACTAATCTTTTGATACTTTTATTTGATTCACATTTTTTTTTTCTGAAGCTAATCATTGCATTTAATGTAATGATGATATCATTGTATGATGTTTCGATAATAATATTTAATGTAATGACGATATTATTTTATGATTTTATTTTTCTGAAACATATGTCACCATTTCTAGTTCACATGTTTGGTGAATATTTTAAGCAATGCTATTTTTTATGGATCTTGTATAATTATGTTACCATTTCATCCAATCATTGCATTAAATGAAATTAGTCATTGTACTATGATGATCTCATGATTGGACATTAATTCTCTTCTGCATTTAATTCGTTCTCTGAGATATATGTCACCAATTATGGTTAATATGTTACGTGATATAGCTCAATACTGACTGTATACACTTTTAATAATTATGTTACCACTCTTTTTTTTTTTTCAGCGAGTGACAGTGCCGGATCTTTAGTAGGGGCTGTGGCTGATAAGTGGGAGGTTTTGTACGAGTTATACAAAAAGCACTCTCAAGCTATTGGAGTTAGCATTAGGAAAAGCGGTCTTCGTAGGGCTGATACTCCTGGAGCTCCTGAACGTGAGAGATACTTTGTTTGCTCGTGTGAAGGTACCCATGGAAACGGGAAGAAGGGAGAGGCAAGTGCTGGCATAAACGGGCAGGGGAGGAAAAATGTGGTGACACGATGCAAGTGCAAAGCTAATGTAAGAGTCCAAATGAATAAGGAGAAGGGAGTATGGGAAGTGTTGAGCCATGTCATTGAACACAATCACCCACTAACTCCCCCACAGTGGTAGCACCACCATCGTTCTGAGAGAAAAATAACGGAAGCAGAGGGTGACTTTATAGAGGTCATGACCGAAGCCATGGTCCCCGCAACCGTGCAATATAGGATTGCAGCCAAAACGGTGGGGGGTGATGATCTAGTGGGCCACTCAAAAAGAGACCATATTAACTTTGTGCATAGACTGAAGATGAAAGCTATTGAGGGTGGTGATGCGTCAACACTAATGACGTTGTTGGCGAGTAGACAAGCAGAGGATCCTGGTTTTTTCTTCCGAGTTCAGTTTGGAAAAGATGGGAGGTTATGTAACGTGTTTTGGCGGGATTCTATGATGAAAGAGGATTACTTGTTATATCATCATGTTTTGATTTTTGACACCACGTACCGAACAAATAGGTACAACCTCATATGTGGTGCATTTGTTGGTATAAACAATCATTGGTCTAATGTTATGTTCGGGTTTGCTTTCTTGGCTAATGAGAAACAAGAATCATTTGAGTGGTTGTTCAATGTCTTCAATGAGTCTATGGGCACGGACACTGTCCCGGTCACTATCTTCACCGATCAAGACTTAGCAATGAAGAACGATTGACGAGGTACCTTTCGGCGAGAAATGGTGACATATATTGCTATTAATTGATATGGGCACGGACAACTTCCCGGTCATTGTTTACATTCATTGCTATTAATTCACGTCATTACCATGACATTTGTGGTCGCAGTGTACAAAACATCAAGACATAGATTATGCCGGTGGCACATACAAAGCGAATACGATCTCCCACTTTGGCTTGTTAAAACATGATCGAGTATTTCAGAATGCATTCAACAAATGCTTGAATGGCTGCTATAGCGAGGTTGAATTTGAAACAACGTGGAGGAAGATGATATCAGATTATGGCCTTCAAAATAATGAGTGGTTCAAAAGATTGTATGGATTAAAAGAGATGTGGTCAACCGCATTAAACAAAGAGTACTTCTCTGCCGGCATACTATCTTCCCAAAGGAGTGAGAGTACCAATCATGCTATGGGTTTTCAAGCGACGAAGACAACTTCACTGACTGATTTCTACCATATTTATGAAGGCACAGTTAAGCGGTGGAGAGATGAGGAGGAGCGTAAAGAATTCAATTGTATTAGGTCGACCCCTACTTCCGTGTATCCTCTAGTCGACTTATTACAACATGCCTCTCAAGTGTACACAATTGAGTTGTTTCGGTTATTCGAGAAAGAGTTTGTTGTGGCTATGGGTACAAGGGCCGTAATACTTTCAACTGAAAATTCAGTTCTGCTGTATGGTGTTGATCCACCTGGAGTGTCAGGAAGTACTCATCATGTGACATTTGATTGCGTAAACAATATGGTGGAGTGCTCTTGTCGGAAATTCCAGGAAATAGGTATGCTTTGCTTCCACATTCTCCGCGTGTTCCATATGCACTCAGTTAATGAAATCCCTACCACGTACATCTTAAGGAGGTGGACTAAATTTGCTAAAAGGGAAGTGTGGAGTCGTATTCTTCCTAATGATATGCGTAGAGCCGTTGCCAATGGAGCCTTAAATTGGCGGAGATGTGTGATGACAAAGCTGTACAATCTAATCGCAAAGTGCCAAAACGACCCTGATGCAAGAGGAATTGTTGACAAGTTGTACTCCACAGCCAATGATGAGGTTCAACAACTATTTAAGGATAAAATGAGCAGCGAACCAGAACCAGTCCTAGATGCTACCGCCGTTCTCGACCCCATACGATCAGTTACCAAGGGAAGGAGTAAGCGTAAACCAAGCAGTGTGGGCAAAAAGAAGCGGTCGAAAAAAGGAAGTAACAATGTGGCTTCGAATGCGGAGTTGTACACTCCAGTTCCACGACTTATATAAGTCTCCTGAACTTGCCTGATAATATTTTGGACATTTTGTGTAATTTTTGGGGTATACAGCGTTTTGGAGAAGATGTCACCACATTATCTTATAATGTGGTTACATCTTGTGCAAATCTCTGAACTATTTGTCACCATCTATTATCCATGTGATCACATTTTGCAAAAATCTCTGAACTGTTCTAACCACCTAATATTGTTGTGATCACACAGGTGAAGTTGGTGACATTGTAATATAATGTGTTAACATCTTTCAGATAACTCAGTGCAAATAATCTGAAATTTGTTTTTATCAGTCCAAAATGTGTACTTGGTGTTTATCAGTCCAATATAACTTGCATGAATGGCGTCAAATTCACAACTTCAGAAACAGGTCTCATATAACTCCCTAATGGAGACATTGTTCACCTACATGTTTTTTCTTTATGTTGTGACATTTCAACTAATTGTAACCAAAACATCATTCATCAAATTCATTATATAAATGGCGACATTATATTGTCTTCTGTGAACATTATAATTTAATGAATAAAATTAGTCTCACATAATTTAATTAATTTATGTCGTGGTATTTATAACTTTTTATAACCATAGTATCATGTATACAAGTTATTTCAAAAGAAGGTCAGATAAGCTCCTAATGCTGACATATTACACCATCAGAATAAATCTTTTTATGTTGAGTCATTTGATTTATCTGTATCCATATTATCATTTTATCCAACATATTTCATAATGGCAACTTTATATCCCTATATTTCACCTACAATAACTTGTTAATGGTCACATATTACACCTACAATATAGTTTCTTTTATGTTGCGTTATTTGACCAATTTGTAACCATTTTATCCTTTATCCAACTTACTACAGAAATGGCAACATCATATGCGTCTTTGTGACAGCTTCAACTTTTATGGGGACATATTTTGCTTCAAACCAAATGTCATCACTTTTAGACTAATTACCATCAGATAGACCAATAAAATACGAAACGATAAATTGCTAACAAAGCAAGTTTATAAGGCAACATTAACTTATATTCACAAGTCAACCACAACCAACTAGTCCAGGTTACACCCTACTTCCATGACATGAATACAAAATGAAGCATCATTCATGTCAATTACTTACAACATACTAAACATGTTTCAAACATGCTTCAAAATACGAGAGCCTTGTTTTTAACTGATAACAACTACCTACAATCAAATGCCATCCCCGACTAATAACATTGTAGGCGATATTAACAAAATGTTGTCATCACAAACTACCTTCACAAACTACCTTCACTTACCACCACGTTTTCTCCCTCGGGTCCCCCCCCCCCCTCCTGTAAGTTGCAGTCACCACTGTCGTAGTTTCAGAATTAGGCGGCCCCTCAACAACTGCCTCGCTAGCAGCCTCGCTAGCAGTCTCGGGCAAGGGGTTTTCCACTGTTTTCATCCCTTAGCCCCCCCCCCCCCTGGTAAACCTATGTCATCCAACCCTAGATCAAATGAGGGGCTCTATAAGAGCAAATTTGCCACGGCGTTGTCCACCGCTTGTCCCATCCTATGAAAATCAGCGAGGAAGCTTTCATTGTTCTCCAAAGCTTGGGTCCATGAAAACTGAGAATGTTGTTGGGTCGGCTCCTTGCCATCTTCTACCTCCTGGACCGAAGCACCTCATCGCAAAGAATGACATCGACAGAGAAGAATGCTTCCAACTCCTTGGTCATTTCATTATGGAGCCGTGAAACCAGCTCCAGGTTGCGTTTTGAGGTCATCCACTTCAGTCTCCGCACCTGCAAACATGAAAGTAGGAGAATTAGGAAAGATTCATTTTCAATAAATGGATACTTATTGAGACACACTAGCAAAGATACTTACATCCGGATACTTCGCCTCAAGTTCCTCATCATTCATCGATCCAATGGGGAGTGGGAGGGTTATGGTCTATTGCGCGTTATCTTCTAACTGGTTTGGGTCCTCCACAGCAAAGGGCGGTACAAGACCTTAACTCCGATGTCGGGATATGGGGTAGAACTCATTCTGCCATTCGCCTATACCAAAGTGCCCGCCATTCCTACCGTAAGCAACCTTCTCCTCCTTCACCCTTTCCCCGATTTCGTCGTAGGTCCAATGCTTCGAACGGCACTCACGGGGTGCGGGATCCCCTCTCCAGCTCAAGCGGTGGAAGTAAACCAACTGCAAAAAGAACAGGCAGCCACCAACATTTGTGGTGTCATTCTTCTTGTACGATTTCACGGCCTCGCTCAACTTATAGATAACATAGGAACACCAGTCTTGCTTCACTATGTCATCGACATTCTCCACCGCTCGGAGCAGCCTCAGATCAACACGCCTGTGCACCGTGGGCACTAAGAAGGACCCCATCGAAAACAGCACAAATAACTTCTTAAACATACTGCCACCTTCTACCAACCCCATCATTTCCTTCTTCACCTTGTCTAGCGAAATCTCAAGAGCGGGAGCCACATTATACCTCGCCTTCCATGACATTACTAAACCTCGATCCGGGTTGTCCTTTTTCTTTGGAGATGTCAACTGGACAGCTCTCTCTGTACATGGCAGCATGAAAACGTCGTATACATCATGCTTTGTGATGACAAAGTTCGTCTGCTCACTGAACATAAACATTTGGGAGACATCATCATAACACTCCATCAACCAGTCCGCCATTAGATGATAGAAAGCATTTGCTTTCAACTCCAAAAGCCCCCCAAACCCTATATCCTCTACGCTTTTTTTTCTGAGCCGGTGTCAACATCTCAATCAGCTCATACAATGCTCTCGGGTTACCGTGACCTTCTACTACTTTCTCCTTCGTTACCACCCTGTTCACATCAGAATTATCAACCTCCATTTCATCTTCTACTGGCTTTTTCAAGCGCACAATCATTTTCCCTTTCACCTTCGTTGAAGCCTCCCCAACTTCAAACGTTGGCGTCACACTTTGGAGCGGCTTTGGTTCCTGATTTGTACCTGTAAACATTGAAAGTGTAGATTATTAATCTTAAAAACAAAAATGGCAACCATTTCATCAACAGTTGTCACCATATTACCAATATAAATTAAACTATGGAGGGGGGTAAAATATTTTGACAAAATATAAACATTCAAGCACTTCCTTATGGGAAAAAGATTATTTTACCAAAATACAATGTCCATAATTTGTCACCTCTTTAGCAATATCAACTGAATTATTGAGCCATAATTCAAGCACTTTATTATATGTCCTACGATTTCCATAATTTGTCACCAATTTAGCAATATCAATTCAATTACGGAGTAATGGTAACATATTGGACCAAAAAATAAACATCCAAGCACTTTCTTATATGCAGTTCAATTCCAGAAAATGTCAACAAATTAGCATTATCATCTCAATGATGGAGCCATGGTAACATATTGTATCCCAACATAAACATTCTAACACTTTGGAAAATGTAGTATTATTTCCCTAATTTGACACCATATTACCAATATCAATTACACTATGGAGGTTTGGTTACATATTCCACCCAAAATATCAACATGTAAGCACTTAAGGTATATGTAGTGTTCTTCCCATAATTTGTCACCAAATTACCAATATCAATTCAAAACTATGGAGGTTTAGTAACATATTCAACCACAATATCAACATGTAAGCACCAAAGGTATATGTAGTGTTTTTTCCATAAAATGTCAGCAAATTAACAAAATCATTTCAACTAAGGAGGAACGGTAACATCTTGTACAAATATATCAACATGTGAGCATTAGGTATATGTACTGTGTTTTGCATAAAATTTCACCAAATTGCAAAAATCATTTCAATCATGGAGCAATGGTTACATATTCCACCCAAAATGGAAACATTTTACAACAACATGTTCTTTCCATTATGTTCAATTATTTCAACAAAATGTAACCATCTAACAATCTCAATTAAATAAAGGAGAAATGGGAACATATTGGATCACAGAGATAACTTTGCAAGCACACAGTACATTAACTAAATCTTAGTTATATGTAGTACAAATTCTATTAATGGTGACCACATTATCAATAACAATTCAACCATGGAGGAATGGTAACATCTTGTACAAATATATCAACATGTGAGCATTAGGTATATGTACTGTGTTTTCCATAAAATGTCACCAAATTGCAAAAATCATTTCAATTATGGAGCAATGGTTACATATTCCACCCAAAATGGAAACATTTTACAACAACATGTTCTTTCCATTATGTTAAATTATTTCAGCCAAATGTAACCATCTAACAATCTCAAATAAATAAAGGAGAAATGGTTACATATTGGGCAACAGAGATGACTTTTCAAGCACACATTACATTAGGTATATGTAGTACAAATTCTGTTAATTGTGACCACATTATCAATAACAATTCAACTATGGAGGAATGGTAACATCTTGTACAAATATATCAACATGTGAGCACTTTAGGTATATGTTGGGTTTTTTCCATAAAATGTCACCAAATTACCAAAATCATTTCAATTAGGGAGCAATGGTTACATATTCCACCCAAATGGAAACATTTTACAACAACATGTTCTTTCCATTATGTTAAATTATTTCAACAAAATGTCACCATCTAACAATCTCAAATAAATAAAGGAGAAATGGTTACATATTGGGCAACAGAGATGACTTTTCAAGCACACATTACATTAACTAAATCTTACTTATATGTAGTACAAATTCTGTTAATTGTGACCACATTATCAATAACAATTCAACTATGGAGGAATGGTAACATCTTGTACAAATATATCAACATGTGAGCACTTTAGGTATATGTTGGGTATTTTCCATAAAATGACACCAAATTACCAAAATCATTTCAATTATGGAGCAATGGTTACATATTCCACCCAAATGGAAACATTTTACAACAACATGTTCTTTCCATTATGTTAAATTATTTCAACAAAATGTCACCATCTAACAATCTGAATTAAATGAAGGACAAATGGTTACATCTTGTACAAATAAATCAACATGTGAGCACTCTAGGTGTATGTAGTGTTTTTTCCATAATTTGTCACCACATTAACAAAATCAATACAATTATGACGAAAGGTTACATATTGCATGAAAAGTGGATACATTTTACAGTAACAACAAATTTTCATAATGTTTAAATATTTGAACAATTTGTAACCATCTGAAAATATCAACTGAATATAGCAGGAATGGTAACATAATGGATCACAGAGAAAACATTTCAAGCACATATTACATTAACTAAGTGGTAGTTATATGTACTGCAAATTCTGTTACTTGTGACCACAACATCATTATCAATTCAATGACGGAGGAATGGTAACATCTACTACAAATAAATCAACATGTGCGCACTTAAGGTATATGTAGTCTTTTTCCCATAATTTGTGTCCAAATTAGCAAAATTAATTCAATTATGGACGGATGTTGACATATTGATGAAAAGTGGTTACATTTTTCAAAACAACAAATTTCCACTTTGTTATATTATTTCAACAAATTGTAGCCATCTTACAACATCCATCTAATAAATGAGAAATGGTGACATATTTCACCACAGAGAAAACATTTGAACCACACATTACATTAACAAATTAAAAGTTAGATGTAGTACAAATTCTACTTCTTGTGACCACATTATCAATTATACCAGAATCATGTTCAGTGGTTACATACTTAACACCTCAGTAAACATTATTGCCGTGCATTTCATGAAGATCTCAGTTCTATGTTGTTTGATTTCACCATTCTTTATACATGTTGCAAACTCAATAGATATTTGATAACTGGTTTCAAATTAAACCCAAATGTAAACATATGGAAGTCATGCATTTTATGAGGATTTCAAAAACGGAGTTATGGTAACATAGTAGAAAAACAGGTAAACATCTTAACCATAAATTACATATATTATCCATGTACAAATCATCAGGCTTCAACTAATGTGTTTAAATAATAAGAGATGGTGACATAATGCAACAAAAACTATACAACTAAAGGACAAATTACAAAAACTAAGCAACTAAAGGACAAGGTATCTCTGAAATTTGTCCTACCATTTCAGATCGATTGTGTTTTTAAACAACTCATCACATTATTAAAGTAACTGTCCACATAGGTCGAATTAAAGCAATTTAATTATTAACTTCAAAAGGGTTGACATTGTACCTCCTTTTCCCTTCGCCTTTTTCAACGACACTTTTGGTGGTGGCTCCAATTCTTCACTTTCAGATTCTTCAATGTCGGATTCACTCACTTCCTCTTCAATGACCACACCCTTCCTCTTGCCAAAATTAGCTTTCGGCCTCCCTCTTTTCCGCACACCGACTTTTTCCTTGTTCTTCACTGCATCTTGTTCTACAAGACAAAACCAAACTAACAAACATAAATATTCACCAAATATTCAACCAGATCTACAACATTTGATCCAAATGCATGTTCAAATCGCTACAAATAATGACCCCAGAAATAAAAAAAAAAAACAAAAACCACAAAATATTGAGACAATAATCCAAATTGTTGGCCAGATTTCTCAAACATTTACCCATTTCCATCTCTTCTTCAGGTTCTTCTTCAATAACAACCTTCTTCCTCCCGGTGGTGGCTCTTGCCCTCGCTGGTACATCTTCCACCGTCGTAGTTGTCGCCTTTTTTGGAGTGGTTCTTGTTGCCATTTTCTTCTTCCCCATTTTTTTGGTACTAATTAATTATTTTGCATCAACAGTGAAGAAGGAGAGAGCAATTGATGAGAGAAATTGAAAAAGGTAGATATGGAAAAGGTAGAAATGAAAATAATGGAGGGGGAGAAACGAGGTATACAGCTGGGAGGGAGAAACGAGGCAAGATTTTTCTGGATACTAAACTATTCACTTATTAAATGCTACCAACCCCACCACAGATCCATTTCCCAGCCCATATTAGCAATCCAGTATCAAGCCCACCCGTCTTATAAATAAGACGGATACCTTAAGGAAGACCTATTGTAATTATCGTATTTAGATCCTGTTATTAGGATTTTTTGTATGTCAAAGTTTTTTTTACCTAACAAACTTTGTGTGATCTCTTCCCCACAAGTTCCAAACACGACAATTTTTTTTTTCAAATCCTAGTACTTGGAAAGATGATCGATTTATAAAAAAAAATGACACTTTCTGAACTTGTAAACACAAGTTATGGCTTTTTAAAGTTTTTCGGATAAAAAAGTCTGTATTTCATGCAAAATGTTAATTATCAAGGCTAACGCATGAATTTTCCTTTTTTAAATAAATATTTTCTTTGCATTCTTGACATAAAACTAGTATAGATAGAGATATTAGAAAATTTAACAATTATACTAGTATTTAATAGTGTAGATCCCGCACATTTGCGGTATATATATAGTGGTTTTATTTTTAGTTATTATTTAAATATTTTAAATTGATACATTATTAATTGTTCATATTTGTCATATACCTCATCGTATTTCGATACGAGAAAAACATGAACTATGAACTAATCAAGAGAATTTAGTAAAGTTATAAAATAGGTTTAATGATTTTTTTTTTAACATAAAACTAATGATTACAAATAATAATTTTTCTCAAATTATGTTAATGATTTTTTTTTTGTGATGAAGCTAATTATATCAGTTTAATGTTTTGTTTTATACAAAATATGTCAAGTCATTGTCTCATATATAATAATACATAACAAAAATTTAGAAATTTACAGTTTATAAAATTATAGTGAATTTATCTTATTTTAATTAAAATATTGTAATTTAGATTATAAAGAAAATACTATTATTTGATTAAAAGGTTATATTTTTGATGAAATGATAATAATTTAAGGAAAGAAGTATTTTTGTTTTCTTATTTAGCTTGATATATATTGGAGGGAAAACTTTGGAGAGTTTTATAGGAGGATTAAGATTGGTAACATTAGATGACACTCTTCATTGGCAAAAGCACATAGATTGTAAGGATCAAATAATAGAATGGATCAAATTTAATAATTTATTACAACCTCAACCCAATTTCTTCAACCAAATGCCCCTTAAAACTTTGATGCAATGGTATTGTTAGTGACCTTGTTGATGTGGTGAAACTAATAATATATTTTTGTTAATGAGAAAAATTAATGTAAATAAAATCAACTGAGTAAATGTAACTAAACAATTTTTTTTTTTCTAAATGTTACTATATTCTCCGTACGTAATTTATCTAGACGTTTAGTTGTCGTCTTGTCGATTTTCTGATTCTTCCGCATTATGTACTGTTTTATACGTAGTAAGATAACAAAAGTTGTAAGAAGTACGAACCATATATACAACTATACAAGCGTATGAATGTGTAATCAATAAAATTGAATTGCAATTGGACCGTCAAATTCGTTCGTATTATTCTACCACATATCGTTTTTAGAGATGACAATGAACCAAGTCAAATGTTGCTCGATTCATAACCATGAAACAAAACTCGAGTTAACGATCTTGAGGTCATTCGAGTTTGAAATAATTGGAACTCATTATCAAGCATGCAAACTTAAACTAAACTTAACTTGAACTGAATTTAAGCTTAACGTACTCGCGCTTATATATAACTGTTATTGAATTCTTTTTTTCTTTCTTTTGATATAGTTTAGTAATTTAGGATTTGAAGGTTATTTTTTAAAGTATTATTGGGGGAGTTAATACACACATTTGATAGTGTTGTAACGGAGGCGTCCCGTTACCCAAACAGTTGGCACTAGAGCTAAGGTTCTGATTTGGGATCTGCTTCCGCATTAGTTGTCTTTTAGGCGTTATTTGAGTTTCTTGATTTTCAGGTGAAAAGATGTCGGGAACGAATGTTTTGAATGTTGAAAAGTTCACTGGGAGAAATAGTTTTGGGCTGTGGCAGTTAAAGATGAGAGCTTTGCTTAGACAGCAAGGCGTCCTGGTCTCATTATCTCAAAGGCAAATTCAGCGGTAGTTAAATCGATGCGGCAAAAAGACAAGAAAAGACAGATGCAGATGTAGTCTTGGAGGAGAAGGCTCATTCTTTAATTCTGTTATGTTTAGCTGATCATGTTATGGTTGAGGTAGCCGATGAGGAAACTGCTATAGGTTTGTGGTTGAAGTCGGAATCTTTGTATATGACAAAGACTCTAACCAACAAGTTGCTTCTTAAGCAGCGTTTGTTTGGTCTTCGTATGCAAGAAGGTACGTCTCTCAAGGATCATCTAGACCGTCTTAACTCTATTTTACTTGATTTACGTAATTTAGATGTTAAGGTAGATGACGAGGATGCCGCCTTAATTTTGTTAGTTTCTTTGCCAAATTCGTTTGAGACTTTTGTGGAGTCGTTTGTTGTTGGTAAAGATTCTTTGATCCTAGAGGAGGTGAGGTCAGCGCTTCACACTAGGGATTTGCGCCGAGTAGCGTCAGGTGGTGTTGTAGACGGTAGTCTGTAGGGGCTTGTTGTGAATTCGGAGGGTTCTAGTAAGGGTAAAGCCAAGTCTAAGGGTCCTCGTAAGAATGTCTGCAATTACGCAAAGAACCAAGTCATTGGAAAAATCGGTGTCCTAAGTTGAAGGAAGTCATTGTTTCTAACATTTGCACAAAAGGTTGCTAAATACGATTTTGAGGAAGATTATGCTCTCATTGTTGATGTTGTTCCACGTTCTTCGGGTAGTTGGATTTTGGATACGGGATGCGTTTATCATATGTGTCCTTTTAGAGAATGGTTTACTTCTTATGAAGCTTCACATGGGGTTAATGTTGCCATGGGTGACGGTTCTATTTGTGAGGTGCTTGGAGTTGGGACTGTTCATGTTAGGACATGTGATGGTGTTGTTATCTTCCTAGAAGGTGTTAGGCATGTTCCACGTTTGAAGAGAAATCTTGTATCACTTGGAATGTTAGTTGATCAGGGCTACAGTTTTCAAGGTGATGGTGGATCGTTGTGCGTTGGTAAGGGTTCTTCTGTTACTTGGAGGGGTGTTAAGGAAGGAACTATTTATGTCCTTCAAGGCACCGTGCTGACTGTTGGAGCATCAGGTAATCATTCTTCTGTCTCTCTCGAGTCTAAGTTGAGGCATATGCAACTTGGATATGTGAATGATACTTTGAAGCACATCCAGTTTGGGTCACTTGGGTCACTTGGTGATATTCTGGATAATTCGGGTTTGGATAGCTTTAGTGAGAATGGTAGTGTTGACAGTAAGATGGAGTCTATTCCGGTACAGGTCAAGCTACAAGGTTCTCAAGACAAGCTATCTACTTTTGTCTCTGCGCCTCAATGAGGCGGTCTGCGCCCCAAGAGGTGGGGCGGTTTGGGGCTCCAGGTGGAGCTGTTGTGGCTCTTGAAAGAGAACCGTTTGGGGCCTCATAAGGGGTCATTTGGAACTTCGACGGGAGTTTATTCTTTGGAGCTTTTGGGTTGGACTATCTTGTCTAACAATTTGTACCTTTGATGGAGGTAATTTGTGCTCGCTTAGAATATTGTTTTTGTTTTGGTTTCGACTTGAGTTTTGTTGCCTTGGTGTAGGCATTTTTGTGGTGGTCATGACACCTAGTATACTCAAGTGAGACATTTGTTTTGTTCGTGGCGTTTGTGTTTCTTTTGGACAGTTTGGTACGGCGGTACATTTAGCCATGTAGTTTGGAGGAGATTTTGTTTTGGAGTCTTGTGTGTGTTGTTTTGGTACACCGTTCCATCTTAGTGACATTTGGTATCTCATATATTTGGTTGGCGTTTTGGTAACTTTTGTCCTCTTCGGAGTTTGCTGCGTTTGGCCTTCCTATTGGTATGAAGATATGTTGGGTACTTAGTACAATTGATAGTTTTCAGCTTACTACATTGGGTACTTCGTATATTGGTCACATTTGTTGCACACTTGGTTCGTTTGTCCATTTTGTGGGTTGTGTTCAAGTCAGTGGAGACTATCGGGACAGATAGTGACTTGTGGATCGACTCTATTAAAGCTGATTTGGGGTTTGGTTCTTGTTTGGGTTCGTGTTTGAATAATTCAAGTCAAGGTGGAGATTTGTTAGGAATTTGTGCCTTGAATTTGTGTCGAAGACGGATTAATGTAAGGCAAGAAAAAGAGCGAAGATGAGCTATCTCAGTCTCACGTAAGTAGCGTTTTTTGATTCTGCAAGTCGCACGTACATCTGATACTAGCAGCTCAATTAAGTGCGTTTGGCTATTAATGTGCCTTACGTGACTTTGGTTAGAGTTAAGGAAAGTTAGAGGTTTTCTTAATATAATAAGCTTAGTGTTTGACTTTGGTTGGTTTTTTAGCCTTCTGTTTGTACGTGGTTAGTTTTAGAATTTCCTATTAACTTATTTCTTTATTAGTCTAGATATTTTATCTTGGGTGGAATAAATATATAAAGACCCAAGTTTTATTCTAGGTTAATTAAGAGAGAGAGATTTGAGAGCACAATAAAGAGGGTCGATTTGTGAGGTTCCTTCTGAAGAAGAAAACTCAGTTTGTTCCGGGCTTTATTATTGTTGTTCGTCTGTCTTTGAAGATCGGAGGAGTTTGTTCAGATCTTGGTAGGCCTCAAGATTATTTGTCCTTCGTCTTACTTGGGTAGTCTCTTTTGTTCCTTTGAGACTACTATATTTGTTGGTAGAATAGGGTATACTTTTGGCTTATATTGAGCGTGTGTGTACCGGTCTACTGTTGTACTATTTTCTCCACAATAGTGAAATTTGATCTCCTCGCAGGGTGGACGTAGCCAGTTATTTTACTGGTGAACCACGTAAATCTTTGTGTCAACTTTTTACATTCGTTATTTATTGTTCTTATCGCCTTATCAATTAACTGTTTGGGTAACGGGACGCCTCCGTTACAACAGATAGGGTGAAACAAATATATATGAACGATAATTTTTTTTATACAAGATTAGGTCTTCAGTGAGACGGTTTCTGAATAAACTTAATGGGGTACTGATTACAAATTAAAATGGTACAAAATATAATAAAATAGGTATGTATACTTTAACATAAAGTACTAATAAAAATGGTTACAATATGATAAAAAGAGGTATGATTATTATGGAATTTTGAAACATGCATGTACCAAATTAAATAAAAATAAAATAAAAAAATATTTTGAGTTACAATAAATAATAAAAAGAGTAAAATACATGAAGAAGTACGATAAAAGTGATCTCTCAATAATTTAGAGGCATCCTTTCTCCAAAATTCTAGTGTCTCTAAAATAAGAGCAAAATATTATACAATCCACACCGATCCCAAGCTTTTCGAGGTGCTAATATTAACTCGGCTCAACTATCGGATGTGCTAGTAAAGTATTTGGGGATTTTTAGAAAGATGGGGTCTGACTTCTCTCTAGGATTCTAGGGTTTCCCTGCACAATGGCAAGGAAAGTCGTTTCCAAAAAATCCCAAAACAAATCGAAATCTAAATCAAAACTTAAATCTTCGGCACGAATTCGTCTTTCTTTTACCAATATTCGCGATCAATTTCTAGATAACTCTCCAGTTATGTCTTCTCCGGGTGCATCCTCCTCTAACCCTAACATTCCACAGTCTTCTCAAGCAAAATTGACTAAATCGGGAAATGAGATGGTTGGAATCCCTGCTATAGAACTGGATACAATTGTTGAGAATGATCTCGTTGATGGTGGTCCTATTGTTGGCGATGAGGATGAAATAATTGTTGAAGATGCGAGTGAAATTGGTAGTGAGGAAGCTCCTGATGAAGGTTGGACTGAAGTCCACCATGGTAAGAAATCTACTCCTACTCCTTCTATTCTCCAGTTTACTGCTGATGATGTGAAGCCTGAAATTGATTATTGGAGTTCTGCTGTTATCTGTTATGTCCTAGGAGGAAACCCTCCCTGGAACTTAATTTCTGAGCATGTGAAGCGTATTTGGGGGAAATATAAATATGATAAACTATCCTTTTTACCTAACGGCGTATTCATTGTCCATTTCCCCACCCTGGAATGTATGGAATTGGTTCTTAAGCAAGGTTTTCCAATGTTTGACAATAAACCAATTGTTGTCAAGCCTTGGACTGAGGATGCGTCTCTCTATAAGTCTACTGTTCAATCTGTTCCAATTTGGATTCGTCTGTGTGGATTAGGATTGAAATTTTGGGGGGCGAATTGTTTGGAGAAATTAGGAAATCAATTAGGTCGTTTTGTTCGGGCTGACACTGCTACTCTTGAGAAAACAAGGCTTGGCTATGCTAGATTAATGATTGAGGTTAAGGTTGGACATGATTTCCCTGAGAAATTGTTGTTTAATGATGAACATGGATATCAGCATAGTGTGTTGGTTGAATATGAATGGAAACCATTGATTTGCTCGGCTTGTAAGGGTATTGGTCATAGCCATACTGTGTGCAGAAAGTCTAAGGTGACTGTGCCTAAGGTGACTCAGGTATGGAGGCCCAAAAACTCTGTGCCCATACAGACTCAACCTCCTACTACTGCACCTTTGGCTAGTACCAAGATTTTCCATTCTTACACTACTGTCACAGTTGTGAACACTGACCCACCTGAAGGGGGAGGAGGAATAAATGCTGATCTCTCATATGCTGATGCTGTAAGGTCTCCTCCTCGTTCTCCTGTTAAATCTCCAACCAGGGTTTTAACTGTTACTGCAACTGTGACTAGGACAAGTGGGGAGTCTAGGGAGGAAGGAATCTCAACCACTAATGTTAATGAATATGGATAATTTAGGATGCTGGAATGTCAGAGGCATGAATAATGTAAATAAGCAAATAGATATAAAGTGGTTTTTGCACCAAAATAAAATAGGTCTTTATGGTTTGGTAGAAACTAAAATCAAATCTGCTAATTTTCAGTCTGTTTTGAATAATCTTGGGCAAAGGTGGTATGGTATCAATAATAATGTTCATCATCCTGGTGGGAGGATTTGGATTATTTGGCTTCCTCAGGTTTTTCATGTCCTTCTCTTGGATAGTTCTGATCAACAACTCACTGTAGAGGTCACTGATATTCTTTCTGGTGTGAAATTTTGGTTCACTGTGGTCTATGGTTCCAACTCTGATACTGATAGAGTACACTTATGGCATCAACTTACTGATCTTAAGGACAGATGTTTAGGGCCTTGGTGTGTTGGAGGGGATTTCAACAATGTCTTACACTTCAATGAACGTTTTGGGAGCACAGTTCTTTGGAAGGAATTGGAGGACTTTAGGAGTTGTGTTGAATATTGTGAACTTTTGGATATTAAGGCTCAAGGTTCTTTCTATACTTGGAATAACAAGCAAGGTCCTCATACTAGAGTTTTCTCCAGAATTGATCGTTTTCTTATCAATCAAGATTGGATGGACCTTTATCCTGATAGTTATGATTACTTTTTGAATGAGGGGCTTTTTGATCATAACCCCTGTATATGTTACAGGAAACCTGGTAGTGCTATCAGGAAATCCCACTTCAGATACTTTAATATGTGGGGACAAGCTCCTGAGTTCCTTGATATCATTCATTCTGAGTGGAACAAAGTAGTCAAGGGTGTGAAAATGTATCAGGTAGTGTGCAAGTTAAAAACTCTCAAGAAACCTCTGAAAGGACTTAATAGACAGAAATTCTCTGATATTGAGAAAGCTGCTGATTTGGCTAAATTACTCCTTGACAAGCTTCAAACTGAAATGCATCTTCATCCTCATGATATCTCCATCAGAGAACAGGAGCAGGATGCCTCTCAGAAATACTTTCATCTCCACAAAGCTCAGTTGAGTTATTTGAAGCAGAAAGCTAAAGTGGAGTGGCTCAAAGATGGTGATGAGAATACTGCCTTTTTCCATAGGCATATTAGAGCTAGGCATGTGCACAATAAGGTCCTCAGTATTAAGGACATCCATGGTTCTCTCCAGACTGAACCTGTCCAGATTGAAGCTGCCTTCCTTGAGTATTATAATGATTTGTTGGGGACTAGTAAGGTGACTGATTCTGTCCATTATCCCACTGTCAGAACAGGAAACCTCATTGCTAGTCAACATTTACCTTTGTTGCTGAAACCAGTCACACATGATGAAATTAAGCAATGTATCTTCTCTATCCCTGCCTCAAAAGCTCCAGGACCTGATGGGTTTTCCAGTCAATTTTTTAAAGATTCTTGGTCAATTATAGGCACTGCGGTTTGTGAGGCTATTATGGACTTCTTTCATACTGGTAAGCTTCTCAAACAGTTGAATGCTACACTTGTTACCCTCATCCCTAAGGTGGACAATCCAACTAGTGTACTTGAATTTAGGCCAATTGCTTGTTGTAATCTCATCTACAAGTGCATTTCTAAGCTTTTGTGCACTAGGTTGGGTGAGGTGCTTCCTGACATTGTGAGTCCTAATCAGGGTGGGTTTGTCAAAGGGAGAAAGATTGTTGAAAATGTGTTGATTTGTCAAGACTTGATTAGACTGTATAATAGGAAATCTGCCTCTCCCAGGTGTTTGATCAAGATTGACCTCAGAAAAGCTTATGATTCTATTGAGTGGAACTTTTTGCATCACATGTCACTTGCTCTTCAGTTTCCTAAGGTGTTCATTGACAAGATTATGGAATGTGTTACCTCCCCTACTTATTCTTTGGCCCTAAATGGTAATTCCTTTGGATTTTTTCATGGTAAAAGAGGACTCAGACAGGGAGACCCTCTGTCCCCGCTCCTTTTCACATTATGTATGGAATATCTTTCACGCATTCTGAATGTGGTGGCTGGTCAAGAGGATTTTAGGTTTCATCCACTTTGTAGGCCCATGAGACTGAACCATCTCCTCTTTGCTGATGATTTACTTCTATTTTTCAAGGGGGATACTGCTTCAATTATGTGGTTGTTAAGAGCATTCTCTACCTTCTCTAATGCTAGTGGTCTTTGCCTTAATAGAGAAAAGTCTGATATTTATTTTAATGGAGTTTCTGGAGGTGTGATGGATGAGATTATTCAGGTTTTTGGCTTCAGGAAAGGCACTTTGCCTTTCAAATACTTAGGAGTGCCAATCTCCTCCAAAAAACTGACCAAAAATGATTGTATGCAACTGGTTGATAGGATTACTTTGAGGATCAGATCTTGGGGTGCCAGGCAGCTTTTTTACTCTGGTAGGCTTGCTCTGATCAATTCTGTGCTCACTAGCTTGCATTCTTACTGGGCTAGCATCTTTCTTATCCCCAATGGTGTTATGAACAAAATTGACTCTATTTGTAGGAATTTTCTTTGGTGTGGCAAAGATTCTTACTTAAGATCTCCTAGTGTTCATTGGAGTAAATCTTTGCGATCCTAAAAACGAGGGGGACTGGGCATTAAAAATTCTAAGCTTTGGAACAAAGCTTTGCTGGGAAAGTATATTTGGTGGCTTGCTAATAAAAAGGATCACTTATGGGTTCGTTGGGTTAATCACATCTATATGAAGGGTGTTCACTGGTCCAACTACAATCCTCCAAATGATTGCAGCTGGGCCTGGAAGAAGATTGCACACACCATGTTCACCTTCAAGCAAGCCTATACTAGTGACTGTTGGTTAGCATCAGACAGAGCTTATACCATTGCCGATGGCTACCAATGGTTGTGTCCTGTGAATCCTCAGATTCCTTGGCACCATGTTTGTTGGAGCTCCCTTAATGTACCTAAATGGTGCTTCATCTTTTGGGCAGTCCAACTCCAGAGACTTCTTACCAAAGACCGTATGATTCGTATGGGCTTTGGACATGACTCTACTTGTTTCCTTTGTGATGGAGCTGATGAGAATCATACTCACTTATTCTGTCAGTGTCCATTCAGTGTTCAATGTGTTAACCTGCTTCAACATCAACTTGGAGTGCAATTCCCAGTTTCTGAACTTTGTAACTGGAATGCTCGTGGAGGGAGATGGAGTCAGCTTCAACGCAGGATTATCAGAGCCTGTCATGTGGGACTTATTTATGCTATATGGAGAGCAAGGAACAAAGCACGAGTGGATCACTTTGTCAGCCGGCCTAAGTGGGTTGTTCATCATATTCTTCAGGACGTGATTACCAGATTTAGAGCAAAGAATACTAGTGTACTCACTACTCGAGATATTGACTGGATCACAAAGATTAGTACCTAGTTTCTTTGTCTTTTGTTTTAATTGTACATTGGAATGCCTCATCCTATAAGAACCATCATGATGTAATTATATTTTTTGATATTAATATACTTACCTTTTACCAAAAAAAAAAAAAAAAAAAAAAAACTATCGGATGTGCTGGAACAGCAAAATCTGAAACTCTCTAATTCATATGCTATTCTTTTTAGGGTAATGATCATAAATCAACTATCGTTTCTAGTGTCATTTTAGTTGTGAGAGATAAAATAAGCATAAAATTAGCTTGTATTTGAGTTACATTAAATATAATGGTAGCATCGCCCTATTTTTATGGAGTATTTTTTTTATATTCTCGTATAGAGTAGTTGTCAAGCCAGTCGTGCTCAGGAATGGAAAAATTCGACATTGGATGTGGAAAACGTTTCCGTAAACCTCAAGATGTTTTGAAATGTCAAACTGATTAATCAAAGTCATTTGGACAGGACTGAGATTGAGTGGATGAAATAACACGATGATAACTCCATAAGCTAACGAATTCGACAACGTTTGTAGTCTCGGACTAATAAATGAGCCTTCATTGTCCTACAGCTCAAATCGTACAACGCGTAATTACCTTGTGACAAATTAAAGTTAGGGTACGGAATAAGGCCTTATACACTTAATAAACAAGTGGTATAGCCGTATAGGGTCGGTTTTTATTCTTGCTAAATAATAAAAAAAACCGTTCACAATATAGTACGACTATATTGTTGATGAATACAGTATATTGGTAATTATCGTGAGTAGGGAGGTCATTGAGACGGGGTGGGTGCAGAGGAATTGTGTCCCGCACCAGTATTCGCGAACTGAAATGTGTACCCACACCCGCCTTACCACCCGTGCGGGTAGTAGTTTTTAAGGCCGCAAAGTTCGCAAAGTGGTCTGAAACAAGTTAACATTTAATTAACTACTAGTAAAGCCCGCAAAGTTTGCAAAGTGGGCGTGGGGAGGGTGTCGAGGGTCTCATGTCATACTGTGATACTCGCACCGGTCCCACGACCCGCGACAGTCATCAGATGATGCTTTTGATACCCATCTCCGTCCCACCACCCACCAATCATTATCAGCATCCTCCCTAAGTGGGATGAGTGTGGAGCGCGAGACTCACCAAAACCCGTCCCTGTGATATCCCTAGTATCTATGACTATTTTTTTGTGACCAAAAAAAAGGTACATCTCATTTCTATTATTTTAATTGTAAAATTAATTTTTAAATCTTCAATTAAAAAGGTAAAAAGTATCCAACAAATTATCTCCAAAAAAAAAATATTAATTTAAAACAAATATGTATTCTTGAGAAAATGGTAGTGAACAAATGTGCAGCACCAGGAATTGATCCCTCGTGGTTTGTTAAAAACAACAATGACTTTACCTTGTTTACATTGAAACATATATGAGGGACCCTTTGTCTTTTGATCTCCCGTTCCTAGAATCTTTTAAACACTCTAAGATGGGCTTAAACTTGTGATAGAATTCTAAGCTTTATAATAAATAAAACTACTTTAAAGTTGCATGATTTGTAAATTTATCTTTAATATATATTTTTCTATACCATATATTAAAATTACAATGAAATAAATTATGAGACAAATTCACTACTCCCGCTATTAATATTTTATTTAAATCGATTAGTTAGCTAATTGTTCATTTATGCTTTCTTTTGTTGTTAATATTGTTACTTTTATTACATTCATTATTACTACGGTTACTTTCACTACTCTCGCCGTAATTATTGTTACTTTCACTACTGTTGTATGAATATTGATAATTTCACTACTACCGTTATTGCTTTTATTACTTTCACTACTCCCCTTGCTAATATAGTTACTTTAACTATTCAAATGAGTGATTACTAACATATTATTATATCCAATGTTAGTACAATTATTTTCACTACTAACATAATTACTTTTACTATTTAGTCATGCAATTTTAAGAGGTTATCTATTTATATAAATATAATACATATATGCATTAAATCAAATCGAAATAATTATAGATTATTGTATTTTTTGGAAATCTAGCTTGATTTATTTAACTTTTAATAGTTCCAAAACATAACCCACTTATATTATATTTGTGTATGTTAAATAATTGTATAATTATATGATATACTAATTAATAACATAAGTGGAGCAGGTTTATTTTAAGAAAAATCACCATATTTTGATATTCTCTAAATTTATACTTCAACCAAAACTATATAATATTTACACTATTTAGCATTAAATAATATTTTCAATTAACTAAAACTACTTTAAGGTTGCATAATTTATAAATTTATCATTAATATATTTTTTATGATACGGAGTATATCTTAAAATTGTAATGAAATAAATTATGAGACAAATTCACTACTCCCGCTATTACTATTTTACTTAAATCGATTGCTTAGCTAATTGTTCATATATACTTTATTTTGTTCTTAGTATTGTTACTTTTATTACATTCGTTATTATTACTTTTAGTTTCACTATTCCCGCCGTAATTATTGTTACTTTCACTACTTGTACATTAATACTGATAATTCCACTACTCCTGTTGCTACTTTTGTTACTTTCACTACACCCGTTCGCTGCTAATATAATTACTTTGACTATTCAAATGAGTGATTACTATCATATTATTATATCCAATTTTATTACTACAATTCTTTTCACTACTAACAGAATTATTAATTTTACTCTTTAAGTATCCAATGAGTGATTACTATATCCAAGGTTACTTTTATTACTCTCATTACATATATGCAATAAATTAATTAAGTCGAAATAATTATGGAATATTATATTTTTTTTTGTAAATCTAGCTTGATTTATTTACTCTTTAATATTTTCCAAAATATAATATACTTATATTACATTTGTTTATGTTTAAACAATTAACATCTTTATACTAATTAATGCCATAAGTGGGCATGTTTATTTTAAGGAAAATCATCATATTTCGGTGTTCTCTAAATTTATACCATCAACCAAAACTATATTATATTTACATTGAAATCCCTTGTTCATGTCAATCGCATGCATCTTATTGATTTAAAACTATATAGTATAATAAATTTGTATAAATTTATTTAATTACATTAAAGTCCATTGGTTTAAATTAATATATAGTATTGATTAGTATTGTACCCAATTTTGTCCGAGTTATCTCTATCTATCATTAAAATATATTTTTAATTAAATAAAACTATATTAAAGTTGCATAACTCATAAATTTATCATTAATATATTTTTCTATGACATATTTTAAAATTACGATGAAGTAAATTATGAGACAAATTCATTTCTCATTTCGCTATTAATATTTTAATTAAATCGATTGGTTTGCTAATTGTTAATATATACCTTCTTCTTGTTGTTAGTATTGTTACTGCTGAGATTGTGAAAGCACCACCAGGTGTGACCTTATCATTATCTTTCAAATTCAATTGACATTAAAAAAGGTCTAGAAATCTTTTGATCAGTGTTATCACAATTGATCACGCCACTAATTTTATATAGAACAAATAAATCTTGTAAACAAATACGGAGTAGAGTTATTGGCAACGATTTTAAATGACGAGAGGTGCACATTTAAACAAGTCCAAGTAGAGAAAAGTCAGAATGTCAGATAGAGGACTCAAAACATAGCATATTCAAAGATCCATTCTTGCCATTTTTTCTATATAAACCAAACCATCTTAACTAATAAATTCACACTACTCACTACTATAAACATAAATTTAGAGGATCTTGACTGCAGTGATAATTACAGATGAATACTTACGTGGAGTAGTCATTAGATCTGATAAGGAGATTCCTTGAAATCAACAAGAAGATAAACTTCAATCTTTTGCCTTCTCCTGCCTTCTTTATTCTCTAATTCTCTTCTTGTGTGTTTCTCTTAATAAATATGAATTAGGTTAAAACCACAAACAGGTGTAGCTTTTATTATATAGGTGGCAGGAGGGGCATAATTAGATAAGTGGGCCTAATATGTTAATGGCCTGTAAACATTAACCGTAATCCACTTAGTCTATTACTCCGGCTAAAAACCCGAAACATCATATTTAGCTATTATCTATTAGAGTGACTGACGTCAGTAATTAGGTCCACATAATAGAGAATTAATATGATAATTCTTACATTCTCCCACTTGGACCATATTACTGACCTAAACATAATGTCACGTGCAAACAGAGTCATAAGTCGCGCAGAAAACTAAATGAATACATAATGGGTTTATCTTAATTACCCTGATCATTCCGAACAACTGGTTGAGTCATGGCGGAAACACTACTATACAAGAGAAGTGGTCCTTCCATGTACTACGGACCAATCAAGTAGAATAATCAGTCTGTACAAGGAGCAAACATAATCCCCGATAATGTCCTTGAGGAAAAGAACTGATTCTGTTAATCGTGCAATAATAATGTATACAATAACAATAATACGATACAGAAAATCGTTCGAAAATCATCATCATAAGAAAACATAAGTTGATTAATCAAAACATAAGTGTCATCATTACAAAACACTAGCATGATCCAAATACAAACGAAAAGCCTTAATGATTATCCTCCAGACCCATATCGAGTAGCATGCTTTAAAAATGTCTTTGGAGGTAACCCCTTAGTTAAAGGATCTATATTGGCACTAGTCGTGATGTGCTCAATTGACACGATGTTTTTCCGAACTTCCTCCTTAAGCGATAGGTATTTCATTTCCATGTGTTTTATACCTTTAGAATACCTATCATTCTTCGAAAAGAAGACAATTTGCGGCATTATCACAGTGTTTTCTTGAAACCCAAAGGAGGTGATGGTATTATGGAACTTAATATACCATTGTCGAGAAGCTTGCTTAAGCCCATAAATGGACTTCTTTAATATACAGACTTTGTCCTCTTGGTCATCAATAATGAAGCCTTCAGACTGAGCCATATAGACTTCTTCTTCCAAACTCCCATTCAAGAATGCCGTTTTCACATCCATTTGATGTAGCTCTAAGTCAAAATGAGCTACTAAAGCTAAAATGATCCGTAAAGAATCCTTCTTAGAAACTGGAGAGAAGGTTTCATTATAATCAATGCCTTCTTTACGATTAAAGCCTTTAGCTACCGGTCCGGCTTTATGTTGTTCAATATTACCTAAGGAGTCGCGCTTGGTCTTAAAGACCCACTTGCAAATGACAAACCCTTATGACCTCTTGGTAAATTGACCAACTCCCAGACCTCATTCTTAGCCATAGACTCCATCTCTTCTTTCATGGCATTAATCCATTTATCGGAATCATCACTATTCATAGCTTGTGAAAACGTAACCGGATTATTATCCACACTAATGTCAAATTCACATTGATATACTTCATAGTCATCTGAAATAGCTGGCCTTCTAGGTCTTGTGGACCTTCTTAATGTTATTTTAGGTGCTGTATCAACAACCTCAGTGGCGATGTTATCATTCGGGAGTGGAGGATCATCAACATTAGGTTCCACAATATTGACTGAGTCAACATTATCATTATGTGGAACTTCATCAATAGAAATTGGGGGCAAAGGAACTGGAATTGCCACCCTAACCTCATTGACGACGACATCCCTTACCTGATCACTCCCACTAACTTCGCTCTTCTCAAGGAATTTGGCATTTCCGGTTTCAACAATTCTTGTCTTGTGTGTAGGACAGTAAAACCTATACCCTTTGGACTTTTCTGGATAGCCGATAAAGAAGCCACTAATGGTTCTAGGATCAAGCTTCCTTTCATGTGGATTATAAATGCATGCCTCTGCTGGGCATCCCCATACATGTAAGTGTTGAAGACTTGGTTTCCATCCTTTCCACAGTTCAAATGGTGTCTTTGAAACTGCTTTACTGGGAACCTGATTTCCAACATACACAGCAGTCATAAGGGCATGTATCCACAACTTCATGGGTAGATTGGTATTACTCATCATTGTCCTCACAACCTCTAATAGGGTTCGATTACGCCTCTCAGCAACACCATTCATCCAAGGAGAACCATGAGTTGTGTACTGAGGGACAATACCCAAACTTTCAAGGAGTTTTGCAAAAGGACCAGGATGTTGTCCTGATTCATCATATTTGCCATAATATTCACCACCCCTATTTGACCTTATGATTTTCACTTTCTTTCCCAATTGCCTTTCCACCTCCTTAATGTAAACCTCTAAAGCGTTTACTGATTGAGATTTTTCATGTAAAAGGTAAAGATAACAATAACGTGAATAATCATCAATAAAGATGATGAAATATTTCTCTCCGCTCATGGAGGGAACATCAAATGGACCACATATGTCTGTATGTATAATTTCTAAAAGAGCAGTTCTTCTTGTGGACCCTTTCTTGGTGTGTTTGGTTTGCTTACCCTTAATGCATTCCACACACGTCCCAAAATCCGTAAACTCAAGAGAAGGTAGTATATTGTCTTTAACCAATATGCTCATTCTTTCAATTGAAATATGGGCCAAACGTTTATGCCACAAGAAGGAGGAACTTTCATTAGACCTTCCACGTTTCGAACTAACATTATTATGCAGGGAAACATTATGAGAAACACAAAGAGATTCTGAAAACAATTTATCTAAATAAATTCGATACAATCCGTTTTCCAAAATTCTAGAACCAACAAAAATATTGTCTCGAAACATACTGAAACAACCTTGTCCAAAACTTAATTTAAAACCATCATTATCTAACTTAGAAACTGAAATTAAATTGCGTCCGAAGGAGGGAACATAAAGGGTATCCTCCAACTTCAACTTAAATCCAGTGCTTAATTCCAAGCTAAACCTTCCAATGGCTTCTACAGAGGCTTTATCTTTATTCCCCATGTATAAGGAGGCCTCATTTGGATTTATGGTTCTTGTCGTAAGGAATCCCTGAAAGGAATTCGAAATATGTTCATTAGAGCCTGAATCTAGCCACCATGTATTAGAAGGAACTTCAACATAATTTGATTCGAAACATACTAAAGCCAAAGGCTTACCCTTCTTTTCGAACCAATTCTTACGCTTTATGCAGTCATTCTGAAAGTGCCCAGGTTTCTTACAGAAAAAACAACTTTCCTGCTTCTTGATATCCTTCTTTATGCCAGATCCAGACAGCTTATCAGAAGGGCCAGACTTCATGCCCTTTTTGTTTCCAAACTTACCCTTAGATTTCCCGCTTACATGATGTGCCTGGGATAAGCCAGTACTCTTACTTAAGGCATCAGCCTCATCTTTCTGTTTGATTCTTGCTGCTTCCTGAACCAGTTTATTGGTCAATTCATTAACACTCCAAATTTCCTTAACAGTGTTGTAATGAAGATGGATAGCATCAAACTTATCAGGCAAAGAGTAGATGATAAACCGGCGAGGAACGGATCCTCAACTTCATGCCCGCTTTTCCCAACTTAGTCGCCAGATTCGTCATGTGTAACACATGCTTTTTGCATGGTGGTTACACTCTCATTATACTTAGCGAAGGGTAAGTTCGGACATAAGCCTTCCACTACCGCTTTATCGGTAGTCCGAAAGCGTTCCTTAATGATTTCCATGTACTTACGGGCCGTGTTACTGACTGTCTCCGAAATGGAGGACTTAATGTTTGGTGCGGTGGTAAGACGCAAAAACTTTAGGCAAAGACTATCGATTTCTTCCACCGTTATACTCTTCAAGTACTTCTTTACTCGCATCGTAAGCTGGTTCACCGGAGTGACCCGATAAGCACTTGATCGAGTTCAAGGATCCCTAAATAGAACTCGAGATGCTCTTTCCATTCTGAGTAATTAGTACCATCAAGTTGTGGAATAGCTTGGACATAGTTATTGAGAGAGCTTTGCAACGGTACTGCATTATGAACAATGCTCAAAACATTAGGCTTTGAGTTTAACACACAATAGCAATTATGACTAAGACTTGAAACTTAAATGAGTAACTCATAAACATTCATCAGGCAAGTATAGTATCTGTGGACAACCTACACATGTTTAATTACATAATAGAGTATACTCTCCTTAATGAGTGTTTCACTTTAATGTCAGGTTACCTGTGGGTAAAACCTTAATACAAGTTACTTTACTCTCCTTAATGGGTGTTTTACTTTAATGTCAGGTTACTTGTGGGTAAAACCTTAATACAAGTTACTTTACCCTATTAGATGCTTAGTCGGAAATTCACTACATAATTTGAGTCCACTGTGGTGAACCTCAACCTAATGTGAATGTTCAATATGATTCCATTACGAGATTTGATCACGTACGAGATGAAATCACTGTGGTGAATTTCAACTTGTCATAACGCGAAAGTCTCTTACATTCGATATCAAATGATATATTTACACAAATAATATGTAGGCTTACAACAACAATATGATAATTATATTAACTTATGTACTTAATAATATAAATATCACACGAGCATACATAATAAAACATAAGGTATCGTAAACTATAATGCGAGAAGGTACTTATTCATGCTTAAGAGCTTCGATCGAGTGAAACATTAGCTCGATCGAGAACTATTACAAAAAAAAACATAATTTTTAACCAAAAACGTCCTGAAACCAATGAAGACGTCAGAATTAGGCTTAAACACGCTAACCCTGCTACGCAGTCTGGTTTAGAACACCGTTTACACTCGAAAAACATTATTACAACATCAAAATCCGACACTCAAAACTCGATGAACAAGAATTTTGCAAGAAACGATTGCACGTGAATAGTCTTTGTCGGTGAATGCGATGTAGATGTACGATTAAGAACCATAAACAATAAAATACAAACATCATACGAATTGAAATAATTCGATTAGGACATCATAAGAATTGAAATAATTCAATTAGGGCATCATAAGAATTGAAATAATTCAATTAGGGGAATGAAACAATCATAATCAAACGAGTAAACAATCAACCATGAATGAAAATAATAACATCATAATTAAACATTAATTTCATTCAAAAGACATAATTGAAACATTAATCAGAACTATAACTGCAATCACAATCCTGCTCTGATACCACATGTAAACATAAATTTAGAGGATCTTGACTGCAGTAATAATTACAGATGAATACTTACGTGGAGTAGTCATTAGATCTGATAAGGAGATTCCTTGAAATGAACAAGAAGATAAACTTCAATCTTTTGCCTTCTCCTGCCTTCCTTATTCTCTAATTCTCTTCTTGTGTGTTTCTCTTAATGAATATGAATTAGGTTAAAACCACAAACAGGTGTAGCTTTTATTATATAGGTGGCAGGAGGGGCATAATTAGATAAGTGGGCCTAATATGTTAATGGCCTGTAAACATTAACCGTAATCCACTTAGTCTATTACTCCGACTAAAAACCCGAAACATCATATTTAGCTATTATCTATTAGAGTGACTGACGTCAGTAATTAGGTTCACATAATAGAGAATTAATATGATAATTCTTACACTCAAAATAATTTAGAAAAAACACTTCACATACTTCTTCCCTAGTCACAAAAGATGAGTCACTTGAACTCCGTCCTAATTTTGTGTCTCGTCTTAGTGACATCTCTCTTCCTTACACACACCCATGCTGCTACATTCACAATTAAAAGTAATTGTAATTTTCCAGTCTGGGCCGCTGCCGTCCCAGGCGGTGGACGACAGATGAACCAGGGTGATACCTGCACTACTACAAAAAAAGGCTTAGAGAACTGTTGAAATTAGCTTTAGAGAACGCTTTAGAGGCGTTCTCCAACTCACCGTTCTCTAAAGCTTAGAGAACTCTTAGAATAGGCGTTTTCTATTCACAATCATAGAGAACGGTTGAAATGAGCTTTAGAGAACACCTGATAAGCGTTTTGTTTTCCTAGGAAAAGAGAACGGTTGGGTTAACAACAGTTCTCTATCCCTCTTGGTTTTTAAAAAAAAAATATTGATGATATTTGGATAAAATTAATATATTTAATTATTCTCATTAAAATCAAGTACCGATACCAATACACTTGTTTCACAACCAAAGATAAAACAGCCAGCAAATTTGACTAAGTCCTTTTACATAACTTCAAAACATAGCACTACATGCACAAATAATCTCATCTTTAGTTCATGTCGTAACTTCAACCGCACATCTTGCAGCAACGTCAATTGATCCACTTGGAAGAAAGGAGAAATAAAAGGGTGAAATGTTTTAAGTGATAACCTGTCACTAATAACAAGAACAACCATATGTAAGATATGAGTAGTAGAAAGGAGAATTAAAAGAGGCGGTGAGTACAATAAAGATGTAAGTATAAATAGTTCTAAAAGGTAAAAAACTGGAGACTAGACTAGGAGGTGCAAGTCAGCAATACTCACATGAAGCCAAACACGGGGAAAAAATTTCAAGCAAAGCTCTCAACATTTATAATTAGTCTGAATAGATCAACACCAAGACTAGCACGGAATTAGTGGAGTATAGAAATACTATACGACATAATGTAAAAACAGACTTTGAGAGAACATCGTTGTGCATCCAGTTCCTCTCCACAAGGGTATAACGAAATACTTCAAAGATGTGAGTGGTCAGAATAACACATGTTTAGATGTGTGCTTCAAGTACAGAAGTGCATTTGACTAAAATGTTTGGACTTGGGCATAATTTCTGACAGAGTAGGACTTCAAAAATCATACTCCTAAAACCTGGTAACTTTAATCAAAACTGATCTTTATAAAGTGATGAGAAACCATGACAGTAAAAAAAATATGTAGATATAAGAAGTGAGGAATCTAATCATAAACCGAGAACAATTCATCACACCAACCCAATAAGTACCTTAATTTGAAGCAATCTTCCCCATACAAAATAATAAAAGAGAGTGACCATCATGTGGTAGAAAGATGGTTGTGGGGCTGATAGTAAAGGTTATTCAACTTCTGAGAAGGCGAAAGACTGCAACATTCTATTGGCAGATTTTAAAGAATGCTGTAAAAATAATAAAATGGTAGCACCGAATATCCATGACATATATTGACTAGTGACTACAACAATTCAAAAGTTATAAGAACTATCAATTGCCGTCTAGACACAAAATTGATGATTATATAATGAGGATAACTAATCATATAATTAGGATAATTAATAATATTCCCCATTGCATATTAGATCTATAGCATTCAATTGCAAGAGAAACCCTAAAAAAGGAAATAAGGAGAGTTAAAAAAAAAAACATAATTTCCAAGGAGAACTTACAGGGAGGAGAAGTCAGTGGTGCAACAGAGGTCCGACGAGGACCGTTGGAGCGGTATCTGGGCATGCGCGGTCTGGGCGGGCTTTGGGTATCTAGGCGATTCGACAAGAGGGGGTGAATGATGGACAACACTCCATTGGAGGAAGGGTGGTTGACAAATCTCCAGTGGCGGGCAATGCTCGATCTGATGTGCACCAGTCTCTGCGAGTGGTATAGTGAGTCAAAATGGCGGTTGGCTGGATGTTTGTTTCCATGGACTTCTGTAGTTATCTGTACATAAAAAAAATAAAAAATAAACCAACAGTTGAAGGAGGGTTTAACGCGCTTTATCAAAATGAACTAAACAAAGAAACCGGTTTTAGATTACCGATTTCTTATGTCGAATTTAAGAAACCGGTTGTAATACAAAACAGGTTTCTTATGTTTAGAAACCGGTTTAAATATCAAACAAGTCTCTTATTAGTGATTCCTTAGAGGTTTTTTGTAGTAGTGACAAAGATAAAATGAGGATAATTCTTAACAAACTTACACCATCCTCCAGGTGAGATTCGAATAATCACACAATTAGATCACTAAATTCATTATAAACACACAGTTAAGAAGAGAGAAATACTAATGAAAAGAGAAAAGTTTGAAGTTTAGCAGACATACATCATCCCAGGCAGAATTAAGTTTTCCATGGGACTTGGTCATAGCCCTCTGAAAATCCATGATCGAGTTACAGCAAAGTGACTATTTGGCCGCCTATAGCCAAGTGATTTTTCAAATTCAGCAACTAATCATAGTGCAGTCCTTATATTAGCTAACCAGTTACCTGTCATAAACAATAATCACATCATTTGTACTTACAGAGATGCCTAGACTTCGGAGTTCAGATTGCATCAACTCGATGAATCTTTTGCATATTGAAGGTTGCCCCTTTTATAGTAATGTTTAGTCACTTTTAATTGATTATTTCAGTAATAATTTGTCAAGTCATAACATACAGCTCTGAAATTCCCTATGATAAAAGTTAAAGCGTACAATCAGCACATTTGATCAAAGCATGGCAACTTTCACCAGTCACGCTGAGAGGACCTATGAATTGATATGGTAGTTATCACAAGTAGCGATTAGACCATCCCCAAGCAGTGGTCGCGCTAACTAGGTCGCGACCCGATTTTACTCTTAATCCTAACTTATTAACCTTGACCCATTTTCACCTTTCCAAGCAGAAGGTCGCGACCTAGGTCATCAACCCAATCATTATCCACTTTACAACATTCTCAATCATTGTTTTTTATTGTTTTATAATTGTTCAACCAATAAGAAATTGACACGTAGAAGGTCAATAAGACCCCTCTTTTGATCAACCTTGGTCACAAATTGACCATTTCTTGTTTTTGGTCACAAATTAACCACCCTTGGTCACACATTAACACTCCTAATTACTTGATTAACCGTGACCAAGCAAGGTCACGACCAAGCAATTGACCTTGCTTGGGGATGGTCTTACATCAACAGTCAGGAAGGTGAGTTTTCGGACTTGGGACAGGAAATCAGCTGTCAAATACAAAATTCAGAGTTCACTGCATTGTACATTGTAAAATACTTGCCACCATCAGACAACCGACATTATTAATTTTGATAAAACCTGTCACCATGATTCTCAAAACAATCAATTTCACCTTCCTTCCCAAAATGAAATATCTTTGTTTTCGACCCGAGGTACATTGTCGTAAAAAATATCAGTAAAAACATAATCTTTCACTAGTGATATTACTCAATCGCACAAAAAACTACTCCGTATTTAATTGATTAGACCCCACAAAATCATGTTCAAATCATGTTCACAAGGATTTTTCAAATTCAGTAACTAATAAATAGAAACAAGAATTTATAATCATACATATTAATTAAAACCAATAATTGGGAAATCAACAACCCTAGAATCGAATTACATAAATTGGGATCAATAAATTATTTCAAAAAAACCGTAAAATTATAATCGAGGTTACCTTATGATGGTGGGCGACGGTAGTGCGCAAGGAGTACCTGAACGGCGGCGTTTTGCAAGCATCTGTGACCGGAGATTTCGCTTGGTATGAAAAAAAAACTGTCTCAAATACCATGAAATGAGAATGGGGATTTCAGGCTATTAGGTATGTCGAGTAAGGGAACTGTTGCAGGTGGTCGTCGTGTCGCTGTCATGGTGATTGACAGATTGGTGATAGACTGATAGTTGGGGGGATGGGCGAAGGAGAAAGGGAATTGAAGGAAAAAAGAGGAAGGCCAAAGGTAGTGAGAAGTACAAAAATATTATACGATTCACGCTAAACATATCCTCATGTTGGGATTAGTCATTATTATTATTTTATTATGATTAGAGAACTGTCAAATTGAATATGCATTCTCTATTTGTTTACAAAACGCCCTAAGAATGTAACTGTTTTCTATTATAGAATTATAGAAAACACCTAACTCGGATAAGCGTTTTTTTCTCTTCTAGAGAACGCTCGTACAACTTGACCATTCTCTATTAAGTGTTACCTAATATCATATTTGTAGTAGTGCTGGACTATCAGCGCCAACCCGGGCCAGACAGGAGCCCGTATTTGGGCCCGGACCGGGTGCACCTCAACCGGGGGCAACGGGCTCCGCTGCACCACCGGAGACTGCGGTGGGGTCCTCCAGTGCACCGGTTACGGTACACCACCGAACACCCTAGCTGAATACGCCCTTAAGCAATTTAACAACCTCGACTTTTTTGACATATCGTTAGTCGACGGTTTTAACGTGCCCATGACATTCCTGCCCGTATCCAATGGTTGCACCTCCGGGCCAACCTGATTGAGCAGTGCCCAAGTCAGCTACAGGCCCCAGGTGGGTGTAACAACCCATGCACAGTTTTCAAGACAGACCAATATTGTTGCAATTCAGGTAGTTGTGGACCTACACCATTTTCACGGTATTTCAAGAATGCTTGCCCTAGTGCTTATAGTTACCCTAAAGATGATGCTACTAGTACTTTTACTTGTCCCAGTGGTACTAATTATGCAGTAACTTTTTGCCCTTGAGTAATTAATTACTTATTGATTATTGAAGGGAATGTATGTGTCGGAGTATTATGTATGAGAATCTTAAAAGGATAATATTATGTATGAATAAATGAATATTACCGTATATTGTAATATTATTGCATTTCAGTGAGTCATTGAAATCTTACGTGGGGTAACATTGATGAATAGATACTATTATTGGATTAAATTCCACTTTTTATCAAAGTATTTGGCCAAAGTTAAAGGGATTAGTTACCACTTTCGCGTGTATTGATAAATGAGAACATTATGAAGAGAATAAGAAATCAGCTATATGTTAAAAACGGAGTGCGTTTTCTTTTAAAGATGGAACAAAATACTCTTAAGACTTTAAGAGTCTAGGATGGTATTCCCCGTTTGACATATGACGTATTACACAAAGTCGTAAAAAAAAAATTAAAATCGTTGTATCAGTTATTTCACCCAAGTTTTAACTACCGAACTCCACTGTTGCGAATATTATTATCCTTTATTGTATTATCAAACTACTAGTATATTATACGGAGTATTATTCAAAAGTCTTTAGATTGATGATGTATTATATACTCCGTACAATTGTACATCTATTTGAAGTCGTAGTTGTTTAATTTTAGAGGGGTTTAAATATGAGAACTATTAGAATTTTCGCTTGGGCTTATTTTTGACGGTTGAAAAATATACCTTTTAAAATATAAACTCGAATTGACACTTAGAATAGTGACCTGGAAATTTTATTGGGTGAGTCACGAAATTATTCAGCTCCACAACACGATATCCAAACATCAACCAGTTAACTCTAACTCAACCTTGACAGCCGATTTTACACGAAAACAATAAGGAGAGAGACTTGCAAAGTCGTACAAAATAATAAATGAAAGAAGAAAATGGAAAATAAAAAAGTCGAACCATGACTAAAGATCCATTCCTTGCCATTTTTCTACATAAACCAAACTATCCACAGTACGTACAAATTCGCAAAACTCGCTCCTACAAACAATTAAGAAACAAGATGAGCTACTTATCTCCCTTTCCTGTTTTGCGTCTTGTCCTAATTGTAAAGAATGACATAGTTTGATAATTGTATTGATGATTTAATAGTTTATCCTAGTTTTAAACCCGTGTAACAAATGTATGGGTCGTAACTACATGCGCTATTATTGGATACGGGAATATATAAATGAACGTGATTAAATGTGCAATGCGGTGACAATGTAAATAGTCCATAATTTGATATTTGACTTACATATAATTGAAGTTACTAAGTACTACCAAACGACAACAAAATATGCTACAAATGTAAAAGTAATATGACTCCATAAATATTCAAAAATTTCATTGTAAACTACGTTGGTTGTCGTATTCGATGTGCGCTTGTTACTGTCGCAGATCAAAAGCTTCAGGCCTTGTTTGCTTGTAACCCTGGATATTGCGACATAAAGTTGTCCATGACTGAAGACTGGTCTTGGCAGATAAATGCTCATTTGAGATAAAGACCGTCCTTGACTTTTGTTTATCGTCATTGCAAAACAAACAGCAATGGAAAACTGCCTTTTACTGAAGCGAACTGGAAATTTACTGGAATCTGAAGGCGTAAGTGTAATACGGGCAATATGCACTTGATCACCTTTATGACTACCAGTTAAAACTGTACATCTAATTACGCGAGCCCCTAAAACTGTCACTATTAATCTAGTGCCATTGCATAAGCCACGTGATTGATCAATATTTCTAAGCAACATAACCATAACACCTATTTCCAATCTCAATTCATGGTTAGGGAGGCCAATACATTTAATACTGTTCAAAAATTCTGTGGAAAAAAGGTTAGGCTCACCTATAGCTGCATCATCTTTACTCATCTCATCAAAGCTTAAGTAAAGTCTCGCTTGCCCATCAATAAGTGATAACACCTAATCATTTACATCTTCAACTATTTCATGAGTCGGTGCAAGTATTGCCCTTTCCTGAAGATAATCAGGGTCCCATAACCGGTTTTAAAGAGCTGGATAAGTGATACCTAATATGGAGGCAATTAGATTTGTCACGTGTTGAATAAGTACATCGTCGGGGAACTTTATGTCAAGATCACCATCATTTGGACCCCCGGCCAACCCATCTCCAATTTCCAAAATACACTCCGAGAATTTCCTTATCTCATCTACATTAGTTTCTACAATTCCGACTTCTAAGCGCATATTTCTCGCCTATTACAATCAGTATTCTTCTCTTTTTTTTTTTTTGGAAGAAAAGAGCATGAAATAAATAACAAACCAAACCAAGTCAAGTATAGTTACGAATACATCACCGGGGTTCGGGAGAAAGCGGCGTGCAAGCCAAAACACAGTCTAAAGTGCATAGATCTACAACAAACGGAGGGGGAAGATCCCACTCAAAACAACCCAATAAGATGCTAGAGTCTCTAATGGAATGATGAGCAATGGCATCCGCAACACGGTTGGCCGATCTCTTCTCAAACACAAGCTTCAAATGAGGGAAATCCTGCAAGAGGGCCCTACACTCAAGAATGACTTTAGTAAACGGACCAATGGGGGCAGAGGGGCATAAAATAGTGGTAACCGCATCAAGACAATCAGAAGCAATTAAGACATTGTTCACAAGGACTCTAGAACGCAAAAGCCCATCCCGAATGGCAAGGATCTCACAAAGGTAAGGGTTATGACCAAGGAAGCGGGTGGACCAACCAAATACCCAGGAACTAGAACCGTCTCTGATGACACACCCCAGGCTAGCAGAAGAAGAGGAGGGGGAGAAAGCCGCATCAACGTTGGTCTTAAACCAACCAAGCGGCGGAGGGGCCCAGCTCAAAGGATAGCTAAAGGCATCATGATGGGTGGTAATCGTAACAGGGGCAGAGTGAGAACAGTCAGAGGCGCGGGTCCAGGTAAAGGATTGGGAAACAACAGAGGCGCAGAAGGTGGAGGGGGAGGTGACGGGGGTGCTAGAGGTGGAAAAGGTCAAGTCACAGCGTCTCAGCCAAAGACGCCAGAGGACGAAGGTAAAGAGGGTAGTCCAACTAGGGGGGTGAGAAGTGCAGTTATCGTAAATCCAATGATGGAGGTCAGAGTCAAAGAAAGAGTTAGAGACATTTAAAGCGGACCAAGAGAGAGAGGCGAAGCTACAGTCGCGGAGGGCATGAAGGGAAGTCTCAGGTATAGAGGGATTGGGACACAGAGTACAAGACGAACTGGGCAAGATACTCCTGGCGAAGAGGGAAGCTTTGTGGGGCAATTTGTTCCACCACACGAGCCAGAGGAAAATTTTTATACGAGGTTGGGTTGGAAGGCCCCAGAGCCAGCCGAGGTCAGAAGGGAAGGAGGAAGGGGTAGGAGGGAGGATAGGCTGGCAGAGAGAGGAGTAGGTGCCACTGATAGAGAATTTTCCTTTTGGAGCAAGGGATGTGGTAAGGATATCAGGTCTGGGGGTAGTCGGGATGGGAATGGTGAGAATGCAGCTGATGATGCACTCGGGGAGGACGAAATCAAGGGAACCAAGAGACCAAGTCCTATTGGATATAATGGAGCAAAGCTTGGCAGAGGAGGACGAAAGATTGAGAGGGCCAAGAACGAGGGTTCTTAGGGGGCCAAGGTCAAGCCAAGGGTCATCCCAAAGGCTGATAGCGGAGCCATCTCCAATGGACCAGATGAGATGATCTTTCAGGATGTTCCACCCTCGTCCAAGATTCTTCCAAATATGGGAGCCCCTGGAGAAAGAGCGACGAGAGGGTGTGCAGTATTTGCTGATAATGGCCTTAGCGGCAGAGGAGGATTTATTCAGAAAGATTTTTGAACTTAATTTAGAAGAGAGAGCGTCATTTAGTGGCTCGGCGGCCCTAATCCCAAGACCGCCGAGAGAGAGGGGGAGAGTGACAAGATCCCAGTTGGCAAGGTGGAGTTTGTGAGCAGACTGACTAGACCAAAGGAAATTCCGGGTGGTTTTGTCAATGTCACGGAGGATGGAGGAGGGGAGACGGATGCATTGCATCGCATGGTTTGGGATGGCATTAATCGTAGACTTGATGAGGCAGATCCTACCAGCTCTAGAGAGAAAACGGGATTTCCAAGAGGCAAGCTTAGACTTGATGTTGTCCAGAATGAAATGAAGATCAGATCTCTTAGGTTTCCTACTGAGGAGGGGAAAACCAAGATAAGTGCCGAGGTTATTAGTTTTCTTGATGCCAAGGGCATCTTCAAAGAGGGTGGCCTCAGCAGGGGGGGTGAGTTTGGAGAAGGTTATCTTGCTCTTAGAGCAATTTATTTTTTGACCAGAGCTGGAACAGAAAGAGAGGATAGTGTCTTGGAGGGCACACAAGTTCATCTCAGAAGTTCTGCCAAACACCAGAATGTCGTCGGCAAAGAGGAGGTGAGAGAAGGAGACACCACCTTTCCCAAGAGGAAAGGGGGTCCACTCACTGCTGTTGCAGGCTTGATGGATGAGACGAGAGAGGGCTTCCATACAAATGATAAAGAGATAAGGGGAGAGAGGGTCACCTTGTCTAATTCCGCGAGAAGGTGAGAAAGTATCAAGGGGTGTGCCATTGAAAGTCACAAAGGCAGAGGCCGTAGAGATGCAGCTCATAATAAGAGAGATAGTTTCAGGGTCAACGTTAATCGAGATAAGGCAAGCTCTGACAAAGTCCCACTCGAGTCTGTCGAAAGCCTTCTCAAGGTCAAGTTTAAGGGCAAACCAGCCAAGTTTACTCTTGGAAGTGTGCATGGTGTGGAGGATCTCAGAAGCAATGATATAGTTAGAATCGGTTCCTCTTCCAGGAATGGAGCTCCCCTGATTAGGGGAGATCAGGGACGGCAGAAGAGGCTTGAGACGGTTGACTATGATCTTTGTGACGGTCTTGTAGGTGGTGTTGCAAAGGCTAATGGGCTTGAAGTTAATGATGGACTGAGGAGAGGGGACTTTAGGGATGAGAGAGATGGAAGTTTGGTTAATGGAATCAGGAATAGTTTTTGAATGAAAAATGCTTTGGATGAAGGGGATAAAATCAGTTTTGATGATGGGCCAACATTTCTTAAAGAAACCGGCATGGAATCCATCCGGCCCGGGGGCCTTACTGGAACCAAGAGAGAAGAGGGCTTCGCGAATGTCATCGGCAGAAGGGATCTGAAAGGTGGTGATGAAGGGGGGGGGGGCAGCAGTAGAAGGGTTACCCGGGGGGACGAGGTAGGCAATCTCCTTGCCAGAAGTGAAGAGTTTAGTAAAATAACTGGTGATGTGTTTATTCAAAGCCTCATGACCAGTGATAACCAGGCCGACATCATTAGTAAGGGAGAGGATGCGGTTGAAGCTTCTTCTAAGAGTAACAGATTTTTGAAAGAAGGAGGTGTTGCGGTCACCATCAGTAAGCCAACTGATACGGGACCGGTCTTTCCAATAAAAGTGTTCCAGGTCAAGGATGGAGTTGAGCTCCTGAGTGAGAGCATCATTAAGACCCCGAAGGAAGTCAGAGTTAGGGTGAATGCAAAGGTTACGCTGGACCCCGAGAAGCCGGGAGGAAAGCTTACGCTTCATACTGGGAAGGTTTCCAAAAACCACATTAGCCCAGTCAGAAATAGTAAGACTAAGGTTAGTAAGCTTAGTAGGGATACTATTAGTGAGGGAGGGCCAGGTGTGGGCGACAAGAGGGTAAAAAGAGGGTTCGCACGTCCAAAAGGATTCAAATTTAAAGGACTTAATCACAGGGTGAAGGGGAAGGGAAGTCTTAAGAATAATAGGGCAATGGTCAAATGCGTGGCAAAATGTAGCCGCCGAGTTAATCTCAAAATTTAGTAACTAGGTCACAACTCAGGGTTTCGACGTGTTGCCCTAATATCTAAAAGTATTAGAGAGTGGCTAGTGGTTTTGATAATTAAAATTGACTAGTATGGGTACCCGGCTTTTTCCGGGCTACATGTATTTAGCATTAAAATATATTTTCAATTAAGTAAAACTATTTTAAAGTTGCATAACTCATAAATATCATAAATATATTTTTCTATGATACGGAGTATATCTTAAAATTACAGTGAAATAAATTATGAGAAAAATTCACTGCTCCCGCTATTAATATTTTACTTAAATCGATAGCTTAGCTAATTTTTCATATATACTTCTTTTTGTTCTTAGAATTGTTAATGTTAGTATGTGACTCGTATGTCGCTTACAGGAATATGTCGGAGTAAGATTAAAGATGGGAAAATTAGACTAAGGAAGAAAATAAGATAAAAGATGGGCGATAGTGCTGCGGGTCGCACCTGTTTCGGTAAATGAAGACTTATTTCATGCACTCTAGCTTGCTACGCAACTTTACTTTGCTTATAGGAAAGTTAGTGGGCCCCGTTAGACTTTTTCCTATGTTTTTTGTCTTTGGTCTTTTAGCTTGGCTAAACGACGGTTCTTTAGGTTATTTTAATAAGTTTGTTTATTATATTTCCTAATCGTATTGGTCTTTGTTAGGGTAGTTTAATATATAAACACTACCCTAACCTAGCTATTCTTTAAAAGGAGAGATTTGTGAGGCAAACACATTGAGAGTTTTAAGAGGCAGATCTAGAAAAACTCTGTGCTCATCTTTTGTAATCTGTAATTCTCCCGACATAGTGAATTATTCTCCCTCGCCCTGGTGGATGTAGCTATCGCATTGATAGTGAACCACTTTAAATCTTTGTGTCTTTTATTTTTGCATCTACTCCGTATCGCTTCCGCACAACAATTGGCACCAGAGCTTAGGTTTTTGAATCCAGGGAGGAGAAGATGGCAACTGACACTATAAGGATTGAGAAGTTCGACGGGAGGAATAGTTTTGCACTATGGCAGATAAAGACGAGGGCTTTGCTAAAGGAGCGGTGCATCTGGAAACCCTTGACGCCGGGTTTCTCCACGAAGGTGACGAAGACTGAAGCTTCGGCTGCAGGTGTTGAATCTAGGGTGACTAAGACGGAAGATCCTGCCTTGTTAACAATGGAGGAGAGGGCTCATTCATCGATCTTGTTGAGTTTGTCAGACGATGTCCTAACTGAGGTAGCCGATGAGTCGACTGCAATGGGGTTATGGCTGAAATTAGAGAGTTGGTACATGACAAAGTCGCTCACCAATAAGTTGTTGTTGAAACAACGTCTGTTCTCTTTCAAGATGCAGATAGGTATGTCACTTCGTGATCATCTAGACAAATATAATACTATATTACTAGATTTGCGTAATATAGATGTTAAGATTGAGGATGAAGATGCTGCTTTAATTCTGTTGGTTTCTTTACCTGCGTCATATGGGAATTTTGTGGATTCTTTTGTTCTTGGTAAAGAAACATTGACCCTAGAGGAAGTGAAGTCAGCACTTTGCACTAGGGAGTTGCGACAAAAAGCAACTGTTGACTTAGAAAACGGACCAGGGGCAGGTTTAGTTGTTGATAATACTAAAAAGGGTGGAGTTCGAAAGAAAAAGGCTAAGGCTAGTATTCCAGACACCAATACTGCTGATAATTCTGTTATCTGTTATCTATGTAAAGAACCCGGGCATAAAAGACCTAGTTGTCCTAAGTTGAAAGCTAAGTCTAATGCGGCTGTAGTTCAAAGTAAGAATTTGGAGTACGATTCTGAGGCGGACTATGCACTTGTGGTTGATTCTGTTCGTCCTATTGATCGTTGGATTCTAGATTCGGGGTGTTCTTATCATATGTGTCCACACAAGCATTGGTTTAATACTTATGAGTCCTTTAATGAGGGTCGCGTTGTTGTTGGTAACAATGCTACTTGTGAGGTAGTGGGTATTGGGTCAATCAAGGTGAAGACGGCTGAGGGTAAGAAGTGTACTTTGACTAATGTGAGACATGTTCCAGCTTTAGGGAAGAATCTTATATCACTTAGTTTATTAAGTGATTTAGGATATGAGTTCCAGAATAAAGGGGAGATTTTGTCTATCACGAAGGGTTCTAGTTTGGTGCTGAAAGGTGTCAAACAAAATTCCTTGTATGTATTACAAGGTGAAACACTGACTAATTTTGCAAGTTGTGCATCCGTAAATCACAAGAAGAAGACTAAGGTTTGACATAAGCGGCTTGGTCATATGGGTGATAAAGGGATACAACAAGTGTGCAAGAGGGATCTTCTTAAGGGTGTTAAGGTGAATAACCTTGAGTTTAATGAGCAGCGTGTGTTTGGTAAGAAACACAGATTTAAATTTAGCAAGAGTGTTCATAAAACAAAAGAAGTCTCTGACCCTTCGGGGTGTTGAGCTTAAGGTGGAGCATCCTTGAGCGGCCCGGTCCAGGGCTAAATGGACGCAGGCCTAGTCCAGGGCTTATTGGACGGCAGACCCAGTCCAGGGTATATTGGATGGTTATAGACTCAAGGTGGAGTCTATGGTGTTCTAGTGTGAGAGCTCAATTTGCTAGAACATGGCAGATATAAGTCTACTTGAGTGACTTGTATAGTAGTCGAGTGATTTGGAAGTCGTTTGCTAAATGCGAGTCAAGGTGGAGAATTGTTAGTATGTGACTCGTATGTCGCTTACAGGAATATGTCGGAGTAAGATTAAAGATGGGAAAATTAGACTAAGGAAGAAAATAAGATAAAAGATGGGCGATAGTGCTGCGGGTCGCACCTGTTTCGGTAAATGAAGACTTATTTCATGCACTCTAGCTTGCTACGCAACTTTACTTTGCTTATAGGAAAGTTAGTGGGCCCCGTTAGACTTTTTCCTATGTTTTTTGTCTTTGGTCTTTTAGCTTGGCTAAACGACGGTTCCTTAGGTTATTTTAATAAGTTTGTTTATTATATTTCCTAATCGTATTGGTCTTTGTTAGGGTAGTTTAATATATAAACACTACCCTAACCTAGCTATTCTTTAAAAGGAGAGATTTGTGAGGCAAACACATTGAGAGTTTTAAGAGGCAGATCTAGAAAAACTCTGTGCTCATCTTTTGTAATCTGTAATTCTCCCGACATAGTGAATTATTCTCCCTCGCCCTGGTGGATGTAGCTATCGCATTGATAGTGAACCACTTTAAATCTTTGTGTCTTTTATTTTTGCATCTACTCCGTATCGCTTCCGCACAACAGTTAACTTTTATTACATTCATTATTATTAGTTTTACTTTCACTACTCCCGCCGTAATTATTGTTACCTAATTATTGTTACTTTCACTATTTGTACATTAGTATTGATAATTTCACTACTCCCGTTGTTATTTCTGTTATTTTCACGACTCCCGCTCGATGCTAATATGTTACTTTGACTATTCAAATGAGTGATTACTATCATATTACTATATTTAATGTTACTACAATTCTTTTCACTACTAACATAATTACTTTTACTCTTTCAGTATCCAATGAGTGATTACTATATCCAATTAAGGTTACTTTTATTACTCTCACTACTCAAAATAAATATATTACATATATGCATTAAATATATTACATATATGCAGTAAATATATTACATATATGCATTAAATTAATTAAGTCGAAATAATTGTGGAATATTATATTCTTTGGAAATTTAGCTTGATTTATTTACTTTTTAATAGTTTCCAAAATATAATATATACTTATATTATATTTGTTTATTTTAAAATAATTAACATCTTTATACTAATTAATAACATAAGTGGGCCATGTTTATTTTAAGGAAAACTACCATATTCCGGGTTCTCTAAATTTATACTTCAACCAAAACTATATAATATTTACATTGAAGTCCCTTGTTCAAGTCCATCGCACGGTGCTAGTGATTTAAAACTATATAGTATAATTAATTTGTATAACTTTCTTTAATTACATTGAAGTTCCTTAGTTTAAATTAATATATAGTATTGAAAAGATGAAACAAAGAAATTAATTGACAAGTAATATGAACATTTCTCTAGAGTAGATGAATAATTGAACTCATTAAAGAAATGCACTATAATAGCATGTGATATCAACGACATTTTTCAAAAGCAGAATTATCAAGGTGACGAATAATGCTCTAAACACAAAAAAGTAGATTAGTTAACGGAAAGTTGACGCTTTAAGCATTGAAGTCCTTAACTGGAAAATTTAATAGTTGAGATCTTTAACTGGAAACAAATCAATAGTTTAGGTCCTTTTCTTAAGGTTAACTCAAATAGAAAGTTATAATTAATAGAATATCTAAAGATAATTTCTAAATTTATATTGTTGTGTTCTAAGACAATCACAATATTACCATATTATGACTTCAATTAAATTAGAATAATATTATATTCCTTATATATAGGAAATCATACTCGTGTTCAAAATACCTCTCCGAGTCTTTGATCCCCTAAGGTAACCTCTTATTCACAGTAGGTGGATTGTAGACAATATAAGTTAGGTGTTAGTTGACTAGTCAATGATCATGTAACTAACATGTAACTAACCACCAACTAAGTTTGTTAGTCGGTTAGAGATCTTAGTATATAAGCAAGATCATTCATTGTAATCCATATATCTTACACATAATATTGTATCAATAATATACAAAGCTTTCTCTCTCTTTTCCTTCTCTAAATACTTCAATATCACTGTAATAGCCATCTTCATCTTCTCCTTCATCAATGGAGGTTTGATGGTTTTCATGGTATCAGCTTATAAGATCCTATTCTTTAACGCTTCCGCACAATAAATTCTTCATAAATCTCTTATTTTTTTCTTCCAGTTTACATCACTCTTTCCTTAATCATGTCTGAGGAGACGCTGTATTCGCCATTAGACAATCCTTTGTTTCTTTCTCAAACTGATCAGTCGAGCTTAATTTTATCGTCTTTTCTCTTTGATGGCTCCAATTTCATTCAGTGGCAGCGTGAGATCATCTCTGCTCTTCTTTCCAAAAACAAAGTTGGGTTCATAACTGGAGAATTTTCTTGTCCACCTGCCTCTGATAAGAAGCATAATGCCTGGGTAAGATGCGATATTCTCGTCTCTCGTTGGATTAAAAACTCAATTGCTAAGCCTTTAATAAACAATCTACAGTATGATGCATCCGCTCATCTTTATGGTCTGATATTCTTGAGCGTTATGGTCAGTTGAATGTCCTGGATTTATATGCTCTTAAAAAGGATTTGAGTAACATTGCTCAAGATACTTCCTCACTTCTTGATTATTATGGTAAAATCAAGAATTTGTGGGAAAATATTGATACTATGGACCCTATTCCTCAGTGTACATGTGGTGCCATGAAGAATTGCACATGTCAATTGCTTAAAAGGTTGTTGGATAGGGAAACTCAGACCAAGTTAATCCAGCTATTGATGGGGCTAAATTATGGGTTTGAACAACTGCAGACTAATATTCTCACCCTAGATCCTTTGCCTCCCATCAACAAAGCATTAGGGATGCTTCAAAATATTGAACGTCAGAAGTCAATTAATGATGTAACTTCTGGTGTTGCTGTGGAGTCAGTTGCTTATGCTGCTAAGAAAAGAACTCAGTGTTACTCTGCTAAAGAAGAGGGTAGCAAGAAACGTGCTAAAGATGATGTTTATGCTGGTTCTGAGGATGACAAATACTGTGAGTTTTGTGGCAGGTCTGGTCACACTATTGATGAGTGCTGGAGACGCAAGACTTGTACTTTCTGCAACACTAAAGGGCATATCAAAGAACGATGTTATAAGTTTAAAGCTTATAATGCCAAGAAGGGTAATTCGAATATATATAGAGCGGGTTTTTCTAAAGTCGCTCATAATCTTGAACTTGTTTCCTCCGAACAAGATTGCCACTATCGGGATGTTGCCCCCTTTTCGTTTGCACAACCACCGATGCATGAGTATCTTTCTTTGGAAGTTCTTTGGGATATTCTGGCATAATCAGTGCCTTCTAATGTTCATGTTTCACCAGATTTTGTTCAAGGGATAGTCAATTCTGTTATGGCTAAGGGTTTATATCTTATGTTAAGACACAATTTGATAAAAACATTAGAGTGATAAGATCAGACAATGGGACAGAATTTCTTCAAACATATTGTAATGACTATTTTACTAGTAAGGGGATTGTGCATCAAAGATCTATTGTTGGTAGACCACAACAGAATGGACGGGTGGAGAGAAAACATAGGCACTTATTAGACACTGCCAGGGCACTCCAATTACAGTCTAAAGTTCCTATTAAATTTTGGGGTGAGTGTTTACTGACAACAACCTATTTGATTAATAAAATGCCCACTACTGTATTGAATTGGCAAACTCCTTATGAGATTTTGTTCAAAGAAAAACCTAAGTATGATGAACTTAGGATATTTGGTAGTTTGTGCTTTGCTTCTATGCCTCCTACAGCAATGGACAAGTTTCAAAAGAGAGCCAAAAAATATTTTGTTTATTGGGTATCCTTATAACCAGAAGGGTTATAAGTTGTATGATTTAGATACACACACTATTTTTTCCAGCAGAGATGTCATATTCAGGGAAGGGGTGTATCCTTTTCAAGTTCCAATACAGGCCAAAGCACCTACTGTTTCCTCTGCAGAGTATGCTATGCCAGCTGAGTTTTTACAATCTATCAACACAGAAGCTTCTTATAGTTCATCTGAGATATTAGAAGACCCTGTGGTCACTACTATGACTAATGAAGTCTCTACTGCTGCGTACACAACAGCTGAGTTGTCTGTCACAACAACTACTGTGGACAACAACACATCTGATAATGATGTTGCTTAGCTCCTATGTCTAATCAGCAAAGTCAGCTCATCAGGAAGTCTGCTAGACCCAGGATTCCTTCTGTTTTACTCTCAGATTATCATTGCCCTCCACAGAAGACAAAGAAATCCACTGCTTTTCAAGCAACTATTCTAAGCGAGCTGACTACATTTGACAAGGATTATGTCATGTCCTTGTGTAATGTGGTTGAGTCACATGAACCAAGTTATTATCATCAAGCCTGTAAAGATGATAAATGGGTTCTAGCAATGAATCAAAAGATGCAGGCACTTGAGGCAAATCACACTTGGGAATTAACTACCTTGCCTTCAAATAAAAAGGCTATAGGGAGTAAGGCCATGTTCTTTTTAGCTTATATTCACCCACTTGATTCGGCTTCGGCTTTCTTTTAGTTGATTCATTTCGATTCGATTCGATTCGACTCCATTCGATTCGATTCATTTAGCTCCATTGATTCGATTTAGCTCAGCTCAACTCCATTCGATTCGATTCGATTCGATTCGATTCGATTCGATTCACTCTATTAAGTTCAGCTCATTTCAGCTTTACTCATCTTAAATTTAATAATTATTACTAATTTTATTATCAATAATACTATTTTTTAAATATTATTATTCTTTATTCTTTATTATTATTATAATTATAATTAATAATATTATTGATAATAATTTATTTATTATAATTACTATTATCATTATTATTATGAATATTATTATTAAAACGAATAATAATGTTATTAATGTTAATATTATTGTTGTTGTTGTTGTTGTTATTATTATTATAATTATTATTGGTATTATTATTGTTATTGTTAAAATGAATAATAATGTTATTAATGTTAATATTATTATTATTATTATTGTTGTTGTTATTATAATTATTATTTGTATTATTATTAAAATTAATAACATTTATTATAAATATTATTGATGGGGCACATCCAACCGACTTGACTCACTAGCCAATACGGGGTCATACAAGTCAACACACTTGCCAACATGGTTACGGATTCGCTTGAATTGGTATCCTACGAATCACGAATCGTTAAAAGCGACTTCTATCAAGTTGATTACTGAAAATACATATAACACATTTTCTATAAACGAATCGCGAATAGGTAAGGCGTATTCATAGCGAATCTGGTAACCATGCTTGACAAGCCATCACTTGAGGTACACATAGAAAACTATAAATACCTCATTATTCACCAATTAATGGTAAAATACTTCTCACCAACAACTTCCTCTCTCTAGAAGTAAGACTATTCGAGCTACTATGAGAGGGAACAGAGACCTTAGCTTCAAGCAAGGTCCCGACTATCCACCAATACCATAAGGCATCGAGAGAAGGACCTCTTGCGAACCCTCTCGAGGCCCTTTTTGTTACGCATGCAAGATCCATTCGAAGAGAGCAAGCATAGGCTCGAGGTGTCATCTCGAAAGGAGCGCGTTGACTGACCGGATTCTAGCAACGCTTACTTGAGTGTTTTTAATCGAAACAATTATTTTTACCAATATCATTATTAATATTGACATTATTATTTATTATTGTTATTAAGAATATTATTAGTAAAAATTACTATTTTTTCATTATTATAATTTATGATTATTCATATATAATATTATAGTTTTTTTCCTATAAATATTAATATTAGTATTATACTATGATTATTATTATTATTATTATTATTATTATTATTATTATTATTATTATTATTATTATTATTATTATTATTATTATTATTATTATTATTATTATTATAGTTAATTATAACAATAATATTAAATATTATTATTATTAATATAATTATTTCGATTCGATTAAATTAATTGACTTTATTCGATTCGATTCAAATTTCTCGGCTTGATTCGATTCGATTCACTTTCGATTCGATTGATTCAGATTCAGATTCACTCCATTGATTCGATTATTCTCGAGTTTCGATTCGGCTCGGCTCCATTCGATTGATTCGATTCGGCTTTAAAAAGCCAGAAAGAACATGGCCTAAATGGGTTTATAAAATTAAGTATAAACCAGATGGGTCTATTGAGAGGTATAAGGCAAGGTTAGTAGCAAAGGGCTATAATCAAGTCAAGGATAGACACTATAAATTGACCTTCTCTCCTGTTGCAAAATTCTCAACAGTAAGGATATTATTGGCATTAGCAGCTATTAAGGGTTGGCCATTGCGCCAACTTGATATTAACAATGCATTTCTTTATGGCTTTTTGGATGAAGAAGTGTATATGAAGCCTCCATTGGGGTATACACTTGCAAAGGAGGGGCAAGTTTGTAAGCTCAAGAGATCATTGTATGGCCTTAAGCTAAGCAAGCATCAAGGCAATGGAACCTTGAGTTGACTAAGTATCTCATAGATTTGGGATTCATTCAGTCCAAATTGGATTATTCTTTATTTACAAGAATTGATTCAACTACAAAGAAGTTTTTGGTTGTATTGGTTTATGTAGATAATGTGTTGGTGACTGGTGAAGACAACTGCGACAATACAACAGTTGAAGGATCAGTTGCATTCCAAATTCACAATTAAAGACTTGGGCTTAATGAGGTATTTTTTGGGTTTAGAAGTTGCAAGAAATGAACGTGGAATCTTATTAAATCAAAGGAAATACATCATTGACATAATTCAAGATGTTGGTTTTGAAGACTCCAAGCTAGTATCATTTCCATTGCAGAAAGGCCTTAAGTTGTCCACTGACAAAGGGAGACTTCTATCAGAACCAGAGAAGTATAGGAGATTGATTGGTAGGATGTTGTATCTTAGTCTGACCAGACCTGACATCTCATATGTAGTCCAACATTTGAGTCAATTCTTAAGTGCTCTAAGAGATGAACACTATGTTGCAGCACAACATTTGGTCAAGTACTTGAAGGGTACCATTAATGTAGGACTGTTTTACTCAGCATCTGCCTCACTGGAATTGCAGGCCTACACTGATGCAGACTGGGCAACCTGTGCATTTAGCAGCAGGTCCCTGAGTGGGTACTGTGTTTTCTTAGGTATTTCTCTAATTTCATGGAAAACTAAAAAGCAAAAGACCGTGAGTAAGAGTTCTGCTGAAGCAGAATATAGAAGTATGAGCTACACAACAAGTGAGTTGGTTTGGACTGCTAGTTTGTTACAAGAGCTACAAGTTCCTATTAAATTTCCAATTCCATTGTACTGTGATAATAAAGCTGCACAGTGCATAGCTCAGCATCCTGTGTTTCACGAGAGGACAAAACACATCAATGTTGATTGCCATTTTGTTAGGGACAAGCAAATGGAAGGATTTCTGAAAACTCAGCATGTTGGCACAAAGAAGCAGCTAGCTGACATAATGACTAAACCTCTGGGTACCAGTGAACATCATATTCTGGCTGCCAAGCTTGGCCTACAATTGTCCTCTTGTAGTCCATCTTGAGGGGGGAATGTAGACAATATAAGTTAGGTGTTAGTTGACTAGTCAATGATCATGTAACTAACCACCAACTAAGTTTGTTAGTCGGTTAGAGGTCTTAGTATATAAGCAAGATCATTCATTGTAATCCATATATCTTACACATAATATTGTATCAATAATATACAAAGCTTTCTCTCTCTTTTCCTTCTCTAAATACTTCAATATTACTGTAATAGCCATCTTCATCTTCTCCTTCATCAATGGAGGTTTGATGGTTTTCATGGATCATACATTTAATGTATTACCACCAATTCTATATTTTTTTATCATTATAATAAAAATTTTGAGTTTTGTTTTAAAAGTTACAAGTTTTACTATAAAGTTTCTGAGTTTATTCATTTAAACATTCAGCTCTAAAAAAATTACAATAAAACTCAAAAACATTACATATAAATTTAGTAAAATTTTAATTTTGATGGAAGAAAATTAAAATCTAACTTATAAATTTTAATAAGCTCAAAAAAAATATATATATGCTCAAAAACAAATAAAGCTTGAGGTAATAAGCTCAAAAAATATACATATATGCTCAAAAATAAAAAAGTTGGAGGTAGTACAATGTATGTTCCTTTTTTTCACTTATTCATAAAACATAATCCGTACAATACAAAGAATTATTGATGGGGCATATTCTGCACCCGCTGACCGAGTCAACATATTGAGCAAGGTCAAAGATATCCACAGCAAGTCAACGACTTAGACAGTCTAACCGACGCAGCCTGTCGGCCTGTCTCTTGGGTCTCGGCTGGGACAACTAGCCAGCCGGGGCACATATCCGCGTACTCATATCCAAGACCCCTCGGCATGGAGTCAACAGGGCCCGCCGGCCTGCCATGGGTCCCTCGGCCGAGGGTAGATCAGTCTTTCCACCTGCTAGCCACTTGGCCACTTGGCCACTACGTGACAAAAGGTGGAAGTCTATAAATACTCCTCAACCGTCATTGAGGAAAGGATCCACAATCTAACCTAAAACTCACTATTCATCTGGTATAAACTCCCTTATCTCTCTACAATATACTTTGTCAAGTAACATACAACTTAATCCCTTTAAGTTCACTGACTTAAGCGTCGGAGTGAGTACGCTCGGTGCAAAGCCGAGCCCTCAGTTTGTTCATCGTTTCAGGAGAGACCGAGAGGAAGAGTCAAGGCAAGGAAGGACATCCATTCACCAAACTTGCGTGGTAAACAACACTGCTCTGGAATTACACCCGGAACAATTGGCGTCGTCTGTGGGGAAGAGATACTAGAAGCTAGTCACATTCATTCCCAAACAAAACAAAACCCACCCAACAAGCTAAAAAGATGTCGAAACAACCAGAGATGGTGCTTGTGGAAACTGAATTCTACCAAGATGACACATTCCACAACTCTGAAATCGGGCAGTCCCCCACCGGCCGTATCACTGATACGACGAACGGGATGCCAAAGGAACAAGATACACCGCTGCCCGCCGACCAAGTCACTACCATGGGACATGTGGTTGATGCAGCTAAACTGAAGCTACTCCTGGAACTAATGGGTAGCACGCCGACTCACACTGTCACAACGACAAGAGCGGCGGCACCCCCACAAGAGACCAGGGCCCAAAAAGTGACTCCGAGAAACTTAAACGGAGCATTGGAGGAAGTTGACCATGTCAAGACGCCGGGGGAGCCCAGAGTGCCAGTGGTAGACCTGAGTCCTTCCCGCATTCGCGGGAGGACAGTGTCGCCGCAGCACCGACGAGGCCTGCCCCAGAGGAGTGAAAGAAGTCCGACTCACCAGAGTCGGAGAAGAAGTCCGACTCACCAGAGTCGGAGAAGAAGCCCGACTCACCAGAGTCGGAGAAGAAGCCCTTCCCACCACGGGGAGAGGAGCCGGACTAAGGATGCGAGGAGCCGATCGCCGCGTGTCATTCGACACGTGGTCAGACGACCCCTCAACCCCTATGTCCTAGAGGTCCCGGTGCCGACTAAGCTAAAGTTGCCGCCCATATCATACAAAGGAGAAAGCGACCCAACCGACCATGCCGAGGCTTTCGAATTTTACATGTCGGTGTGGGAGCAGCCTGATGAGGTTTGGTGCCGAGTCTTCCCAACGACCCTGCATGGGATGGCACAAAGTTGGTACAAGGGGCTACCCAATGGGTCCATATACTGTTATGGCGACCTAAGGGACATATTTTTGGCCCAGTATTCTTGCAATAAGAGAAGGGCCGTCGAGACATCGGATCTCCTGACTATCAAACAGGAGGGAGGCGAGTCTCTCCGAAGTTATGTGAAGAGGTTCGACGCCAAGGTTCAGCAGATTCGTGAGCTGAACAGCGAACTGGCGGCCTTCGCACTGATGAAAGGCCTCCCGAGAGGAGACTTAAAAAACGAGCTCATCAAGTGCGGAGGCCTGAACCTAGACTCCGCCAGGAAGATGGCCGACCAAGCCATAAAGGTGGAGGACTATCACAAAACCTGGGTAGGCCCCAGCGAGGCCGGGTACTCAGAGAGTAAGAGCCGCCGGGAGGACAACCCGGATGAAGGACGCCGTGACAATAATAGGTCACGGTCTGACAAGTCCGCCAGGAAACAGAACTCGGCGGGCGCCGGGGAGTTCAGGACCGTACTACCAAAAGCGGTACAATGGTCACACCCCCCTGGTCGTATCTGCCGCCGAGGTCTTCTCCCTGAGCAAGAACGAGGGTCAGAAGTGGGAAAGGCCTCCCAAGGCGAGGGGGGACGGTGACACGAGCCAGTACTGTGAGTACCACGGCCACACCGGTCACTTAACTGACAACTCCCGGCATCTAAAGAATGCCATTGAAGAGCTTATCCGGAAGGGGAGCCTCAGCAAATATGTTGCCGGAGGCCAAAAGACTAATACCGGCGGCTCAAATAAAAAATCCGTCTTTGAACGGATAGGAGTAATCCATGTTGTCATCGGGGGCAACGAGAACGGTGGGTCCGCTCATGGGCACAAACGGCACCTGAACGAGCTATATCAGGCCATCAACTTTGTGCCCAAAACAGCGATCCCCGCTTCCAACATCCCCGATATGACTATTAGGAAGAAGGACTACGAGGGAGTCATCGCCCCGCACAAATGACCCACTTGTAGTCCACTTGGACATAGCCAACCACCTGGTCAAGAGGTGCCTGATTGACACAGGCGCCTACACGAACATCATGTTCAGGGAGTGCTTTCTCAATCTCGGTCTGAAGATTGAGGACTTGAGCCCCTGCACCAATCCGTTGTACAGTTTTTCCGGGGCCGGCCTGGTACCCCTGGGGTCAATCAGACTGCCGGTGATGTTCGGCAAGGGGAATGCGGCTAAAAATGTCCTATCTGAGTTCGTGGTCATTGACGGCTCGTCCGCCTACAACTTTCTCATAGGCCGAGTCACTCTGAGCGAGGCCGATGCAGTAATGTCCATCCGGGCCCTGACACTGATGTATGTCTCGGACCGGGGGGAAGCGCATAAGCTCGTCTCAAAGGACGAAAAAGACGAAGTAGTCAACGTCCAGATATCTGCCATAGGGTGCAACATGCAATCCCTCAAAGTGGCAAAGAAGTCAGAGAAGGGGAAAAGCCCATCCTTACAACAGGAGGGCGACCTCATGGATGCCACTGTCGGCATGGTCGAAGGAGCCGAGACCGAAGAAGTGGAAATTGACCAAGGGCGCACCGTAACTGTCGGTGTCAACCTGGAGCCAAAATTCAGGGCCGCTCTCCTAGACCTGCTGAGGAAGAACAAAGACATCTTCGCTTACTCGGCGGCCGAGATGCCGTGTGAGCCGGAAGGTAATTGTTCACAAGCCGAACGTACTCTCCACCGCTCGCCCGTCAAGCGAAGATGAGGAACTCCTCGGTAGAGAAGGATGAGGCCATCAAAGCCGAGGTAGATAAATTACTAGCGGCGGGCTTTATCATGCCTTGTACTTATCCTGAGTGGTTAGCTAATGTTGTAATGGTGAAGAAATCATCGGGGGCGTGGAGGATGTGTGTAGATTTTACCAATCTTAATAAAGCGTGCCCCAAAGATTGCTATCCCTTGCCTCGAATAGATAGTTTAATCGACGCCACAAAGAGGCTACACTATCTTGAGCTGCTGGGACGCCTTCTCGGGTATCATCGGTATTCATGGCTGAAGAAGACATGCCTAAATGCGCATTCATCACCGGTAACAGCACATACATGTATAAAATGATGCCGTTCGGTTTGAAGAATGCTTGCGCGCAACTTACACAAGACTGGTGGACAAAGTGTTCCAAAATCAAAAAGGCGAAACATTGAGGCTTACGTCGACGATGCTATTGTAAAAAGCAAGTCCGACAAATGAGCACTTAGCCGATTTACACGAGACATTTTGTTCACTAAGGAAATACAAGATGAAACTTAACCCAATGAAATGCAACTTCGGTGTCCGGTCGGTAAGTTCCTCGGCGTGCTTGTCGGCGCCGGGGAATTGATGCCAATCCGAAAAAGTCCAAGCAATCTGGACTGCCGGAGCCGAGGAATCGAAAAGAGGTTATGATGTTGACCGGGAGGATGGCGGCTCTCGCCTGTTTCATCTCTCGGTCAGCCGACAAGAGCACCCCATTCTTCAAAGTGTTGAAGGAAATAAAGACTTCAAATGGGGGGGAGGAACAGAGCACGGCTTTCGTGGCAACCGAAAGCTCATCTTCAAACTCTCCCAACCCCGTCCAGGCCGATCTTTGGGGAGACGCTATATCTATACATAGCAAGCACCTCGGCCACGGTCAAGGCCGTGATCATCGAGAGAAGAAGACAAACAAAGAACACCCAATCTACTTTGTCGCCATACATTGTTGCCCGCCGAAAGAAACTACCCACCGATTGAAAAAGCGCCTTTGCTTTGTCGTCGTTGCCGCAAGGAAACTGAAACCTTACTTCGACGCACATCCCGTGACGGTCTTAACCGACCAACCATTGGAGAAAGCATTGGAAAAATTTGAACAGTCCGGCGTGCTCATCAAATGGGCGAGAGCTATCCGGCCGGCATTCAGTACAAGCCGAGGCCCTCGATAAAGGGACAGCACTTGCGGACTTCCGGCCGAGTGCACATATCAAGAAGAACCAAACCCCGGAGTTTGGAAAGTATACACCGACGGGTCCTCCACGGCGAACAGCTCAGGAGCCGGCATACTTATCATCAGCCCAAACGGGGATGAGTTTGAGTACGCCTTGAAATTTACCTTCTCGGCCTCAAACAACGAATCCGAATACGAGGCGGTGATAACTGGAGTCGAGCTAGCTAGAGGCTGCCGGGGGCGAACACATCATTTTGAAAACAGTTCACTTTTAGTGGCTAATCAAATCAGAGGAGAGTACGAGACTCGAGACGACGGGATGGTAAGATACCCGGAAAGGGTAAAAGCCGACACTTCAAAATTGAAATCTTTCCGTATACAATGCATTCCCAGTGTCGAGAACAACCGAGCCGACGCTCTCTCAAAGCTTGCCAGTTCAACCATCAAGAATGTCGACGAACCGTGTTGGTGGACATCAGGAATGCCAAAAGCATTACTGAGACCGTCGGCATGGTGGGCGACATAGAGGCCGAGACAACGTGGATGACTCCGATAATGAAGTACAAACTGATGAATGAGTTACCGGAGGACCGCAGTCTCTCACAGAAGATAAAGAGGATCGCAACAAGGTACTTGGTATTTGAAGGAGAATTATACAGGAGGTCCGTGATAAGGCCACTCTTGAAATGTGTCGGCCCGGACGCGGAGCTAATCTTGACAGAAATTCACGAAGGCATCTGTGGTCATCACATGGGGGCAAGAACACTAGCCCACAAAGCTCTCCGAGCCGGCTACTTCTGGCCCACCATGCTTGAGGATTCCAGAGCCAAAACCAAAAAGTGCAACAACTGTCAAATGCATGCTCCGGTGATACATGCACCTTCCCGAGACCTGCAGCCGGTACTTAGTCCCCTTCCTTTTGCACAGTGGGGGATGGATCTACTGGGGCCATTTCCAACGGCATCCGGAGGAAGAAAATACTTGATTGTCGCCGTTGACTACTTCACCAAATGGGTTGAAGCTGTAGCGGTACCTGCCAAGACCACGGCGGCCGTAAGAAAGGTAATCTGGGAAAATGTCATAACTCGTTTTGGGTTACCCCAAGTCATGGTATTTGACCACGACCGAGAGTTTTGGAGTGACACAATAATGAACTGGTTGGAAGAACTTGGTATCAAATTTGCATACTCCTCCGTCTGCCACCCACGAGCAACGGACAAAGTGAGGAGCGACCAATAAAACAATCCTCAACGGTTTGAAGAAGAAAGTTGAAGACCTAAAGGGAAGATGGGCCGATGAACTACCCGGCGTCCTGTGGTCCCTCCGGATCACGGAGAAAGAAGCAACGGGGTATAGTCCATTCCACTTAGTCTACGGGTCCGAAGCAGTCCTGCAAATTGAAGCAGCGGTGCCGACATTCAGAACGGCCACCTTTAACCCGGTTGAAAATGAGGAAGGTCTGAGAACCTCCCTAGACCTGGTCGAAGAAAGCCGAGATACAGCACGCCTCAACTTGGCAGTATACCAAAACCGAATGAGAAGAGCCTACAACCGAAGAGTCCACAAAAGGGACTTAAAAGTAGGGGATCTAGTCCTAAGAAAGTCGGCCGCCACCAACAAAGGGAACATTCATGGTAAATTGACGGCCAACTGGGAGGGTCCTTACAAAGTGGTTGAAGAAATGAGGCCGGGTACATACCGGCTGACAGATATGGAGGGTGTGCCTTTGATGAGCCATTGGAACACTGACAACCTCAGGAAATACTTTGTATAGCGGCGGAGGTGTCCAAAAACTGTTGTTGGCACCCCAACGCGTGTTTATATCTATTGAAAAATCATCCAAGTTTTCCATCAAAGTGTTTATCCCCTCCGTAGTCATTTCGAGGTAGACGCCACGACCCAAGCCGGGCAGTCACCCCAAGAAGTAGACGCCACGGCAGTCACTACCAGCCAAATAGCGATTGATACTCGCGAAAGCGACCAACATGCCTTAGGAACGTATAAGTACAGTTGAGACGCAATTCTAGCCGCCTCGGCCAACCGAAGGCCTGGCAGAGGAAGCGATCAATATGTCTACAGATACGAACGCTGTCGAGCCGTAACCTCTAGCCGCCTCGGCCAACCGAAGGCCTGGCAGGGGACACAACGGTCGATACGCTAACATGTTCACAGCGGCGGTTGGAAAACGCAAATCGGACGCCTCGGCCAGACCGAGAGTGAAAGAGGAAGCGACCAACATGCCAACATGTTTAAAAAACGTTAAACACAGTTGAGATACGCATTCTAACTGCCTCGGCCAGGCCGAAGGTAAAAACGAAAAAGCGCTCAATTAATAACGTAAGAAGACAAGTGAAGGATTGTGATCAAAGCCCCGGCCAAACCGAGGGCCAATAAACAAGCTTTATTGAAAATGATTACAAGTAAGGAGAATACAGACGACGGCCGTCCCCATAGGGATAAGCCAAAACACAACCTACCAAAGTTTTACAAAAAACAAGGAAAAGAAGAACAAAAGGTTACGGACATATCATTTGAAGCGCCAAAAGATGGCAGGGAGGAAAGGCTTAATAATTGGCCCCCGAACAGCTGAAGCTATCCGAGATGCCGGGTGAACCTGGTGACGACCGCCCGTCTCCCTATGCCTGTTGCTGCTTGCCATCAGAGACGTCAGCAGAATCATCTTTGGTAGGCGACCCAGAAACTGTCTTGGCAGCTTCAGCCTCAGCAGCCTCAGCTGCCCTCATTCTCTCAGCCTCCTCCTTGGCCGCCTTCGCCTTCTCAGCATGGGCCGCCTTCTCCGCGGCCTCCTCTTCCTCCTTCTTCACCCTTGCCTCCTCAGCGGCCTTCGCCTCCGCGGCCTTCTCCTTAGCTTCAAGCTTGTCATCAAGCAGCTCGTCAAATTTTTGCCACGGAAAGGAGCCATCAAGAAAGAGCTCCCCTATCACTTCCCTGGCGGCTTCTTCGGCCAGGTCCCGGTATTGGGCGCACATGTTAGGAAGAATCTCGCTTTGGAGCGTCTCAATGTCCAACTCCCTCTGGGCGATGATAGCCTGCTTATTCCGAAGCGCCTTCCCCTGGGCCTTAAACATGGACCTCCATTCCTCCCTCTTTTTAGCATTGAAGTCGGCGACGGCCTGATGCTTGTTACGCTCCTCCAGCAGCTTAGCGGCTTCGCCCTGCGACCTCGGCCTTGGCTCTTCGGCGGGAAGGATCGCCTTTTCGGCGTCCTCCCTAAGTTTTCTCTCGACGGACCGCCTTTTCACCTCGGCCTTGGCCCTCTCAGCTTCCTTACGCGCGCGGCGAGCTCAAGCCCGAGCCGATCAGGCGTGAGGCAACCCAGCCATGACCTTTTCTTGCTCCATAATATGAGCACCGCCACCTCGCCCACACACGACAAAGATCCTGGACAAACTCAGGCCCTCCGACCTAATCTGGGCGGGGGTAGGCTTCGGGAAGGAGGAGACGACGGTGGCATCTTTACCACACGCTGCGCGATTCGCTTCTCGGACGCCGTTCAACAGTGTGTCCGGTAGACGGCGGCGGTTGATCTACAAAAAATTCAATCAAAGCATCCATGTCAACATTCATGGACATACCAGAGAGTCTGTCATTAGGAACGCCTAATGAACCGGCTAAGTCTGAGCCACAGGATAGATCAGTACCAGGCTTGGCCTTCTTGGCCGGAGGACCCATTTCTTTGCCGGCCTCGGCAACGATGCCAACAGATAAAGCGAAGCAACAAATGGCGAGCCGCAACGATAGTCTCTTTCCTCTTGCGGAAGAGAGGAGATTCCACTGCCAAGGTGACCACCTCCTCGGTGATATCGACGATCTCCACCGTCTCCTTTTGAACTGAGGGGATTGGAGGTGGAACTGATGTTGACGCCGTCGCCGCCGAAGACTTTGTTTTCTGCGTTCGGCGCGGTATGTTACCAGCAACCTTCGCTTGGGCCGCCGTCGTATCTAAGCCCTTCAGCTGCTGATCCATGAGATCATTTGGCGCCGGTCTGCGATCACGGGTCTGGGCCTTAGGATGCAAATCAACAACTTGCTTGTCCTTATCAAGTCCCATTCTCCTAAGGATATCTTCAGACAGATCCGGGCCAAAACGGTCTGCAAAGGAAACGAAGCAAGGGTTAAGTAGAAGAAATAAATCAAAGTTCAAAAAACAGAAACATTAAAAGCAGAGATGGGCCTCACACCGACCCCACTCACCCCGTTCGAGGGCCGGTATGAGGCCGACGTGGCAGAGCAGCTCATCCTGAAGAATGATCTGCGTCGGGGGCATCCATCCCTTCGGCACCCCATTCTTCTCAGCCTCAAACAGCCTCATCGCCCGCTTCTCATCCGCATTAAGAGGGACCCTGCTGGCGTCCATCTTAAGCTTACTCCGGGAGACCCATTTGTCATGCTCCCCCTTACTCTCGCACCGCAAATTGACGCGGTGCTGGAAGGACCGGGGCAGTGGATAATCCTTCGGAACCTCAACGTACACCCACCGCGCCTTCCAGTCCTTGCAGGAAGAAAGCTTATCAACGGAGACGTAACCCGGCTCCGTCTGCACGCTGTACCACCCAACGCGACCAGGGGCTGACGGCCGAAGGTGATGAAGCCGGCGGAATAAGTTAACCGTTGGGACCTCCCCCTTGAAAAGGCAGAGCCACACAAAGCCGACTATAGTCCTAATGGCCAACGGGTGCAGTTGGGCCACGGCGACGTTTATGGCTTTAATTATGGCCATAACGTATTCATTCAGAGGAAACCGGAGCCCATACTCTAGGTGTCTGATGTATACGCCGATACAGCCCGGAGGAGGGCAACAGACGGCCTGACCCTCTCTAGGAATAACAATCTTATACTCCCTGCCGAAGGAGAAATGATGTTCGAAGAAGTCAGGACCAGAACAACTGGCAAATTTGTGGGTCCAAGCACGGTCAGGGCCGACCTTACAGGCGTCGCCGTGATCCAGGACGTACGGCCTCTCGTCATCAGGATGAGCCCTTTCCTCACCATCACCGTCATCATCAACATCATCATCATCCTCCCAATCCTCCAGAACTTTTGGATCAACTTCAGGAGAAGGAGGCCTAGGGCCCCCAGACCTTATCGGAACGGCGGCTAGTGCCTCCTCTTCATCAAGACGCGACAGGGAACCCCCCGGCGCAGGATTACTAGGTCCGGCATCAGCAGAAGACATGTTCACAACAAAAAAACTTAAACAATTAAAAGTTGATAAATTTGTTTGTTTACCTTGGGAAGAGTGTTACGCCGAGTAACGCTTCGAAGACTAGAGAGAAGTTTCGTCAAAGAAAACTAAGCGAGAAGAAGAAAATTTTTTGAGAGAATGAATTTGGAAGGCCAAATTCAGGGGCTAACTCTCCTATTTATAGGGCAAAGCCCACTCAATCCGACCAATCAGGGCAAAGCCTATGAAGCGTTAACCAATCAACAACGAGACACATGTCAAGTATGCAGCCATGAAATGTCAATCGACAAACAGTTACAAAACTTCTTCAACACGCTCCTTGACAGAATGCCAATCGACGTATCTTCTTCAACACGCCCCTTGGTATCTACTTGCCAAACGGCCCGCTGATTCAACCAAGCTTGGCAGCACCGGCTGGGGGCAATCAAAAGCACACGGCACTCACAACCTCGGTCTCGGCCAGCGCCACTTTCTTTTCCACATCTGATGTCCATTACACATCCATGTGGAGGGGGATATGATACGGTGCGGCCTAAGCGAACCAAGCCGAGGTAGAAGAAGCCGGGCGAAAAATTTCAACTTGCGCAGAATACGCTCAACACTCATCGAAGGTCCATACCACGGCATAGACTACGCTGGGGGCAAATTGATGGGGCATATTCTGCACCCGCTGACCGAGTCAACATATTGAGCAAGGTCAAAGATATCCACAGCAAGTCAACGACTTAGACAGTCTAACCGACGCAGCCTGTCGGCCTGTCTCTTGGGTCTCGGCTGGGACAACTAGCCAGCCGGGGCACATATCCGCGTACTCATATCCAAGACCCCTCGGCATGGAGTCAACAGGGCCCGCAGGCCTGCCATGGGTCCCTCGGCTGAGGGTAGATCAGTCTTTCCACCTGCTAGCCACTTGGCCACTACGTGACAAAAGGTGGAAGCCTATAAATACTCCTCAACCCTCATTGAGGAAAGGATCCACAATCTAACCTAAAACTCACTATTCATCTGGTATAAACTCCCTTATCTCTCTACAATATACTTTGTCAAGTAACATACAACTTAATCTCTTTAAGTTCACTGACTTGAGCGTCGGAGTGAGTACGCTCGGTGCAAAGCCGAGCCCTCAGTTTGTTCATCGTTTCAGGAGAGACCGAGAGGAAGAGTCAAGGCAAGGAAGGACATCCATTCACCAAGCTTGCGTGGTAAACAACACTGCTCTGGAATTACACCCGGAACAATTATATATGCACACAATTTGAAAATGTTAATTTGTTGAATTGACACTAGACCACAAATTTAATAGATAGACACTAATATCACTTGTATTACAACTTATGCCTTATGGTATACTTTCTGAACTTTATGATAAATTTTTTGAGTTTAAATGTAAAGTTCAAAACTTTATTGTAAAATTTATGAGTTCCTTTATGGAGTATAATATTAAGCTCCAAAATTTATAATTAAACTCAAAAACAACACATTATAGTCTCAATTATTTTAATTTAATGTCAAAAAATATGTTGAAATGTAACCTAAAAGTTTTTAAAAGCTCTAAAAAAATATGCAAACTCAAATAGATTTAACATGATTGTACAATACTCTTAAAACACCAGTGATGTAATCCCTTTTTTTCCATAAAGTCTCGCAAATTCTTCTACTTGGTAAACAATTTTTAGATTTAACGAGTTTCCGATAAAATTGTTAGCCACTAATTTATTGTACAAACAAGTCGTATTAGTCGTAAACGGCAGCTTGAACAGTAGTTTGTCATGCTAGAGTATAACAAATTAAATATTGCCGCAAATGTGTGTTCACAATGAGAGTTGATTGAGACGAGGAAATTTCAGCAGTTAAATTTGGCAGAACTAGCTAATAATTAAGCGGTATAAACTCCAAGTCAGTGAATGCATGCATGCATATTCGTCATTGGCGTCGACCACTTCGGAAATGTATTCATAAATTCGAGCATCTAATTCTAAAATCAATAAATCAACCGTAATACTTCGTCACAAGTTGAAGACGGGATAAAATGTAACCCATTTAAAATGAAAATGTAGCCATGACAATTTTACATAAACAGGAAGTCTTGCTGAAGACGGGTCGGAGTAAGTGACGGATAATGCCACTCACAAAACGAATAAGGGAACAATGTGGGGCCGGGGCACCCCCATGTGCTTCCCTCTCTCCTCTATTTGGATCATTTGTGAGAGAAAATGGTATCCGTCACTCCAAAGTGACGAATACGTATAAGATATAAGAAGGAATTGTATTGTATTTGATGATTAAAAACTGATGTACAAACATTGTATATATAGGTACAGTAGGTTAGTTATGCAACTAATAGAGAGAAACTAAGAGTATAGGCACATGTGATTATTTGCGTAACAAAGAAACAACCAGCAGAAGACTAGGCTTCGGTTCCTATTTTGGTGGAGCCAAAATCTGTTTGTTCAACACTCCCCCGCAAGATGGACGGTCGGAGATGGAGACCAATCTTGGATGAAAGAGTGAGGAAACGCGGTTTGTGCAACGGCTTTGTTAACGTATCAGCTAACTGATCATCCCCATTAATGTGTTGGATACGAATTGAACCCTTTCGAACTTGTTCTTTGACAAAGTGAAACGATATGGCCAAATGCTTCATGCGTGAGTGAAACACGGGGTTCGCCAAATAGTGTGTTGCTGAAAGATTGTCACAGTAGATAACGGGCGACGAGGGGTGAGCTACACCGAGCTCATGTAGGACAAAGACGAGCCATAAAATTTCCGAGGAGGTGGCTGCAACGGCTCTGAACTCGCTTCATGTCGAGCACGATAATGCCCGCTGTTTCTTCGAAGACCACGAAATAGGGTTTTTGCCGAGATATACTATGTAACCAGTGGTTGAGACATAATCTTCGGAATCTCCGGCAAAGTCCGCATCACAGTAGGCATGGAGGTTAAGGGGTGTAGAGTGGTGAAGGTGAAGACCTCGGTGGAATGTGCCCTTGAGATAGCGTAGAACACGTTTTAGGGCGAGCCAATGGGAGGAAGTTGGATGGGTGAGGAATTGTGTGAGCTTGTTTACGGGAAAGGAAATGTCCGGTCGGGTTAAGGATAAATATTGTAAACTCCCAACAATTGCTCTATAATCAGCAATGTTTTCAATGGGTTTGTTGGGTTCTTTAACAAGCTGAGAGTGGGCTAACATGGGTGTAGTCGCGGGTTTGCATTCATCCATTTTGAATTTGTGAAGTAGGTCGAAAATATATTTGGTTTGATTAAGGTGAAGGCCAGTCGTGGTCGGGGTCACCTCAATGCCAAGGAAAAATGTTAAAGGACCGAGATCCTTTAATGAAAATTTACGGGAAATTTCATCAATGAAGGTGCGAATGTGTGACGGGTTTGGACCAGTTACGATTATGTCGTCAACATATACGAGAACAAATAAAACAATTTGGTTGGTATTTAAAATAAATAGCGATGGGTCAGTGACGGAGTTTTTAAAATTGAGGCTTAAAAGATATGTTTTAAGCTCGGTGTACCAAGCTCGGGGAGCTTGTTTTAGGCCGTAAATTGCTTTCCGAAGATGACATACATGGTCAGGTCTATCCGTGTTTACAAACCCGGGTGGTTGGTCCATAAAGACGGAATAAGTCAGTTTACCTTGAAGAAAAGAATTATTGACATCAAGTTGATGGAGGGACCATCGTTTGGCAACAGCAATTGAGAGAACAAGACGAATGGTGGCGGGTTTAATAACGGGACTAAAGGTTTCGGAGTAGTCAATCCCAGGCCGCTGATGGAAACCTTTTGCAACGAGGCGGGCTTTGTATTGTTTTAGAGTACCATCCGGGTTGTACTTCACGCAGTATACCCACTTGCAACCAACAATGTTTTGGGCTTGGGAGCGAGGAAAAAGGGTCCAGGTTTCGTTACGGAGAAGATCTTGATGTTCATCAATCATGGCATTGCGCCATCGAGGATCAACTAAGGCTTGTTTAGTTGTGGTGGGGATGACATGAGAGCTGGGTATGATGGCAGTTTTAGCATATTTCGGGTTTACAATGTTGTTACAAAGGCGGGTTGTAGGCCGAGAGGTGAAAGGAGGTGGAGGTGGGGCTGGAGGGGGAGGAGGAGAGGGCGAGGATGCTGTAGAAGGATTAGGGGTGGAGATACGGGTTGCGGTGGTGGGTGTAGGGTCAGAGGGAGTTGATGACGGGGTGAGGGAGGAGGAGTTGGAGGGAGGCACGGGTGGGGAGCCAGGTTGCGGGTTAGGGGAGGGAGGTCGATTGGGAGTAGGAGGGTGAGTGGCAGTAGGGGTGTGAGGAATAAGGAGGGATGGGTCGAGTAGAGGGAGAGCTAATTCGCACCATTCATCAGTAGAAGGAAGGGATGAAGGTTTGGTTTTAGCAAGGTCAGTGTATGGAAATATATGCCCAATGAAGCGGACATGTCGGGAGGTATATAGTTTTTGGTTGACGGGTTCATAGCAAAGATATGCACTTTGAGTATTTGAGTAACCAACAAAAACACAAGGAGCGGATTTGGGATCGAGTTTGTGAGTGGTATATGGTTTGAGCCATGGATAGCAAAGGCAACCAAATGGTCTTAATTTTTTGTAGTTTGGGTCTTGATTAAAGATTATTTGATAGGGTGTTTTATTTTGGAGAGTGGTTGTTGGCAGACGGTTGATTAAATATGTAGCCGTCGCAAATTCATAAGGCCAGAATTGATTGGGCATTTGAGCATGGGTGAGGAGCGCGAGACCAGTTTCAACAATGTGGCGATGACGTCTTTCGGCAAAACCATTGTGCTCGGGTGTGTGTGGTGGGGATGTGAGGTGAGTAATACCGGCATCAAGGAGCCGAGGGTTGAGCTTTTTATATTCACCTCCATTATCGGAATAAAATTGTTTAATAGGTTTTTGAAAATAATTTTTAATAATATTTTTGAAACGAGTAAAGGTAATTAATGTGTCAGATTTGTGTTTAATTGGATATAGCCAAAAATAATGAGAATAATGATCGACGAAAATTACGTAGTATTTGTAGGAGTCAATTGAGGGGACCGGTGATGTCCACACGTCTGAAAAGACTAAATCAAATGGGGGCAGCGGAATTTAAAGTGGATGTCGCAAATGGTAATTTGTGGCTTTTATTAACTAAGCATGAGTTACAATGCAAATAATTGGAAATACGAAAATTGTAAATGGAATTTAAACGACGAAGAGTAGCATTGGAAGGGTGTCCCAGACGAGCATACCACAGGCTGCCGGGAGACAAACGAAGACTAGTGAAGGTACTCGGTTTGGAGGTGGGTGGTTGCCATTGATAGACGCCATCTTGAAACGGTCCTTGGATGATAATTTCACCCGTCAAGCGATCCTTAAAACAAAATGAAATGGGTGAGAAACACGCGATGGCATTATTATCAACACAAAATTGTGAGACGGATAAAAGATTTTGAGAAATCGATGGTACTACAAGCACATTGTTAAAGAAAATTGAACGAGAGGTAGAAAGAGTAGAAAATGAACCATGGTGCGTAATCGGAAGAGCGGACCCGTCTCCTATAACGAGGTCGTCTGGACCATCATAGGGGCTATGGAGGGCAAAGTTTTCAAGGTCTTTGGTTACATGATGACTAGCACCACTGTCAACAAGATAGGCTGAGGTAGACGGAGTTGAGGCAGTGGTAGTGTGGGCTTGAGGCCGAGTGGTTTTCGGTGGCGGGAAGGAGACCATAGGATAGTCGCGTTTAAAGTTACGGCAATCACTAATGACATGACCCGTTTCGCGACAGTATTGGCAACGACCCTTAAAGGGTCTCGGGTTGTGTTGGTTGGTGGATTGGTGGGTGGGCTGAGTCGTGGGTTCGGTTGTGGTTGTAGTTGGGCTCATAGGTGCGAGTATGGTTGTAGTTGCGAGATGCAACATTAGCAGTGGGTGGAAAATTGGTGACAGTAGGTTCTCGCTTAACAACAAGTTCTTGTTGAAGAAGGCGTTCATGAAAATCCTCAAAGGAAATAGGTGTGTCTCGACCACGAACGGCGTCGATGACGGTCTTGTATTGGGCAGATGGGAGACCTTGAATTATTTGGTCAGTGATATCCTCGGCATCCATGGGTTTGCCGAGGTGTGCTAGTTGATTGGTGCAATATTTTATAGCAAACATGTATTCGGAGATGGTGCTATCTCCGAGGGTGAGGTGACGAAGACGATCCTTGAGTTGAAGGATGTGTCCTCGAGAAGGATTAGTGATGGTCTCAAGTTAAACCTCGCAAGTGCACGATTTTATCGTTGTACACTCTAGAGGGTCGATCCACAAGGAGTAGGGGTGATTACTAATTGTCTATATTCTTGAGCTTAGCTAAGTCGATAGATAACAAAGGAGGAGGCAACAAACTAGCACTAAATTAACCAATTAAAAGACTATAAACTAGACAAGAAAAGAACAAGCTAAAATATAAGGGATAGATTAAATAAAGAGAAAGACTAGAGCTTGGTTCTCCCACAAGTATAAGTAATTCCACATACTAATCGTCTTGGCTAATCAAAAGGGGTAGAAAGGTGAGGGGGAGATGGCTCTAATTCGCCTAGAACCTCCCTTCCGGTCTCGCAATAGGACACTAGCAACTCCGACTAACCCCCCTCCCGGGTTTGAAAGCCGGTCTCCCTAACTCAAAACCCGACAACCCCAAGAACATGCATTTTCCCAAGGAGGTCAAGTAAATGGTCAAGGTCATTAAGCCCTCATCATATTCCGGGTCATCCCACTCCCCCTTCCTTCCGAGGTCGATTTCAAACACTAGCCTAGAGGCACCCTCCCTCGGTTCTCCCTTCCGGTCTCAACCTTAGTTGGTGACAAGGTCAAGCATCGGGTATCCAACTAGCAACCTAACCAACTTCCGTTGGTGGTCAAGGGTCACAAGTCAACACTACCCAAAACCCAAACCTTAAACATGCAAAATCCTCTAGACTACCCTCACCGATTTTCCCCACAAATTAGCCTTTATGATAATTAGTTAGTGAAATTACCCATATCGGGTCAAACCGAGTCCTAGAAGGAGACTACTCACTAATCATGTTTTTAGAGGCAAAGAATACAACAAAGATAGAGTCTTTAAGCATAAACATGGTGATAAGACGAATTCTACTTTTAAACATGCAACAACCCAACAATAATAAGGAAGAAAGATGGTTTTAATCTAATAGCAAGGATGAACAAACAAAAAGACACAATCTTTAACACAATCAACTCAAAGATTAAGTCTTTGAGGACAACTAGCCCAAGAAGAACAAAGGAGAGAGAATATGAAAAGATTAACAAAGAGAAGATGAACAAAGGTGAAAACAACAACAATCAAACAACAAGGATGCAAAATTACCAATAACAATCTAACGAACTTGAAGGAAAAACAAATGTAAACAAATGAAAATAGGGAGAGAAATAGTACCAATCAAATAGTAAGAAAGGAATTAGGATAGAAAATTAAAGAAGGAGGAACCTTCAATTCTTCTTACAACCCAACTCCAATTACTAATTAATTGAAGAACTAAACTAATTAGGGAATGATTAGTAAAATAATTAACAAAGTTTGAAACTTGGAAAAGGAAATAATTCAGATCTAGGGTTGTGTGTCAAAACACCGAATTTTGGGGGTATTTATAGTGTCCTCCTACTTAAGTTACAAAAAGGGGAAATTAAGACAAAACACGGGTAGCAGCGACCGCCAGCCGATCGACCGGCGGCCGGCTGCCCATCCGGCGCCGAGGAATCTCTATTTTTGAAGCTTGAAAATGCCAATGTGACGTCCCGCCGGTTGGCCGGCGGCCGGCTGCCCGGCTCAGGGTCTTCCTTCGTCTTTCCCTCCTCTTTCTTCTTTGCTATCTTCCTCTTGTGCCTTGTTTCTTCCCAAATTTCCTCTAGCTAGCTCAATTACCTACAATAGAGCACCGGAATCGATAGTAGCGGGAATATGGAGCAAAATGCAAGAAAAGGGCCTAAGATCGTGCCTAAGTAGTCCAAAAGATTAGCAAAAGAAGGGGTAAAAAGGGGCCGAATGTTCATTCATCAAATCTCCCCACACTAAGTCCTTACTCGTCCCCGAGTAAGTCCTCAACCGACATACAAGGCACTACTAAGATAAATACGGTGAGTGGGTGCACAATATAAGCATCACTCAACTAAGCTACTAACTAAGCCGATCGAGTATTAGCGCACTCAACGCCCCTTCAACTCACAATTTGACACTCATGAGGGAAGAGTGCCCTATTGCAAGGCAAGTTGGGTCTTGCTACAAAACTTTCGACACATTCATCATGAAAGCACGTAATCAACAAGTAGAATGCATCTAACAAAATGATCCACTTTCCTCATCTAAGTGGCCGAATTTTTCAAAAAACTAAACAAGGTCTTGGTCGGGAGCACCGTCTCAGAAGTGCCAATTGAGGTGCCAACCCCCTAAGCATGACTCAAGCAACCCTAATGTGACCAATGCCCAAGAAACGAATTCAAGAGCGGGGTGAAGGGAAGAGGGCAAGTCCGCCGAGAATTACTAAAACGACACGAGATTCAACCCAAAGACCCATGACTAAGGGGACCAAGGCAACGACATCCTCACGGTTTTCACTCGTCACTCAATGAAAGAACAAGGTGATTTTTGTGACAAATGGTAACCAAAATCACTCGACTAACTCAACTAGCGAAAACGTGCCCGCAATCTAATGTGTAAAACCGTCCTATGTCAAATGAAATGCAAACAATGGTAAAATGCACACAAAAATGAAGCAAGGGGTTGTAACGGGGCTAGGGAGTAGGTCGAAACGGGATTGGTGCAAGCACCGATTGGATATGTGGAGTTCAAATCAAGAATTGCCGACACATCTAAACCCATTTCTTATTGCAACATATGAGACACGTCTATGCCCTAACATAGCATGGATCACCAAAACTACGCAAAAATTGCATAAACCCAACTCAAATTGGAAAAACTCAAAAGTACTCCTCTTATTTCAACAAATGGTAACGTCTACACCCTAACAAAGACTCGGTTTCCCAAGTCATGCAAAAAATGTGTAAACCCGACTCATTTTGGAAAAACATCAATATGCCCCTTTATTTAGCAACGGCTTTTTCTACCCCGTTTAATGATGAGGAGGGGTGTTGCTTGCCTTTTTCTTTTCTTGACGATATATATACAACACAAGTAACTCATTTTTTTTTGAATTTTTCATGACCTTTTTCACTTTTCTATTTTTGTTTTTCATTTCCTTTTTCAAAACCTCTTATTTATTTACAACGCCAAGTACACACCAAACTTTTGACCCGAGTGGACATTTACATTATCCACCATCATGACCCAAATCACCTCCTACAACACAACTACAAAACCGACCAATTCTTGATTAAGGAAGGGTGGTTATGGAATGTAGCTATTTTGGTGGGTTTGCCAAATGAATAGGCTAAGGCTCAAGGGGGTGAATCAAAAAGGGAAATAATGGAAGGGAGAAAACAAGGCTATTTGGCTATGTGAGGCTCATAAAAACTGATTTTTGCTTCATATCATGTGCACAAAAATGTAATGCAATTTCATAGTCTAAGGACGCAATGACACACTTGTGCGTCTAGATGTGACACGCCTTGCGAGGAGGCCTACTCTCAAACCTAAATGAGGGCGGGGTATGGATGTACCCACCCTAGGAGGCTCTACCTTTACCTTTGAGTAGCTAAGTCGAGCCTTAGGTCTAGTCTACGGTCCTAGGTCTCACAAGATCGGTCTAAACTCATTGGTCAAGCCCGCTTCCCTAGGCTAACTAAGAGGTCACGGGTGCGAGTCACGGGAAGGGGAAAGGCACAATTGGACAAAATGGATCATCATGGGGGTACTTGGTTCCCTTCCTCGACCATGCTTATGCAAAACATTAACAAACTAAGTGCAACTAAGTCTAACAACAACACATATGCACATGTGACAAAATGCATGCGGAAATTTAAACAAACATGAAACGAAACGTGCAACAAGTTGGCTAATCCTAGCAGCACATCAACACCAACAATCCAAACGGTCTCCCAAGGAGACACCCAAGGCAACAAAATTCCCATTCTCCTTCAAAATATCCAAGATACCAAAAAGAAAGAATAGTAAAAGGAGAAAGAAATAGGAAGGATTATACCAAGCGGTCTTCTAGCTCCTTTTCTTTTGCCTCAAGTGGTCAATGCGCCATGCCAAAGGTTAGACAAAACATATATATACAATGCAAAATTTTTTTTTGAATTTTTCAGAAATTTTTCAATTTTTAGTCATTTTTTGAATTTTCTTAAATTTACAAGCATTTACAAATATATACAAATATTCACAAGAGTGGATATTTCCCTCCCCACACTTGAAATGTACATTGTCCTCAATGGACAAAAGCATAGGGAGTGAATAAGAAAAGAAAGGAACATATTTTTTGATTTTTTTTTTTTCAAAGGGAAAATAACATATTTTTGTGATTTTTTGGTTTTTTTTTTTTTTTTTTTTTAAAAAAAAAATTAAAAAGACATGTTTTTGTTGATTTTTTTTTTATATATAAGAACTCCCTCCCCACACTTATTTATTTACATCACTTCCAAATGGAAATAAATGTGTGGAGGGAATTCAAATTAAAAGACATATTTTTGGTTTTTTTTTAGGCCCTCCCCACACTTATTTATAGACATGGGAGGACAATTTAGTGAAATAAAATAACATGTTTTTGGTGGTTTTAGTCATTTTTCAAATTTTTAGTTGGTTTTTATTTTGATGATGCAATGCATGCGATATTTAAATGACAATGCAAGTTATGCTAAGTGAATGCAATTGCTAAATGCGACAATAAATTACAAATTTAAAATCTAATGCAACTCTATATGAATGCAACTAAATGAATTATCAACTAAATGCATGCGAAAAATTAAACGTGAATGAAAGAATTTGGATAAAAGGGAGAGATCATACTTGTCATTTTGGATTTTCATACGGGAGCATAAGCCTTATGATGGTGCAAGGCTAGGAACTTCCAAGAGCCACTCTACTCTTCCAACAAAAAATATTACCAATCTTCAAGAAATGGAGAGATGAAATACTAACAAAGGGTCATGGAACGAGATGCATAGGAAGCCACCATTGCCAAGAGCTCACATTTGAAAGTACCCTCTCCACTTCACCAACTCAATTCTCAAAATCAATTTCATCATCCAAATTGAAATCATCATTACCCGCGTCACGAATAACATCATCATCGGTACTCAAATTCCATCCTCCTCCGGACCCCGACGCCCCCGCGTCACCATGAAATGAAGGAGCCACTCCACTATACCACGTGCCACTCTCATGATGAACCACGGGAGTAGGAAAGGCCGGGTTACCGAAGTAATCCGATTGCATGTGGAACCCTCCACGAATAGTCGGCGCGGTGTATCCGTGGGTGGGCCATTGGAAGTAATCCGGGTGCGGCCCATCCCTCGTGACAAACCCGCGTCGGGCATAATCATCATAAATGGGGTAGTTCCCTACTCCTTGGTTATAGTAGATATGGTCAAGCCTTTGGTTCACCGCGTCAAACCGAGTATTCATTTCACTCTTCATTTCACCCAACGCCAAGTTTAAGTTGTCAAAGTACCCCACCAAAGTTGGGTCAAGGGGAGGGTGTTGGTAGCTCGGTTGTTGAGACGTGGAAGGCATAGAGTGAGAGTCAAATTGTTGCGGCAAAGAGGTAAAAGTGGATGGGTGGGACTCCGAGGTCGGGCCATGGCGTTCTCGCCGAGAAAGTGTTTGGCGGGCACCCCCGGTGTGGTCACGCTCATGCACCGTGAGGAGGTAACTAGCTTGGTCTTGCTTGATAGTTGTTTCCTTAGTGTTTGGAAGGACAATTGAATCCTTGTCATCGATTTGCCAATATTCACGATTATCGGCGGGGTCAACTTTAAACCATTCTAAAGAGTGAGTCAAGTAAAATTTTGATAAGACATTTGGTTCTTGAACCGGGTTGTACAAAGACTCGTCAAACCCACCAATATCCTTGGCCAATTGGGTAATCATCCCACCCACAAATATTCCCACACTTTGATCCGGGAAATTAGCCAATTTCCTAAGGTGTAGCACAAAGTGGTGAGCAATGTTAATTTGAAACGGCTTGGGCTTTTGGAAAAGGTAAGAGCCAAGAATATTTAGTTCATCGGTCCGTACGGACCACGGCTCACTCCTAGCAAAGATGGTCCACCCCATAAATCGGTGCCAAACCCTTATAGCCGGAAAATGAATAGAGTTGGCACTCCTTTTTCCTACCGTGGGATCGGGCTTACCCGAAATAGCCTCCCAAACCCTTGAGTGATGAAAGTCGGCGGGTTCCCTATAAGAGTCCATGTAATTCAACCCAAAAGCTTTCCCAAACCTCTTCAAGGACATGGTATGGTTTCGGTTCATAAGACGGAACCTAATTTCAACAATTTCCCCGGTGCTTCTCCTTTTATCCACTTGAAGCGAGCTCAAAAATTCCCAAGTAAGGCAAGGGTAAGTCAATCGCTTAAGGGTGTACAAGAATCCCATTCCAACCCCTCTAAACAATTTCTTGGCATCGGTATCTATCCCTAAATCCTTCATGGTTTGGCTACAAATAAATTTAGTAGCATGAATGGGACGATTTTTGAATAAGAGGAACTTACATTTTTGAGCTCCGGATGCGAAGACAAGATTAGGGAAGTCGGGATCCGGCGAGGTATCCGTCACTTGTGCCACCCCGAATTGAGCCGACTCTTCAATGGCCCTAGCCGTGTCCGCCCTTGTCCTTTTGGATGCCATTTTCAAGTAAGTGGGAAAGGTGAAGTATTTGTGTGGGTTGATTTGGGGAATTAGAGAGGATTTTATGTTGAGGGAATGTAGAGAGAGAGAGTGAATTTTAGAGAGTGGAGGGAAAAAGGGTGGGTGAAGGAATATAAAGGGGGCGGAAAAATGTCTGCGAGCCGGCTGGGTACCGGCTGCCGGTCTCCCGGCTCTCGGTCATACAGGATATTTTTCAAAAATCAATTTTTTTTGTCAAAATTGATATGTCTCGGCGCCGGTCAGCCGACCGGCCGCCGGTCAACCGGCTCTGGGTCATTCTTGCTTCCTTTCTTCATTTTTCGACTCACAAAATTTAAAACGCCTCGGCGCCGGTCCGCCGGCCGGCCGCCGGCCCTCCTTCCCATTGTAAAGCTTCTAAAATGGATCAAATGACGACTAACTACCAAAAATGCAAGCTATATACAAATTCCATGGGTTGCCTCCCATGTAGCGCCCTTGTTTTACGTCGTAGGCTCGACCAAGTAAACAAGCCAACAATTTTCATGTTAAGGACGAAAAAAATATCTTAGTTCACTAGAAAGGTATCAAGGATCTTCATTTCCTTTTGGACGGGATTGCCAACGTGATAATGCTTTAATCTTTGACCGTTTACTTTAAAAGTTCGGTCTCCTTGGCTTATTTCAACCGCTCCATGAGGGAAAGATCGGACAACGGTGAAGGGTCCGGTCCACTTCGACCTCAATTTTCCGGAAAAGAACTTCAAACAGGTATCATATAGAAGAACCAACTCACCCTCCTTGAACTCTCTTCTAATTATACACTTGTCATGAAATCTCTTCGTCCTTTCTTTGTACAATTTGGCGTTCTCATAGGCTTCTAGCCTAAATTCTTCCAATTCATTCAAGTCAAGAAGTCGCTTCTCACCGGCCGTTTTCAAGTCATAGTTGAGATGCTTGATGGCCCAATATGCCTTGTGTTCAAGTTCAACCGGCAAATGACAAGCCTTGCCATACACCAATCGGAATGGTGAGGTACCGATCGGTGTTTTGAAAGCCGTCCGGTAAGCCAACAAAGCATCATCAATTCTTAAGGACCAATCCTTTCTTGACTTGTTCACGGTTCTCTCAAGTATAGTCTTCAACTCTAGGTTGGAAATCTCGGCTTGCCCATTAGCTTGAGGATGGTAGGCAAGACTTTTCCTTTGTTGCACTCCATACTTTTTCAACAAAGCTTCTAAAGCTCTCTCTCCTAAATGAGTACCACGATCGCTAATGAGGACTCTCGGGACCCCAAACCTTGGAAAGATGACCTTTTGAAGTAGCTTGATCACTTCCTTAGCATCACAAGTCTTAGTCGGGATCGCCTCAACCCATTTGCTAACGTAGTCGACCGCCACAAGTATGTACTCATTTCCGAATGAGGATGGGAAGGGACCTTGATAATCTATCCCCCATACATCAAAAAGCTCAACCTCAAGCATGAAATTCATGGGCATTTCATGTTTCCTTGTGATGTTCCCGCTCCTTTGGCATTTGTCACATCCTTTAACATAAAAGGCAACGTCACGGAATAGAGAGGGCCAAAAGAAACCACATTGAAGCACTTTAGCGGCCGTCTTCTTGGAGCTTGCATGGCCACCACAAGGCAAGTCATGGCAATGGCTCATAATGGAGGTAGCTTCCTCTCTTGGAACACACCTTCTTATCATCCCATCGGCACAAGACTTGTACAAACATGGGTCATCCCAATAATAGTGCCTCACATCATGGAAGAACTTCTTCTTTTTGTGATAGTCGTAATTATGCGGGATTATCCCGGAAACCAAATAATTCACTATATCCGCATACCACGGTGCTTCACCCAAACTAAGGGACAACAAGTGGTCATCGGGCAAGTGATCATTGATAGGAAGCCCATTGTCAACGTTGAGGTTGATTAGCCGGGATAAATGATCGGCCACCACATTTTCAACTCCTTTCTTGTCCCTAATTTCCATGTCAAACTCTTGGAGAAGTAATATCCACCTAATCAATCGAGGCTTGGACTCCTTCTTGATGAGCAAGTGTCTCAAGGCAACATGATCGGTGAACACTATAACCTTAGCTCCCACCAAATAGGTTCGGAACTTCTCCATAGCAAATACCACGGCCAAGAGCTCCTTCTCCGTTGTTGAGTAATTTGTTTGAGCATCATCTAGAGTCTTGCTTGCATAATGAATTGCATGCACCTTTCCATCCTTCCTTTGGCCTAAAACCGCGCCCAAGGCATGATCGCTCGCATCACACATTAACTCAAACGGCAAGCTCCAATCCGGAGGTTGTATAATAGGAGCACTTGTCAAGGCTTCTTTCAACCTATTAAAAGCATCAAGACACCGGTTAGAGAACACGAAAGGGGTATCTTTGGCTAACAACTCAGTCAAAGGTCTCGCAATCTTAGAGAAGTCCTTGATGAAGCGGTGATAAAAGCCCGCATGTCCAAGGAAGCTTCTCACCCCCTTAACATTGGTGGGAGGCAGGAGACTAGCAATGACCTCTATCTTAGCCTTATCAACTTCAATTCCTCGGTTGGATACTATGTGTCCCAACACAACACCTTCTTGTACCATGAAATGGCACTTCTCCCAATTGAGTACAAGGTTAGACTCTTGACATTTACTCAAAACTTTCTCCAAATTCATCAAACAATTTTCAAAACTTTTCCCAACAACCGAGAAATCATCCATGAAAACTTCCATTTCTTGTTCAATGAAATCGGAGAAAATTGACATCATAGCTCTTTGAAAGGTAGAGGGAGCATTACATAGCCCAAACGGCATCCTTCTATATGCATAGGTGCCGAATGGGCAAGTAAAGGTGGTCTTCTCTTGGTCACTTGGATGGATAGGGATTTGGAAAAATCCCGAATAGCCATCCAAGAAGCAAAAATAGTTGTGTTGAGCCAATCTTTCTAGCATTTGATCCAAGAACGGTAAGGGAAAGTGATCCTTCCGGGTGGATTTGTTCAACTTCCTATAGTCCACACACATTCTCCACCCGGTTACCGTCCTTGTAGGAATCAACTCATTCTTGTCATTTCGCACTACCGTCATACCTCCTTTTTTGGGAACTACATGAACCGGGCTTACCCACCTACTATCCGAAATAGGATAGCTAATCCCGGCATCAAGTAGCTTGAGGACCTCTTTCCTCACAACCTCTTTCATTATGGGGTTAAGCCTTCTTTGTGGCTCAATTGAGGACGCATCCTCATTTTCAAGAAGAATTTTATGAGTACACAAAGAGGGACTAATCCCCTTGAGGTCACCAATAGTGTACCCAAGGACACCCTTGAACCTCTTGAGCAAAGAAATTAGTTTTGAGGTTTGGGTGTCATCAAGTGCACTATTGATGATGACGGGAAAAGTGGAATCATCACCTAGAAATTCATATTTCAAAGAAGAGGGAAGAGGTTTAAGTTCAACCGTAGGAGGAGGCGTGGAACTCTCCTCCTTCTTACCGACTTCCAACACTTCAAAATTGGGAGCTTGTTCATGAATTGGAGCCGAATCCAACATCCATACATATGCAAGAGTCTCAACATATTTGTCATCGACCTCATACCCACTAACAAGACAAGTCTCCAAAGGATCCATAGAGGAAGCTTTTGGGTCATGCTCCTCCATTGGATTCTCTAGAATGTCTACAATGCAACAAGTCTCCCCTAAAGATGGAGCTTCCATGGACTTGTGGAGTTCAAATTCCACTCTATTTTCACCCACTTGTAAAGACAACTTGCCACTCTTTACATCGATCATAGCTCCACCGGTAGCGAGACAAGGTCGCCCCAAAATAATAGGCACATTGTAATCCTCGGGCATATCCATAACAAAGAAATCACATGGTATGACAAGCTTCCCAACAACCAAGGGTACATCTTCAATCACACCAATGGGAAATTTGACCGACCGATCGGCAAGTTGAAGTGAAACTCTAGTTGGCTTCAAATCTCCCAAATCAAGCCTCTTGAAGATTGAAAGTGGCATGAGGCTCACACTAGCCCCCAAATCACACAATGCTCTTTTGATAGCCACCCCTTGGATAGAACAAGGGATTGAGAAACTACCCGGATCTTCTAACTTGTTTGGAAGCTTGTTGGTGTGAGTGAGAATAGCACTACATTCCTTGGAGAGGTTGATGGTTTGCACCTCTCCATTCTTCTTCTTCAAAGTGACAAGTTCCTTAAGAAACTTTCCATAAGATGGAATTTCGGTGATCATATCAAGGAAAGGAATAGTGACATTCATTCCCTTTAAGATCTCAACAAACTTCTCATATTTCTTTTCAATTCTAGGCTTTGCAAGCCTTTGTGGAAAGGGTACCGGTGCTACATACTCCCTTGTTGGTGGAATACATTCTTTGGCCTTTGTTGCAATAGGCTCATCTTGCTTTGGAGGATCAACCATCTCCACCTCCTTAGACTTCTCCACCACAATCTCATCTTCTTTCACAATCTCAACCGGGTGCTCTTTCACAACTTCATTAGTCACCCTCTTTCTCTTCCACTTAGGAGATTTCTCAATCTCCTCCAATTGCTTCCCACTCCTCAAAAATACCGCATTCATCTCCCTTGGGTTAACCGTATTACCCGGAAACTTCCCCGGATTTTGAGCCAATTGACTCAATTGTTGAGAAATTTGGGCCACATGAGTTTCCGTAGCCTTTTGTGATGCCCGTATTTCATCATTCACCCGGCTTTGTGAGGCAATGTGGTTATCAAGCTTTGAGTCGGATTTTTGATTTGCAATAACCAATTGTTCAAAGGCTTGTTCCCAAGATGGTTTTTGAGGGGTTTGGAAGTTTTGGTTTTGTGGTTGGAAATTTTGGTTTTGTTGTTGATTGAAATTTTGTCCCTTGAAACCCCCAAAGGGTTGTTGTTTTGTGACAAATTGTTTCCCTTGGAAACCGGGTGGAATTTGTCTTTGGAATTGAGAGTTTTGATTGAACCTTTGTTGTTGTTGAGGTTGGGAAGTGGTGGGATTTTGAATGTTTTGTGAAGCATAAGATAAGAAAGGGTGAGTTCTTTTTCCATTGACAAATTGGTTGTTGTTATTATTGTTGAACCCTTGCCTTGCACTAGTTGATTCCCAAATCCCATTTACTTGCTCATAGCATTCCTCACCTAGGGGTGAAATCAAGGGACACCCAATGAGAGTATGCCCTTGTTCACCACACAACTCACAAGACAAGACTTGCCTCATATCGGAGCCTTTAGGTTTTGAATTTAGCAAAGCAACTTGTTGGGTGAGTTCATCTAGCATACCCTTAACCTCCACATTCAAAACCGAATTAGAATCCTTGCTCTTTCCCTTCCTCATTTGCCTATCACTTCCCCATTCCATAGTTCTTGAGGCCATCTCCTCAATTAGTTCCTTTGCCGCTTTATGCCCTAAGATGTCTAAGGCACCTTTCCCCGATCCCGCATCCAATGAAAGCCTAAGGTCTTGAGTCAACCCTTTGTAGAAATTGTTCACTAGCTCGGCCTCGGAGATGCCATGGTGTGGGCATAACCGTTGGAGCTTCTTGTCTGTTCCCATGCCTCATATAAGGTCTCATCCTCTTCTTGAGTAAAGCTTTGTAATTCACTCTTGACTTTGGCCGTTCTTGAGGGTGGGAAATATTTGTTCAAAAATGCCGAAGCCAACTCATCCCATGTCTTGAAGGAATCCGGGTCACAATTCTTCAACCAATCCTTGGCCGAACCCCTAAGAGAACGGGGGAACAACCTAAGGCGAACCACGTCATCGGAGACCCCATTTGACTTGTACATATCACAATTTTCAAGGAAATCATTTAGATGATCATTTGGGTTCTCCAAGGGACCTCCCCCAAATTGGTTGTCTTGAACAAGGTTGAGCAAGGCATTTTTAATCTCAAAGTTGTTAGCTTGAATTCTTGGCCTTTGGATGCTTGGATTGACTATGTGCTTAGGAGCCATAGTGTCTCTTATCGGAACCGGATCACCCATGGTGTTAGGCTCTTCTTCTAAAACCCCAAAAGGATTTTCAAACATTTCGGTAGCTTCTTGGTGATTAGCTTCTTCAATTGGTGGTATATCAAGTAAACCCCTTCTTCTTAGAGAATTAAGTCTTCTTGCCGTGGCTTCAATTTCGCGGTCAAGTTGATATATTGGTTGACCTCGTCATCGTCGCCTACTCATGCAAAAGACCTAAGCACTTGAAAGAAAGGATTAGTAACAAAGGACTTAGTCTAAACTAGAACAAAAACGATTAATATCAAGCCGTACTCCCCGGCAACGGCGCCAAAAACTTGATGGTCTCAAGTTAAACCTCGCAAGTGCACGATTTTATCGTTGTACACTCTAGAGGGTCGATCCACAAGGAGTAGGGGTGATTACTAATTGTCTATATTCTTGAGCTTAGCTAAGTCGATAGATAACAAAGGAGGAGGCAACAAACTAGCACTAAATTAACCAATTAAAAGACTATAAACTAGACAAGAAAAGAACAAGCTAAAATATAAGGGATAGATTAAATAAAGAGAAAGACTAGAGCTTGGTTCTCCCACAAGTATAAGTAATTCCACATACTAATCGTCTTGGCTAATCAAAAGGGGTAGAAAGGTGAGGGGGAGATGGCTCTAATTCGCCTAGAACCTCCCTTCCGGTCTCGCAATAGGACACTAGCAACTCCGACTAACCCCCCTCCCGGGTTTGAAAGCCGGTCTCCCTAACTCAAAACCCGACAACCCCAAGAACATGCATTTTCCCAAGGAGGTCAAGTAAATGGTCAAGGTCATTAAGCCCTCATCATATTCCGGGTCATCCCACTCCCCCTTCCGGAGGTCGATTTCAAACACTAGCCTAGAGGCACCCTCCCTCGGTTCTCCCTTCCGGTCTCAACCTTAGTTGGTGACAAGGTCAAGCATCGGGTATCCAACTAGCAACCTAACCAACTTCCGTTGGTGGTCAAGGGTCACAAGTCAACACTACCCAAAACCCAAACCTTAAACATGCAAAATCCTCTAGACTACCCTCACCGATTTTCCCCACAAATTAGCCTTTATGATAATTAGTTAGTGAAATTACCCATATCGGGTCAAACCGAGTCCTAGAAGGAGACTACTCACTAATCATGTTTTTAGAGGCAAAGAATACAACAAAGATAGAGTCTTTAAGCATAAACATGGTGATAAGACGAATTCTACTTTTAAACATGCAACAACCCAACAATAATAAGGAAGAAAGATGGTTTTAATCTAATAGCAAGGATGAACAAACAAAAAGACACAATCTTTAACACAATCAACTCAAAGATTAAGTCTTTGAGGACAACTAGCCCAAGAAGAACAAAGGAGAGAGAATATGAAAAGATTAACAAAGAGAAGATGAACAAAGGTGAAAACAACAACAATCAAACAACAAGGATGCAAAATTACCAATAACAATCTAACGAACTTGAAGGAAAAACAAATGTAAACAAATGAAAATAGGGAGAGAAATAGTACCAATCAAATAGTAAGAAAGGAATTAGGATAGAAAATTAAAGAAGGAGGAACCTTCAATTCTTCTTACAACCCAACTCCAATTACTAATTAATTGAAGAACTAAACTAATTAGGGAATGATTAGTAAAATAATTAACAAAGTTTGAAACTTGGAAAAGGAAATAATTCTGATCTAGGGTTGTGTGTCAAAACACCGAATTTTGGGGGTATTTATAGTGTCCTCCTACTTAAGTTATAAAAAGGGGAAATTAAGACAAAACACGGGTAGCAGCGACCGCCAGCCGGTCGACCGGCGGCCGGCTGCCCATCCGGCGCCGAGGAATCTCTATTTTTGAAGCTTGAAAATGCCAATGTGACGTCCCGCCGGTTGGCCGGCGGCCGGCTGCCCGGCTCAGGGTCTTCCTTCGTCTTTCCCTCTTTCTTCTTTGCTATCTTCCTCTTGTGCCTTGTTTCTTCCCAAATTTCCTCTAGCTAGCTCAATTACCTACAATAGAGCACCGGAATCGATAGTAGCGGGAATATGGAGCAAAATGCAAGAAAAGGGCCTAAGATCGTGCCTAAGTAGTCCAAAAGATTATCAAAAGAAGGGGTAAAAAGGGGCCGAATGTTCATTCATCAATTAGCATAGATATTGGCAAGAATTTGCCATGCCTCGTGTGAGGTATTGGCATCAAGGATAATCGTGGCGACGGATTCGTCTAAGGTACCGGCTAGGGCTCCTAAGATAAGATTGTCTTGCTTAAACCATGTGGTAAAGGCTGGGTTGGGAATAGGGTCCGGGTTAGGTTTAGCCTCGGTTGCAGCAGGGGTGATGGTTGTGGGTGGAGGTTGGTTGGTTCCATCGAGGTATGAGAAGAGACCATACCCGCGAAGGAGACGAGTGATTTGGTGTTGCCAAGCGCGGTAGGTAGATGGTGTAAGTTTGATACAAGTCGGAAAGGAGATCGAGATAAGTGGTTTGGTTGGGTCATCGGTGTTGGGAATGAGCGAGTTTTGGTGGGTCGACATGGTGGTTGCGTGAAGGACAACAAGGACGATGGTTAGGATCGATGAAGGTCGTGATACCATATAAGATATAAGAAGGAATTGTATTGTATTTGATGATTAAAAACTGATGTACAAGCATTGTATATATAGGTACAGTAGGTTAGCTATGCAACTAATAGAGAGAAACTAATTGCTACAAAGTAGGAGAGAGTACAAGCACATGTGATTATTTGCATAACAAAGAAACAACCAGCTGAAGACTAGGCTTCGGTTCCTATTTTGGTGGAGCCAAAATCTGTTTGTTCAACAATACGTGCCGTCACAAATGAGATTTTGTGTTAGACAAAAAGTTACTAAAACAATTTTTCACGTTATAATACTTTGTTAGTAAAATGATCATATTCTTGTGATAGAAAGTGTCCTCTGTCATGAGATTTGCATATTCTATCGATAACAGGTTTACTCCATTCTATACTCTTTTAATATTGGAATCATAATACAATAATTAATTTGACTTGGTGCGATGGTTACTCATATTATCTCTCAATCATAACGTTACATTTGATCGATAATAATGAGAATAGGTATGTATCACACTTTTCTGTGAGTTGTGTACCTCTACGCCTCTACGGCATTAATCACAAAAAGAAAGAAGATACTAACAAAGTACTGTATATCCATACTATTGGCATTTAGAGCATCCACAATAGAGAGGGGTGAGGTTCTCTTAACACTCTCTTACCTCTAAGAGGACATTCTCTCTATTGTGATATACATTTTACATGTCCTCTTAGCAAGAGGAAATTGCTTACTTTCTCTAGTTTTAGAGGAAACTAGAGGAAAACTTACCTTGGCCCTAGTGTCCACCCACCAATCACTATTTTTCTTTTATATAACAATACTTTTGTTTTTTTCTTTTTTAAAATTTTAGAGATTATTTAGAGTATGAGAGGTAATATAGGAGGATCCTCTCTATTGTGGGGAAAAATAATGGAAGAGGATAGTGATGGTGAGAAATGAGATGAATGAAAGAGAAAATGAGGTGTCAAAAAAATAGAAGGAAAGAGAAAAATAACATACTCTCTATTGTAGATGCTCTAACTCGATTTATAAAACCTCGACCCAGGTGGTCCATGAAGAACCATCAAACCTTTGGCACGAAGCTCCTCCATTCGGGCATGGATACGCCGAGCTCCCTGAAACTTTCCCGAAGGACAGAATGAGACACGATGTCCCACTTCGCCACAAGTTTTGCAGAATCTGAACACACCCTCGTAAGAAAACCCGATCCACTGATGTTCCGTGTCACTAATCGCCAAATAGCACCCAGGGATCAAAGGTTTGGAAAGATCTATCCAAACCTTCACCCTAACAAAAGAGCGAGAGGGAGTTAAGGAGTTCACAACTTCCTCCTCGCAAATGTCCCCGACATGGGACAAAAGGTAAGCAGCGACGGAAGAGTGCATAAGATGAAAAGGGAGATGAAGCACTCGAACCCAAACCGGGACAATATGAAACAGCATATTATCCGGAAAAGTAGTGGCAGAGCATGGACGGAGCACCATTAAACTGCCTGCGATATTGACCGTCTGACGCTTTCTGAAATACTTGTAATCCGCCATTGAAGAGAAAGAAAAAAGGTAATAAGGTTTCATGGGTCGAATAGAAATCGACCCATTTAGCCTCCAGTTAATACCAATATGTTGGAAAATCCGGTCAACATCAAGATAACGTTGATCGATAAAACGGGCCGTGAGAACCCTATTAAAATCCAAACCCGTAAGATCCACACATAAGTGTGGAGGTAAATTTATACTAACACCGGCCCGACAAGGAGCGGTGAAGGAGGAAGAGGCCATATTTGTGATTAAAAGATGTATATAAACAGAACAAGGTGGAGTTATGGATCAATTAAAAAGAGTAGAAAGTAATTTATAGTAGAACAAGAATAAAAGGTTTGGCCGGAGTGACGACGTGGCAGCTAAACGGAGCAGCAAGACACACGTGTAAGACTCCTGGCTTTCAGGCGACATGTCATCACGACAAACAGAGGTGGTGAGTTTGGCTTAGTAGATTGATTAGTGGAAGAAAAAGATGAAGTTAGGCTGATTTGGTAAGAAGGAAGACAGATTTGTTTGGTTTATGTCGGAGAGGTGGAGGCGGTGGAACAAACCCCATAGGGTAAGAACTCTCAAATTAGAGAGGAACTCTCAAGAAGAGAGAGAAACTAAGAAACCGTAATTCTTGCTAACAAAATCTGGATCCAGGGTGAAATACTTGACATCCGAGATTGATCTTGCGGCACCTGACGAGTCCCCTCAAGTTGATTCAGGTGGGGATTCCCCGGTGTTTTCGTTCTCTTCTTCTCCATCTGACAATGGAGGGGACGAAGAAGCACCCTTTGCAGCGCCGCCACCTGAGGCAATGGTTCATGATGACGAGTCTCGAGAAGTTCTGCTAGAAAAGCATCCTTTGGTTCGTTCTGTCCCTTCTCGCGATGGAGCATCTACATCTGCTGGTCCTGTTTCACCGGGTTTTCGAATGGCAGCTCCTGAAGTTGACATTGATCCTACTTTGGACCTTGGCTTACCTGACCCAGTTACACCCCCTCGCCAGCTTGAAGTGGGCATGCTTTTTCGTGATTCTCTGGCTGCTGGGCCTAGTAATGGGTCTGGGGTTTGTTCTACTCCTGCAGACGAGTTGGGTAGGAGAGTAAAATTTGTTTTTAAGAGGAAGGTAATATCTGCTCTTAATTATTTAGGTAGACCAAGTTTTAAGAAATCCTGTAGAGCGTCTTTTTTGGACTTGACATGGGATTTCCCATCTGTGTCTGTTGCTGATCCTAGAACGCTCCCCCCTGAGTGTCTCTATGAGTTCCTGGGTCTGCCTGGTTTCAGCTACACGAAACCGAAATCTCCGGATTTAGTTATCCCTGGTTTTGTTTGTGGGTCGAATAAGCGCAAGCATCCAAGCTTGGACTCAGGCCTGGAGTTTTCTAATAAACGTCCTAAATATTTTGTTGCACGAGTTTGGGGTTTTCAGTTTTCTTCTCTAACTATGTTTCCGTCTTGTTTCCTGTCTTCTTCCAGCGCTGAAGATGGGTGGGCTTGCTTAGGTCAGGTGGTGGACCTTAAGTCACCACCCGGTTATCAATGACTATCTTTTGTTGGAATTGTAGGGGATTTGGTGAAGCGGATGATCCTACAATTCCGTATCTACATCAAAGTGTCCTTAAACATCATCCGCTGATTTTGTTTTTGCAAGAGACTCACACTAGTGTAGATATTGCAGCTATGAAGACTCACCATCTTGGGTTTCCTAATTATTTTGGAGTTGACTCTAATGGTCGTAGTGGTGGGCTCCTTTTGTATTGGGACAGTTCTGTAGATATTCAAGTTATCAGTAGTTGCCCTCGTTTTGTTTTTTGTAAAATGGGCATAGATGTAAATCAAGGTGTTTTTAGTGACATGTATATTATGTTCCTGTATGGGGATCCCGTTTTCCAATATCGGTCTGGTTTATGGGATCGTATTTCTAATGAAATTTCTGGTTTTTCTCCTTTTCTGGTGATTGGAGATTTCAATCAAGTGGACTTACATTCCGACAAATTTGGCGGTTCACTAACAATTAGAGGACAAGCTGATTTTATATAGTGGAAATTAAAGAACAATCTTGTGGATATTCCGTTCTTTGGCCCGCGTTTTACCTGGACGAATGGACAACTTGATGAAAGTTGTATTATGGAACGTCTTGATCGTGCGTATGCAACTCAAGATTGGTTAGACTTGTTTCCCTCTACTTCGGTTCTGCACCTACCTATTCTTGTATCAGACCATTCGCCAATTATGTTACGTTTTCTACCGCAACCAAGATCGCGCAAACGACCATACCGTCTTGACAACTGGTGTCTTCAGCTACCGGAAGTCATTGCTCTTGTTTCTAATGCTTGGAATACTCCTGTACACGGCTCCACTTCGTATGTTCTATCCCGCAAGTTAGCAGCAGTTCGTTTTGCTATTCTGAATTGGATTATTCACCACCGCATTTGCTATGGTGTAAATTGGTCGTCGATTGAAACAGAGCTTCTATCATCATCAACTTTTATTTTGGATACAGATGCTGCAATCTCTTATCACAATCTCAGAGCTTCTAATCTTCAACTCATTTCCAAGCAACATAGTTACTGGTTTCAGCGAATTAAGACAAGGAAAGAATGTTTGGAAGGCCTCCCGACTAGATTTCTTTTTAACCGGGTAAAACAACGATCTTCCAAGCAGCGGTTAATTTCTCTTCGAACTTCTGATGGAACATGGATTAATGACCCGACTGAAATTGAAGCGGAGATCCTTTCTTATTTTCGTTTGATAATGGGTACTAATCATTCGACTCAGGCTCAGAATTTTCAGTTGACTGAGGATTTTCTATCGGACCTGGATATTCCGTCGCTTTCATCAGATGACTGCTCCATTCTATCTACTCCCTTTAATGAAACTGATGTTCTAAGAGTCATTCGTAGTATGGATGGATCGAAATCACCAGGCCCGGATGGAATTACACCCCGGTTTTATCAGCTGTTTTGGCCTCAGATTGGCCATCTCGTGACGGCGGGTATTTTGCAGTTCCTCAACTCTGGGTTCATGTTGAAAGAATGGAATCACACTCATATTATTCTTATTCCGAAGTTGGCACACCCGGAGATGGTCACTCAGTATCGACCCATTAGTCTTTGCAATGTCATTTACCGGATTGCGTCGAAATGTCTTGCAAATAGACTTAAGCTAGTAATATCATCCATTGTGTCAGATTCTCAGCAAGCTTTTGTACCGGGCCGACTTATGACTGACAGCTGTATTATTGCCCATGAAGTGCTGCACTATATTAACAAGACAAAAAAAGGTACAAATTGTTACGCGGTGCTTAAGCTTGATATGAACAAGGCTTTTGATCGGGTTTCATGGACTTTTCTCATGCTGGTTATGAAACGTATGGGTTTCCCAACTTTCTGGCAAAACATTATTTGGGAATGCATAGCTACGGTCTCTTACAGGGTTCTTATTAATGGAGAACCTTCTGATTCGTTCCGATCATTTTGCGGTCTTAGACAGGGTGATCCGCTGTCCCCCTATCTTTTTATTATGTGTATGGAGGTGTTGTCTCGACAGCTAATCAGAGCAGAGAAAATCGGATCCTTAACTGGCATTAAAATCTCCAGATACGCACCTACGCTCTCGCACTTGCTCTATGCGGATGACGCGCTTCTTTGCTGCAAAGCAACTCCGTTGGCTTTTGAGACGTTAAGAGATCTTTTCAAGGAATTTGAAACGGCTTCGGGTCAGATGATTAACTTAAGTAAGTCCTTTATTAAATTCAGCCCTAATACTCCGGCAGATTTTCGCGAGCATCTGACATCTATTTTGAAGATGACTACTGTTCCCTCTTTTGGTACTTATTTGGGAGTTCCTATTGATATCCCTCGCAGAAGGTCTGAGCTCTTTCTTCCTTTTATTGATTGTATGACTACTCGCATTGCATCCTGGTCTGCTCTTCATCTTAGCCAACCGAACAAGTTGATAATTATTTCGGATATTTTGCTTGCTTCTCTGAATCATCTCTTCTCTGTGGTTCCTATTCCTCGCTGCGTGAGCCGAAAAATAGATGCCTTGCTTGCAGCTTTTTGGTGGCGTAATGATTGGAATAAGCACTCTATACACTGGACATCCCAAAGCGTACTGCAAGCACCAAAAGAATATGGGGGTCTTGGCTTCAGAAACTCCCACATTCTCAGCCAAGCTTTGCTTCTTAAGAATTTTTGGCGAATACACTCACAACCAACTGCAATTCTTGCAAGATATATGGTTCCAAAGTACGCCCGTGATTTGCCAATTCCTTTTGCTACATCTCGGGTTTCTCAGCCATCTTTTATATGGGCGGGTATTTGCAAAGCTGTTTCTTCGGCTAAAACGGGGATTTCTTGGAAACTTGGAAAAGGCAATTTAGTGGATATTTGGTCCAGTCGTTGGATTAATGGTAATTTGCCATCGCCTACGGTCCCTATTCCAAATCCGTTACCGTCTCTTTCTGAGTTCTTACTCCCTTCGGGTGACTGGAATCCTTTCATGGTGTTCCGCTATTTTTCTTCATCATGTGCTAAGAAGATTGTGGCCATGGAACCACCTGATCAGAATTTTGACGATTTTCTCTATTGGAAATATACGGAGGATGGCACTTATTCGGTTAAATCAGGCTACTCCATTCTTTGGGCTGCGTCTCCAGCTGCCCAATGTATCCGCTCTTTTGTCCACACTTTTCCTTGGAAGCATGTATGGCGGCAAGGAATTCCTCCAAAAATCTCAGTTATGTTATGGCGTCTAGCTCACAACATTATGCCAACAAATGATAATCTACTTTCAAAGCGTGTACCGGTTGAATCTGTATGCCAACTATGTCGGAATTCCCCTGAAACCGAAGAGCACTTGTTTCGTTCTTGTGAGATTGCCCAACATGTCTGGAAAGCATCCGCTCTAGGGATAAACTCCATAGCCAATCCATCTACCCCATTTATCTCGTGGATTGCCGACTTCGTGGTTTATCTGCACAGACAATCTTTAGCATCTGCTAAAAATTGGTTGCTGCTTTGCTTCTGTTGTGTTTTTCAGGCTATATGGACCGCTCGCAATTCTGTGCTCTTCCGAGAAGATATTGTCAATCCATCGTCTATCTGTCAACTTCTTGACCACCTGCTTCACTCTCTTCATCGGGCTTCCGAGGTACGTCCTGCTCAAGTGCACACCAATTATGGGATACTTATGCCCTCTGTTGCGTTGGGTCCTTCAATATCTCAACGGGAAAGGATTTTGATATCTGTTTCGGCACATCATATCCCAAAAACAAACTGTTTCACCTGCTGCATCCAAAGTTCCGATTTGGATTACTCCGACTCAAGTGAAGTTCAAGCTCTTACGCTTTTTGAAGCATCTACTAGAGCTCTTTTAAGGGCTATGCGCTATGCCCACTCCGTGGTATCGACTTCTGTTAGTTTTCAGGTTACCTGCTGTAAACTATCTGCAGTTCTGGCAAACTCTTTGCCAGTCCCAATTAGTGTGCGGAATTCTATCCGAGAAATCCGTACTTTGTTTGTGATTTACCCATACTGGTCTGTAAGCCTGGCAACAGGCTAGCTACGGAAAAACTCGATTTATTACAACTAATATACTCATATGGCCATATCAGTGACTCGGTGAGGGAGTGTCCAATACTCCGTATGACTCTAATGTAATGCCGACTATTTGTGATGAAAAGTCGTACACATTAAATCTAATCCAAGTAGGGAAAAGTCACAAAGAGGACTCAAAACAAAAACATACCCAAAGGCCAAAGATCAATCGTTGCCAATTTTTCTATATAAGGCAAACCATCTTAACTACAAAATCACACCACTCACCACTTACAATAGAAAAAACACTACACATACTTCCCCCACCCACAAAAATGAGTCACTTGAACTCCGTCCTAATTTTCTGTATCGTCCTAGTGACATCCCTATTTATTACAGGCACCCATGCTGCTACATTCACAATCAAAAGTAATTGTAATTTTCCAGTTTGGGCTGCTGCCGTCCCAGGTGGTGGGCGACAGATGAACCAGGGTGATACCTGGACCATCAGCGCTAACCCGGGCCAGGCCGGAGCTCGCATTTGGGCCCGGACCGGGTGCACCGCAAATGGGGCCAACGGGCTTAGCTGCACCACCGGAGACTGTGGTGGGGTCCTCCAATGCACCGGTTACGGCTCACCACCGAACACCCTAGCCGAATACACCCTTGGTCAAGGCGGCAGTCGCGATTTTTTCGACATATCATTAGTCGACGGTTTCAACGTGCCCATGACATTCTTACCCGTATCCAATGGTTGTACCTCCGGGCCGACTTGTCGGGCGGACCTTATTGGCCAGTGCCCAAGTCAGCTAAAGGCCCCTGGCGGGTGTAACAACCCATGCACGGTTTTCAAGACGGACCAATATTGTTGCAATTCAGGAAACTGTGGACCTACCATGTTTTCACAGTATTTTAAGAATGCCTGCCCTAGTGCTTATAGTTACCCTAAAGATGATCCTACTAGTACTTTTACTTGTGCTAGTGGTACTAATTACGCCGTAACTTTTTGCCCTTGAGTACGGAGTGATATTATGCCTTCTCTTGAGTACGGAGTGGCATTATTGAAGGGAACATATGTACGGAGTATTATATAATGTATGTGAGTCGTACGGACAATATTATGTATGAATAAATGATTATCCCTATATATTGTAATATTATTACATTTCAGTGGTTTCTGGTTTTGGGATATGGGATTGTATGATCTCTGGATTCTTTCTATCCGTTCCGATTAGGTCCGATTCAATTTCGGACAAGTGAACACCTTTAAATTCGAGTTATAAAAGTAACTATAATAGCAACAAGGCAGTCAAAGTAGCAATGGTAGTGGTGAGAGTAGTAAAACGGTAAACGCATATAGTAGTTAAAATAGTCAATCTGTCTTATAATTTGTTTAATTAATGTAATACGAGTATATAAGGAAAGATTCATAACATATTCTCATGAGAAATGTAAGAATAAACTTAGTGTTACCATAATTAGTGAGGATATCTAATGAATCTTCCCATATTTATTTTCTTAATGTGTGCCCTTAGGGCACACGTTAGAAAAATCATTTTAAATATATAAATTTGATAAGATTAAGTAATAAAAGTAAGTGTGCATGAAACAAGTGGCGAATTAGAAAAACAAATTTGCATGGTCCCTTTAATTTCGGTTTACACATATTGAAAAATTAATGTGAAAGAAAAAAGTTTCCAGGATAACTATAAGCACTACACTTTTTGTGAAAGAAAAAATGCTTGGAACTAAATTTTTTGTTAATGCCACAACAATATAAATTACGTCTAATAAAGGTATGTTATTATTCACAATCTCACAAAAATAAGTGACATTAGTAATTTTGCGGTGACATTATACCTTTCTATATTATGTATAGCCAAATTTTAAAAAATTAAATACAAAATTAACATTTGTTTGTAATAAAAATAATTGTAGTAATCGCGAGAGTAATAAATGTGAAACTAATAGTAGCGAGAGTAGTTAACAATAGCAATAATAACAGGAATAATGGATCTAGGATATGCTTATAAATTATAATTTAGTTGATAAATTTTATTTTAAAACATGATTTTAAGAAATGTTTTACCAAATGTATCATAAATGATAAATATACGCATTAGGCAACAATTATACACAAAATAAAATTTAAATGGCAAGTATAGATACCCTGTGTAAAATCGGTCGCCAAGACGAGTTATCAGTTAGTCTCTCTTAAGACAACATATGTCATATCCATCTTAGCTAAAACCGGTCAAATAACATACCAGTTGGTTTGTTCGCTAGGATAATTATTTTGCTAGTCCCTAAAACTTTGCTTTTGTCTTATCCCTTATTTATCTCGTCTTAAATTTAACTGTTTTAAAATCTAAGTTCATTTCATCCAAAAAACAAAGAATTTGAAAACGAGTCATAGACTAATCTCCGAAATCTTCTACATCCCTTGTTTCTGCCTTCTGGTTACTTTTTCTACACTACTATACAAAAAAAATTTGTTTCCAAGGCTTATTTCCACTTAGAAATATAATCGTTGAATTAAAGATACTTATTGTCAAAACATGAAAATGGGTTGGGCCACACTCAAACGGGAGGAAAAACTAACCACTCGACAACACAAGGGAGGTTTCTTGCTAAAATCAATTGATAATAAAAGGAGTAGATTTCATATAATTTAGACTTAGTGGAAAAATAATTTAGACAAAATGATAAAATCCCCAAAAGGATCAAGTAACTCAAAGTAAACTTGATTGAAGTCCAAACCATATCGAATAGCATTTGATTTCTTATCCAACCACACATTATCCCATAATGTGTGCTGAGAGAGATTAATTTTGTGATACTATATCACATTTCCTTTGGATTATATCAAAGTCTTAGCTTCACTTTGATAATCCCATCACGACTAAATCGTGATTCCTCGAACTCTTTGAACTTCTTCAAAAATTTCTTTATTTACCTTATTAAGTGAACACATTAGCGTCAACTTAAATCGTTGGTAAAAGAAAATGATCAACCTATTTTGGATCAATGATTTACAACCTCGATCTCCTTTTCAACTAAAAGACACGAGACATCTTGCTTTGAATACAAGATACGCATATACCATAAGATCTAATGGTTTCAAGAGTACTCGATAACTCTTTGCGTTCATCATTCCAGAATCTAAACTTTAATCTTGGGTTACCAATTTGGGTCTTGCATCATCTACATGATATATCATTCTAGTTTGGTTTAGAATATATTCACCTTGATAATGGGCTAGCCATACATCAAATCGTGGTGTATAGGGTCACAAAAGTGAAACCTCTTTTGTATCTTAACAAATTTATATTCTTATTTAGAGTTTATGCACTTAATAGTCACAATTAAGTACAACTCTAAACCCAAAACTAGATTGAGTACACAATGACTCTACCTCTCAACATCATTGTTGCTAGTCGTCATATTTTAATCATCCTATGTATCAAGTACAATGATGAAAACCACCACCGGTTTCTAATATTGACGAAGTAGTACTAGCAAAATTTATGTCAATCAAATAAACATTTAAAGAAGAAGGTCCGATTAGATGTCTCACAACTAACTTGTTGATTCTTCAATAATTTGGGGTAGTTTCCTTTCTAGCGTCCAACAATTAAGACAATGGAAACTTTATCGGTCGGGATTGATAGGTTTAGTATTGTTATTCTCAATAACGTTACCTTTAACATTACCTTATATCAATTTCATTCTAATTTTACTTCTTAGAACCTTATCTTTTCTTAACGGTTTAAGAGAATGCCCCCACTCATTTCAATGAGTCTTTGCTTAGAGAAGCAAAATTTAATTTCATGAAGACTACTCTTCATTCGTTCGTTTAGTCTTAAAACTTTCATTGAAGTGGTTGCGGTATTTTGGTCTATTACGATTTCCGACAAATCTAATTACCAAAACAATTTATCGCTTCAAGGTACTTAATTCAATTAAGTATATGAAAAACAATCCATTGTAAGTAGATGTGTTAGTCAAGAATCAAAAACCTGTTTGATAATGAATAACTTTTATCTATACTCTTCACAAGAGATCCTTAGCAATGGTTCATATGAGGTTTTAGAAGAAAATTCATATTTGTCTTTAGTTACGATGTTTTAATGGAGATTTGAATTAAAATCGAAATGATATCGTATATGAATTGTGGTAAAGAAATAGAACAATATAATAACGGAATAGTGGAAAACTTAACATTTATCGTTTTATTAATACTTGTAAATGACAAGTAAAACATTTACATAGTAACCTCTACCCAACTATGATAAATGATTCCAAGATCCAAATTCATATTAACTTGGGCATGGTGCGGCCGATGAATCCCTTATCAATATAACTCGGTGGATTAACTCTTTAATCGATTCTACTTTTAGAACTCTTGGTCGATAAAATTACATTAACATTTATCTTTAGCCCAAAACACATCCGACAAGGGCACGGTGTGGCCGATGAAACCCTTATCAAAAACTTTTGTTGAGTTCAATCCAAATTTCGAATAAATGTGTCCATGATCCAAACCCACATTAACTTGGGCACGGTGTGGCCGATGAAACCCTCTTCAACATGAATTCGGTGGATAGACATTTATCACCCACTTCCCCTATGTAATAAGGTTTGTACCCCGGTGTGGCCGAGTGCACTCCCTCACGAAATAGGTTTTCATGGTTTCTACTTTTTGGTAAGGCTAAGTCTCAATTGTTTGTTTTAGCGAGAGGTCATGTCAATTTATTATCTATCACGTTTTAAGTGAACTAAAGCGGTGAACTACGATAATTGTAATTGACACGGTCGATAAACTCGATTAAAATGATGATGCATGTTTTAGTTATGGCGATTTAGCGATGCATGCGACATATAAATAAAATGCAAAGCATAAAAATAAATCCTAGTATGGCCTTCCTAAAATAGAAAATCTAATTACCTATTACATATTCGGAAACCAACTCCATTGGTCCCTTGAACTTCGATTGAGGCACGCATCTCGAGGTAACACCGTTTTTAATGGATTTTCTTTTCGAGTGACACCGTCTTCAAGGATCTCTGGAATAATTAAATTACATAACAAATTACATAATTTCCTATTATACATTTTTAATTAAAATAAAAATAAATCTATTAAATTACAAAATGGTGATACGAGATCACAATAAATTACAACCGAATCGATATTCCCATACATTTCGGGTAATACCAATTAAAAACTAAGGCCATACTAAGTAAAATTACATAATTCAAAATTACATAAAATAAAATTATGACAATCATAAATAAAATGCAGCATTATAATATGTATGAACATGCCCAATTTTATGCTAAATCGCCTTTAAGGAGCCAATATCGTATATTAAACGGTTTTTACGGATTTGCGTGATTCAACCTTTTAAAAATCACAATAAATTACATAAAATCATATTTATGCACAAGTTAATTACCCTAACCAACTTAGGACTCAAATTAGTCTCCACTAACATTTTGACAATAATTAACTTTTATTTCTTAAAATTTGTTCATTAATGGACTCAAAATTATAATAAAAAGCCATAAACTCCAAATAAATCATAAAAATTTCAAATAAATTTGAAATTTGAAATTTAAACTCATGAACATTCTGGAAAAATACCATGACACTCATAATGTTCAAAAACTTAGGTTAAAATTTCGAAAATTTATCGGAAAAATAATGTTGCGGTTTATCGGATTTATCAATAATAATCATAAAAACATGAGAAAAATTATATTTATCAACTTTTCAATTTTAGATCTGAAATAGGTAATAAAATGAAATATGTGACGTTTTTCCTTAGTCATGAAGTATGTTTTATCAATTATTCACTAATTAAAGTCACTATTTATGCTATTTTTCATCAAAAATTTATAAATCATGCATAAAGACTTCATTATAGCCTATTATTTTACACACATCTTGTAAAATTGCATGTGACAACATACCAAATTTCTATGACAAGATTCGAAATATTTCTCATATTAACCTATTTTTCATTTAAATTCGATTTTTATCATGAAAAATCCATATTTCGAGCATAAAAGCTCCAAAAAATTCTGAAAATTTACAGGTCATCTAAAAATAATATATGTGAAAATATATCCAAAAACAACTGGAAAATTCGAAGTTTAGCTAATTTTAGTCCGAAAATGACATTTTTATCATAAAATCACATTTTAATGCCATTATTATATAAAATGAACAATAAAAATCCATAAATTAACCAAAAAATCCTAAACACATTTTAGGACCAGAAACTTTAACATGCATAATTTATTTCGTGATATATCATAATAACACAAATTTATAAGTTTTATATGTTAATCGTATAACTCGGAAAAACTATAACCGATTTGCATGCAAACAACCTAAGGCTCATGATACCGCTTGTTAGAAATCTATATCTCATTACTTTACATATTCATATATGTTACATTTTAATTTAGTCATAAAATTAAATACAAATCTTATGCATGCAAACTAAAATAGATAAGTGAAGAAATCGTTTTCCTTACTATAAATTTCGGATTAAAAGGGCACCAACAAGATCTCCTTCTTGTTAGTTCTTGAGCATTCCAAATAATGGATGAACAAAGATTCAAGTATAGAATCTCTCCCAAAAGTGAATACCCAAGGAAACCTCTCAATAACAAATATTATTATGATCTAGTAATAATAAAAGTCTAACCTAAAAATTGACACAAAATATTAATTTGTCTCTCTACTATTTCGGTGGAGAGGAGGAATTATTTGGAGTTTATTTCTCTAGAATTTTCACAAATTGTAGAGAGTATGCATTTTTCTTACACTAGAAAAATTATATGTAAAATGACGATTGAATAAATTGAAAAGAAAAACTCTTTTGTTTTCCCCTATGGTGGCCGAAATTATTGGCCTTGGGTAGCATGCCCAATGCCTTTTATTTTTGCTCTTCTCAAAAGCTTGTAGGGTTGCATGGCTAGAGATTAGGCTTTAATAATTATGTTTTCTCTTATTAAAATAATCAACATAATTTTTCCACTAATACTCCCTCCAATTTTCGGTACATACAAAATAAAATGGAAGGTCCATTTTATTTTGTCATTTGTCAATTGTGACATATGTGACATGTTACTTGACATGTGAATTTGTAATGTATTTTTAACATATTAAAAATCAACATACTCATAAAATATGTCATTTACAAAATCGACTAGTAATTCGTAATTACTTGTACCAAAACGGTTTATCAAATTATAAATTACAACGTCTTGTATTTATAATAAATTATTCATTCAATTTCAATTCCAAATTGTTTCGTAAACAATAATTTTATCTAAGTAATAAAACAATTCAATTACTTAGACCGTATCTAATATAATCGAATTACAATAAGACACGTTAATTTTACTCACAAAATTATCCGTCAATTTTTAAGCAATTTAATTAACTCGTCTCGGCATACGATTAATTAAATAATCAATTAAGAGTATTTCCCTATAGGTATGACCTAAAGGGATCAATCGATCACCACCGCCGCACGACGCAAGAATGTCAAACTCTAGTCAGTCAATCATTACCGATATGTGTGGACCAGTTGACTGTAAAATATTACATCCTACATGTATTCTTAAAATGAGATTTAGACATGTGATCATTATGATCGACAATTGTGATCGCATTATTGTCGGAGGACACATATTCCAACAGGTTCAACTTAGGTTGGATTCAGTTTTACTTTTAATCGGTTGTAGATATTTCGGGTCGGTTCAAGTTCGAGTTGGGTCAATATAGGGCGTCATTTTGTACATAAGTGTCACTCCTTTGACGTCAATGAATTAATATTATATCGTACTTTTACAAAAAAAACATTATTTATTACTTTTTTAAAAAACATTATTCGTATTATATCCAATGTTTGAATAAAGACCTAATCCAATGACATCTGATTCGATTATGACCTGGCTCGAATATCTTATGCTCTGATATTGACCCGACTCGAATCTTATTTGCACCGATATTGACCCAACTTGAACCTGAACCGACCCGAAATATTTACAACCGATTAAAAGTGAAAACTGAATCCAGCCTAAGTTGAACCGAACTGAAATCGAAAAAAGATAAACCGAAATAACCCAATCCGAAAGAACTCGAACCGAAACTGATCTGATTGACCCGTTTGCCACCTCTAGTCACGAGTTCCAAACTCGACAAATCTCTTTTTTTCAAATCGTAGTACTTCGAAAGATGATCGATTTAAAGAAAACGTTGGCACTTTCTAAACTTGTAAACACGAGTTATGGCTTTTTAAAATTTTCCGGATAAAAAAATTCTGTATTTTGTGCAAAATGTTAAATCTCAACACTAATGCGTGAATTTTCCTTTTTTTTTTTAAATAAATATTTTCTTTGCATTCTTAATGTAAAAGTAAGATCGCTAAGGCTATGTTTATGCTCATTTCGTCACTGATTTGGCCAAGAACCCGATTTGACTAATATTTCAAGTAGTTGTTTTACCTAAGATCGTTTGGTAAAGTCATTTCGGACTTTTTAGGTACTGAAATGAAAAGCTACTCCGGTAGCTTTTTTAAAGTTTCAGAAATTTAAATGTTCTACTTTACATATTTACCCTTTATTTAAATTAATTTATTATAATTATTAATGTCCTTTTATGTCATTTTACAAAAATCGAATCCTTTTTCGCTTAGTTTTACCAAACACTTTACAATTAATCACCTACCTTATCGGTTTCCAATTTTAAAGCTAACTTTTCGTCGACTTTTAATTCCAAATCACCTTATCGTTTTTAGTCGATTTTCCAAATCAAATTTATTCCAACCTCAACCCAATTTCTTCAACCAAATGCCCCTTAAAACTTTGATGCGATGGTATTGTTAGTGACCTTGTTGATGTGGTGAAACTAATAATTATATTTTTGTTAATGAGCAAAATTAATGTAAGTAAAATCAACTGAGTAAATGTAACTAAACATTTTTTTTTTTGAAATGTTACTATATTCTCCGTACGTAATTTATCCAGACGTTTAGTTGTCGATTTTCTGATTCTTCCGCATGAGGTACTGTTTTATACTCCCTCCGTTCCGGTGAGATGTTTACACTTTTCTAATCGGGGAGTACAAGTGATATGTTTACACTTTCTATTTTAGGAAAATTGGTTGTGCTAAATGTCAAATTTACCCTCATCCTTCATCTCAAAGGACCCAAACCACCCGACACATCACCAAGCCCACATCACCTACAACATCGCCATGTTAACCTAAACACCCGACACACTACCAAACCCACACCACCTACGACCATCACAATGTTAACCCAAACATCCGACACACCACAAGCCCACACCACCTACTAATAAAACTCACCATAACGAAATGATCATCAAATCACCATCAACATCATCATAAATCTCCAATAACAATCTACCATATCACATCTCCGGCGACCTTATCGCCGACAAAAATGGCGTCGCCTGAATCCGATTCCCGCCTAAACAGTCCTCGTACCTTCCTTGCAAAATATCGTACCCTAAGCTCGCCGGATTCTACCTCTGCCGCCTCAACGGCCTTTGTCGGACCCCTCAACGACGGCGGCGTCAGCTGACTCTAAGATCGCCGACGCAGGTGTCACTTGTCTTCAGAAGCTCATCGCGCATGGCTACCTACGCGGCGAGGCTGACTCGGTCGGGTCGAGTTACGAGTCGAAGCTACTCGTGCGAGTCATTGACTCGGTCTGTAGGTGTGTCGAGGTAGATGAAAGACTTGAAAAATAAAGAGGAGTACTTGTGTAAATTAAGGAGTCAATTATTTGATTATGTAGGTTAATTGATTCAATGATTTTGCATAGAGGATTTTGTTAGAAAGAGCATAGATGATACAGCAGAGATAGAGTGAGGAGGAAGACCAAATTCACGGAAAAGGGTTGAGTAGAAAACACACTAGGAACAGTGCAAAAAGCAAGGGTAGTTGTGTATTTTTGCCCCTTGCCTTGATATTAGTGTAAAAAGCAAGTGTAAACATCTCACCGAAACGGAGGGAGTAGTAAGATAACAAAAGTTGTAAGAAGTACGAACCATATACACAACTATACAAGCGTATGAATGCGTAATCAATAAAATTGAATTGCAATTGGACCGTCGAATTCGTTCGTATTATTCTAGCACATATCGTTGCGTTTTTAGAGGCGACAATGAATTAACCAAGTCAAATGTTGCTCGATTTGTAGCCATGAAACAAAACTCGAGTTAAAGTCAATCTTGAGGTCATTCGAGTTTGAAATAATTGAACTCATTATCAAGCATGCAAACTTAAACTAAGTCTAACTTGAATTGAATTAAACTTAAGTCATGCTTATATATAATTGTTATTAAAAGTTTTATTTTTTCTTTTGATATACTTTAGTAACTTAGGATTTGAAGGTTATTTTTTAAAATATTATTGAGGGAGTTAATACACACATTTGATAGGGTGAAACAAATATATATGAACGATAAATTATTTTTTTTATAAAAGATTAGTTCTTCAGTGAGACGGTTTCTGAATAAACTTATTGGGATACTGTTTACAAATTAAAATGGTATAAAATGTAATAAAATAGGTATGTATACTTTAATATGAGGTACTAATAAAAATGGTTACAATATATGATAAAAAGAGGTATGATTAATTGATTATTATGTAAACATGCATGTACCAAATAAAAAAAAAACATTTTGAGTCACAATAAATAATAAATAATAAAACGAGTAAAATACATAAAGAAGTACGATAAAAGTGATCTCTCAATAATTTAGAGGCATCCTTTCTCCAAAATTCTAGTGTCTCTAAAATAAGAGCAAAATATTATACAATCCACACCGATCCCAAGCTTTTCGAGGTGCTAATATTAACTCGGCTCAACTATCGGATGTGCTGGAACAACAAAATCTGAAACTCTCTAATTCATATGCTATTCATTTTAGGGTAATGATCATAAATCAACTATCGTTTCTAGTCTCATTTTAGTTGTGAGAGTGAATAGTAAAATAAGCATAAAATTAGCTTGCATTTGAGTTACATTAAATATAATGGTAGCATGGCCCTATTTTTATGGAGTATTTTTTTATATTCTCGTATAGAGTAGTTGTCAAGCCAGTCGTGCTCAGGAATAGAAAAATTCGACATTGGATGTGGAAAACGTTTCCGTAAACCTCAAGATGTTTTGAAATGTCAAACTGATTAATCAAAGTCATTTGGACAGGACTGAGATTGAGTGGATGAAATAACACGATGATAACTCCATAAGCTAACGAATTCGACAACGTTTGTAGTCTCGGACTAATAAATGAGCCTTCATTGTCCTACAGCTCAAATCGTACAACGCGTAATTACCCTGTGACAAATTAAAGTTAGGGTACGGAATAAGGCCTTATACACTTAATAAACAAGTGGTATAGCCGTATAGGGTCGGTTTTTATTCTTGCTAAATAATAAAAAAACCGTTCACAATATAGTACGATTATATTGTTGATGAATACAGTATATTGGTAATTATCGTGAGTAGGGAGGTCATTGAGACGGGGTGGGTGCAGAGGAATTGTGTCCCGCACCAGTATTCGCGAACTGAAATGTGTACCCACACCCGCCTTACCACCCGTGCGGGTAGTAGTTTTTAAGGCCGCAAAGTTCGTAAAGTGGTCTGAAACAAGTTACTCCCTCCAAATAACAATGTTTGCCCCATTTCTCTAATATATGGGTGGAGTATTTTATTGAAATGGGGCAAACATAGGTATTGGGAGGGAGTAACATTTAATTAACTACTAGTAAAGCCCGCAAAGTTTGCAAAGTGGGCGTGGGGAGGGTGCCGAGGGTCTCATGTCATACTGTGATACTCGCACCGGTCCCACGACCCGCGACAGTCATCAGATGATGCTTTTGATACCCATCTCCGTCCCACCACCCACCAATCATTATCAGCATCTTCCCTAAGTGGGATGAGTGTGGAGCGCGAGACTCACCAAAACCCGTCCCTGTGATATCCCTAGTATCTATGACTATTTTTTTGTGACCAAAAAAAAGGTACATCTCATTTCTATTATTTTAATTGTAAAATTAATTTTTAAATCTTCAATAAAAAAGGTAAAAAGTATCCAACAAATTATCTCCAAAAAAAAAAATATTAATTTAAAACAAATATGTATTCTTGAGAAAATGGTAGTGAACAAATGTGCAGCACCAGGAATTGATCCCTCGTGGTTTGTTAAAAACAACAATGACTACCTTGTTTACATTGAAACATATATGAGGGACCCTTTGTCTTTTGATCTCCAGTTCCTAGAATCTTTTAAACACTCTAAGATGGGCTTAAACTTGTGATAGAATTCTAAGCTTTATAATAAATAAAACTACTTTAAAGTTGCATGATTTGTAAATTTATCTTTAATATATATTTTTCTATACCATATATTAAAATTACAATGAAATAAATTATGAGACAAATTCACTACTCCCGCTATTAATATTTTATTTAAATCGATTAGTTAGCTAATTGTTCATTTATGCTTTCTTTTGTTGTTAATATTGTTACTTTTATTACATTCATTATTACTACGGTTACTTTCACTACTCTCGCCGTAATTATTGTTACTTTCACTACTGTTGTATGAATATTGATAATTTCACTACTACCGTTATTGCTTTTATTACTTTCACTACTCCCCTTGCTAATATAGTTACTTTAACTATTCAAATGAGTGATTACTAACATATTATTATATCCAATGTTAGTACAATTATTTACACTACTAACATAATTACTTTTACTATTTAGTCATGCAATTTTAAGAGGTTATCTATTTATATAAATATAATACATATATGCATTAAATCAAATCGAAATAATTATAGATTATTGTATTTTTTGGAAATCTAGCTTGATTTATTTAACTTTTAATAGTTCCAAAACATAACCCACTTATATTATATTTGTGTATGTTAAATAATTGTATAATTATATGATATACTAATTAATAACATAAGTGGAGCAGGTTTATTTTAAGAAAAATCACCATATTTTGATATTCTCTAAATTTATACTTCAACCAAAACTATATAATATTTACACTATTTAGCATTAAATAATATTTTCAATTAACTAAAACTACTTTAAGGTTGCATAATTTATAAATTTATCATTAATATATTTTTTATGATACGGAGTATATCTTAAAATTGTAATGAAATAAATTATGAGACAAATTCACTACTCCCGCTATTACTATTTTACTTAAATCGATTGCTTAGCTAATTGTTCATATATACTTTATTTTGTTCTTAGTATTGTTACTTTTATTACATTCGTTATTATTACTTTTAGTTTCACTATTCCCGCCGTAATTATTGTTACTTTCACTACTTGTACATTAATACTGATAATTCCACTACTCCTGTTGCTACTTTTGTTACTTTCACTACACCCGTTCGCTGCTAATATAATTACTTTGACTATTCAAATGAGTGATTACTATCATATTATTATATCCAATTTTATTACTACAATTCTTTTCACTACTAACGATTATTAATTTTACTCTTTAAGTATCCAATGAGTGATTACTATATCCAAGGTTACTTTTATTACTCTCATTACATATATGCAATAAATTAATTAAGTCGAAATAATTATGGAATATTATATTTTTTTTTGTAAATCTAGCTTGATTTATTTACTCTTTAATATTTTCCAAAATATAATATACTTATATTACATTTGTTTATGTTTAAACAATTAACATCTTTATACTAATTAATGCCATAAGTGGGCATGTTTATTTTAAGGAAAATCATCATATTCCGGTGTTCTCTAAATTTATACCATCAACCAAAACTATATTATATTTACATTGAAATCCCTTGTTCATGTCAATCGCACAGTGCTATTGATTTAAAACTATATAGTATAATAAATTTGTATAAATTTATTTAATTACATTAAAGTCCATTGGTTTCTGGAATTAATATATAGTATTGATTAGTATTGTACCCAATTTTGTCCGAGTTATCTCTATCTATCATTAAAATATATTTTTAATTAAATAAAACTATATTAAAGTTGCATAACTCATAAATTTATCATTAATATATTTTTCTATGACATATTTTAAAATTACGATGAAGTAAATTATGAGACAAATTCACGACTCCTGCTATTAATATTTTAATTAAATCGATTGGTTTGCTAATTGTTAATATATACCTTCTTTGTTGTTAGTATTGTTACGCTGAGATTGGGCACCACCAGGTGACGCCCTATCATTATCTTTCAAATTCAATTGACATTAAAAAAGGTCTAGAAATCTTTTGATCAGTGTTATCACAATTGATCACGCCACTAATTTTATATAGAACAAATAAATCTTGTAAACAAATACGGAGTAGAGTTATTGGCAACGATTTTAAATGACGAGAGGTGCACATTTAAACAAGTCCAAGTAGAGAAAAGTCAGAATGTCAGATAGAGGACTCAAAACATAGCATATTCAAAGATCATTCTTGCCATTTTTTCTATATAAACCAAACCATCTTAACTAATAAATTCACACTACTCACTACTATAAACATAAATTTAGAGGATCTTGACTGCAGTGATAATTACGGATGAATACTTTACGTGGGTAGTCATTAGATCTGATAAGGAGATTCCTTGAAATCAACAAGAAGATAAACTTCAATCTTTTGCCTTCTCCCGCCTTCTTTATTCTCTAATTCTCTTCTTGTGTGTTTTCTTAATAAATATGAATTAGGTTAAAACCACAAACAAAAAGTAGCTTTTATTATATAGGTGGCAGGAGGGGCATAATTAGATAAGTGGGCCTAATATGTTAATGGCACCGTAAACATTAACCGTAATCCACTTAGTCTATTACTCCGGCTAAAAACCCGAAACATCATATTTAGCTATTATCTATTAGAGTGACTGACGTCAATAATTAGGTCCACATAATAGAGAATTAATATGATAATTCTTACATTCTCCCACTTGGACCATATTACTGACCTAAACATAATGTCACGTGCAAACAGAGTCATAAGTCGCGCAGAAAACTAAATGAATACATAATGGGTTTATCTTAATTACCCTGATCATTCCGAACAACTGGTTGAGTCATGGCGGAGACACTACTATACAAGAGAAGTGGTCCTTCCATGTACTACGGACCAATCAAGTAGAATAATCAGTCTGTACAAGGAGCAAACATAATCCCCGATAATGTCCTTGAGGAAAAGAACTGATTCTGTTAATCGTGCAATAATAATGTATACAATAACAATAATACGATACAGAAAATCGTTCGAAAATCATCATCATAAGAAAACATAAGTTGATTAATCAAAACATAAGTGTCATCATTACAAAACACTAGCATGATTCAAATACAAACGAAAAGCCTTAATGATTATCCTCCAGACCCATATCAGTAGCATGCTTTAAAAATGTCTTTGGAGGTAACCCCTTAGTTAAAGGATCTGCTATATTGGCACTAGTCGTGATGTGCTCAATTGACACAGTGTTTTTCCGAACTTCCTCCTTAACTGATAGGTATTTCATTTCCATGTGTTTTATACCTTTAGAATACCTATCATTCTTCGAAAAGAAGACAGCTGCGGCATTATCACAGTGTTTTCTTGAAACCCAAAGGAGGTGATGGTATTATGGAACTTAATATACCATTGTCGAGAAGCTTGCTTAAGCCCATAAATGGACTTCTTTAATATACAGACTTTGTCCTCTTGGTCATCAATAATGAAGCCTTCAGACTGAGCCATATAGACTTCTTCTTCCAAACTCCCATTCAAGAATGCCGTTTTCACATCCATTTGATGTAGCTCTAAGTCAAAATGAGCTACTAAAGCTAAAATGATCCGTAAAGAATCCTTCTTAGAAACTGGAGAGAAGGTTTCATTATAATCAATGCCTTCTTTCTGATTAAAGCCTTTAGCTACCAGTCTGGCTTTATGTTGTTCAATATTACCTAAGGAGTCGCGCTTGGTCTTAAAGACCCACTTGCGTAAACGACCTTATGACCTCGGTAAATTGACCAACTCCCAGACCTCATTCTTAGCCATAGACTCCATCTCTTCTTTCATGGCATTAATCCATTTATCGGAATCATCACTATTCATAGCTTGTGAAAACGTAACCGGATCATTATCCACACTAATGTCAAATTCACATTGATATACTTCATAGTCATCTGAAATAGCTGGCCTTCTAGGTCTTGTGGACCTTCTTAATGTTATTTTAGGTCTTTGTATCAACAACCTCAGTGGCGATGTTATCATTCGGGAGTGGAGGATCATCAACATTAGGTTCCACAATATTGACTGAGTCAACATTATCATTATGTGGAACTTCATCAATAGAAATTGGGGGCAAAGGAACTGGAATTGCCACCCTAACCTCATTGACAACGACATCCCTTACCTGATCACTCCCACTAACTTCGCTCTTCTCAAGGAATTTGGCAGTTCCGGTTTCAACAATTCTTGTCTTGTGTGTAGGACAGTAAAACCTATACCCTTTGAACTTTTCTGGATAGCCGATAAAGAAGCCACTAATGGTTTTAGGATCAAGCTTCCTTTCATGTGGATTATAAATGCATGCCTCTGCTGGGCATCCCCATACATGTAAGTGTTGAAGACTTGGTTTCCATCCTTTCCACAGTTCAAATGGTGTCTTTGAAACTGCTTTACTGGGAACCTGATTTCCAACATACACAGCAGTCATAAGGGCATGTATCCACAACTTCATGGGTAGATTGGTATTACTCATCATTGTCCTCACAGCCTCTAATAGGGTTCGATTACGCCTCTCAGCAACACCATTCATCCAAGGAGAACCATGAGTTGTGTACTGAGAGACAATACCCAAACTTTCAAGGAGTTTTGCAAAAGGACCAGGATGTTGTCCTGATTCATCATATTTGCCATAATATTCACCACCCCTATTTGACCTTATGATTTTCACTTTCTTTCCCAATTGCCTTTCCACCTCCTTAATGTAAACCTCTAAAGCGTTTACTGATTGAGATTTTTCATGTAAAAGGTAAAGATAACAATAACGTGAATAATCATCAATAAAGATGATGAAATATTTCTCTCCGCTCATGGAGGGAACATCAAATGGACCACATATGTCTGTATGTATAATTTCTAAAAGAGCAGTTCTTCTTGTGGACCCTTTCTTGGTGTGTTTGGTTTGCTTACCCTTAATGCATTCCACACACGTCCCAAAATCCATAAAATCAAGAGAAGGTAGTATATTGTCTTTAACCAATATGCTCATTCTTTCTCTTGAAATATGGGCCAAACGTTTATGCCACAAGAAGGAGGAACTTTCATTAGACCTTCCACGTTTCGAACTAACATTATTATGCAGGGAAACATTATGAGAAACACAAAGAGATTCTGAAAACAATTTATCTAAATAAATTCGATACAATCCGTTTTCCAAAATTCCAGAACCAACAAAAATATTGTCTCGAAACATATTGAAACAACCTTGTCCAAAACTTAATTTAAAACCATCATTATCTAACTTAGAAACTGAAATTAAATTGCGTCCGAAGGAGGGAACATAAAGGGTATCCTCCAACTTCAACTTAAATCCAGTGCTTAATTCCAAGCTAAACCTTCCAATGGCTTCTATGGAGGCTTTATCTTTATTCCCCATGTATAAGGAGGCCTCATTTGGATTTATGGTTCTTGTCGTAAGGAATCCACGAAAGGAATTCGAAATATGTTCATTAGAGCCGAATCTAGCCACCATGTATTAGAAGGAACTTCAACATAATTTGATTCGAAACATACTAAAGCCAAAGGCTTACCCTTCTTTTCGAACCAATTCTTACGCTTTATGCGATCATTCGAAAGTGCCCGGTTTCTTACGGAAAAAACAACTTTCCCGCTTCTTGATATCCTTCTTTATGCCAGATCCAGACATGACTTATCGAAGGGCCGGACTTCATGCCCTTTACTTTCCAAACTTACCCTTAGATTTTCCGCTTACATGATGCACATGATGTGCCTGGGATAAGCCAAGACTCTTACTTAAGGCATCGGCCTCATCTTTCTGTTTGATTCTTCTTTGCTTCTTGAACCGGTTTATTGGTCAATTCATTAACACTCCAAATTTCCTTAACGGTGTTGTAATGAAGATGGATAGCATCAAACTTATCGAGCAAAGAGTTGATGATAAATCGGCGAGGAACGGATCCTCAACTTTCATGCCCAGTTTTCCCAACTTAGCCGCCAGAGTTAAATCATGTGTAACACATGCCGCCGCATGGTGGTTACACTCTCATTATACTTAGCGGTGGTAAGTTCAGGACATAAGCCTTTCAACTACCGCTTTATCGGTAGTCCGAAAGCGTTCCTTAATGATTTCCATGTACTTACCGGGCCGTGTTACACTGTCTCCGAAATGGAGGACTTAATGTTTGGTGCGGTGGTAAGACGCAAAAACTTTAGGCAAAGACTATCAGATTTCTTCCACCGGTTATACTCTTCAAGTACTTCTTTACTCGCATCGGTGGTTCAATTTGAGTGACCATAAGCACTTGATCGAGTTCAAGGATCCCTAAATAGAACTCGAGATGCTCTTTCCATTCTGAGTAATTAGTACCATCAAGTTGTGGAATAGCTTGGACATAGTTATTGAGAGAGCTTTGCAACGGTACTGCATTATGAACAATGCTCAAAACATTAGGCTTTGAGTTTAACACACAATAGCAATTATGACTAAGACTTGAAACTTAAATGAGTAACTCATAAACATTCATCAAGCAAGTATAGTATCTGTGGACAACCTACACATGTTTAATTACATAATAGAGTATACTCTCCTTAATGAGTGTTTCACTTTAATGTCAGGTTACCTGTGGGTAAAACCTTAATACAAGTTACTTTACTCTCCTTAATGGGTGTTTTACTTTAATGTCAGGTTACTTGTGGGTAAAACCTTAATACAAGTTACTTTACCCTATTAGATGCTTAGTCGGAAATTCACTATATAATTTGAGTCCACTGTGGTGAACCTCAACCTAATGTGAATGTTCAATATGATTCCATTACGAGATTTGATCACATACGAGATGAAATCACTGTGGTGAATTTCAACTTGTCATAATGCGAAAGTCTCTTACATTCGATATCAAATGATATATTTACACAAATAATATGTAGGCTTACAACAACAATATGATAATTATATTAACTTATGTACTTAATAATATAAATATCACACGAGCATACATAATCAAACATAAGGTATCGTAAACTATAATGCGAGAAGGTACTTATTCATGCTTAAGAGCTTCGATCGAGTGAAACATTAGCTCGATCGAGAACTATTACAAAAAAAAAACATAATTTTTAACCAAAAACGTCCTGAAACCAATGAAGACGTCAGAATTAGGCTTAAAAACGCTAACCTTGCTATGCAGTCTGGTTTAGAACACCGTTTACACTCGAAAAACATTATTACAACATCAAAATCCGACACTCAAAACTGATGAACAGTAACTTTCTGCGTAAACAGTGCGCGTGAATAGTGCTGTCGGTGAACAGTGTAGATGTACGATTAAGAACCATAAACAATAAAATACAAACATCATACGAATTGAAATAATTCGATTAGGACATCATAAGAATTGAAATAATTCAATTAGGGCATCATAAGAATTGAAATAATTCAATTAGGGCAGCGGAAACAATCATAATCAAACGAGTAAACAATCAACCATGAATGAAAATAATAACATCATAATTAAACATTAATTTCATTCAAAAGACATAATTGAAACATTAATCAGAACTATAAATCGCAATTACAATTACTCGCTTCCGATACCACATGTAAACATAAATTTAGAGGATCTTGACTGCAGTGATAATTACAGATGAATACTTACGTGGAGTAGTCATTAGATCTGATAAGAAGATTCCTTGAAATGAACAAGAAGATAAACTTCAATCTTTTGCCTTCTCCTGCCTTCCTTATTCTCTAATTCTCTTCTTGTGTGTTTCTCTTAATGAATATGAATTAGGTTAAAACCACAAACAGGTGTAGCTTTTATTATATAGGTGGCAGGAGAGGCATAATTAGATAAGTGGGCCTAATATGTTAATGGCCTGTAAACATTAACCGTAATCCACTTAGTCTATTACTCCGACTAAAAACCCGAAACATCATATTTAGCTATTATCTATTAGAGTGACCGACGTCGCAATTAGGTTCACATAATAGAGAATTAATATGATAATTCTTACACTCAAAATAATTTAGAAAAAACACTTCACATACTTCTTCCCTAGTCACAAAAGATGAGTCACTTGAACTCCGTCCTAATTTTGTGTCTCGTCTTAGTGACATCCCTCTTCCTTACACACACCCATGCTGCTACATTCACAATTAAAAGTAATTGTAATTTTCCGATCAGGGCTGGCTACGTCCCAGGCGGTGAACGACAGATGAACCAGGGTGATACCTGGACTATCAGCGCCAACCCGGGCCAGACAGGAGCCCGTATTTGGGCCCGGACCGGGTGCACCTCAACCCGGGGCAACGGGCTCCGCTGCACCACCGGAGACTGCGGTGGGGTCCTCCAATGCACCGGTTACGGTACACCACCGAACACCCTAGCTGAATACGCCCTTAAGCAATTTAACAACCTCGACTTTTTTGACATATTGTTAGTCGACGGTTTTCACGTGCCCATGACATTCCTGCCCGTATCCAATGGTTGCACCTCCGGCCAACCCGATTGGCGGGCCCAAGTCGCTACGAGGCCCCAGTGGGTGTAACAACCCATGCACGCTTTTCAAGACAGACCAATATTGTTGCAATTCGAGGTAGTTGTGGACCTACACCATTTTCACAAATATTTCAAGAATGCTTGCCCTAGTGCTTATAGTTACCCTAAAGATGATGCTACTAGTACTTTTACTTGTCCCAGTGGTACTAATTATGCAAGAACTTTTTGCCCTTGAGTAATTAATTACTTATTGATTATTGAAGGGAATGTATGTGTCGGAGTATTATGTATGAGAATCTTAAAAGGATAATATTATGTATGAATAAATGAATATTACCGTATATTGTAATATTATTGCATTTCAGTGAGTCATTGAAATCTTACGTGGGGTAACATTGATGAATAGATACTATTATTGGATTAAATTCCACTTTTTATCAAAGTATTTGGCCAAAGTTAAAGGGATTAGTTACCACTTTCGCGTGTATTGATAAATGAGAACATTATGAAGAGAATAAGAAATCAGCTATATGTTAAAAACGGAGTGCGTTTTCTTTTAAAGATGGAACAAAATACTCTTAAGACTTTAAGAGTCTAGGATGGTATTCCCCGTTTGACATATGACGTATTACACAAAGTCATAAAAAAAAAAATTAAAATCGTTGTATCAGTTATTTCACCCAAGTTTTAACTACCGAACTCCAACTCATTAAATATTATTATCCTTTATTGTATTATCAAACTACTAGTATATTATACGGAGTATTATTCAAAAGTCTTTAGATTGATGATGTATTATATACTCCGTACAATTGTACATCTATTTGAAGTCGTAGTTGTTTAATTTTAGAGGGGTTTAAATATGAGAACTATTAGAATTTTCGCTTGGGCTTATTTTTGACGGTTGAAAAATATACCTTTTAAAATATAAACTCGAATTGACACTTAGAATAGTGACCTGGAAATTTTATTGGGTGAGTCACGAAATTATTCAGCTCCACAACACGATATCCAAACATCAACCAGTTAACTCTAACTCAACCTTGACAGCCGATTTTACACGAAAACAATAAGGAGAGAGACTTGCAAAGTCGTACAAAATAATAAATGAAAGAAGAAAATGGAAAATAAAAAAGTCGAACCATGACTAAAGATCCATTCCTTGCCATTTTTCTACATAAACCAAACTATCCACAGTACGTACAAATTCGCAAAACTCGCTCCTACAAACAATTAAGAAACAAGATGAGCTACTTATCTCCCTTTCCTGTTTTGCGTCTTGTCCTAATTGTAAAGAATGACATAGTTTGATAATTGTATTGATGATTTAATAGTTTATCCTAGTTTTAAACCCGTGTAACAAATGTATGGGTCGTAACTACATGCGCTATTATTGGATACGGGAATATATAAATGAACGTGATTAAATGTGCAATGCGGTGACAATGTAAATAGTCCATAATTTGATATTTGACTTACATATAATTGAAGTTACTAAGTACTACCAAACGACAACAAAATATGCTACAAATGTAAAAGTAATATGACTCCATAAATATTCAAAAATTTCATTGTAAACTACGTTGGTTGTCGTATTCGATGTGCGCTTATTATCATCGCAGATCAAAAGCTTCAGGCCTTGTTTGCTTGTAACCCTGGATATTGCGACATAAAGTTGTCCATGACTGAAGACTGGTCTTGGCAGATAAATGCTCATTTGAGATAAAGACCGTCCTTGACTTTTGTTTATCGTCATTGCAAAACAAACAGCAATGGAAAACTGCCTTTTACTGAAGCGAACTGGAAATTTACTGGAATCTGAAGGCGTAAGTGTAATACGGGCAATATGCACTTGATCACCTTTATGACTACCAGTTAAAACTGTACATCTAATTACGCGAGCCCCTAAAACTGTCACTATTAATCTAGTGCCATTGCATAAGCCACGTGATTGATCAATATTTCTAAGCAACATAACCATAACACCTATTTCCAATCTCAATTCATGGTTAGGGAGGCCAATACATTTAATACTGTTCAAAAATTCTGTGGAAAAAAGGTTAGGCTCACCTATAGCTGCATCATCTTTACTCATCTCATCAAAGCTTAAGTAAAGTCTCGCTTGCCCATCAATAAGTGATAACACATAATCATTTACATCTTCAACTATTTCATGAGTCGGTGCAAGTATTGCCCTTTCCTGAAGATAATCAGGGTCCCATAACCGGTTTTAAAGAGCTGGATAAGTGATACCTAATATGGAGGCAATTAGATTTGTCACGTGTTGAATAAGTACATCGTCGGGGAACTTTATGTCAAGATCACCATCATTTGGACCCCCGGCCAACCCATCTCCAATTTCCAAAATACACTCCGAGAATTTCCTTATCTCATCTACATTAGTTTCTACAATTCCGACTTCTAAGCGCATATTTCTCGCCTATTACAATCAGTATTCTTCTCTTAATGCGTGGCAAAATGTAGCCGCCGAGTTAATCTCAAAATTTAGTAACTAGGTCACAACTCAGGGTTTCGACGTGTTGCCCTAATATCTAAAAGTATTAGAGAGTGGCTAGTGGTTTTGATAATTAAAATTGACTAGTATGGGTACCCGGCTTTTTCCGGGCTACATGTATTTAGCATTAAAATATATTTTCAATTAAGTAAAACTATTTTAAAGTTGCATAACTCATAAATATCATAAATATATTTTTCTATGATACGGAGTATATCTTAAAATTACAGTGAAATAAATTATGAGAAAAATTCACTGCTCCCGCTATTAATATTTTACTTAAATCGATAGCTTAGCTAATTTTTCATATATACTTCTTTTTGTTCTTAGAATTGTTAACTTTTATTACATTCATTATTATTAGTTTTACTTTCACTACTCCCGCCGTAATTATTGTTACCTAATTATTGTTACTTTCACTATTTGTACATTAGTATTGATAATTTCACTACTCCCGTTGTTATTTCTGTTATTTTCACGACTCCCGCTCGATGCTAATATGTTACTTTGACTATTCAAATGAGTGATTACTATCATATTACTATATTTAATGTTACTACAATTCTTTTCACTACTAACATAATTACTTTTACTCTTTCAGTATCCAATGAGTGATTACTATATCCAATTAAGGTTACTTTTATTACTCTCACTACTCAAAATAAATATATTACATATATGCAGTAAATATATTACATATATGCATTAAATTAATTAAGTCGAAATAATTGTGGAATATTATATTCTTTGGAAATTTAGCTTGATTTATTTACTTTTTAATAGTTTCCAAAATATAATATATACTTATATTATATTTGTTTATTTTAAAATAATTAACATCTTTATACTAATTAATAACATAAGTGGGCCATGTTTATTTTAAGGAAAACTACCATATTCCGGGTTCTCTAAATTTATACTTCAACCAAAACTATATAATATTTACATTGAAGTCCCTTGTTCAAGTCCATCGCACGGTGCTAGTGATTTAAAACTATATAGTATAATTAATTTGTATAACTTTCTTTAATTACATTGAAGTTCCTTAGTTTCTGGAATTAATATATAGTATTGAAAAGATGAAACAAAGAAATTAATTGACAAGTAATATGAACATTTCTCTAGAGTAGATGAATAATTGAACTCATTAAAGAAATGCACTATAATAGCATGTGATATCAACGACATTTTTCAAAAGCAGAATTATCAAGGTGACGAATAATGCTCTAAACACAAAAAAGTAGATTAGTTAACGGAAAGTTGACGCTTTAAGCATTGAAGTCCTTAACTGGAAAATTTAATAGTTGAGATCTTTAACTGGAAACAAATCAATAGTTTAGGTCCTTTTCTTAAGGTTAACTCAAATAGAAAGTTATAATTAATAGAATATCTAAAGATAATTTCTAAATTTATATTGTTGTGTTCTAAGACAATCACAATATTACCATATTATGACTTCAATTAAATTAGAATAATATTATATTCCTTATATATAGGAAATCATACTCGTGTTCAAAATACCTCTCCGAGTCTTTGATCCCCTAAGGTAACCTCTTATTCACAGTAGGTGGATTGTAGACAATATAAGTTAGGTGTTAGTTGACTAGTCAATGATCATGTAACTAACATGTAACTAACCACCAACTAAGTTTGTTAGTCGGTTAGAGATCTTAGTATATAAGCAAGATCATTCATTGTAATCCATATATCTTACACATAATATTGTATCAATAATATACAAAGCTTTCTCTCTCTTTTCCTTCTCTAAATACTTCAATATCACTGTAATAGCCATCTTCATCTTCTCCTTCATCAATGGAGGTTTGATGGTTTTCATGGTATCAGCTTATAAGATCCTATTCTTTAACGCTTCCGCACAATAAATTCTTCATAAATCTCTTATTTTTTCTTCCAGTTTACATCACTCTTTCCTTAATCATGTCTGAGGAGACGCTGTATTCGCCATTAGACAATCCTTTGTTTCTTTCTCAAACTGATCAGCCGAGCTTAATTTTATCGTCTTTTCTCTTTGATGGCTCCAATTTCATTCAGTGGCAGCGTGAGATCATCTCTGCTCTTCTTTCCAAAAACAAAGTTGGGTTCATAACTGGAGAATGTTCTTGTCCACCTGCCTCTGATAAGAAGCATAATGCCTGGGTAAGATGCGATATTCTCGTCTCTCGTTGGATTAAAAACTCAATTGCTAAGCCTTTAATAAACAATCTACAGTATGATGCATCTGCTCAGTCTTTATGGTCTGATATTCTTGAGCGTTATGGTCAGTTGAATGTCCTGGATTTATATGCTCTTAAAAAGGATTTGAGTAACATTGCTCAAGATACTTCCTCACTTCTTGATTATTATGGTAAAATCAAGAATTTGTGGGAAAATATTGATACTATGGACCCTATTCCTCAGTGTACATGTGGTGCCATGAAGAATTGCACATGTCAATTGCTTAAAAGGTTGTTGGATAGGGAAACTCAGACCAAGTTAATCCAGCTATTGATGGGGCTAAATTATGGGTTTGAACAACTGCAGACTAATATTCTCACCCTAGATCCTTTGCCTCCCATCAACAAAGCATTAGGGATGCTTCAAAATATTGAACGTCAGAAGTCAATTAATGATGTAACTTCTGGTGTTGCTGTGGAGTCAGTTGCTTATGCTGCTAAGAAAAGAACTCAGTGTTACTCTGCTAAAGAAGAGGGTAGCAAGAAACGTGCTAAAGATGATGTTTATGCTGGTTCTGAGGATGACAAATACTGTGCGTTTTGTGGCAGGTCTGGTCACACTATTGATGAGTGCTGGAGACGCAAGACTTGTACTTTCTGCAACACTAAAGGGCATATCAAAGAACGATGTTATAAGTTTAAAGCTTATAATGCCAAGAAGGGTAATTCGAATATATATAGAGGCAGGTTTTTCTAAAGCTGCTCATAATGCTGAACTTGTTTCCTCTGAACAAGATTGCCACTATCAGGATGTTGCCCCCTTTTCTGTTGCACAACCACTGATGCATGAGTATACTGCTGGAAGTTCTTTGGGATATTCTGGGCATAATCAGGTGCCTTCTAATGTTCATGTTTCACCAGATTTTGTTCAGGGGATAGTCAATTCTGTTATGGCTAAGGGTTTATATCTTATGTTAAGACACAATTTGATAAAAACATTAGAGTGATAAGATCAGACAATGGGACAGAATTTCTTCAAACATATTGTAAAGACTATTTTACTAGTAAGGGGATTGTGCATCAAAGATCTATTGTTGGTAGACCACAACAGAATGGACGGGTGGAGAGAAAACATAGGCACTTATTAGACACTGCCAGGGCACTCCAATTACAATCTAAAGTTCCTATTAAATTTTGGGGTGAGTGTTTACTGACAACAACCTATTTGATTAATAAAATGCCCACTACTGTATTGAATTGGCAAACTCCTTATGAGATTTTGTTCAAAGAAAAACCTAAGTATGATGAACTTAGGATATTTGGTAGTTTGTGCTTTGCTTCTATGCCTCCTATAACAATGGACAAGTTTCAAAAGAGAGCCAGAAAATATTTTGTTTATTGGGTATCCTTATAACCAGAAGGGTTATAAGTTGTATGATTTAGATACACACACTATTTTTTCCAGCAGAGATGTCATATTCAGGGAAGGGGTGTATCCTTTTCAAGTTCCAATACAGGCCAAAGCACCTACTGTTTCCTCTGCAGAGTATGCTATGCCAAATTGAGTTTTTACAATCTATCAACACGAAGCTTCTTCTAGTTCATCCGAGATATTAGAAGACCCCGTGGTCACTACTATGACTAATGAAGTCTCTACTGCTTTGCATACACAACAATTTGAGTTATGCCATCACAACAACTACTGTGGACAACAACACATCTGATAATGATGTTGCTTAGCTCCTATGTCTAATCAGCAAAGTCAGCTCATCAGGAAGTCTGCTAGACCCAGGATTCCTTCTGTTTTACTCTCAGATTATCATTGCCCTCCACAGAAGACAAAGAAATCCACTGCTTTTCAAGCAACTATTCTAAGCGAGCTGACTACATTTGACAAGGATTATGTCATGTCCTTGTGTAATGTGGTTGAGTCACATGAACCAAGTTATTATCATCAAGCCTGTAAAGATGATAAATGGGTTCTAGCAATGAATCAAAAGATGCAGGCACTTGAGGCAAATCACACTTGGGAATTAACTACCTTGCCTTCAAATAAAAAGGCTATAGGGAGTAAGGCCATGTTCTTTTTGGCTTATTTTCAGCCCACTTCAGATTCATTCATTTCTATTTAGTTCATTCATTCGATTCGATTCGATTCACTCAATTCGATTCGATTCATTTAGCTCCATTGATTCGATTCAGCTCACTAACTCCATTCGATTGATTCGATTCGATTCGGCTCCATTAAGTTCAGCTCATTTCAGCTTTACTCATCTTAAATTTAATAATTATTACTAATTTTATTATCAATAATACTATTTTTTAAATATTATTATTCTTTATTCTTTATTATTATTATAATTATAATTAATAATATTATTGATAATAATTTATTTATTATAATTACTATTATCATTATTATTATGAATATTATTATTAAAACGAATAATAATGTTATTAATGTTAATATTATTGTTGTTGTTGTTGTTGTTGTTGTTGTTGTTATTATTATTATAATTATTATTGGTATTATTATTGTTATTGTTAAAATGAATAATAATGTTATTAATGTTAATATTATTATTATTATTATTGTTGTTGTTGTTATTATAATTTTTTTTTTTTTTTGCAAGAAGGATATTCTCATATATTTCCAAAATAGGATTACATGAGGTTCTTACAAAGCATAGCCACTAAACAACAAAGGTGAAAAAGAATCTCTATACATTCAATGCCTCTATAATTGCAGTATGTTCAGGGGGTGATGATTTGTGCAAAAGGAAAATTTGGACACAAAGCTTAATATCCTTGAAGAGGCAGAGGGGTTGCCTTTCCTTGCCTTCAAAAAGACGATAATTTCTTTCCATCCAGATGTAATAAGTTGCTGCAGCAAGACCACATTTGAACCACCTGTTCCTCCAATGTTGCTTGGGTTTACTTCGGTGGTGCCAAAGAATAAGGCTTCTAAGCTGCACATCCCTAAGATGGAGTCCCATCCAAGAGAAAAGTGAAGAAAGAACAGTCTGGGAATAAGGACAGGCAAAGAACAAATGCCTACTGGATTCAGCATTTTCCTTGCACAGGCAGCATCTATTGGCAAGGCTAATCCCTCTTTTGCAAAGCTGATCCACAGTAGCAAGCTTCCTTTGGAGAGCTAGCAGAAGAGTAAACTTATGCCTGGACTGAATAAGAGGGTCCTGAACTGCTCTATAACAAGCTTGAGTAGGGAATTTAGGCCTTAGGAGGTTGTAGGCTTTCCCAACAGACTTGATGGGGCGCATCCAACCGACTTGACTCACTAGCCAATACGGGGTCATACAAGTCAACACACTTGCCAACATGGTTACGGATTCGCTTGAATTGGTATCCTACGAATCACGAATCGTTAAAAGCGACTTCTATCAAGTTGATTACTGAAAATACATATAACACATTTTCTATAAACGAATCGCGAATAGGTAAGGCGTATTCATAGCGAATCTGGTAACCATGCTTGACAAGCCATCACTTGAGGTACACATAGAAAACTATAAATACCTCATTATTCACCAATTAATGGTAAAATACTTCTCACCAACAACTTCCTCTCTCTAGAAGTAAGACTATTCGAGCTACTATGAGAGGGAACAGAGACCTTAGCTTCAAGCAAGGTCCCGACTATCCACCAATACCATAAGGCATCAGAGAAGGACCTCTTGCGAACCCTCTGAGGCCCTGTTTGTTACGCATGCAAGATCCATTCGAAGAGAGCAAGCATAGGCTCGAGGTGTCATCTGAAAGGAGCGCGTTGACCCGACCCGGATTCTAGCAACGCTTACTTGAGTGTTTTTAATCGAAACAATTATTTTTACCAATATCATTATTAATATTGACATTATTATTTATTATTGTTATTAAGAATATTATTAGTAAAAATTACTATTTTTTCATTATTATAATTTATGATTATTCATATATAATATTATAATTTTTTTCCTATAAATATTAATATTAGTATTATACTATGATTATTATTATTATTATTATTATTATTATTATTATTATTATTATTATTATAGTTAATTATAACAATAATATTAAATATTATTATTATTAATATAATTATTTCGATTCGATTCATTCAATTCACTTTTTATTCGATTTATTCGATTCGGCTTAGCTCTATTGATTCGATTATTTCAATTCGATTCGATTCGATTCATTCATCGGCTCCATTCGATTCGTTATTCAGCTCAGTTCGATTCACCTCAGCTCCATTCGATTCGATTCGATTCAGCTTTAAAAAGCCAGAAAGAACATGGCCTAAATGGGTTTATAAAATTAAGTATAAACCAGATGGGTCTATTGAGAGGTATAAGGCAAGGTTAGTAGCAAAGGGCTATAATCAAGTCAAGGATAGACACTATAAATTGACCTTCTCTCCTGTTGCAAAATTCTCAACAGTAAGGATATTATTGGCATTAGCAGCTATTAAGGGTTGGCCATTGCACCAACTTGATATTAACAATGCATTTCTTTATGGCTTTTTGGATGAAGAAGTGTATATGAAGCCTCCATTGGGGTATACACTTGCAAAGGAGGGGCAAGTTTGTAAGCTCAAGAGATCATTGTATGGCCTTAAGCTAAGCAAGCATCAAGGCAATGGAACCTTGAGTTGACTAAGTATCTCATAGATTTGGGATTCATTCAGTCCAAATTGGATTATTCTTTATTTACAAGAATTGATTCAACTACAAAGAAGTTTTTGGTTGTATTGGTTTATGTAGATAATGTGTTGGTGACTGGTGAAGACACTGCAACAATACAACAGTTGAAGGATCAGTTGCATTCCAAATTCACAATTAAAGACTTGGGCTTAATGAGGTATTTTTTGGGTTTAGAAGTTGCAAGAAATGAACGTGGAATCTTATTAAATCAAAGGAAATACATCATTGACATAATTCAAGATGTTGGTTTTGAAGACTCCAAGCCAGTATCATTTCCATTGCAGAAAGGCCTTAAGTTGTCCACTGACAAAGGGAGACTTCTATCAGAACCAGAGAAGTATAGGAGATTGATTGGTAGGATGTTGTATCTTAGTCTGACCAGACCAGACATCTCATATGTAGTCCAACATTTGAGTCAATTCTTAAGTGCTCCAAGAGATGAACACTATGTTGCAGCACAACATTTGGTCAAGTACTTGAAGGGTACCATTAATGTAGGACTGTTTTACTCAGCATCTGCCTCACTGGAATTGCAGGCCTACACTGATGCAGACTGGGCAACCTGTGCATTTAGCAGCAGGTCCCTGAGTGGGTACTGTGTTTTCTTAGGTATTTCTCTAATTTCATGGAAAACTAAAAAGCAAAAGACCGTGAGTAAGAGTTCTGCTGAAGCAGAATATAGAAGTATGAGCTACACAACAAGTGAGTTGGTTTGGACTGCTAGTTTGTTACAAGAGCTACAAGTTCCTATTAAATTTCCAATTCCATTGTACTGTGATAATAAAGCTGCACAGTGCATAGCTCAGCATCCTGTGTTTCACGAGAGGACAAAACACATCAATGTTGATTGCCATTTTGTTAGGGACAAGCAAATGGAAGGATTTCTGAAAACTCAGCATGTTGGCACAAAGAAGCAGCTAGCTGACATAATGACTAAACCTCTGGGTACCAGTGAACATCATATTCTGGCTGCCAAGCTTGGCCTACAATTGTCCTCTTGTAGTCCATCTTGAGGGGGGAATGTAGACAATATAAGTTAGGTGTTAGTTGAATAGTCAATGATCATGTAACTAACCACCAACTAAGTTTGTTAGTCGGTTAGAGGTCTTAGTATATAAGCAAGATCATTCATTGTAATCCATATATCTTACACATAATATTGTATCAATAATATACAAAGCTTTATCTCTCTTTTCCTTCTCTAAATACTTCAATATTACTGTAATAGCCATCTTCATCTTCTCCTTCATCAATGGAGGTTTGATGGTTTTCATGGATCATACATTTAATGTATTACCACAAATTCTATATTTTTTGATCATTATAATAAAAATTTTGAGTTTTGTTTTAAAAGTTACAAGTTTTACTATAAAGTTTCTGAGTTTATTCATTTAAACATTCAGCTCTAAAAAAATTACAATAAAACTCAAAAACATTACATATAAATTTAGTAAAATTTTAATTTTGATGGAAAAAAATTAAAATCTAACTTATAAATTTTAATAAGCTCAAAAAAAATATATATATGCTCAAAAACAAATAAAGCTTGAGGTAATAAGCTCAAAAAATATACATATATGCTCAAAACTAAAAAAGTTGGAGGTAGTACAATGTATGTTCCTTTTTTTCACTTATTCATAAAACATAATCCGTACAATACAAAGAATTATTGATGGGGCATATTCTGCACCCGCTGACCGAGTCAACATATTGAGCAAGGTCAAAGATATCCACAGCAAGTCAACGACTTAGACAGTCTAACCACCGCAGCCTGTCGGCCTGTCTCTTGGGTCTCGACTGGGACAACTAGCCAGCCGGGGCACATATCCGCGTACTCATATCCAAGACCCCTCGGCATGGAGTCAACAGGGCCCGCCGGCCTGCCATGGGTCCCTCGGCCGAGGGTAGATCAGTCTTTCCACCTGCTAGCCACTTGGCCACTACGTGACAAAAGGTGGAAGTCTATAAATACTCCTCAACCCTCATTGAGGAAAGGATCCACAATCTAACCTAAAACTCACTATTCATCTGGTATAAACTCCCTTATCTCTCTACAATATACTTTGTCAAGTAACATACAACTTAATCCCTTTAAGTTCACTGACTTGAGCGTCGGAGTGAGTACGCTCGGTGCAAAGCCGAGCCCTCAGTTTGTTCATCGTTTCAGGAGAGACCGAGAGGAAGAGTCAAGGCAAGGAAGGACATCCATTCACCAAGCTTGCGTGGTAAACAACACTGCTCTGGAATTACACCCGGAACAATTGGCGCCGTCTGTGGGGAAGAGATACTAGAAGCTAGTCACATTCATTCCCAAACAAAACAAAACCCACCCAACAAGCTAAAAAGATGTCGAAACAACCAGAGATGGTGCTTGTGGAAACTGAATTCTACCAAGATGACACATTCCACAACTCGAAATCGGGCGATCCCCCTACCGGCCGTATCACTGATACGAGGAACGGGATGCCAAAGGAACAAGATACACCGCTGCCCGCCGACCAAGTCACTATCATGGGACATGTGGTTGATGCAGCTAAACTGAAGCTACTCCTGGAACTAATGGGTAGCACGCCGACTCACACTGTCACAACGACTAGAGCGGCGGCACCCCCACAGGAGACCAGGGCCCAAAAAGTGACTCCGAGAAACTTGAACGGAGCATTGGAGGAAGCTGACCATGTCAAGACGCCGGGGGAGCCCGAGTGCCGGTGGTAGACTCGAGTCCTTCCCGCACTTGCGGGAGGACGATGTCGCCGCAAAGACCGACGAGGCTCCGCCCCGGAGGAGTGAAAGAAGTCCGACTCACCAGAGTCGGAGAAGAAGTCCGACTCACCAGAGTCGGAGAAGAAGCCTGACTCACCAGAGTCGGAGAAGAAGCCCTTCCCACCACGGGGAGAGGAGCCGGACTAAGGATGCGAGGAGTCGATCGCCGCGTGTCATTCGACACGTGGTCAGACAGCCCCTCAACCCCTATGTCCTAGAGGTCCCGGTGGCGACTAAGCTAAAGTTGCCGCCCATATTATACAAAGGAGAAAGCGACCCAACCGACCATGCCGAGGCTTTCGAATTTTACATGTCGGTGTGGGAGCAGCCTGATGAGGTTTGGTGCCGAGTCTTCCCAACGACCCTGCATGGGATGGCACAAAGTTGGTACAAGGGGCTACCCAATGGGTCCATATACTGTTATGGCGACCTAAGGGACATATTTTTGGCCCAGTATTCTTGCAATAAGAGAAGGGCCGTCGAGACATCGGATCTCCTGACTATCAAACAGGAGGGAGGCGAGTCTCTCCGAAGTTATGTGAAGAGGTTCGACGCCAAGGTTCAGCAGATTCGTGAGTGAGCAATGAACCGGCGGCCTTCGCACTGATGAAAGGCCTCCCGAGAGGAGACTTAAAGAACGAGCTCATCAAGTGCGGAGGCCTGAACCTAGACTCCACCAGGAAGATGGCCGACCAAGCCATAAAGGTGGAGGACTATCACAAAACACAGGTAGGCCCCGGCGAGGCCGGGCACTCGGAGAGTAAGAGCCGCGGGAGGACAACCGGATGAAGGACGCCGTGACAATAATAGGTCACGGTCGACAAGTCCGCCAGAAATGAACTCGGCGGGCGCGGGGGAGTTCGGACCGTACTACCAAAAGCGGTACAATGGTCACACCCCCGGTCGTATCTGCCGCCGAGGTCTTCTCCCCGAGCAAGAACGAGGGTCGAAGTGGGAAAGGCCTCCCAAGGCAAGGGGGACGGTGACACGAGCGATCGTGAGTACCACGGCCACACCGGTCACTTAACTGACAATTGCCAGCATCTGAAGAATGCCATTGAAGAGCTGATCCGGAAGGGGAGCCTCAGCAAATATGTTGCCGGAGGCCAAAAGACTAATACCGGCGGCTCAAATAAAAAATCCGTCTTTGAACGGATAGGAGTAATCCATGTTGTCATCGGGGGCAACGAGAACGGTGGGTCCGCTCATGAGCACAAACGGCACCTGAACGAGCTATATCAGGCCATCAACTTTGTGCCCAAAACAGTGATCCCCGCTTCCAACATCCCCGATATGACTATTGGGAAGAAGGACTACGAGGGAGTCATCGCCCCGCACAGCAACCCACTTGTAGTCCACTTGGACATAGCCAACCACCTGGTCAAGAGGTGCCTGATTGACACAGGCGCCTACACGAACATCATGTTCAGGGAGTGCTTTCTCAATCTCGGTCTGAAGATTGAGGACTTGAGCCCCTGCACCAATCCGTTGTACAGTTTTTCCGGGGCCGGCCTGGTACCCCTGGGGTCAATCAGACTGCCGGTGATGTTCGGCGAGGGGAATGCGGCTAAGAATGTCCTATCTGAGTTCGTGGTCATTGACGGCTCGTCCGCCTACAACGTTCTCATAGGCCGAGTCACTCTGAGCGAGGCCGATGCAGTAATGTCCATCCGGGCCCTGACACTGATGTATGTCTCGGACCGGGGGGAAGCGCATAAGCTCGTCTCAAAGGACGAAAAAGACGAAGTAGTCAACGTCCAGATATCTGCCAGAGGGTGCAACATGCAATCCCTCAAAGTGGCGAAGAAGTCAGAGAAGGGGAAAAGTCCATCCTTACAACAGGAGGGCGACCTCATGGATGCCACTGTCGGCATGGTCGAAGGAGCCGAGACCGAAGAAGTGGAAATTGACCAAGGGCGCACCGTAATCGCGGTGTCAACCTGGAGCCAAAATTCGGGCCGCTCTCCTAGACCTGGCGAGGAAGAACAAAGACGTCTTCGCTTACTCGGCAGCCGAGATGCCAGCGTGAGCCGGAGGTAATTGTTCACAAGCCGAACGTACTCTCCACCGCTCGCCCGTCAAGCGGGAGAAGATGAGGAACTCCTCGGTAGAAGGATGAGGCCATCAAAGCCGAGGTAGATAAATTACTAGCGGCGGGCTTTATCATGCCTTGTACTTATCCTGAGTGGTTAGCTAATGTTGTAATGGTGAAGAAATCATCGGGGGCGTGGAGGATGTGTGTATATTTTACCAATCTTAATAAAGCGTGCCCCAAAGATTGTTATCCCTTGCCTCGAATAGATAGTTTAATCGACGCCACAAAGAGGCTACACTATGCCGAGCCTGTGGACGCCTTCTCGTGGTATCATCGGTATTCATGGCCAAAGAAGACATGCCTAAATGTGCATTCATCACCGGTAACGGCACATACATGTATAAAATGATGCCGTTCGGTTTGAAGAACGTCGGCGCAACTTACACAAGACTGGTGGACAAAGTGTTCCAAAATCAGAAAGGGCGAAACATTGAGGCTTACGTCGACGATGCTATTGTAAAAAGCAAGTCGACAAATGAGCACTTAGCCGATTTACACGAGACATTTTGTTCACTAAGGAAATACAAGATGAAACTTAACCCAATGAAATTCAACTTCGGTGTCCGGTCAGGTAAGTTCCTCGGCGTGCTTGTCAGCGCCAGGGGAATTGATGCCAATCCGAGAAAAAGTCCAAGCACATCTGGACTGCCGGAGCCGAGGAATCGAAAAGAGGTTATGATGCTTGACCGGGAGGATGGCGGCTCTTGCTTTTCATCTCTCGGTCAACCGACAAGAGCACCCCATTCTTCAAAGTGTTGAAGGGAAATAAAGACTTCACTGGGGAGGAACGAGCACGGCTTTCAGGCAATCGAAAGCTCATCTTCAAACTCTCCCAACCCCGTCCGTGCCGATCTTTGGGGAGACGCTATATCTATACATATCGCTTACCTCGGCCACGGTCGGTCGTGATCATCGAGAAGAAGACAAACAGCAACACCCAATCTACTTTGTCAGCCATACATTGTTGCCCGCCGAAAGAAACTACCCACTGATTGAAAAAGCAGCCTTTGCTGTCGTCGTTGCCGCAAGGAAACTGAAACCTTACTTCGACGCACATCCCGTGACGGTCTTAACCGACCAACCATTGGAGAAAGCATTGGAAAAATTTGAACAGTCCGGCAGGCTCATCAAATGGGCAGAGCTATCCGGCCGGCATTCAGTACAAGCCGAGGCCCTCGATAAAGGGACAGCACTTGCGACTTCCGCCGAGTGCACATATCAAGAAGAACCAAACCCCGGAGTTTGGGAAGTATACACCGACGGGTCCTCTACGGCGAACAGCTCAGGAGCCGGCATACTTATCATCAGCCCAAACGGGGACGAGTTTGAGTACGCCTTGAAATTTACCTTCTCGGCCTCAAACAACGAATCCGAATACGAGGCGGTGATAACTGGAGTCGAGCTAGCTAGAGCTGTCGGGGCGGAACACATCATTTTGAAAACAGATTCACTTTTAGTGGCTAATCAAATCAGAGGAGAGTACGAGACTCGAGACGACGGGATGGTAAGATACCTGGAAAGGGTAAAAGCGACACTTCAAAATTGAAATCTTTCCGTATACAATGCATTCCCAGGTCCGAGAACAACCGAGCCGACGCTCTCTCAAAGCTTGCCGTTCAACCATCAAGAATGTCGGTCGAACCGTCTTTGGTGGACATCGGGAATGCCAAAAGCATTACTGAGACCGTCGGCATGGTGGGCGACATAGAGGCCGAGACAACGTGGATGACTCCGATAATGAAGTACAAACTGATGAATGAGTTACCGGAGGACCGCAGTCTCTCACAGAAGATAAAGAGGATCGCAGCAAGGTACTTGGTATTTGAAGGAGAATTATACAGGAGGTCCATGATAAGGCCACTCTTGAAATGTGTCGGCCCAGTCGACGCGGAGCTAATACTGACAGAAATTCACGAAGGCATCTGTGGTCATCACATGGAGGCAAGAACACTAGCCCACAAAGCTCTCCGAGCCGGCTACTTCTGGCCCACCATGCTTGAGGATTCCGAGCCAAAACCAAAAAGTGCAACAACTCACAAATGCATGCTCCGTGATACATGCACCTTCCCGAGACCCGCAGGTAATTAGTCCCCTTCCTTTTGCACAGTGGGGGATGGATCTACTGGGGCCATTTCCAAAGGCATCCGGAGGAAGAAAATACTTGATTGTCGCCGTTGACTACTTCACCAAATGGGTTGAAGCTGTAGCGGTACCTGCCAAGACCACGGCGGCCGTAAGAAAGGTAATCTGGGAAAATGTCATAACTCGTTTTGGGTTACTCCAAGTCATGGTATTTGACCACGGCCGAGAGTTTTGGAGTGACACAATAATGAACTGGTTGGAAGAACTTGGTATCAAATTTGCATACTCCTCCGTCTGCCACCCACAGAGCAACGGACAAAGTGAGGCGACCAATAAAACAATCCTCAACGGTTTGAAGAAGAAAGTTGAAGACCTAAAGGGAAGATGGGCCGATGAACTACCCGGCATCCCGTGGTCCCTCCGGACCACGGAGAAAGAAGCAACGGGTGCAGTCCATTCCACTTAGTCTACGGTCCGAAGCGATCTGCCAATTGAAGCAGCAATGCGAAGACATTCGAACGGCCACCTTTAACCCGGTTGAAAATGAGGAAGGTCTGAGAACCTCCCTAGACCTGGTCGAAGAAATCCGAGATACAAGACGCCTCAACTTAGCAAAGATACCAAAACCGAATGAGAAGAGCCTACAACCGAAGAGTCCACAAAAGGGACTTAAAAGTAGGGGATCTAGTCCTAAGAAAGTCGGCCGCCACCAACAAAGGGAACATTCATGGTAAATTGACGGCCAACTGGGAGGGTCCTTACAAAGTGGTTGAAGAAATGAGGCCGGGTACATACCGGGCCGACGATATGGAGGGTGTGCCTTTGATGAGCCATTGGAACACTGACAACCTCAGGAAATACTTTGTATAGCGGCGGAGGTGTCCAAAAACTGTTGTTGGCACCCCAACGCGTGTTTATATCTATTGAAAAATCATCCAAGTTTTCCATCAAAGTGTTTATCCCCTCCGTAGTCATTTCGAGGTAGACGCCACGGCCCAAGCCGGGCAGTCACCCCAAGAAGTAGACGTCACGGCGATCCAACCAGCGCGCGATTGATACTCGCGAAAGCGACCAACATGCCTTAGGAACGTATAAGTACAGTTGAGACGCACTTAGCTAGCGCCTCGGCCAACCGAAGGCCTGGCAGAGGAAGCGATCAATATGTCTACAGATACGAACGCTGTCGAGCCGTAACCTTTAGCCGCCTCGGCCAACCGAAGGCCTGGCAGGGGACACAACGGTCGATACGCTAACATGTTCACAGCGGCGGTTGGAAAACGCAAATCGGACGCCTCGGCCAGACCGAGAGTGAAAGAGGAAGCGACCAACATGCCAACATGTTTAAAAAACGTTAAACACACGATTGAGATACGCATTCTAACCGCCTCGGCCAGGCCGAAGGTAAAAACGAAAAAGCGCTCAATTAATAACGTAAGAAGACAAGTGAAGGATTGTGATCAAAGCCCCGGCCAAACCGAGGGCCAATAAACAAGCTTTATTGAAAATGATTACAAGTAAGGAGAATACAGATGACGGCCGTCCCCATAGGGATAAGCCAAAACACAACCTACCAAAGTTTTACAAAAAACAAGGAAAAGAAGAATAAAAGGTTACAGACATATCATTTGAAGCGCCAAAAGATGGCAGGGAGGAAAGGCTTAATAATTGGCCCCCGAATGTACAGTGAAGCTATCCGAGATGCTTAGGGTGAACCCGTGACGACCGCCCGTCTCCCTATGCTCATTCCGCTTGCCATCGGCGACGTCGCAGAATCATCTTTGGTAGGCGACCCGAACTGTCTTGCGGCTTCGGCCTTACCGGCCTCCCCTCATTCTCTCAGCCTCCTCCTTGGCCGCCTTCGCCTTCTCATCATGGGCCGCCTTCTCCGCGGCCTCCTCTTCCTCCTTCTTCACCCTTGCCTCCTCAGCGGCCTTCGCCTCCGCGGCCTTCTCCTTAGCTTCAAGCTTGTCATCAAGCAGCTCGTCAAATTTTTGCCACGGAAAGGAGCCATCAAGAAAGAGCTCCCATATCACTTCCCTGGCGGCTTCTTCGGCCAGTCCGGTGTTGGGCGCACATGTTAGGAAGAATCTCGCTTTGGAGCGTCTCAATGTCCAACTCCTCGGGCGATGATAGCCCGCTTATTCTCAAGCGCCTTCTCCTAGGCCTTAAACATGGACCTCCATTCCTCCCTCTTCTTAGCATTGAAGTCGGCGACGGCTCAAGCTTGTTACGCTCCTCCGAAAAGCTTAGCGGCTTCGGCCCTGCGGCCTCGGCCTTGGCTCTCTCGGCAAGGGACCGCCTTTCGGCGTCCTCCCTAAGTTTTCTCTCGGACGGACCGCCTTTTCAGCCTCGGCCTTGGCCCTCTCGGCCTTCCTTCACAGCGCGGGCGAGCTCAAGCCCGAGCCGATCAAGCCGTGGGGGCAACTTCACCATGACCTTTTCTTGCTCCATAATATGAGCACCGCCACTTCACCCACTTCCGACAAAGATCCTGGACAAACTCGGGCCCTCCGACCTAATCAAGCGGGGGGGTAGGCTTCGGGAAGGAGGAGACGACGGTGGCATCTTTACCACCGCCCGCGCAGTTCGCTTCTCAAAGACGCCGTTCAACAGGTGTGTCCGGTAGACGGCGGTGGTTGATCTACAAAAATTCAACCAAAGCATCCATGTCAACATTCATGGACATACCGGAGAGCTGTCATCGGGAACGCCTAATGAACCGGCTAAGTCCGAGCTACAGGATAGATCGGTACCGTGCTTGGCCTTCTTGGCGGAGGACCCATTTCTTTGCCGGCCTCGGCAACGAGTGACGAGAAGGCGAAGCAAAATGCGGCAAAATATGCAACAACGATAGTCTCTTTCCTCTTGCGGAAGGGAGGAGATTCCACTGCCAAGGTGACCACCTCCTCGGTGATATCGACGATCTCCACCGTCTCCTTTTGAACCGAAGGGATTGGAGGTGGAACTGATGTTGACGCCGTCGCCGCCGAAAACTTTGTTTTCTGCGTTCGCGCGATATGTTACCAAAGAACCTTCGCCAGGCCACCGTCGTATCTAAGCCCTTCAGCTGCTGATCCATGAGATCATTTGGCGCCGGTCTGCGATCACGGGTCTGGGCCTTAGGATGGAAATCAACAACTTGCTTGTCCTTATCAAGTCCCATTCTCCTAAGGATATCTTCGAGATGCATCCGGGCCAAAACGGTCCCAAAGGAAACGAAGCAAGGGTTAAGTAGAAGAAATAAATCAAAGTTCAAAAACAAACATTAAAAGCGAGAGATGGGCCTCACACCGACCCCACTCACCCCGTTCGAGGGCCGGTATGAGGCCGACGTGGCGAGCGGCTCATCCCGAAGAACGATCCGCGTCGGGGCCATCCATCCCTTCGGACCCCATTCTTCTCACCTCAAACACCTCATCGCCCGCTTCTCATCCGAATTAAGAGGGACCCAAGCGTCCATCTTAAGCTTACTCCGGAGACCCATTTGTCATGCTCCCCTTACTCTCGCACCGCAAATTGACGCGGTCTTTGGAAGGACCGGCGATGGATAATCCTTCGGAACCTCAACGTACACCCACCGCGCCTTCCAGTCTTTGCAGGAAGAAAGCTTATCAACGGAGACGTAACCCGCTCCGTCGCACGCACGTACCACCCAACGCGACCGGGGGCCGACGGTACGAAGGTGATGAAGCCGGCGGAATAAGTTAACCGTTGGGACCTCCCCCTTGAAAAGGCAGAGCCACACAAAGCCGACTATAGTCCTAATGGCCAACGGGTGCAGTTGGGCCACGGCGACGTTCATGGCTTTAATTATGGCCATAACGTATTCATTCGTAGGAAACCGAGCCCATACTCCGGTGTCCGATGTATACGCCGATACAAATGGAGGAGGGCAACAGACGGCCGACCCTCTCTAGGAATAGCAATCTTATACTCCCCGCCAAGGAGAAATGATGTTCGAAGAAGTCGGGACCGAACAACCGGCAAATTTGTGGGTCCAAGCACGGTCGGGGCCGACCTTACAGGCGTCGCCGTGATCCAGGACGTACGGCCTCTCGTCATCAGGATGAGCCCTTTCCTCACCATCACCGTCATCATCAACGTCATCATCATCCTCCCAATCCTCCAGAACTTTTGGATCAACTTCAGGAGAAGGAGGCCTAGGGCCCCCAGACCTTATCGGAACGGCGGCTAGTGCCTCCTCTTCATCAAGACGCGACAGGGAACCCCCCGGCGCAGGATTACTAGGTCCGGCATCAGCAGAAGACATGTTCACAACAAAAAAACTTAAACAATTAAAAGTTGATAAATTTTTTTGTTTACCTTGGGAAGAGTGTTACGCCGAGTAACGCTTCGAAGACTAGAGAGAAGTTTCGTCAAAGAAAACTAAGCGAGAAGAAGAAAATTTTTTGAGAGAATGAATTTGGAAGGCCAAATTCAGGGGCTAACTCTCCTATTTATAGGGCAAAGCCCACTCAATCCGACCAATCAGGGCAAAGCCCATGAAGCGTCAACCAATCAACAACGAGACACATGTCAAGTATGCAGCCATGAAATGTCAATCGACAAACAGTTAAAAAACTTCTTCAACACGCTCCTTGACAGAATGCCAATCGACGTATCTTCTTCAACACGCCCCTTGGTATCTACTTGCCAAACGGCCCGCTGATTCAACCAAGCTTGGCAGCACCGGCCGGGGGCAATCAAAAGCACACGGCACTCACAACCTCGATCTCGGCCAGCGCCACTTTCTTTTCCACATCTGATGTCCATTACACATCCATGTGGAGGGGGGATATGATACGGTACGGCCTAAGCAGAACCAAGCCGAGGTAGAAGAAGCCGGGGCAGAAAATTTCAACTTGCGCAGAATACGCTCAACACTAATCGAAGGTCCATACCACGGCATAGACTACGTTGGGGGCAAATTGATGGGGTATATTCTGCACCCGCTGACCGAGTCAACATATTGAGCAAGGTCAAAGATATCCACAGCAAGTCAACGACTTAGACAGTCTAACCGACGCAGCCTGTCGGCCTGTCTCTTGGGTCTCGGCTGGGACAACTAGCCAGCCGGGGCACATATCCGCGTACTCATATCCAAGACCCCTCGGCATGGAGTCAACAGGGCCCGTCGGCCTGCCATGGGTCCCTCGGCCGAGGGTAGATCAGTCTTTCCACCTGCTAGCCACTTGGCCACTTGGTCACTATGTGACAAAAGGTGGAAGTCTATAAATACTCCTCAACCCTCATTGAGGAAAGGATCCACAATCTAACCTAAAACTCACTATTCATCTGGTATAAACTCCCTTATCTCTCTACAATATACTTTGTCAAGTAACATACAACTTAATCCCTTTAAGTTCACTGACTTGAGCGTCGGAGTGAGTACGCTCGGTGCAAAGCCGAGCCCTCAGTTTGTTCATCGTTTCAGGAGAGACCGAGAGGAAGAGTCAAGGCAAGGAAGGACATCCATTCACCAAGCTTGCGTGATAAACAACACTGATCTGGAATTACACCCGGAACAATTATATATGCACACAATTTGAAAATGTTAATTTGTTGAATTGACACTAGACCACAAATTTAATAGATAGACACTAATATCACTTGTATTACAACTTATGCCTTATGGTATACTTTCTGAACTTTATGATAAATTTTTTGAGTTTAAATGTAAAGTTCAAAACTTTATTGTAAAATTTATGAGTTCCTTTATGGAGTATAATATTAAGCTCCAAAATTTATAATTAAACTCAAAAACAACACATTATAGTCTCAATTATTTTAATTTAATGTCAAAAAATATGTTGAAATGTAACCTAAAAGTTTTTAAAAGCTCTAAAAAAATATGCAAACTCAAATAGATTTAACATGATTGTACAATACTCTTAAAACACCAGTGATGTAATCCCTTTTTTTCCATAAAGTCTCGCAAATTCTTCTACTTGGTAAACAATTTTTAGATTTAACGAGTTTCCGATAAAATTGTTAGCCACTAATTTATTGTACAAACAAGTCGTATTAGTCGTAAACGGCAGCTTGAACAGTAGTTTGTCATGCTAGAATATAACAAATTAAATATTGCCGCAAATGTGTGTTCACAATGAGAGTTGATTGAGACGAGGAAATTTCAGCAGTTAAATTTGGCAGAACTAGCTAATAATTAAGCGGTATAAACTCCAAGTCAGTGAATGCATGCATGCATATTCGTCATTGGCGTCGACCACTTCGGAAATGTATTCATAAATTCGAGCATCTAATTCTAAAATCAATAAATCAACCGTAATACTTCGTCACAAGTTGAAGACGGGATAAAATGTAACCCATTTAAAATGAAAATGTAGCCATGACAATTTTAGATAAACAGGAAGTCTTGCTGAAGACGGGTCGGAGTAAGTGACGGATAATGCCGCTCACAAAACGAATAAGGGAACAATGTGGGGCCGGGGCACCCCCATGTGCTTCCCTCTCTCCTCTATTTGGATCATTTGTGAGAGAAAATGGTATCCGTCACTCCAAAGTGACGAATACGTATAAGATATAAGAAGGAATTGTATTGTATTTGATGATTAAAAACTGATGTACAAACATTGTATATATAGGTACAGTAGGTTAGTTATGCAACTAATAGAGAGAAACTAAGAGTATAGGCACATGTGATTATTTGCATAACAAAGAAACAACCAGCAGAAGACTAGGCTTCGGTTCCTATTTTGGTGGAGCCAAAATCTGTTTGTTCAACACTCCCCCGTAAGATGGACGGTCGGAGATGGAGACCAATCTTGGATGAAAGAGTGAGGAAACGCGGTTTGTGCAACGGCTTTGTTAACGTATCAGCTAACTGATCATCCCCATTAATGTGTTGGATACGAATTGAACCCTTTCGAACTTGTTCTTTGACAAAGTGAAACGATATGGCCAAATGCTTCATGCGTGAGTGAAACACGGGGTTCGCCGAATAGTGTGTTGCTGAAAGATTGTCACAGTAGATAACGGGCGACGAGGGGTGAGCTACACCGAGCTCATGTAGGACAGAGACGAGCCATAAAATTTCCGAGGAGGTGGCTGCAACGGCTCTGAACTCTGCTTCAGTAGTCGAGCACGATAATGCCCGCTGTTTCTTCGAAGACCACGAAATAGGGTTTTTGCCGAGATATACTATGTAACCAGTGGTTGAGACATAATCTTCGGAATCTCCGGCAAAGTCCGCATCACAGTAGGCATGGAGGTTAAGGGGTGTAGAGTGGTGAAGGTGAAGACCTCGGTGGAATGTGCCCTTGAGATAGCGTAGAACACGTTTTAGGGCGAGCCAATGGGAGGAAGTTGGATGGGTGAGGAATTGTGTGAGCTTGTTTACGGAAAAGGAAATGTCCGGTCGGGTTAAGGATAAATATTGTAAACTCCAAACAATTGCTCTATAATCAGCAATGTTTTCAATGGGTTTGTTGGGTTCTTTAACAAGCTGAGAGTGGGCTAACATGGGTGTAGTCGCGGGTTTGCATTCATCCATTTTGAATTTGTGAAGTAGGTCGGAAATATATTTGGTTTGATTAAGGTGAAGGCCAGTCGTGGTCGGGGTCACCTCAATGCCAAGGAAAAATGTTAAAGGACCGAGATCCTTTAATAAAAATTTACGGGAAATTTCATCAATGAAGGTGCGAATGTGTGACGGGTTTGGACCAGTTACGATTATGTCGTCAACATATACGAGAACAAATAAAACAATTTGGTTGGTATTTAAAATAAATAGCGATGGGTCAGTGACGGAGTTTTTAAAATTGAGGCTTAAAAGATATGTTTTAAGCTCGGTGTACCAAGCTCGGGGAGCTTGTTTTAGGCCGTAAATTGCTTTCCGAAGATGACATACATGGTCAGGTCTATCCGTGTTTACAAACCCGGGTGGTTGGTCCATAAAGACGGAATAAGTCAGTTTACCTTGAAGAAAAGAATTATTGACATCAAGTTGATGGAGGGACCATCGTTTGGCAACAGCAATTGAGAGAACAATACGAATGGTGGCGGGTTTAATAACGGGACTAAAGGTTTCGGAGTAGTCAATCCCAGGCCGCTGATGGAAACCTTTTGCAACGAGGCGGGCTTTGTATTGTTTTAGAGTACCATCCGGGTTGTACTTCACGCGGTATACCCACTTGCAACCAACAATGTTTTGGGCTTGGGAGCGAGGAACAAGGGTCCAGGTTTCGTTACGGAGAAGATCTTGATGTTCATCAATCATGGCATTGCGCCATCGAGGATCAACTAAGGCTTGTTTAGTTGTGGTGGGGGTGACATGAGAGCTGGGTATGATGGCAGTTTTAGCATATTTCGGGTTCGGGTTTACAATGTTGTTACAAAGGCGGATTGTAGGCCGAGAGGTGAAAGGAGGTGGAGGTGGGGGTGGAGGGGGAGGAGGAGAGGGCGAGGATGCTGTAGAAGGATTAGGGGTGGAGATACGGGTTGCGGTGGTGGGTGTAGGGTCAGAGGGAGTTGATGACGGGGTGAGGGAGGAGGAGTTGGAGGGAGGCACAGGTGGGGAGCCAGGTTGCGGGTTAGGGGAGGGAGGTCGATTGGGAGTAGGAGGGTGAGTGGCAGTAGGGGTGTGAGGAATAGGGAGGGATGGGTCGAGTAGAGGGAGAGCTAATTCGCACCATTCATCAGTAGAAGGAAGGGATGAAGGTTTGGTTTTAGCAAGGTCAGTGTATGGAAATATATGCGCAATGAAGCGGACATGTCGGGAGGTATATAGTTTTTGGTTGACGGGTTCATAGCAAAGATATGCACTTTGAGTATTTGAGTAACCAACAAAAACACAAGGAGCGGATTTGGGATCGAGTTTGTGAGTGGTATATGGTTTGAGCCATGGATAGCAAAGGCAACCAAATGGTCTTAATTTTTTGTAGTTTGGGTCTTGATTAAAGATTATTTGATAGGGTGTTTTATTTTGGAGAGTGGTTGTTGGCAGACGGTTGATTAAATATGTAGCCGTCGCAAATGCATAAGGCCAGAATTGATTGGGCATTTGAGCATGGGTGAGGAGCGCGCGAGACCGGTTTCAACAATGTGGCGATGACGTCTTTCGGCAAAACCATTGTGCTCGGGTGTGTGTGGTGGGGATGTGAGGTGAGTAATACCGGCATCAAGGAGCCGAGGGTTGAGCTTTTTATATTCACCTCCATTATCGGAATAAAATTGTTTAATAGGTTTTTGAAAATAATTTTTAATAATATTTTTGAAACGAGTAAAGGTAATTAATGTGTCAGATTTGTGTTTAATTGGATATAGCCAAAAATAATGAGAATAATGATCGACGAAAATTACGTAGTATTTGTAGGAGTCAATTGAGGGGACCGGTGATGTCCACACGTCTGAAAAGACTAAATCAAATGAGGCAGCGGAATTTAAAGTGGATGTCGCAAATGGTAATTTGTGGCTTTTATTAACTAAGCATGAGTTACAATGCAAATAATTGGAAATACGAAAATTGTAAATGGAATTTAAACGACGAAGAGTAGCATTGGAAGGGTGTCCCAGACGAGCATGCCACAGGCTGCCGGGAGACAAACGAAGACTAGTGAAGGTACTCGGTTTGGAGGTGGGTGGTTGCCATTGATAGACGCCATCTTGAAACGGTCCTTGGATGATAATTTCACCCGTCAAGCGATCCTTAAAACAAAATGAAATGGGTGAGAAACACGCGATGGCATTATTATCAACACAAAATTGTGAGACGGATAAAAGATTTTGAGAAATCGATGGTACTACAAGCACATTGTTAAAGAAAATTGAACGAGAGGTAGAAAGAGTAGAAAATGAACCATGGTGCGTAATCGGAAGAGCGGACCCGTCTCCTATAACGAGGTCGTCTGGACCATCATAGGGGCTATGGAGGGCAAAGTTTTCAAGGTCTTTGGTTACATGATGACTAGCACCACTGTCAACAAGATAGGCTGAGGTAGACGGAGTTGAGGCAGTGGCAGTGTGGGCTTGAGGCCGAGTGGTTTTCGGTGGCGGGAAGGAGACCATAGGATAGTCGTGTTTAAAGTTAGGGCAATCACTAATGACATGACCCGTTTCGCGACAGTATTGGCAACGACCCTTAAAGGGTCTCGGGTTGTGTTGGTTGGTGGATTGGTGGGTGGGCTGAGTCGTGGGTTCGGTTGTGGTTGTAGTTGGGCTCATAGGTGCGAGTATGGTTGTAGTTGCGAGATGCAACATTAGCAGTGGGTGGAAAATTGGTGACAGTAGGTTCTCGCTTAACAACAAGTTCTTGTTGAAGAAGGCGTTCATGAAAATCCTCAAAGGAAATAGGTGTGTCTCGACCACGAACGGCGTCGATGACGGTCTTGTATTGGGCAGATGGGAGACCTTGAATTATTTGGTCAGTGATATCCTCGGCATCCATGGGTTTGCCGAGGTGTGCTAGTTGATTGGTGCAATATTTTATAGCAAGCATGTATTCGGAGATGGTGCTATCTCCGAGGGTGAGGTGACGAAGACGATCCTTGAGTTGAAGGATGTGTCCTCGAGAAGGATTAGCATAGGTCTTGGCAAGAATTTGCCATGCCTCGTGTGAGGTATTGGCATCAAGGATAATCGTGGCGACGGATTCGTCTAAGGTACCGGCTAGGGCTCCTAAGATAAGATTGTCTTGCTTAAACCATGTGGTAAAGGCTGGGTTGGGAATAGGGTCCGGGTTAGGTTTAGCCTCAGTTGCAGCAGGGGTGATGGTGGTGGGTGGAGGTTGGTTGGTTCCATCGAGGTATGAGAAGAGACCATACCCGCGAAGGAGACGAGTGATTTGGTGTTGCCAAGCGCGGTAGGTAGATGGTGTAAGTTTGATACAAGTCGGAAAGGAGATCGAGATAAGTGGTTTGGTTGGGTCATCGGTGTTGGGAATGAGCGAGTTTTGGTGGGTCGACATGGTGGTTGCGTGAAGGACAACAAGGACGATGGTTAGGATCGATGAAGGTCGTGATACCATATAAGATATAAGAAGGAATTGTATTGTAATTGATGATTAAAAACTGATGTACAAGCATTGTATATATAGGTACGATGAGTTAGCTATGCAACTAATAGAGAGAAACTAATTGCTACAAAGTAGGAGAGAGTACGAGGCACATGTGATTATTTGCATAACAAAGAAACAACCAAATGAAGACTAGGCTTCGGTTCCTATTTTGGTGGAGCCAAAATCTGTTTGTTCAACAATACGTGCCGTCACAAATGAGATTTTGTGTTAGACAAAAAGTTACTAAAACAATTTTTCACGTTATAATACTTTGTTAGTAAAATGATCATATTCTTGTGATAGAAAGTGTCCTCTGTCATGAGATTTACATATTCTATCGATAACAGGTTTACTCCATTCTATACTCTTTTAATATTGGAATCATAATACAATAATTAATTTGACTTGGTGCGATGGTTACTCATATTATCTCTCAATCATAACGTTACATTTGATCGATAATAATGAGAATAGGTATGTATCACACTTTTCTGTGAGTTGTGTACCTCTACGCCTCTACGGCATTAATCACAAAAAGAAAGAAGATACTAACAAAGTACTGTATATCCATACTATTGGCATTTAGAGCATCCACAATAGAGAGGGGTGAGGTTCTCTTAACACTCTCTTACCTCTAAGAGGACATTCTCTCTATTATGAGATACATTTTACATGTCCTCTTAGCAAGAGGAAATTGCTTACTTTCTCTAGTTTTAGAGGAAACTAGAGCAAAACTTACCTTGGCCCTAGTGTCCACCCACCAATCACTATTTGTCTTTTATATAACAATACTTTTGTTTTTTTCTTTTTTAAAATTTTAGAGATTATTTAGAGTATGAGAGGTAATATATGAGGATCCTCTCTATTGTGGGGAAAAATAATGGAAGAGGATAGTGATGGTGAGAAATGAGATGAATGAAAGAGAAAATGAGGTGTCAAAAAAATAGAAGGAAAGAGAAAAATAACATATTCTCTATTGTAGATGCTCTAACTCGGTTTATTACAACTAATATACTCATATGGCCATATCAGTGACTCAGTGAGGGAGTGTCCAATACTCCGTATGACTCTAATGTAATGCCGACGATTTGTGATGAAGAGTCGTACACATTAAATCTAATCCAAGTTGGGAAAAGTCACAAAGAGGACTCAAAACAAAAACATACCCAAAGGCCAAAGATCAATCGTTGCCAATTTTTCTATATAAGGCAAACCATCTTAACTACAAAATCACACCACTCACCACTTACAATAGAAAAAACACTACACATACTTCCCCCACCCACAAAAATGAGTCACTTGAACTCCGTCCTAATTTTCTGTATCGTCCTAGTGACATCCCTCTTCATTACAGGCACTCATGCTGCTACATTCACAATCAAAAGTAATTGTAATTTTCCAGTTTGGGCTGCTGCCGTCCCAGGTGGTGGGCGACAGATGAACCAGGGTGATACCTGGACCATCAGCGCTAACCCGGGCCAGGCCGGAGCTCGCATTTGGGCCCGGACCGGGTGCACCGCAAATGGGGCCAACGGGCTTAGCTGCACCACCGGAGACTGTGGTGGGGTCCTCCAATGCACCGGTTACGGCTCACCACCGAACACCCTAGCCGAATACACCCTTGGTCAAGGCAGCAGTCGCGATTTTTTCGACATATCATTAGTCGACGGTTTCAACGTGCCCATGACATTCTTACCCGTATCCAATGGTTGTACCTCCGGGCCGACTTGTCAGGCCGACCTTATTGGCCAATGCCCAAGCCAGCTAAAGGCCCCAGGCGGGTGCAACAACCCATGCACGGTTTTCAAGACCGACGAATATTGTTGCAATTCAGGTAGCTGTGGACCTACCAATTTTTCACAGTATTTCAAAAATGCCTGCCCTAGTGCTTATAGTTACCCTAAAGATGATCCTACTAGTACTTTTACTTGTGCTAGTGGTACTAATTACGCCGTAACTTTTTGCCCTTGAGTACGGAGTGACATTATGCCTTCTCTTGAGTACGGAGTGGCATTATTGAAGGGAACATATGTACGGAGTATTAAATATGTATGTGACTATGTGAGTCGTACGGACAATATTATGTATGAATAAATGATTATCCCTATATATATTGTAATATTATTACATTTCAGTGGTTTCTGGTTTTGGGATATGGGATTGTATGATCTCTGGATTCTTTCTATCCGTTCCGATTAGGTCCAGTTCAATTTCGGACAAGTGAACACCTTTAAATTCGAGTTATAAAAGTAACTATAATAGCAACAAGGCAGTCAAAGTAGCAATGGTAGTGGTGAGAGTAGTAAAACGGTAAACGCATTAGTAATAGTAGTTAAAATAGTCAATCTGTCTTATAATTTGTTTAATTAATGTAATACGAGTATATAAGGAAAGATTCACAACATATTCTCATGAGAAATGTAAGAATAAACTTAGTGTTACCATAATTAGTGAGGATATCTAATGAATCTTCCCATATTTATTTTCTTAATGTGTGCCCTTAGGGCACACGTTAGAAAAACCCTTTTAAATATATAAATTTGATAAGATTAAGTAATAAAAGTAAGTGTGCATGAAACAAGTGGCGGATTAGAAAAACAAATTTGCATGGTCCCTTTAATTTCGGTTTATCCATATTGAAAAATTAATGTGAAAGAAAAAAGTTTCCAGGATAACTATAAGCACTACACTTTTTGTGAAAGAAAAATTGTTTGGAACTAAATTTTTTGTTAATGCCACAACTATATAAATTACGTCTAATAAAGGTATGTTATTATTCACAATCTCACAAAAATAAGTGACATTACTCACATTAGTAATTTTGCGGTGACATTATACCTTTCTATATTATGTATAGCCAAATTTTAAAAAATTAAATACAAAATTAACATTTGTTTGTAATAAAAATAATTGTAGTAATCGCGAGAGTAATAAATGTGAAACTAATAGTAGCGAGAGTAGTTAACAATAGCAATAATAACAGGAATAATGGATCTAGGATATGCTTATAAATTATAATTTAGTTGATAAATTTTATCTTAAAACATGATTTTAAGAAATATTTTACCAAATGTATCATAAATGATAAATATACGCATTAGGCAACAATTATACACAAAATAAAATTTAAATGGCAAGTATAGATACCCTGTGTAAAATCGAACGCCAAGACGAGTTATCAGTTAGTCTCTCTTAAGCCAACATATGTCATATCCATCTTAACTAAAACCGGTCAAATAACATACCAGTTGGTTTGTTCGCTAGGATAATTATTTTGCTAGTCCCTAAAACTCTGCTTTTGTCTTATCCCTTATATTTATCTCGTCTTAAATTTAACTGTTTTAAAATCTAAGTTCATTTCATCCAAAAAACAAAGAATTTGAAAACGAGTCATAGACTAATCTCCGAAATCTTCTACATCCCTTGTTTCTGCCTTCTGGTTACTTTTTCTACACTACTATACAAAAAAAATTTGTTTCCAAGGCTTATTTCCACTTAGAAATATAATCGTTGAATTAAAGATACTTATTGTCAAAACATGAAAATGGGTTGGGCCACACTCAAACGGGAGGAAAAACTAACCACTCGACAACACAAGGAGGTTTTAACTTTTAAAATCAATTGATAATAGAAGGAGTAGATTTCATATAATTTAGACTTAGTGGAAAAATAATTTAGACAAAATGATAAAATCCCCAAAAGGATCAAGTAACTCAAAGTAAACTTGATTGAAGTCCAAACCATATCGAATAGCGTTTGATTTCTTATCCAACCACACATTATCCCATAATGTGTGCTGAGAGAGATTAATTTTGTGATACTATATCACATTTCCTTTGGATTATATCAAAGTCTTCACTTTGATAATCCCATCACGACTAAATCGTGATTCCTCGAACTCTTTGAACTTCTTCAAAAATTTCTCTATTTACCTTATTAAGTGAACACATTAGCGTCAACTTAAATCGTTGGTAAAAGAAAATGATCAACCTATTTCGGATCAATGGTTTACAACCTCGATCTCCTTTTCAACCAAAAGACACGAGACATCTTGCTTTGAATACAAGATACGCATATACCATAAGATCTAATGGTTTCAAGAGTACTCGATAACTCTTTGCGTTCATCATTCCAGAATCTAAGGTTTAATCTTGGGTTACCAATTTGGGTCTTGCATCATCTACATGATATATCATTCTAGTTTGGTTTAGAATATATTCACCTTGATAATGGGCTAGCCATACATCAAATCGTGGTGTATAGGGTCACAAAAGTGAAACCTCTTTTGTATCTTAACAAATTTATATTCTTATTTAGAGTTTATGCACTTAATAGTCACAATTAAGTACAACTCTAAACCCAAAACTAGATTGAGTACACAATGACTCTACCTCTCAACATCATTGTTGCTAGTCGTCATATTTTAATCATCCTATGTATCAAGAACAATGATGAAAACCACCACCGGTTTCTAATATTGACGAAGTAGTACTAGCAAAATTTATGTCAATCAAATAAACATTTAAAGAAGAAGGTCCGATTAGATGTCCCACAACTAACTTGTTGATTCTTCAATAATTTGGGGTAGTTTCCTTTCTAGCGTCCAACAATTAAGACAATGGAAACTTTATCGGTCGGGATTGATAGGTTTAGTATTGTTATTCTCAATAACGTTACCTTTAACATTACCTTATATCAATTTTGATTCTAATTTTACTTCTTAGAACCTTATCCTTTTCTTAACGGTTTAAGAGAATGCCCCCACTCATTTCAATGAGTCTTTGCTTAGAGAAGCAAAATTTAATTTCATGAAGACTACTCTTCATTCGTTCGTTTAGTCTTAAAACTTTCATTGAAGTGGTTGCGGTATTTTGGTCTATTACGATTTCTGACAAATCTAATTACCAAAACAATTTATCGCTTCAAGGTATTTAATTCAATTAAGTATATGAAAAACAATCCATTGTAAGTAGATGTGTTAGTCAAGAATTAAAAACCTGTTTGATAATGAATAACTTTTATCTATACTCTTCACAAGAGATCCTTAGCAATGGTTCATATGAGGTTTTAGAAGAAAATTCATATTTGTCTTTAGTTACGATGTTTTAATGGAGATTTGAATTAAAATCGAAATGATATCGTATATGAATTGTGGTAAAGAAATAGAACAATATAATAACGGAATAGTGGAAAACTTAACATTTATCGTTTTATTAATACTTGTAAATGACAAGTAAAGCATTTACATAATGACCTCTACCCAACTATGATAAATGATTCCAATATCCAAATTCATATTAACTTGGGCATGGTGCGGCCGATGAATCCCTTATCAATATAACTCGGTGGATTAACTCTTTAATCGATTCTACTTTTAGAACTCTTGGTCGATAAAATTACATTAACATTTATCTTTAGCCCAAAACACATCCGACAAGGGCACGGTGTGGCCGATGAAACCCTTATCAAAAACTTTTGTTGAGTTCAATCCAAATTTCGAATAAATGTGTCCATGATCCAAACCCACATTAACTTGGGCACGGTGTGGCCGATGAAACCCTCTTCAACATGAATTCGGTGGATAGACATTTATCACCCACTTCCCCTATGTAATAAGGTTTGTACCCCGGTGTGGCCGAGTGCACTCCCTCACGAAATAGGTTTTCATGGTTTCTACTTTTTGGTAAGGCTAAGTCTCAATTGTTTGTTTTAGCGAGATGTCATGTCAATTTATTATCTATCACGTTTTAAGTGAACTAAAGCGGTGAACTACGATAATTGTAATTGACACGGTCGATAAACTCGATTAAAATGATGATGCATGTTTTAGTTATGGCGATTTAGCGATGCATGCGACATATAAATAAAATGCAAAGCATAAAAATAAATCCTAGTATGGCCTTCCTAAAATAGAAAATCTAATTAACTATTACATATTCGGAAACCAACTCCATTGGTCCCTTGAACTTCGGTTGAGGCACGCATCTCGAGGTAACACCGTCTTTAATGGATTTTCTTTTCGAGTGACACCGTCTTCAAGGATCTCCGGAATAATTAAATTACATAACAAATTACATAATTTCCTATTATACATTTGTAATTAAAATAAAAATAAATCTATTAAATTACAAAATGGTGATACGAGATCACAATAAATTACAACCGAATCGATATTCCCATACATTTCGGGTAATACCAATTAAAAACTAAGGCCATACTAACTAAAATTACATAATTCAAAATTACATAAAATAAAATTATGACAATCATAAATAAAATGCAGCATTATAATATGTATGAACATGCCCAATTTTATGCTAAATCGCCTTTAAGGAGCCAATATCGTATATTAAACGGTTTTTACGGATTTGCGTGATTCAACCTTTTAAAAATCACAATAAATTACATAAAATCATATTTATGCACAAGTTAATTACCCTAACCAACTTAGGACTCAAATTAGTCTCCACTAACATTTTGACAATAATTAACTTTTATTTCTTAAAATTTGTTCATTAATGGACTCAAAATTACAATAAAAAGCCATAAACTCCAAATAAATCATAAAAATTTCAAATAAATTTGAAATTTGAAATTTAAACTCATGAACATTCTGGAAAAATACCATGACACTCATAATATTCAAAAACTTAGGTTAAAATTTCGAAAATTTATCGGAAAAATAATGTTGCGGTTTATCGGATTTATCAATAATAATCATAAAAACATGAGAAAAATTATATTTATCAACTTTTCAATTTTAGATCTGAAATAGGTAATAAAATGCAACATGTGACGTTTTTCTTTAGTCATGAAGTATGTTTTATCAATTATTCACTAATTAAAGTCACTATTTATGCTATTTTTCATCAAAAATTCATAAATCATGCATAAAGACTTCATTATAGCCTATTATTTTACACACATCTTGTAAAATTGCATGTGATAACATACCAAATTTTTATGACTAGATTCGAAATATTTCTCATATTAACCTATTTTTCATTTAAATTCGATTTTTATCATGAAAAATCCATATTTCGAGCATAAAAGCTCCAAAAAATTCTGAAAATTTACAGGTCATCTAAAAATAATATATGTGAAAATATATCCAAAAACCACTGGAAAATTCGAAATTTAGCTAATTTTAGTCCGAAAATGACATTTTTATCATAAAATCACATTTTAATGCCATTATTATATAAAATGAACAATAAAAATCCATAAATTAACCAAAAAATCCTAAATACATTTTAGGACCAGAAACTTCAACATGAATAATTTATTTCGTGATATATCATAATAACACAAATTTATAAGTTTTATATGTTAATCGTATAACTCGGAAAAACTATAACCGATTTGCATGCAAACAACCTAAGGCTCATGATACCGCTTGTTAGAAATCTATATCTCATTACTTTACATATTCATATATGTTACATTTTAATTTAGTCATAAAATTAAATACAAATCTTATGCATGCAAACTAAAATAGATAAGTGAAGAAATCGTTTTCCTTACTATAAATTTCGGATTAAAAGGGCACCAACAAGATCTCCTTCTTGTTAGTTCTTGAGCATTCCAAATAATGGATGAACAAAGATTCAAGTATATAATCTCTCCCAAAAGTGAATACCCAAGGAAACCTCTCAATAACAAATATTATTATGATCTAGTAATAATAAAAGTCTAACCTAAAAATTGACACAAAATATTAATTTGTCTCTCTACTATTTCGGTGGAAAGGAGGAATTATTTGGAGTTTATTTCTCTAGAATTTTCACAAATTGTAGAGAGTATGCATTTTTCTTACACTAGAAAAAGAAAAACTCTTTTGTTTTCCCCTATGGTGGCCGAAATTATTGGCCTTGGGTAACATGCCCAATGCCTTTTATTTTTGCTCTTCGCAAAAGCTTGTAGGGTTGCATGGCTAGAGATTAGGCTTTAATAATTATGTTTTCTCTTATTAAAATAATCAACATAATTTTTCCACTAATACTCCCTCGAATTTTCGGTACATACAAAATAAAATGGAAGGTCCATTTTATTTTGTCATTTGTCAATTGTGACATATGTGACATGTTACTTGACATGTGAATTTGTAATGTATTTTTAACATATTAAAAATCAACATACTCATAAAATATGTCATTTACAAAATCGACTAGTAATTAAATAATTACTTGTACCAAAACGGTTTATCAAATTATAAATTACAACGTCTTGTATTTATAATAAATTATTCATTCAATTTCAATTCCAAATTGTTTCGTAAACAATAATTTTATCTAAGTAATAAAACAATTCAATTACTTAGACCGTATCTAATATAATCGAATTACAATAAGACACGTTAATTTTACTCACAAAATCATCCGTCAATTTTTAAGCAATTTAATTAACTCATCTCGGCATACGATTAATTAAATAATCAATTAAGAGTATTTCCCTATAGGTATGACCTAAAGGGATCAACTGATCACCACCGTCGCACGACAGTAATGTCAAACTCTAGTCAGCCAATCATTACCGATATGTGTGGACCAGTTGACTGTAAAATATTACATCTCACATGTATTCTTAAAATGAGATTTAGACATGTGATCATTATGATCGACAATTGTGATCGCATTATTGTCGGAGGACAGATATTCCAACAGGTTCAACTTAGGTTGGATTCAGTTTTACTTTTAATCGGTTGTAGATATTTCGGGTCGGTTCAAGTTCGAGTTGGGTCAATATAGGGCGTCATTTTGTACATAAGTATCACTCCTTTGACGTCAATGAATTAATATTATATCGTACTTTTACAAAAAAAACATTATTTATTACTTTTTTTAAAAACATTATTCGTATTATATCCAATGTTTGAATAAAGACCTAATCCAATGACATCTGATTCGATTATGACCTGGCTCGAATATTTTATGCTCTGATATTGACCCGACTCGAACCTTATTTGCACCGATATTGACCCAACTTGAACCTGAACCGACCCAAAATATTTACAACCGATTAAAAGTGAAAACTGAATCCAGCCTAAGTTGAACCGAACTGAAATCGAAAAAAGATAAACCGAAATAACTCAATCCGAAAGAACTCGAACCGAAACTGATCTGATTGACCCGTTTGCCACCTCTAGTCACGAGTTCCAAACTCGACAAATTTCTTTTTTTCAAATCGTAGTACTTCGAAAGATGATCGATTTAAAGAAAACTTTGGCACTTTCTAAACTTGTAAACACGAGTTATGGTTTTTTAAAATTTTCCGGATAAAAAAATTCTGTATTTTGTGCAAAATGTTAAATCTCAACACCAATGCGTGAATTTTCCTTTTTTTTTAAATAAATATTTTCTTTGCATTCTTAATGTAAAAGTAAGATCGCTAAGGCTATGTTTGACAAGTCATTTCAGGTACCTGATTTGACCAAGCAACCTGATTTGACTAATATTTCAAGTAGACCTGTCAAAACTCGACCCGACCCGTAAACCCGACCCGACCCGACCCGTTTTCTTAGGGTTACAAACCCGGTTTTCTCGACCCGCGACCCGTTTGACCCGAACCCGAAATGACCCGTTATTTTAGGGTCGAGACCCGACTTGAGCGGGTCGACCGTTGGTCAAGGAAAATCATGAATTTTATTAAAAATATTATTATTTATATATTATATTTGAAAATATAGTTAAAAAATTATTTTTTTATTATTTAAAATTAAAAAGTCAACTAAAAAGTCAATTTTATATAACTTTTATAATATTTAATAATAAAATAATTATTAAAAAACTTTATTTTAATAATTATATCAATATAATTATTGTATATGATGAATATGACTAATATAATAATTTAAAATATATTTAATTTTTAAAAAAATATTTTTTAAATTAAAAAAATCGTTTAAAAAAGACGTTAAAAATTATTTCTTGACCCGTATTTTGACCCTAACCCGACCCGTGACCCGTATGACCCGACCCGTATTTGACCCGACCCGTATGACCCGACCCGGGACCCGACCCGCCCGACCCGTTTGACAGGTCTAATTTCAAGTAGTTGTTTTACCTAGTACTGTTTGGTAAAGTCATTTCAGACTTTTTAGGTACCTGAAATGAAAAGCTACTCCAGGTAGCTTTTTAAAGTTTCAGGTAGCTGAAATGTTCTACTTTACATATTTACCCTTTATTTAAATTAATTTATTATAATTATTAATGTCCTTTTATGTCATTTTACAAAAATCGATTCTTTTTGATTAGTTTTACAAACACTTTACAATTAATCAGCTACCTTATCAGTTTCCAATTTTAAGCTAACTTTTCAGGTACCTTTTTAATTTCAGTCACCTTATCAGGTTTCAGGTACCTTTTCAGGATCAAATATTAAAATGGATCAAATTTATTCCAACCTCAACCCAATTTCTTCAACCAAATGCCCCTTAAAACTTTGATGCGATGGTATTGTTAGTGACCTTGTTGATGTGGTGAAACTAATAATTATATTTTTGTTAATGAGCAAAATTAATGTAAGTAAAATCAACTGAGTAAATGTAACTAAACATTTTTTTTTTTTTGAAATGTTACTATATTCTCCGTACGTAATTTATCCAGACGTTTAGTTGTCGATTTTCTGATTCTTCCGCATGAGGTACTGTTTTATAGTAAGATAACAAAAGTTGTAAGAAGTACGAACCATATACACAACTATACAAGCATATGAATGCGTAATCAATTGGACCGTCGAATTCGTTCGTATTATTCTAGCACATATCGTTGCGTTTTTAGAGGCAACAATGAATTAACCAAGTCAAATGTTGCTCGATTTGTAGCCATGAAACAAAACTCGAGTTAAAGTCAATCTTGAGGTCATTCGAGTTTGAAATAATTGAACTCATTATCAAGCATGCAAACTTAAACTAAGCCTCTCTCTTTGGGAGAAACATCCTCCCCAGCCCATCTTGCTCCTTGTGTCCCAACCCTTCTATCCCTGAAACCTCCCTCCATGCCCTGAGAGACTGTTGCTTTGCCTCTCATTGTTGGACTCTCCTTAATGTCCCTGACTCTTTCTTCACTTCCGATCTTCAACCTTGGCTCCTTACTAACTGTTCGTCTCGCTCCTCTTCCTGGAATACCCTCTTCACTTTCCTCCTTTGGCGTCTTTGGCTTAGACGTTGTGACCTTACCTTCTCCACTCCCAACACTTTTACCCCATCCTCCTTCTGTGCCTCCGTGACCTCCCAGGCCTCTGCCTGGACCCATGCCTCTGACCACACCCGCCCTGGCCCCCTTGTGATTACCACCCCCCTTGATGCCTTTAGCTACTCTTTGAGCTGGGCCCCTCCGCCGCTTGGTTGGCTTAAAGCCAACGTTGATGCGGCCTTTTCCCCCTCCTCCTCCTTTGCTAGCCTGGGGTGTGTTATTAGAGATCCTTCTGGTTCCTGGGTATCTGGTTGGTCCACCCGCCTCCTTGCCCCTAACCCTTTCCTTAGTGAGGTTCTTGCCATCCGTGATGGGATCATTCGCTCTAGAGTCCATGTGAACAATGTCCTGATTGCTTCTGATTGTCTTGATGCGGTGACCTCTATTTTACGCCCCTCCCCCCCCTGTGGTCCGTATTCTAACATTATTCTTGAGTGTAGGGACCTCTTGCAGGACTCCCCCCATTTGACGCTGGTTTTTGAAAAAAGGACGGCTAACCGTGTTGCTGATGCCCTTGCCCATCATTCCTTCTGTGACACCAGTTCCTCGTTAGGCTGCTTTGAGTGGGATTACCCCCCTCCTTTTGTTGTTGAACTCTGTATTTCTGATTCTGTTTTGGCCTGCGTGCCTCTATCCCCAGACCCGCCCCCGTGATGTATTGTAAACTCTTGAACCGTTTATTTTAATTCTAATGCTCCCCTTTATCCAAAAAAAAAAAAAAAAAAAAAAAACTTAAACTAAGTCTAACTTGAATTGAATTAAACTTAAGTCATGCTTATATATAATTGTTATTAAAAGTTTTATTTTTTCTTTTGATATACTTTAGTAACTGGGATTTGAAGGTTATTTTTTAAAATATTATTGGGGGAGTTAATACACACATTTGATAGGGTGAAACAAATATATATGAACGATAAATTATTTTTTTTATAAAAGATTAGTTCTTCAGTGAGACGGTTTCTGAATAAACTTATTGGGATACTGTTTACAAATTAAAATGGTATAAAATGTAATAAAATAGGTATGTATACTTTAATATGAGGTACTAATAAAAATGGTTACAATATATGATAAAAAGAGTTATGATTATTATGTAAACATGCATGTACCAAATAAAAAAAAAACATTTTGAGTCACAATAAATAATAAATAATAAAAAGAGTAAAATACATAAAGAAGTACGATAAAAGTGATCTCTCAATAATTTAGAGGCATCCTTTCTCCAAAATTCTAGTGTCTCTAAAATAAGAGCAAAATATTATACAATCCACACCGATCCCAAGCTTTTCGAGGTGCTAATATTAACTCGGCTCAACTATCGGATGTGCTTGAATAACAAAATCTGAAACTCTCTAATTCATATGCTATTCTTTTTAGGGTAATGATCATAAATCAGCTATCGTTTTAGTTGTGAGAGATAAAATAAGCATAAAATTAGCTTGTATTTGAGTTACATTAAATATAACGGTAGCATCACCCTATTTTTATAGAGTATTGTTTTATATTCTCGTATAGAGTAGTTGTCAAGCCAGTCGTGCTCAGGAATGGAAAAATTCGACATTGGATGTGGAAAACGTTTCCGTAAACCTCAAGATGTTTTGAAATGTCAAACTGATTAATCAAAGTCATTTGGACAGGACTGAGATTGAGTGGATGAAATAACACGATGATAACTCCATAAGCTAACGAATTCGACAACGTTTGTAGTCTCGGACTAATAAATGAGCCTTCATTGTCCTACAACTCAAATCGTACAACGCGTAATTACCTTGTCACAAATTAAAGTTAGGGTACGGAATAAGGCCTTATACACTTAATAAACAAGTGGTATAGCCGTATAGGGTCGATTTTTATTCTTGCTAAATAATAAAAAACCGTTCACAATATAGTACGACTATATTGTTGATGAATACAGTATATTGGTAATTATCGTGAGTAGGGAGGTCATTGAGACGGGGTGGGTTCAGAGGAATTGTGTCCCGCACCCGTATCCGCGAACTGAAATGTGTACCCACACCCGCCTTACCACCCGTGCGAGTAGTAGTTTTTAAGGCCGCAAAGTTCGCAAAGTGGTCTAAAACAAGTTAACATTTAATTAACTACTAGTAAAGCCCGCAAATTTTGCAAAGTGGGCGTGGGGAGGCTGCCGAGGGTCTCATGTGATACTGTGATACTCGCACCGGTCCCACGACCCGCGACAGCCGTCAGATGATGCTTTTGATACCCATCTCCGTCCCACCACCCACCAATCATTATCAGCATCCTCCCTAAGTGGGATGAGTGTGGAGCGCGAGACTCACCAAAACCCGTCCCTGTGATATCCCTAGTATCTATGAATATTTTTTCGCGACCAAAAAAAAGGTACATCTCATTTCTATTAATTGTAAAATTAATTTTTAAATCTTCAATTAAAAAGGTAAAAAGTATCCAACAAATTATCTCCAAAAAAAAAATATTAATATAAAACAAATATGTATTCTTGAGAAAATGGTAGTGAACAAATGTGCAGCACCAGGAATTGATCCCTCGTGGTTTGTTAAAAACAACAATGACTTTACCTTATTTACATTGAAACATATATGAGGGACCCTTTGTCTTTTGATCTCCGGTTCCTAGAATCTTTTAAACACTCTAATAGATGGGCTTAAACTTGTGATAGAATTCTAAGCTTTATAATAAATAAAACTACTTTAAAGTTGCATAATTTGTAAATTTATCTTTAATATATTTTTCTATACCATATATTAAAATTACGATGAAATAAATTATGAGACAAATTCACTACTCCCGCTATTAATATTTTATTTAAATCGATTAGTTAGCTAATTGCTCATTTATGCTTTCTTTTGTTGTTAATATTGTTACTTTTATTACATTCATTATTACTACGGTTACTTTCACTACTCCCGCCGTAATTATTGTTACTTTCACTACTGTTGTATGAATATTGATAATTTCACTACTACCGTTATTACTTCTATTACTTCACTACTCTTCTTGCTAATATAGTTACTTTAACTATTCAAATGAGTGATTACTAACATATTATTATATCCAATGTTAGTACAATTATTTTCACTACTAACATAATTACTATTACTATTTAGTCATGCAATTTTAAGAGGTTATCTATTTATAAATATAATACATATATGCATTAAATCAAATCGAAATAATTATAGAATATTGTATTTTTTGGAAATCTAGCTTGATTTATTTAACTTTTAATAGTTCCAAAACATAACCTACTTATATTATATTTGTGTATGTTAAATAATTGTATAATTATATGATATATTAATTAATAACATAAATGGAGCAGGTTTATTTTAAGGAAAATCACCATATTTTGATATTCTCTAAATTTATACTTCAACCAAAACTATATAATATTTACACTATTTAGCATTAAATAATATTTTCAATTAACTAAAACTACTTTAAGGTTGCATAATTTATAAATATATCATTAATATATTTTTTTATGATACGGAGTATATCTTAAAATTGCAATGAAATAAATTATGAGACAAATTCACTAATCCCGCTATTACTATTTTACTTAAATCGATTCCTTAGCTAATTGTTCATATATACTTTATTTTGTTCTTAGTATTGTTACTTTTATTACATTCGTTATTATTACTTTTAGTTTCACTATTCTCGCCGTAATTATTGTTACTTTCACTACTTGTACATTAATATTGATAATTCCACTACTCTTGTTGCTACTTTTGTTACTTTCACTACACCCGTTCGCTGCTAATATAATTACTTTGACTATTCAAATGAGTGATTACTATCATATTATTATATCCAATTTTATTACTACAATTCTTTTCACTACTAACAGAATTATTAATTTTACTCTTTAAGTATCCAATGAGTGATTACTATATCCAAGGTTACTTTTATTACTCTCATTACATATATGCAATAAATTAATTAAGTCGAAATAATTATGGAATATTATATTTTTTTTGTAAATCTAGCTTGATTTATTTAATCTTTAATATTTTCCAAAATATAATATACTTATATTACATTTGTTTATGTTTAAACAATTATCATATTTATACTAATTAATGCCATAAGTGGGCATGTTTATTTTAAGGAAAATCACCATATTCCGGTGTTCTCTAAATTTATACCATCAACCAAAACTATATTATATTTACATTGAAATCCCTTGTTCATGTCAATCGCACAGTGCTATTGATTTAAAACTATATAATATAATAAATTTGTATAAATTTATTTAATTACATTAAAGTCCCTTGGTTTCTGGAATTAATATATAGTATTGATTAGTATTGTACCCAATTTTGTCCGAGTTATCTCTATCTATCAATAAAATATATTTTTAATTAAATAAAACTACATTAGAGTTGCATAACTCATAAATTTATCATTAATATATTTTTCTATGACATATCTTAAAATTACGATGAAATAAATTATGAGACAAATTCACGACTCCTGCTATTAATATTTTAATTAAATCGATTGGTTTGCTAATTGTTAATATATACCTTCTTTGTTGTTAGTATTGTTACATAATTATTTTTACTTTCACTAGTGCCACATTAATATTGATAATTTCACTACTCTCGTTGTTACGTCTATTATTTTCACTACTCTAGCTCGCTGTTAATATTGTTAATTTGAATATTCAAATGAGTGATTGCTAATATTACTATATCTAATGTTACTACAATTCCTTTCACTACTAACAGAATTATTTTTATTATTTAGGCATGCAATTTTAAGAGGCTTATGGCGCTGTTTGGTAAACGGCATATTGGCCAATTTTTTGCACATTCAAGGGTTTTAGCATGTTTGACCAATCAATATGCTAATTATTTTAATTATGGAATATTATATTTTTTGGAATTCTAACTTGATTATTTACTTTTAATAGTTTCCAAAATATACCATACTTATATTATATTTGTGTATATTAAATAATTAACATCTTTATACTAATTAATATCATAAATGAGACATGTTTATTTTAGGATTATTTCATAAGAATAATCCAACTTATGTCCTTCCTTCTTATAATAATCCGAATTATGCCCTCATTTTTCTCACAATAAAACCGGTAACCGGCTACCTACTAATCAAGTCACATTTAACAAAAATAAAACAAAAATTAAAATTCTTCACCAAATTAAAACATAACCTAGAAAATCTGGGCAATATGAAAAACATATGAACTTCCATTTGCGCCAATTAATTCCTTCACAATACCTTATTCTCTTTTCTGCCTCCTCACTTTTCCCTGTTCTTCCCCAATTAATACAGCGAGAATAATTGATTAATCGTCAAATTTGAATTGAATTGCTGGTTGAATGCTTTCAATCTATGGCGTTTTGCGCCATTATTTCAATTGGGGCTTTGATTCTCTTCACTCTCACATGGTAATTATTAGGCCTAATTCGGTATTTTTAGTTCATTAAATCGAGATATTTGCTTATAATTGATACTTAATTTGGGATATAATTCAGGATATGAGCCAGTTTGCTTCCATTTTTGAAAAATCTTGATTGTAACAGTGAAGTATACTTGAAATTTGGAATTTTAGGGTGGTTTAACGGTTGAATTGTCCTAAATAAGCATTAAATAAGAATTACAGGGTTAAGGAGGTTATGATGAAGACAACCGTTTTGTTATTATATCTGGGAAACATTTGCAATTTTAGGGTTACATAAAAATGGAGAGAAGGAAGGTGAAGAACTTGGAGGGGTTTTGGCTTTTGTAAAAGTTGCAGAGAGAATGAAGAAATGTAGAAGGAAGAAGATGTGAATGACCATGAAGAAAGGAAGAAGAAAAAATAGAAAAGCAGTGGGCTCACCTCATGACCTGTTGGGCAACAGGTTGTATCAGGTCAAATATGGGATGAGATTAGTACAAGTTAAATGATGCAATAGTTTGGATTTTTCTGAGTTAAACATTAGTTTGGGTTAATATGAGAAGAGGGGCCTTAGTTTGGATTATTCTCGTAAAATAACCCTTTATTTTAAGGAAAATCACGATATTCTGGTATTTTCTTAATTTATACTCCAACCAAAATCTATATAATATATACATTGAAGTTCCTAGGCCTATCACACGGCACTATCGATTAAAAATTATATATTATAATTAATTTGTATAGATTTATTTAATTACATTGAAATCCCTTGTTTTGCGGATTATATATATACTATTGATTTGACTTTTAAATGTAAAGTGTACGAGCTCTCTTATACAACTATTGAACTCCAAAAATTATAACGACACTCAAAAATAATCATATAGGCTCAATTTTATTTAGTTTTAATATTAAAATATGAAAATATAACCCAAAGTTTTTTAAAAGTTTCAAAAAAATATATACATAAACTCAATTAAATTCAATACAGTTGTACAATATTCTTATACAACCGATAATATGGTACCTTTTTCCTCAAATTCCCAGAAATTCTTGTATGCTGTGTTTAACATAAATACATAACTTTACGTTCAATGGTTTAGTTTAGGAAGTTGCCGAATTTCCGATAAAATTGTTAGGCGCTAATTTATTGTGCAAACAAGTTACAAGTCCCATTAGTCGTAAACGGCAGCTGGAACAAATAGTTTAGACTGTTGGTGTATAACAGATATTGCCGCAAATGTGTATTGACAATGAGAGTTGAGACGAGGAAATTCAGCAGTTTGGCAGAACTGACTATAAGCGGTATAAACTCCCAGTCAGTGAATGCATCATGCATGCATGAATGCATATTCGTAATTGGCGTCCACCACTGCGAAAATGTATTGATAATAAATTTATTGAAAATGAGTTAGCCCACCTGGTGGCGCCTAACTCATCATTGGGCACCACCAGGTGACGCCCTATCATTATCTTTTGAATTCAATTGACATTAAAAAAGTCTAGAAATCTTTTGATCAGTGTTATCACAATTGATCACGCCACTAATTTTATATAGAACAAATAAATCTTATAAACAAATACGGAGTAGAGTTATTGGCAACGATTTTAAATGACGAGAAAAGTCAGATAGAGGACTCAAAACATAGCATATTCAAAGATCCATTCTTGCCATTTTTTCTATATAAACCAAGCCATCTTAACTAATAAATTCACACTACTCACTACTCCTCAAATAATTTAGACAAAACACTTCACATACTTCTTCCCCGGTCACAAAAGATGAGTCACTTGAACTCCGTCCTAATTTTGTGTCTCGTCTTAGCGACATCCCTTTTCCTTACACACACCCATGCTGCTACTTTCACAATTAAAAGTAATTGTAATTTTCCAGTCTGGGCCGCTGCCGTCCCAGGTGGTGGGCGACAGATGAACCAGGGTGATACCTGGACTATCGGTGCCAACCCGGGTCGACAGAGCCCGTGTTTGGCCCCGGACCGGGTGCACCTCAACCGGGGGCAACGGACTCCGCTGCACCACCGGAGACTGCGGTGGGGTCCTCCAGTGCACCGGTTACGGTACACCACCGAACACCCTAGCTGAATACGCCCTTAAGCAATTTAACAACCTCGACTTTTTTGACATATCGTTAGTCGACGGTTTTAACGTGCCCATGACATTCCTGCCCGTATCCAATGGTTGCACCTCCGGGCCAACTTGTCGGGCCAACCTGATTGGGCAGTGCCCAAGTCAGCTACAGGCCCCAGGTGGGTGTAACAACCCATGCACGGTTTTCAAGACAGACCAATATTGTTGCAATTCAGGTAGTTGTGGACCTACGCCATTTTCACAGTATTTCAAGAATGCTTGCCCTAGTGCTTATAGTTACCCTAAAGATGATGCTACTAGTACTTTTACTTGTCCCAGTGGTACTAATTACGCGGTAACTTTTTGCCCTTGAGTAATTAATTACTTGTTGATTATTGAAGGGAATATGTTCGGAGTAATTATGTATGAGTATCTTAAAAGGACAATATTATGTATGAATAAATGATGATTATCCGTATATTGTAATATTAATGCATTTCAGTGAGTTACTGAAATGTTACGTGGAGTAACGTTGATGAATACAGACTACATGCTAGTTAACTTATTGGGTTGAATTTCAATTTTTAATTAAAATTATGGAGCCTAATTATTATTTCTCCGTTCCGCTCAATTGTTGTCCTTTAGTTTTAGCACAAAAGCGAAAGAAAAGGGAGGAGTTAATTATTAAATGACAAGTGGAACAAACTAAGTGTGAATGATCAAATTGCTCATCAAGTTTATTATCATAATAGAAAGAGTAAATTATCAATTACACCCACGCCAAATACACATTTTTACATTTACTCCCACGTCAAATTTTTTTTTTAAATTACACCCAAGTTAATAGCTCAGTTTATAAATTGCACCCAACCCCATTTTCCGGCGAAAAAAATTATGAAATGACAATTTTGCCCCCGAATCTATTAGTCTGATTTTGTGTGATTTTGAGTTACTTCCCCTATTTCCTCCTCCACCTTTGAGCTTCATTTTTCTCCTCCATTACAACTTCATCTTCTTCCTCCTCCATTACAACAATAACCATGAAGCCTTCCCCGATTTCAATCATTTTTTCCTTATCAAATAAATAAAAAATCCAAACACCTATACTCCATACACAAATTAAAATCAATAAGCATTGATCCAACCTTAATTGATATCTCCTCCATTTTACTTCTAATTATTTCCCCTTAATTTTATCAATTGACTTTTTGGGTGGTTGTTTTCGACTTTTTGTTGTTGTCTGCTTTATTCCCCAAACCCAACAAATATTGAAAAATCTCCCCAAACCACCTGCAATTCGTACACCGAGCTCAAGCACGACCACCAAGAGTTGCTCATCAACCCAGATTCGCACCGCCTAATTCATTCTTCTGCTTTTTATTTTGATTGGATTTGTTTGATGTGAGGGAAATTATTTACTTTATGTTATTTATCCCTAATTCATAATGTGCATTTGGGTTGATAAATCTGGAGAACTTGAAATGAAAGAAGAAGAAAGAAGAAATTAAAAAAAGAAATTTGAAGAAAGAAAAATAATAATAAATCCGGAGAAAATGAAATGGAAGAAGAAGAAAGATGAAGAATAAATAAAGAAAGAGGAAGAATAAATTAGAACAGTCAAGAAAAGGAAGAAGAAGAGGAAAGAACAAGGGCAAAATCGTCCTAAAATCAATTTTTTTTTAAAAAAAATTGAATTTTGACGGAAAAGTGGCCGGATTCCGATATTGGGTGCAATTTGTAAACTGAGCTATTAACTTGGGTGTAATTTAATAAAAAAAATTGACGTGGGAGTAAATGTAAAAATGTGTATTTGACGTGGGTGTAATTGATAATTTACTCTAATAGAAAGGATAACAATTAACCGAGGCACTCCAAAATGGAATAGGACAACAATTGACTGAGACACCCAAAATGAAATAGGACAACAAATAACCGTGACAGAGGGATTACATTTGTAATTTATGAGGGTTGTCTCATAATTGACCAAACTTAAGGGGCTAATTATCACTTTCGCGTATTGATAAGTGATATCCTTATGAATGAAGAGAATAAGAAATCAATAGTCTGATATCATTAGCTAAGGTTTTGCAAAAATATAAAAATTAGATATTTTTATTGTACTCGTAAAGACGAATAAATAAGATCTCACATAAATATATTTTCATTTATATATTGAGAGAAAATTGAAATTGAATGTTTCATTGTGAATAATGTACAAAATAGAAGGTTATGGTGTGAAATAATTGAATGGAGGGAATATTATATAAAGAATATTTGTTTCAAAGGCTTATTTCCACTTAGAAATATAATCGTTGAATTAAAGATATTTATCGTCAAAACATGAAAACGGGTCGGGTCACACCCAAATGGAGGAGAAATAAACCACTTAATAACATAACATAGGTTTTATCCTAAAACTAATTGATAATAATCAAAGTTGGCTGGTGTGAGTGGTAAGGGGCTAAGGGCTCTCATCTCTTAAACAAGTGGTCAGGAGTTCGATTCCTAACTCTTGCGAATGAAAAAGGCAAACTTGGGAGGTGTTAACCCATTAAATTGCCTTCACTAACTCGAAAGAGATTGCCCCAATTGTCGATAGGGATACTCCTGATCAACGCCAAAAAACTAATTGACAACAGAAAGTACCCTTAGTTATAAAGCGGTACAATCTTTACATGGCCGTTAAATGAATTTACGGGGCCCTATTTCAAAATGCTAAACTGATGCCTCTTAATTGGGTCTCTTGAGAAAAGATGGGAGTCACGCAATGGTAGAGCTCGAGGGGCAGTGATACGGCGTTATCGGGTGGCGTCCAAATTGAGTGTCACCCTCTCACATGCATTTTTAATTTAATGGGTCCTCACGTACCCCATGTGAGAGAATGACGCCCAAATTGAGTGTCCCCCGATGACGTCCTTTCATTTTCCATTTTAAATAAGGATCCTATCTATAGTTATTGTATTGTATACGATCAATTACGTTTCAAAAGATATTGTGATTTTTCCGCGACAAAAAAAAACATTTCATTTTTATTATTTTAGTTGTAAAATCTTATCTTTATTAATTCAGAAGACAATACTCAATCCAGGGCGTGCCACGTCATTAATTCAGGCTTTTATTTTTTTTAAATTTTTTTTGGAAATACATGTTATGATGGGACCCGTTAGTGTGCATTGTATTTATTTCTTCAGAATTCCGGCTATACAAACATGCGACAAATTCCGTCTTAGAACAAATATTATGAAATAATACTATGAAATAATTTTATACATTCCGAATAAATGAATTTAATAGCATATAAGCGGAATGAATTACAAATTGGAATAAATGAAACTAATTACAAATAAATGAATTACATAATTTAAAAATAATAATAATAATAAAATTACATAATTACGAGAAGGAATTACATTTAGTTACGGGATTGAATTACATATAATGCGAATAAATTACATGCATAATTTTTAAAAACTAAATAGTACGATATATTTTTTTTAAAAAAATATATCCTTTGTTATTTTCTCTTAAATCATTTCATATGAACAAGTATTTGTAACAAGTTTAAACATTAATTATGTAGATCGCTGATTTAGACCAACTATATAAGTACAATAGAAAGGCAAAAAAAAAAACATACAAAAATATTAATACCGGCTCAAATACATGCCGTACAATTTTGCACGGGTTTAAAACTAGTAAATCTTTAAATCTCCAATTTAAAAGTAAAACTTATCTAATAAATTGCAAGTACAATTATGAATTTTCAAGAAAAATGGTCGTGAATGGAGTACAATTTACAATAGGGCTGAGCAAAAAATCCGATTATTCAAATTGATCCGATATCCGATCCGAATCTGATCCGAATGTTTGGATATCCGATCCGAAAGTTAAGTTTGGTTTGGATATCTGATCCGAAATCTTTGGTTTTGGTTTGGATATGGATATTAAAATTAAAACATTTGGATATCCGATCCGATCCGAAACTATAGTTTTCTAGTATAATTTCGAGAAAATAAAATTTTATTTGATACAACAACTTAATTAATGTTTAAAATATTAGAGAAATATCTAGGTGTACTTAAATTTTATGTCGAGAACATTGAAATAAGAATACTAAAGAAAATCATCATGTAAGGCTTTGAATATAATCGTGTTTCAAACTTAATTTTAAAGTAAATTCAAAAGTATGGATATCCGATGGATATCCGCATCCGATCCGATTATTTTGGATACCCGAACATTGGATATCCGAAACATTTGATTTGAATATTGGATATCTAACTTCAGGATTTTTAATATGGATATCCGATCCGAACTAGCACCTTGGATCAAATACCCGATCCGTACTCTGCCCTAATTTACAATGCATAAATAATAGTGGGCCCACTTAATTCAAAAAGAGAACAAAACCATGCAGTATCTAGGGATTTTATCCCGCGTTGTTTGTCAGAAAAAAAAAATAATCCCTCCCGATTATTTGTTGTTATTTGATTTTGGCGTAAAAACTAAGGAAAGAGGAGAGGGCCAATAATCAAATTGCCCATCAAACTTATTCTTAAAATAGAAAGGATAAGAATTGACTGAGACACCCCAATATGAAAAAGGACAACAAATAATCGGGACAAAGAGAGTACAACTTTGCCGCTAGGCTACAAGGTATTGTGTATGTTTACTTACACTGAAACATACTACTCCCTCCGTGCCGATCAAAGGTTTCTATTTCCATTTTTGGGTGTATCATTGAATAGTTATATATTTGTATTTTTGGCAACCTTTTGTGGCTCATGCGCATGTGCATGTGGGGTCAAGTGATTTGTGTGGTCGAAAATTCATCCATATTTGTTTCCTTAATCTTTATGACAAAAGTAATAGATAACTATTGATCGAGATAGATGGAGTATATATTTTGGGCTCTTTGTCGTTTGGACCCGGTTCTATTTTGGGCCCTTTGTCGTTTGGGCCCTGATTCTTAGAACCGGTTAAACACGCTAATATACGGCCATGAATCTCTTTTTCTCCAACAATGTGGGACACGTGAAGTCCTTCTAAAACCCAAGGCGAAACCGTGGGAGCTTAGTGGAGTGGGAATTAACGAATCCTCCAAAAGATCCTCCACAGAACATGAAAACGGGTCGAGCCGCACCCAAACAACCAAATGGAGGAGAGATGAACTACTCGACAGCACAATGGAAGTTCAATCCTAAAACAAAAATGCATTAAGCAAGTCTCCCTTGTGACAGGTATATCCGTCACAAGCTTACGACGGGTCAAATACTACCCACATGGGTAGATAAGACAAAAGAGAATGTTAATCCCTAAACAATTTGCTTTTGTCTTATCTCCTCATGTGGGTTATATTTGGCCCGTCGCAAGTTTGCGGCGGATATGCCCGTCATAAATGAGAATTTGTGAATTGCATTAGAGGAGTAAGACCCTGTTCTTTTGGACTTAAAGTCACTTAATATAAGTTCACTTCAGATCCTATAAGTTCGATTCGATTCGATTCGAATCCTATAAGTTCGATTCGATTCTATAAGTTCGATTCGATTCGATTCGAGATCCTATAAGTTCGATTCGAATTCTATAAGTTCGATTCGATTCGAATCTTATAAGTTCAATTCGAATCCTATAAGTTCGATTCGATTCGATTCGAGATCCTATAAGTTCGATTCGAGATCATATACATCACTTAATTTAAATACGATTCGATCCTATAAGTTCTGCATTCGATTCGATTCGAATCCTATAGGTTGATTCGAGATCCTATAAGTTCGATTCGATTCGAGATCCTATAAGTTCGATTCGATTCGAGATCAATAAGTTCGATTCGAGATCCTATAAGTTAAGTTAAGTTCAGTTCAGATCCTATAAGTTCAGTTCAGTTCAGATCAAATAAGTTTCAATCCAAAAGAACAGGGCCTAACTCTTTTAGTCATAAGGTGATATAATCTCGTTTTCTCCAATAGTGTGAACACTCATGTGTGGGTTTTATATTCTAACCCTTATATTTCCAAAACAGTTCTTGTATTAAGAGAGATTACTAATTAAGCTAAGTATACGTACCTATATGCAAATCCATAATGTGCGAAATTTCAGAATATATAAGAGTACTAGCTTAAAACCCGTGCAAAGTTGCACGGGGATATTTGTAAATATTTTTTAAACATTATTCAAAGTTATTTGAAAATAATTTGTGTATATGCGTAAAATATCTAAATATGAGTAAAATAGTCATAAGCATACGTGAAAAGTTTTAACTTCAAATTATTGATCATAACGTGGAAACATGAATAAATATATACGGAGTATATGATAATAACATAATCATTATTACTAAAAACCGAACTATCACATGTTAGATGATAAGAATTCAACATAGTTCAACAAAAAAAAAAACAAAAAAAAACCAAATCAAAATATATCATCCCCGATTTAGCCTAATATGTATATTTATAGTCATCCTGCCCTGTTTACCATTTGTTAAGTATAGTTCCAAATTTTATAAATTGAATATATGAGATAACGAACCAACTTAATCTTTACATAATTCACAATTCATACGTTTTTCAATAGGCAACCAAACATCCACATATATTGAAAATTCCCTAATTAACCATACTACTAAAAAAAAAAAAATAACGTGCAATTCGATTCAAAGCAATTTTTTTCACACGTCTATGTGTGAACCGTGAGTTACTATTTATTGAAAGAATGGTTTACTATTTATTAAATTAAATCATAAAAAAGTATTTAAAGTATTACTTGTGTTTCCAATTTAGATTGCGTCTTTATTGTGTGTAACCGTCGTATGATGAGACCGACAAAAGTGACCAATTTATAAGAAATAGTAAACATTTTATGTAAAAATTGATTGTTTTTAAAAAAAGTGGTCATTTTACTCACATTTTAGCGGTAACTTTTTAATATAAAATACTAAATTTTTACCATAAAATGGTCATTGTTATTTCGTCGCACCATACAACGGTCTCGTAATATAATTTGCGATTGGAAATTGGCCCTTTACACTCCAAGTGTAAACCCCTTATTCATGTTCGTTAATGCTAAATACACAACTTAAAATAATTAAAACCCTCTAGTGTAGACTCCTTATTCAGGTTTAAACAATGTCAACTTACTCATAATCAAATCTCATCCATATAAATTGTCATTAACTAACAAAAAAAATTGAGAGATTGAGATGGTCTCTAAATAAGTTATTGATACAACACTAATCTGTACCCATTTATGCGTTTTCATGACCTTTATCATGACACAAAATAACTCTTTAACTTTGTTATATATTTTTATAATGTGTAATTATTTTTGATGGGGCATATTCTGCACCGCTGACCAAGTCAACAATATTGAGCAAGGTCAAGGGTATCCACAGCAAAGTCAACGACTTAGACAGTCTAGCCGATGCATCCCATCGGCCTGTCACCTGGGTCCCGGCCGGACAACTAGCCGGTAGAGACCCAAATCCGCGTACTCATATCCAAGACCCTCGGCGAGCCTGCCACAGGTCCATCGGCCGAGGGTACAACGGTCTTTTCACCTTTTGTCACGTGGCCACCTGGCCACTACGTGACAAAAGGTGAATGCCTATAAATACTCCTCAACCTTCATTGAGGAAAGGATCCCACAAATTGACCTAATAACCACTATTCATCTGGTAATATCTTCCTTATCTCTCTACAATACACTCTTAGCCAAGTAACAACAACTTACCCCTCTAAGTTTACTGACTTGAGCGTCGGAGTGAGTACGCTCGGCCAAAGCCGAGCCCTCAGTTTGTTCATCGTTTCAGGAGACCGCAGGAAGGATTCCAGCAAGGACATCATTCTACTAGCTACGAGTGGTATCAAACATCTGCTCTGGAACTATACCCGGAACAATTGGCGCCGTCTGTGGGGAGAATCACTAAAAGCTAGTCACATTCATTCCCAAACAACAAAAACAAAAACACAAGAAAAACCCACCCCAAAAGCCAAGAGGATGTCAAAACAACATGTAGTCGTGACCGACGAAACCGAGCCACACCAGGATGATACATTTCACCATTCTGGAGTAGTGCAGCCCTCCACCGGAGGAGTAGTCCAACCGGAATTCGGAATGCCGATAGCGCCGGACGATCGCCGCCCAACCAGGTCACCATCATGGGACAGTGGTTGACATAGCAAAATCAAAGACACTCCTGGACCTGATTGGGAGTGCACCAACTCACGCAGGCTCGCCGACACGAGCGGCGGAAACCGTCCAAAAAACCAGGGCCCAGGGCGTGACTCCAAGAAATTTGAACGAAGCACTGGGAGAAGCAGACCCTATCAAGACGCCGGAGGAGCCCAGAGTGGTCGTGGTGAACATAAGTCCATCTCGCACTCGGGAGAGGACAGCGTCGCCGCCACACCGACGGGGAACACCCCGGGGGAACCAGCGAAGTCCGACTCAGGAGAGCCGTAGAAGAAGTCCGAGTCGAAGAAGGAGTCCTTCCCGCTACGAGGAGAGAAGCCGGACCAGGAACACGAGGAGTCGGTCGCCGCGTGTCATCCGACACGTAGTCAAGCAGCCTCTCAGTGATTATGTTCTAGAGACCGCCGTGCCACCCAAGCTGAGGTTACCGACGCTCACATACAAAGGAGATAGTGACCCAACCGACCACGCCGAGGCCTTTGAGTCTCACATGTCGGTATGGGAGCAGCCCGACGAGGTCTGGTGCCGGGTCTTCCCAACGACCCTACTTGGATTGGCTCAGAGTTGGTACAAGGGGCTTCCCGACGGCTCGGTATATTGTTTCGCCGACCTAAAGGACGCCTTCTTGGCCCAGTACTCTTGTAACAAAAGGAGGGCCATGGAGACATCGGACCTCCTAACTATCAAACAGGAGGAGGGCGAGTCTCTACGAAGCTACGTGAAAAGGTTCGACGGCAAGGTTCAACAGATTCGGGAGATCAACCCCGAACTGGCGGCTTTCGCGCTAATGAAAGGCCTCCCAAAGGGAAACTTAAAAGACGAGCTCATCAAACACGGGGGTTTGGGCCTAAATGCCGTCGGGAAGATGACCGATCGTGCCATCAAAGTAGAAGACTACCACAAAACCTGGGTAGGCCCAGCGAG